>NC_090450.1:358010142-358733654 GCF_031143425.1 Pleurodeles waltl | reverse complement strand
TGTCGCTGGATTCGAGGGACCTCGCTCGTCGTGCTGGGAGGAGACCCAAGGGACCGGTAATGCAGCTTTTTGGTGCCTGCGGTTGCAGGGGGAAGATTCCGTCGACCCACGGGAGATTTCTTCGGAGCTTCTGGTGCAGAGAGGAGGCAGACTACCCCCACAGCATGCACAAGCAGGAAAACAGTCGAGAAGGCGGCAGGATCAGCGTTACAGAGTTGCAGTAGTCGTCTTTGCTACTATGTTTCAGGTTTGCAGGCTTCCAGCGCGGTCAGCGGTCGATTCCTTATCAGAAGGTGAAGAGGGAGATGCAGAGGAACTCGGCTGAGCTCATGCATTCGTTATCTAAAGTTTCCCCAGAGACAGAGACCCTAAATAGCCAGAAAAGAGGGTTTGGCTACCTAGGAGAGAGGAAAGGCTACTAACACCTGAAGGAGCCTATCACAAGGAGTCTCTGACGTCACCTGGTGGCACTGGCCACTCAGAGCAGTCCAGTGTGCCAGCAGCACCTCTGTTTCCAAGATGGCAGAGGTCTGGAGCACACTGGAGGAGCTCTGGACACCTCCCAGGGGAGGTGCAGGTCAGGGGAGTGGTCACTCCCCTTTCCTTTGTCCAGTTTCGCGCCAGAGCAGGGGCTAAGGGGTCCCTGAACCGGTGTAGACTGGCTTATGCAAAATTGGGCACATCTGTGCCCAACAAAGCATTTCCAGAGGCTGGGGGAGGCTACTCCTCCCCTGCCTTCACACCATTTTCCAAAGGGAGAGGGTGTCACACCCTCTCTCAGAGGAAGTTCTTTGTTCTGCCATCCTGGGCCAGGCCTGGCTGGACCCCAGGAGGGCAGCTGCCTGTCTGAGGGGTTGGCAGCAGCAGCAGCTGCAGTGAAACCCCAGGAAGGGCAGTTTGGCAGTACCAGGGTCTGTGCTACAGACCACTGGGATCATGGAATTGTACCAACAATGCCAGGATGGCATAGAGGGGGCAATTCCATGATCATAGACATGTTACATGGCCATATTCGGAGTTACCATGGTGAAGCTACATATAGGTAGTGACCTATATGTAGTGCACGCGTGTATTGGTGTCCCCGCACTCACAAAGTTCAGTGAATTGGCTCTGAACAATGTGGGGGCACCTTGGCTAGTGCCATGGTGCCCTCACACTAAGTAACTTTGCACCTAACCTTTACCAGGTAAAGGTTAGACATATAGGTGACTTATAAGTTACTTAAGTGCAGTGTAAAATGGCTGTGAAATAACGTGGACGTTATTTCACTCAGGCTGCAGTGGCAGGCCTGTGTAAGAATTGTCAGAGCTCCCTATGGGTGGCAAAAGAAATGCTGCAGCCCATAGGGATCTCCTGGAACCCCAATACCCTGGGTACCTCAGTACCATATACTAGGGATTTATAAGGGTGTTCCAGTAAGCCAATGTAAATTGGTAAAATTGGTCACTAGCCTGTTAGTGACAATTTGAAAGTAATGAGAGAGTATAACCACTGAGGTTCTGGTTAGCAGAGCCTCAGTGAGACAGTTAGGCACCACACAGGGAACATATACATGCACACCTATGAGCACTGGGGCCCTGGGTGACAGGGTCCCAGTGACACATACATATAGGCCACAAACCTATGAGCACTGGGGTCCTGACTAGCAGGATCCCAGTGACACATAACAACCATACTGAAAACATGGTGTTTTCACTATGAGCACTGAGGCCTGGCCATCAGGATCCCAGTGAGACAGTGAAAACAGTGACAAACACCCTGACATACACTCACAAACAGGCCAAAAGTGGGGGTAACAAGGCTAGAAAGAGGCTACCTTCTCACACAACCCCCCCCCAAACGATGGACAATAAGGCTAACCTTGGCCAGTTGAGACTTTATTGTCTAAGTGGTGATAAGTAGAGAGTAGCTCTGCAATAGACTGGTTACTCCCTTTATCATCCACTATATGGTTACTTCCCTGTGGGGATGTAAACCACCCTGTTTGAAGTTTTTTAGCTAACCAACAATGTGAAGATGTATTTTCAGAGTTTCTAT
Source organism: Pleurodeles waltl (assembly GCF_031143425.1). Lineage (NCBI taxonomy): Eukaryota > Metazoa > Chordata > Amphibia > Caudata > Salamandridae > Pleurodeles > Pleurodeles waltl. The sequence continues at coordinate 358,731,617 of NC_090450.1, read as the reverse complement.
CAGTAAGTTTTAGTTTAGAGCAGTGGGAATTATCCACTGAACCTATTTGTAATGATGGAAATGCCAGACAGGGATGCTGTCTCAGAAAAGCCATAGCTGGGCAAAAACTTTGTCCATCTGGCTGGAAGAGAGAACAGGGATGCTGTTTCTCTTGAGTTGGAGCAGGGCAGGGATGCTGTCCTATGAGCTCCACACTAGGGCAGGGATGCTGTCCTAAGTGTTGTGAGGCAGTGCAGGGTTTCTGCACTAAAGTTTCTCTGGGAGGGTTGGAGGGATGCTCCATGTTAACTAAAATGGTGCTGTTTTTCTCACCAATGTTAGTTATCCCACAGAGAGGTTCTTCCACCTCAGGGAGTCCAGCTTTGCCAGCTGATGATTCCCTTGGAACAGGTGCCACCCCAGGAGAGGTGTCTCCCACCACAGGAATAGTATCCTGAATGGTAGGGTGGTTAGGGGATACTGTGATACCCTTTTTACCTGTTGATGGAGAGGGATCCTGAGTTTTCAGGCCTTCTCTCCTTTGCTTTTTCATTTCACTTGAAATGAGAGGGAACAATTCCTCAGGGATGCCCAGCATGGCTGCATGGGCATAAAACTCTACATCAGCCCAACCTGAGGCCTCTAGGTCATTACCTAAGAGACAATCTACAGGTAAGCTAGGTGATACCACCACCTGCTTAGGGCCAGTAACTCCACCCCAACTAAATTGAATTATAGCTAAGGGAAGAAACTTAGTGGAGTTATGGACATCAATAATCTTATACTGTTGTCCAATGATGTGTTGATCAGGGTGCACTAGGTTGTCAGTCACCAAAGTGAAACTGGCACCTGTGTCCCTGTAGGCCAAGGCTTCAACACCATTTATTGAAACTGTCTGCCTGTACTTATCCATTGTAAGGGGACAAGCAGCCAGTGTGGCAAGGCCAATGCCACTAGGTGTGACAGAAACTGTCTTGGGACTGATTACATCAGTTTCCACTATGGACCCATAAGTGAACCCAACTACACCCTTTGCTTGACTGTTGCCAGCAGTCCCACCACTAGTACCACTACTGCTAGGGGCACTAGAGCTTGATGTATTAGTGGTGGTAGGCTCAGGGGGTTTACCTGGACAGGACTTATCCCCTGGCCTATGGCCTCTATTTTTACACACAAAGCACCAAGGCTTTTTAATGTGTGCAGGTTGGGAAGAAGAGGAAGAATTTGTTTTATCCCCACCCTCTGAAGAGTGTTTAAGATTTGAAGTGGGATCTTTGGTTTTACCCTTATCCCCATGCTTATCTTGAGATTGTTCACCATCTTTCTTCTTATTGCCATCTTTGTCACCCCCTGTATGAACTTTTCTGTTCACTCTTGTTCTGACCCATTTGTCTGCCTTCTTTCCCAATTCTTGGGGAGAGGTCAGATCAGAGTCTACCAGGTACTGGTGCAACAAATCAGACACACAATTATTAAGTATATGCTCTCTCAGGATTGTGTTATACAGGCTTTCATAATCAGTAACTTTACTGCCATGTAACCACCCCTCCAAGGCCTTCACTGAATGGTCAATGAAATCAACCCAGTCTTGTGAAGACTCCTTTTTGGTCTCTCTGAACTTTATCCTGTACTGTTCAGTGGTTAAGCCATAACCATCCAGGAGTGCATTCTTAAGAACTGTAAAATTATTGGCATCATTTTCTTTCACAGTAAGTAGCCTATCCCTACCTTTTCCACTAAATGATAGCCATAGGATAGCAGCCCACTGCTTTTGAGGGACATCCTGTACAGCACAGGCCCTCTCAAGTGCAGCAAACCACTTGTTAATGTCATCCCCCTCCTTATAAGGGGGAACTATCTTGTGCAGATTCCTGGAATCATGCTCTTTTGCAGGATGACTATGGGGAATACTGCTGCTGCCACCATGGGTATCTAAACCCAACTTCTGTCTTTCCCTCTCTATTTCTAAAGACTGTCTATCCAAATCCAGCTGTTGCTTCTTGAGCTTCAGTCTGGTTTGTTCCACTCTCAATCTATTGAGCTCCCTTTCTAACAATCTGTCATCAGGGTGGGTGGGAGGGACATTTCTAGATACAGAGGTATGATGGGAATGAACAGAAGGAGACCTGTCCCTTACAGAGGGCACCCTAACAGCTTGGCTACCAGCATAATGTGAGAGCACATCATCAGTATGATGTGATTCAACCTCTGTACCAACTATGCTAGACTGTCTAGTAATGGGCAGGCTGAGGAGTTTCTTTCCTGAACCTTTTCCTGGGGGAGTCCCTGGATCAGATTGAGAACCATTAGCTACTTTTTCTACAGATTGGGCACTTATGGCCTTATCCTGTACTCTAAGCATATTAATTAACAGTTCTAAGGAAGGATTCTTCCCTACACTCAAACCTCTCTCTATGCAGAGACTCCTTGCTCCTTTCCAGCTAAGGTGATCATATGCAAGTTTGGACAGTTCAACATTTTTTCCTGTGCCAGACATTTTTTAGAGAGAGTTAAAGTGATAGAAAAAGAGAAAAAAGTTTTCAGAACTTTTTGGAAAGACAGAAAAAAAACTTTTTAAACTTTTAAGAACTTTTTGAAAGTTTAGAAGTACTTTTCAGCACTTAGAAAAGAGTGAAAAGAGGAAATGCAAAACTTTTTGGCTATGTGTATATACACTGACCTTGTTTTGTATATTTTTCTCTTATGAAAAGTACAATGACAAGAGTGGTAAGTAGTCTCAAGCACTTATCCCACCACTGCACAACCAATGTAGGAGGCTGGACTGGCTTGTAGTGAGTACCAAGGGGTACTTGCACCTTGCACCAGGCCCAGTTATCCCTTATTAGTGTATAGGGTGTCTAGCAGCTTAGGCTGATAGATAATGGTAGCTTAGCAGAGCAGCTTAGGCTGAACTAGGAGACGTGTGAAGCTACTACAGTACCACTTAGTGTCATATGCACAATATCATAAGAAAACACAATACACAGTTATACTAAAAATAAAGGTACTTTATTTTTATGACAATATGCCAAAGTATCTTAGAGTGTACCCTCAGTGAGAGGATAGGAAATATACACAAGATATATATACACAATAGCAAAAATATGCAGTATAGTCTTAGAAAACAGTGCAAACAATGTATAGTTACAATAGGATGCAATGGGGAAACATAGGGATAGGGGCAACACAAACCATATACTCCAAAAGTGGAATGTGAACCACGAATGGACCCCAAACCTATGTGACCTTGTAGAGGGTCGCTGAGACTATTAGAAAATAGTGAGAGTTAGAAAAATAACCCTCCCCAAGACCCTGAAAAGTGAGTGCAAAGTGCACTAAAGTTCCCCTAAGGACAAAATAGTCGTGTTAGAGGGAAAATGCAAGGAAAACACAAATCAGCAATGCAACAACGATGGATTCCTGACTGAGGGTACCTGTGGAACAAGGGGACCAAGTCCAAAAGTCACAAGCAACTCGGAGATGGGCAGATGCCCAAGAAATGCCAGCGGTTGGTGCAAAGAAGCTCTTACTAGGCTGAAGAACTGTGAATACTGCAGGAACGACAAGGGCTAGAGACTTCCCCTTTGGAGGATGGATCCCCCACGCCTTGGAAAGTCGTACAAAAGTGTTTACCCGCCGGATGGACGCCAACAAGCCTTGCTACACGCAAATTGTGCTTTTGGTGCTTTTGGACGCCGCTGGGGCCCAGGAGGGACCAGGAGGTCGCAAATTGGACCTGCAGAGAGAGGGGACGTCGAGCAAGACAAAGAGCCCTCACTGAAGCAGGTAGCACCCGGAGAAGTGCCAGAAACAGGCACTACGAGGATGCGTGAAACGGTGCTCGCCGAAGTTGCACAAAGGAGTCCCACGTCGCCGGAGACCAACTTAGAAAGTCGTGCAATGCAGGTTAGAGTGCCGTGGACCCAGGCTTGGCTGTGCACGAAGGATTTCCGCCGGAAGTGCACAGGGGCCGGAGTAGCTTGCAAAGTCGCGGTTCCCAGCAATGCAGCCCAGCGAGGTGAGGCAAGGACTTACCTCCGCCAAACTTGGGCTGAAGAGTCACTGGACTGTGGGGGTCACTTGGACGGTGTCGCTGGATTCGAGGGACCTCGCTCGTCGTGCTGGGAGGAGACCCAAGGGACCGGTAATGCAGCTTTTTGGTGCCTGCGGTTGCAGGGGGAAGATTCCGTCGACCCACGGGAGATTTCTTCGGAGCTTCTGGTGCAGAGAGGAGGCAGACTACCCCCACAGCATGCACAAGCAGGAAAACAGTCGAGAAGGCGGCAGGATCAGCGTTACAGAGTTGCAGTAGTCGTCTTTGCTACTATGTTGCAGGTTTGCAGGCTTCCAGCGCGGTCAGCGGTCGATTCCTTATCAGAAGGTGAAGAGGGAGATGCAGAGGAACTCGGCTGAGCTCATGCATTCGTTATCTAAAGTTTCCCCAGAGACAGAGACCCTAAATAGCCAGAAAAGAGGGTTTGGCTACCTAGGAGAGAGGAAAGGCTACTAACACCTGAAGGAGCCTATCACAAGGAGTCTCTGACGTCACCTGGTGGCACTGGCCACTCAGAGCAGTCCAGTGTGCCAGCAGCACCTCTATTTCCAAGATGGCAGAGGTCTGGAGCACACTGGAGGAGCTCTGGACACCTCCCAGGGGAGGTGCAGGTCAGGGGAGTGGTCACTTCCCTTTCCTTTGTCCAGTTTCGCGCCAGAGCAGGGGCTAAGGGGTCCCTGAACCGGTGTAGACTGGCTTATGCAGAATTGGGCACATCTGTGCCCAACAAAGCATTTCCAGAGGCTGGGGGAGGCTACTCCTCCCCTGCCTTCACACCATTTTCCAAAGGGAGAGGGTGTCACACCCTCTCTCAGAGGAAGTTCTTTGTTCTGCCATCCTGGGCCAGGCCTGGCTGGACCCCAGGAGGGCAGCTGCCTGTCTGAGGGGTTGGCAGCAGCTGCAGTGAAACCCCAGGAAGGGCAGTTTGGCAGTACCAGGGTCTGTGCTACAGACCACTGGGATCATGGAATTGTACCAACAATGCCAGGATGGCATAGAGGGGGCAATTCCATGATCATAGACATGTTACATGGCCATATTCGGAGTTACCATGGTGAAGCTACATATAGGTAGTGACCTATATGTAGTGCACGCGTGTATTGGTGTCCCCGCACTCACAAAGTTCAGTGAATTGGCTCTGAACAATGTGGGGGCACCTTGGCTAGTGCCAGGGTGCCCTCACACTAAGTAACTTTGCATCTAACCTTTACCAGGTAAAGGTTAGACATATAGGTGACTTATAAGTTACTTAAGTGCAGTGTAAAATGGCTGTGAAATAACGTGGACGTTATTTCACTCAGGCTGCAGTGGCAGGCCTGTGTAAGAATTGTCAGAGCTCCCTATGGGTGGCAAAAGAAATGCTGCAGCCCATAGGGATCTCCTGGAACCCCAATACCCTGGGTACCTCAGTACCATATACTAGGGATTTATAAGGGTGTTCCAGTAAGCCAATGTAAATTGGTAAAATTGGTCACTAGCCTGTTAGTGACAATTTGAAAGTAATGAGAGAGCATAACCACTGAGGTTCTGGTTAGCAGAGCCTCAGTGAGACAGTTAGGCACCACACAGGGAACATATACATGCACACCTATGAGCACTGGGGCCCTGGGTGACAGGGTCCCAGTGACACATACATATAGGCCACAAACCTATGAGCACTGGGGTCCTGACTAGCAGGATCCCAGTGACACATAACAACCATACTGAAAACATGGTGTTTTCACTATGAGCACTGAGGCCTGGCCATCAGGATCCCAGTGAGACAGTGAAAACAGTGACAAACACCCTGACATACACTCACAAACAGGCCAAAAGTGGGGGTAACAAGGCTAGAAAGAGGCTACCTTCTCACACCTTATAATCCCCTAGTATATGTTACCTAGGTACCCAGGGTATTGGGGTTCCAGGAGATCCCTATGGGCTGCAGCATTTCTTTTGCCACCCATAGGGAGCTCAGACGATTCTTACACAGGACTGCCACTGCAGCCTGAGTGAAATAACGTCCACGTTATTTCACAGCCATTTTACACTGCACTTAAGTAACTTATAAGTCACCTATATGTCTAACCCTCACTTTGTGAAGGATAGGTGCAAAGTTGATTAGTGTGAGGCACCCTGGCACTAGCCAAGGTGCCCCCACATTGTTCAGGGCAAATTCCCCGGACTTTGTGAGTGCGGGGACACCATTACACGTGTGAACCACATGTAGGTCAATACCTATATGTTGCGTCACAATGGTAACTCCAAACATGGCCATGTAACATGTCTAGGATCACGGAATTGTCCCCCCAATACCATTCTGGTATTGGGGGGACAATTCCAATCATTCCCGGGTCTCTAGCACAGAAGCTGGGTACTGCCAAACTGCCTTTCCGGCGTCTCCACTGCAGCTACTGCTGCTGCCAACCCCTCAGACAGGTTTCTGCCCCCCCCGGGCCTGGGCATCCTGGTCCCAGGAAGGCAGAACAAAGGAATTCCTCTGAGAGAGGGTGTTACACCCTATGGTAGCAAAAGAAATGCTGCAGCCCATAGGGATCTCCTGGAACCCCAATACCCCGGGTACCTAGGTACAATATACTAGGCAATTATAAGGGTGTTCCAGTGTGCCAATCAGAATTGGTAAAATTAGTCACTAGCCCGCAGTGACAACTTAAAAGCAGAGAGAGCATAGACGCTGAGGTTCTGGTTAGCAGAGCCTCAGTGATACAGTTAGGCACCACACAGGGAACACATATAGGCCACACAATTATGAGCCCTGGGGTCCTGGCAAGCAGGATCCCAGTGACACATATCAAACGCACTGACAACATAGGGTTTCCACTATGAGCACTGGGCCCTGGCTAGCAGGATCCCAGTGACACAGTAAAAACACCCTGACATCTACTCACAAACAGGCCAAAAGTGGGGGTAACACGGCTAGAAAGAGGCTACCTTCCTACACCCAGGAAGGCAGAACAAAGGATTTCCTCTGAGAGAGGGTGTTACACCCTCTCCCTTTGGAAATAGGTGTTAAGGGCCTGAGGGGAGTAGCCTCTCCTGGCCAGTGGAAATGGTTTGAAGGGCACAGATGGTGCCCTCCTTGCATAAGCCAGTCTACACCGGTTCAGGGATCCCCCCAGCCCTGCACTGGTGCGAAACTGGACAAAGGAAAGGGGAGTGACCACTCCTCTGACCAACACCTCCCCAGGGGAGATGCCCAGAGCTCCTCCAGTGTGTCCCAGACCTCTGCCATCTTTGATGCAGAGGTGTGAGGGCACAATGGAGACCTCTGAGTGGCCAGTGCCAGCAGGTGATGTCAGAGACCCCTCCTGATAGGTGCTTACCTCTTTCTGTAGCCAATCCCCCTCTGAGGGCTATTTAGGGTCTCTCCTGTGGGTTTCTTATTCGATAACGAATGCAAGAGCTCACCAGAGTTCCTCAGCACTTCTCTCTTTGACTTCTGCCAAGGATCGACCGCTGACTGCTCCAGGACCCCTGCAAAACCACAACAAAGTAACAAGAAGACTACCAGCCACATTGTAGCGCCTCATCCTTCCAGCTTTCTCGACTGTTTCCTGGTGGTGCATGCTCTGAGGGCTGTCTGCCTTCACCCTGCACTGGAAGCCAAGAAGAATTCTCCTGTGGGTCGACGGAATCTTCCCCCTGCCAACGCAGGCACCAAACTTCTGCATCACCGGTCCTCAGGGTCCCCTCTCATCTTGATGAGCGTGGTCCCTGGAACACAGGAGCTGGATCGAAGTGTCCCTGACAGTCCAGTGGCCCTTCTTTCCAAATTTGGTGGAGGTAAGTCCTTGCCTCCTCACGCCAGACAGTAATCCTGTGTACTGTGTGAACTGCAGCTGCTAGGGCTTCTGTGCACTTTTGCAAGACTTCCTATGTGCACAGCCTAGCCCAGGTCCCCAGCACTCCGTCCTGCATTGCCCAACTCGCTGAGTTGGACTCCGACTTCGTGGGACCCTCTTTGTTGTGCTGAGATGACTGCCATGCTCAGATCTTCTAAACACCTGTTCAGGTGCTTCTGCGGGTGCTGCAGCTTCTGCGTGGGCTCTCTGTGTTGCTGAGTGCCCCCTCTGTCTCCTCCTCCAAGGGGTGACATCATGGTCCTTCCTGAGCCCTTGCAGCACTCAAAACCTTCAACCGCGACTCTTGCAGCTAGCAAGGCTTGTTTGCGGTCTTTCTGCATGGAAACAACTCTGCATCCTCCAGCTCGCCGTGGGACATGCTCTGACCAAAGGAGAAGTTCCTGGCACCTTCCGTTGTGGCTGAATCTTCAGCTTCTTCCACCCAGAGGCAGCCCTTTGCACCTTCATCCGGGGTTTAGTGGGCTCCTGCCCCCCCTGGACACTTGTGTGTCTCTTGGACTTGGTCCCCTTCCTTTGCAGGTCCTCAGGTCCAGGAATCCGTCTTCAGTGCTTTGCAGTCAGTTGTTGTCTTTTCAGAATCTCCTATCTCAACTTTACTGTCTTTCAGGGGTAGTAGGGTAAGTTTACTCCTACTTTTCAGGGTCTTGGGGTGGGGTATCTTGGACACCCTTAGTGTTTTCTTACACTCCCAGTGACTCTCTACACACTACACTAGGCCTGGGGTCCATTCATGGTTCGCATTCCACTTTTGGAGAATATGGTTTGTGTTGCCCCTAGGCCTATTGTCTCCTATTGCATTCTATTGTGTTCCACAGTGTTTGCACTACTTTTGTAACTGTTTACGTACCTGATTTTGGTTTGCGTGTATATTTTGTGTATTTTACTTACCTCCTAAGGGAGTATATCCTCTGAGATACTTTTGGCATATTGTCACTAAAATAAAGTACCTTTTGAGTATTATGTTTTCTTGTGATATAGTGCTATATGATATAAGTGGTAAAGTAGGAGCTTTGCATGTCTCCTAGTTCAGCCTAAGCTACTCTGCTATAGTTACCTCTATCAGCCTAAGCTGCTAGAACACTACTAATCTACTAATAAGGGATAACTGGACCTGGCACACGGTGTAAGTACCAGTAGATACCCACCATAAGCCAGGCAAGCCTCCTACCGATACTGTGACTCCTGGGGGTGCTGGCTGGCATCCAGAGAGCTCTCTAAAGTGCTTAGAGCCCCCTCTTCCTCCTCACACAGAGTTGAGGCCCCCAGGTCCCTCCTGGGTCATCCAGTGCCATTTTGACGCAAAATGCACTTTTGTCGTAGCCAAGGCTTGTTGGTGACTTCCAACACAAAATCATGTCTGCAACAATCTTCATGTTGTGGGACATCCTTTGCATCATGCAGGAACCCTGTGGCATTTTCCAAGGGTGAATTGCTGCAGTCTTCAACTAACCGGGGATTCTTCTTCTGCACTCTCCTCTCAGTTGGCAGGGTCCCCTGTCCTTCCTGGAACTTTTTTTGACTTCTGGACTTGGTCCCCTTCATTTGCAGATCTTCAGGTCCAGGAATCCAGCAGTTGTTCTTTGCAGACTAGGTTGGTTGTTGCGAAATCCCAATCACAAGGTGTAATGTGTCCTAAGGAAAGTTGCAGTACTTTACTCCAGCTTTTCTGGGCTCTGGGGTGGGGTAATTTACTTACCTTTACTGTATTCTTACTCTCCCAGCGATTCTGCACACACTACACTTGTCTAGGGGGGAAATCGTGATTTGCATTCCACTTTCTTAGTATATGGTTTGTGATGCCCCTTGACCCATTTTCTCCCATTGCATTCTATACCATTTCTTATTGTTTGCAGTGTTCTATGACAATTTACTTGTCTAATTTTGGAGTCTAGTGTATATATTGTGTATAATAATAACCACCAGAAGGAGTATTGTCTCTAAGATATTTTTGGATACTGTGTCACCCAAATAAATACTTTTATTTTTGGTAACACTGAGTATTGTCTTTACTTGTGTATAAGTACTGTGTAACTATAGGTGGTATTGCATGAGCTTTGCATGTCTCCTAGTTCAGCATAAGCTGCTTTGCTATAGCTACCTCTATCAGCCTAAGCTGCTAGAACACTACTACTTCACTAATAAGGGATAACTGGACCTGGTATAAGGTATAAGTAACCAAGGTACCCACTACAAACCAGGTCAGCCTCCTACAACTGGACCCCATCATAAGTCCCTAGTATATGGTACGTAGGTACCCAGGACATTGGGATTCCAGGAGATCCCTATTGGCTGCAACATTTCTTTTGCCACCTATAAGGAGCTCAGACAACCCCTTTCACAGGCCTGCCATTGCAGCCTGCGTGAAATAGCGCACACACTATTACACAGCCATTTTCACTGCACTTAAGTAACTTATAAGTCACCTATATGTCTAACCTTCACTTGCTGAACATTAGGTGCAAAGTTACTAAGTGTGAGGGCACCCTTGCAGTATCAAAGGTGCCACAACATAGTTCAGGGTTATTTCCCAGGACTTTATGAGTGCGGGGACGCCATTATAAGAGTGTACTACATACCTATAAGTAGCTTCACAATGCTAACTTCGAATATGGCCATGTAAGGTGTCTAGGATCATGGAACTGTCCCCATTCCAGATCTGGTATTGGGGTGCCAATTCCATGCATCCTGGGGGCTCCACTATGGACCCCCAGTACTGCCAAACCAGCTCTCTGAGGCTTGAACTGCATCTACAGCTGCTGCCCCCTCACAGACATGGTTCTCCCCTCCTGGGGTCTGAGCAGCTCAGTCCCAAGAAGGCAGAACAAAGCATTTCCTTTGGGAGCAGGGTGTTACATCCTCTCCCTTTGGAAAGAGGTGTTACAGGCTGCGGAGGATTAGCCTCCCCCACCCTCTGGAAATGCTTTGTAGGGCACAGATGGTGCCCTCCTTGCATAAGCCAGTCTACACCGGTTCAGGGACCCCTTGTGCCCTGCTCTGGCGTGAAACTGGACAAAGGAAAGGGGAGTGACCTCTCCCCTGTCCATCACCACCCTAGGGGTGGTGCCCAGAGCTCCTCCAGTGTGTCCGAGACTTCAGCCATCTTGCTTTGAAAGGTGTGGGGGCACTCTGGAGGGCTCTGAGTGGCCAGTGCAAGAAGGTGACGTCAGAGACCCCTCCTGATAGGTCCATACCTAATAAAGTATCCCAGTTTCAGGGCTTTTTAGGGTCTCGCCTGTGGGTTTCTCTTCAGATTCTACGTGCAAGTTTCCAGCAGGAATCCTCTGCAACTACTACTTCATCCTCTGACCTCGGATCAACCGCAGCCTGCTCCAGGAACTGCTGTAACAGCAACAAAGTATCCACAAGTGATACTTTTCTTCTGCAACTTCAGCTCCAGCCAGCAACTTTAACAGTTTCCATGGTGTGCACGCTCTGAGGACTCCCTGTCTTCACCCTGCACCAGAAGGACCGAAGAAATCTCCTGTGGGGTGACTGAGTCACTCCCCATTTCACACAGGCACCTTCTAAGTCAACAACCAGTTCTATTGGTCTCCTCTCCTGGTGATGAGCATGATTCTTAGAACACTGAGGGTAGACCCCATCGACACAGACTGTCCTGAGGTCCTGCTGTCGCAATTCAGAGGAGATAAGACCTTGCCTTCCCCAGAACAACAGTACCCGGTGTGCCCTGTCTTCTTCACCTCCTGAGGCCTCTGTTCACTATTTGCAAAATTCCTTTGTGCACAGCCTTGCCCAGGTCCCCAGCACTCTATCCTGCAACGCTCAGCTCGCTGAGTTGTTCTAGGGCGGCATGGGACCTTCCTTTGTAGTGCTGCACCAACTGCATTTTCCACCTCCTTTGTCCCTGTATCCTGGGACTCCTGTGAGTGCCATCTGGTGCTCTGAGGCCTCTCTGAAGTGCTGAGAGCCCCTTCTTCCACCTCACACAGAGTTGAGGCCCCCAGGTCCCTCCTTGGTCGAGATAACACCTAGTTGATGCAAAATGTGAGTATGCCAGAACCAAGGCTTGTTGGATGACTCCAGCGTGAAAACTCACCTACATCCAACTTCACGACGTGGAACATCTTTTGCATCGTGCAAGAACCCGCTGGCATATTCCTAGGGTGCATTTCTGCAGTCTTTGTCCAACCAGGGACTCTTCTTTTGCAGCCTCTTCTGGGTTGGCAGGGGCTCCTGTCCTTCCTGGAACTTCTTTCGACTTCCTTTGCAGGTCTTCAGGTCCAGGAATCCACTGTTTGTTGTTTGCAGACTTGGTTGGTTCTTGCAATAATCTCAATCACCAGGTGTAGTGTGTACTATGGAAACTGCAGTACTTTACTCCAGCTTTTCTGGGCTCTGGAGTGGGTTAATTTACTTACCTTTACTGTATTCTTACTCTCCCAGTGATTCTGCGCACACTACACTTGTCTAGAGGGGAATTTGTTATTCACATTCAACTTTCTTAGTATATGGTTTGTGCTGCCCCTAGGCCTATTTTCTCTGATTGCATTCTATAGCATTTCCTATTGTTTGCACTATCTTATGTCTAATTACTAACCTTATTTTGGTGTCTAGTGTATATATTGTGTACAAAATACTTACCTCCAGAAGGAGTATTGCCTCTAAGATGTTTTAGGTGCTGTGTCACCCAAACAAACTACCTCAATTTTTGGTAACACTGAGTATTGTCTTTACTTGTGTATAAGTACTGGGTAACTATAAGTGGGATTGCATGAGCTTTGCATGTCTCCTAGTTCAGCCTAAGCTGCTCTGCTATAGCTACCTCTATCAGCCTAAGCTGCTAGAACACTACTACATTTCACTAATAAGGGATAACTGGACTTGGTGTAAGGTGTAAGTACCCAAGGTACCCACTACAAACCAGGCCAGCCTCCTACATTGTGGCATTGTGCCACTTGTTTGTATTCTAAAGAACCAGAGGTTTCTAATCTTGTGGCCCAGCATCAGAGTTCCCAAACTGGAAGGCAGCTTCCGCCAAGGTCTTAGTACTCACTCTTCAAGGCAATGAAACTCAAGAATGCTCAGACGCTTCAGTTATACTAAGAATTTAATACAACCAGCTCAATACACAGTTAGACCATACTGTGCTAAAAAACTAAGTTAATATAGCCTTATAGCCCGTCATAGCGGGTTATTCCAGTCATTAAAGGCCTGCTCCAGCGTTGAAAGGCCAAGCCAAAGCTACCGTGGGCTATAAGGCTAATAGAACAATCTGCCATTAGAGGGCAGAACGTTATAGTATATAAAACAAAGGCCTCACGGAGGGTGAGGGGATTAAAATTCCTTCAGGCTCCGCAAGGCCTTTGTTCAAAGCAACAGCTGTGACCAAAAGTGGAATGTTGGAGCTCCGGGCTTCTTCCGGACATTAAAAGTCTGGAACACTCCATTGTTTTCAATGGAGCTCCCAACATTCCAGTGTTCTAATCATGTGTCTTTTATCATTGGGTTGTGGAGGCACCACTACCATTAAAATATTCCCTTTCAACCAAGGAGCACAGTTGGGCGCAAAATTACAACTCAACCTTGAAATTAGAATAGCTGTGCTCCAACTAAATCTATACGCAGACCATTGGCACAGCTAAATGAGCATTTTATAGAGATAATGTCCTTGGTGCCCCTAATATAGCAACAGCTATCTTTGCAGTTATCAGGGAAGTCAGAGACCCACCTAAGCAACGTGATCCATCCTTCTCAGAAGCCAAATGTGATCACCAATCCAACTTTTCACCAATAAGTTTTCTTCTATTAAGGTCATTTTGCAGGTCTGGATGGCATCTTTACTTCTTCGTTCTAAGGACCAGCTTCCAATACTTGCCTATTCTTTATCTCTTTTTACACCTGTCCTGAAGATTTCACTGTACTAGTGTTGACTAGTATACCCTCAGTTTCTCCACTGGATCCTCTCCCTGAAAAAAGAATTTAAAAGTCTGCTTTTAACTAAAGCATTGTCAGTTGACAGTTATTATTTTTTTCTCATTTACCACTGGTTATATCCCTAATGCTCTGAAAATGGCCTATGATTCTCCTCATTCAAAGAAAATGGCACTGGACCCTGACGATTTATCTAGCTATCATGTTATACCCAGCTTTTTTCTGGCTAAAATGTTGGAAAAAAACAGTTTTTCAACAATTATTCTCATTCAATAAAACAAATGATCTTCACCATACCTAGATAGGTTTTTGATTAGGCAATAGCCCTGAAGTGGCAGAATTGGCAGCACTTAATGATCTAAGCTACTGCTCCAATGAGACTTTTTGGGCTGAATGGATTAGTTAGATCTCTCAGCAGCCTTTGATACTGAACGTCAACATATGCTACTGAGCAGGCATAATAAATGCTAGATGAAAGATCTAGCTCTAGCATGGCTCTCCAGTTTTCTGACAAATACATCTTTCCAAATATTGCCTTCATATATGCTTCCTCATTAGGCCCCTTTCATTTGAAGTGCCACAGGGCCCTATTTTACCCCACCCTGTTGTTTAATTTTTAAATACTTTGCTTGTTTTATTCAATACAGTTGTTTGGTTTTATATTTTTTTCTGTATGTTAATGATTCACACATCATTGTTGAGATCAGAAGTGTAACGAATCAGGATGGCAATAATGTATTGGAATGGCATGGAAATATAGAACACTTGATGAGCTGCAAATGTCTCATGCTCAACTGAGATAAAACTGAGATCCTCAGTCTTCTTAGCAAAGCAAAGCAAAGCTTCTTAGACCTTGTTCTTTCTAAGACTTCTCTTTCTTATCTGCATGTATAGGCAACAAACCTTCTCTAGTATCTGTTGTGAAAAAACATGGGCTCAAAGATTGACATATCTCTGTCCATGTCTATTCAGATATAGCCTGTGGTAAAGGACTGTCATTTTTTTAACTACTCATGTTATGACGAATCCTTCATCTTGCATGAAATGAAAATCCTGAATGCTTTCTTTTCTGCTTGCATAGAGTACTACAACTCTGTCTCTTTAAGTAAGCCTGAATATCTGATCCACAAATTTTAGCTTATCCAGAATTTTGCAGCATAAATAGTTTGAAAAGCAGAGAACCTATTTCATTGGCTTTGATCACTCTTCATTGACTTCCGGTGAAGAAACAGACTAAGGGGGTCATTTTGACCTCGGCGGTCTTTTTTCAAGACCGCCGAGGGACCGCCGTGCGGAAGGCCGCCAGTACAGGCGGTTTGCCGCTCGGCCTATTATGACCGTTGGCAGCTCTCCGTCCCTTTACGGATAGAGAGCCGCCAACAGCCATACTGGCGGGAGGCGGGGAAGTGGAGGTTGCTCCACCTTCACCGCCACGCCAACAGAACACCACCCAGCGAATCACGTCCTGTGATTCGCCTTGGCGGTGTTCTGTTGGCGGTGTGGTGTCGGCGGAGCTGCCCCCATGGCTCCCGTCCCCTCCCAGACGATCGACGGACCAGGTAAGTCGATCGTCCGTTAGGGGAGGGGGTGGGGGGGGTGTTGTGTGTTGTGCGCGTGCATGGGGATGTGCGTCTGAGTATGTAGAGGGGGTGTGTGAGTGCGTGTATGCTTGTGGGGGTGATGCGTGTTTGGGAATGAGTGCGTGTATGTCTGTGGGTATGTCTGTATGGATGTGTGCATGTATGTTTGAATGTGGGTGTGCGTGTCTGACTGTGTGTGTGGATGTTGGCATGTATGTCGGGTGTGTGCGTGTGTGTTTTGGTGGTGCCTGCATGCGTGTCGGGTGTGTGTGAGTTATGTGATGTTGGGGGTCGGGTGGGGAGGGGGGCCCTGCCACCTTTGGGGGGTGGCAGGGGTGGTGGGGGGTGTAGGGAGTCGGGGTGGGGGTGAGGGGTGGGGAAGACCCCTATCAGTGCCAGGGAAGGAATTCCCTGGCACTGATAGTGCTTACCGCCATGGATTTCATGGCGGTTCGAACCGCTGGAAATCCACGGCAGTAAGCCGGGTCCAAATACCGCCAGCGGTATAGTGACGGCTGCCGGGCTGGAGACCCAGGTCTCCAGCCCGGCGGGCGGAACGGAGAACTGGCGGATGACCATGGCGGTAACCGTCATGGTCATAATTCCACAAGGTAAGACCGCCAGCCTGTTGGCGGTCTTACCGCCGGTTCTCCGCCTTCCGCCAGGGTCGTAATGACCCCCTAAATTTGAAGTATTTATGCTTGATGCACACAGCAATATTTCTGCCAATGTTTTGTCCACTCCATCACAGGTTTAACAGGAAAAAAACTAGCAGAACTCTTGGATCTAACTGCAAGTCTCTTCTCGAAGAGCACATATTTAATCAGAGCACAGTTAGTGGACATACATTTTATTTCCAGCAACTTTACATTGAAACATCTTGCCAGTCCACTTGCATCAGGAATCTGAGTAATTTAGGAAAATGCTAAAATCATGGTGTTGCCTCCTTCTTGTAATTATGAGAATGGTATTGCCTCATAATCATCATGAGTTGGCTTGTGAACAGAGGTGTCAAATTAATTTGGGCTTTCATTAAATACCCAGTTGGTGAATGCTGGGTCTTACAAATGCCAACCCTTACCCCACATATATTATTGTTGTAGGAGGCTGGCTTGGTGTGCGGTGGGTACCTATGGTACTTACACCTTATACCAGGTCCAGTTATCCCTATTTAGTGTAGTGTAGACAGTGTCTAGAAACCAATCTCTTTAGAGGTAGCTGTAGATGAGCCGCCAAGGCTTATCTAGGAGACATGTAAAGCTCATGCAATACCACTGTAGTCACATAGTACTCACACGCATGAAAGAAAATACTCAGGGGCATATTTATACTCCGTTTGTGCTGAATGTGCGTCAAAAATATTGATGCACATTCGGCGCAAACTGTGTACCATATTTAAACTTTGACGCCCAAGCCCGCGGACGTCAAAATCCCGCTGTGTGCGTCCTTTTCTGGATGCAGGAAACTGCCTTACGTTAATGACATGCAAGGTAGGCGTTCCCGTCCAAGAAATGACTCAAACACCCGTGTGCCTTATTTATGCTATCGCGCAAAAATCCTGCACGCCTGGGAGGCAGAGTTAGAAAATGACGCACATCCTGATTTGCATAAAAAATTAATGCCTGGGTCAGGGCAAGCGTTAAAATGGGGCAAACACACCTGTATACAATGAAAACGCACAGAAGCAACAGCAGAGCTCCAAAAGGAAGACATGGAGGTGCTTCTCAACCAGCGTGCACGCAGACGCAGAGCACAGGACCAGCAACAGCAGCTTCTACAACACCAGCAGGGACCCCAAAGGCAACACAGAAGGCAGGAGAGGATATTCCGCACCAGGACAACCCTTCATGGCCTCAGAGAACATGACATCATCCAGAGGTACAGGTTAAACTGGGAAGCCACTCAGCAGCTGCTGCGCAACATTGAGCCACAGTTGGCACCCAGCTTGCAGACACCCAGCACCATCCCACCAGAAACCAAGCTGCTAGCTGTACTACACATGTTGGCAAGTGGCTCCTTTCAAACCACTGGCGCCCTGGTTGCTGGGATCTCACAGCCATCATTCTCCGCCTTCCTGCCCAATGTACTGGATGCCATCATCAGACTCACACCCCGCCACATCTGCTTCCCCAACACACAGCAGAAGCAGCAGGAGACAAAACAGGGGTTTTACCTCATTAATGGATTCCCACACGTCATTGGTGCCATTGACTGCACACATGTACGCCTTGTGCCACCTGCTGCAACTGAACATCTATACTGCAACATGAAGCACACACCACTCCATCAATGTGCAGGACATTGTCCATCACCAGGGATTGATCACCAACATCGTACAAAGTATCCTGGGAGTGTACATGATTCATTCATCTTCCGTCACTGCACCATCAATCAACACTTCCAGGATGGGCGATATGGAAATGGACTACTTGTTGGTAAGTACAGAAACCTACTTATATACACACTGCACAGCAACCCTCTAGGACAAACAACACAGACACCACTACATCGTCATGTGGACAGGAACACACTGAGGTTGTGACACCGCTAGGCATGTTTGATTTCCTCACCCAATGGGAGACACACCTAGGGACAAAGTACCGTTCCAAATAAAAACTGATGCCACTCCACAGACAGAAGGGGAAAATGTAAAACAACACAATGACAAACACATGGCCCCAACTGGCAGTACATCTGTGAAGATTAAACTTCAATAACACATCAATAACACCCAATCAAACACCCTTCAAATCAATACGTACTGTGTAAGGGGTGTGGAATGTTATTTGCTGCAGGTCAAACACCATGACACACATAGCATTATGATGACTACAATAAAGGTCACATGCAATCATTGAGGCCGTTCCAATATCTCACATCACTCCTGCTCTCACATTGCCCACTTCCAAGAGGCAAGTGGACTGTGCGAAGAACACATCTTGATGAGACAATATGGAAAGTGCACATTCCTACACATGCGCATTGTGACAAATTAACACACACACAACAGATGTAGTGCCATACGGACCTTCTGAAGCTCAAATCGACAATCTCACAACCAAGTTAGCCAGCTGAACTAGACCATGTGCAGTAGTCTAGGTAGACTTTACAACCTGAGTCAACTTGCCAAGCGCAGAGAAATAGGTCTGCAGTGAACTTGTCACACATGTGAAATTAGTGTGCAGTCAAATGTAAAGACGTCAGTGATCACAACGTACGGAGAAGTTTGGCTAATTGTCACCTTGCAAACTGTAAGTGTTTCAGTGATGGTTAAATTAATCTATTGCATATGTCAAAATGTATGGGATGTCCAGGGTACATTGATGCAATTGTGTTACCACCACTGTTGATTTGATTCTGTGTATGGAACTATCATCTCACCCCCAGTTAAGACACAGCGACACCTGTATCACAAGGCACAATGCAAGGGAGTACACACTGTACTGCAACTCTCAAAATATACTGCTGACATCCGGTCAGCAGCCAAACACTCGATCAGCCAAGGAAACAACCCAATGCTGATTGTACATCCTAGAAGCCTAGGAATTGACACAATAACACAAACACAAATGAGTCACAGACAACACAAGAGAACTACTGCCATGCAAGGTGATATTAATGGGGCAAGCTACATCAACATGATCTCAATCATTTTCTCTTTTAGCTGATCAGGGGTATGGGTTCCAGCCTTGGATTATGACCCCATTTGCCAACCCAAGCACTACAGCAGAGCGTGCCTGTAATGAGGCACATAGGAGGACACGCACCATAGTCGAGAGGACCTTTGGCATGCTGAAGTCAAGATTCAGGTGTCTTGACATCACTGGAAGTAGCCTCTTATACTCACCAGAAATGGTCTGCAAGATCATTTTAACCTGTGCCATCCTGCACAACATTTGTATACGAAGGAACATTCCCCTATTAGAACCAGAGCCACAAATGCCTGAAGAGGAGGAAGAGGAGGATGCTGGCCATCAACATGAGGGGGACCAACCAAACACAGCTGCAGGATTGCGTAGGCACCAACATATTGTCAACAATTTCTTTTGACTCAACTCACCATCACCACTATTTTAACATATGTAAATGAACACCTATAATAATCACCATATCATGGTCTGGGTAATAATTTTTGCTCACCTTTATCTCTAACTATTAGAATAAAAGTGTAGCCTCATGGAGCATTGCTGATATACTGATCAGGACATTGAAATTTCCAAAGCAGTAGTGATGCGTATGAATCAACAGTCACATTCACACACACTGTAAATTACATATATCCTGTACATTTCACCTTTGAAGGGCAATAGCAGAGGACCACACCTATATCACACATACATGTTGGCAACTTGGTTCATTGCAGCATATGGCACACAACTAAGACACCATCAGTCAATAATGGAACAAAAAGCATCATACATGAGGCAGTGGATGTGTAATTGCATTAGTAACAGTAATGTATGACCAGACCCTTGACAGCAGTAACTGTTACATCACCTATCTTTGCAAGGACTATGTGTGACTAGAATTCCATATATGCAGAAAATAGATAGCACAAGTGCCACAGCTATGACAAGCATTGTGCACATGACATTCCATGTACATGTCAGCCCATGTCCTAAGTCCTGACACACCCATGTTCCCGGTCTCACCCCACCCGTCTTAAGAGGTCCCTGGAATGGTAATATGTGTACCCAGATAATCCCTCCTCTACACACACCCAGACTCACAATGTTAATCCAGTGTGCTTCGCCCTTTAGTACGGTATGCCATAGTCATTGGACACCTGTCTGCATGGACGTCAGGTTAAATAATGGACTGGTTTGTAGTCTCTAATACCTGTTATCACCTGTACATTGCTTCCAATGTGAAAGGTACTGTTGGCCATATGAACTTGAATCTTACCTACAGGACTTGTGAGAGACTGATGCAGCACACACCTGTGAGAACCTCCATGCAGACCAGCCATTTTAACATGCACTGCCCTTGCAGATGCTTGGAACAGCATAGAGGCTGCCAATTTATCGATTACACTGTTATGCATTGCCATAAAAATCTGCTGTGTAACACAGCCCTTGGGTTAATGTGTCACATTCCAAAACACAGGACAAACATAGTTTCCCATTTCAACTGTCTTGTTCCTCCTCTGACCAGTCTCAGTCAGACCACTGAATATGTACCTTGTGAAATGTCTGGATCCTGATTGACCCTCCATCTTGTTAGCCTGACTGGCTCCTGTCTCTGCGTTACCCAAAAGGTTCCTTGTGGCTACATTTGTACCATCATTTCTTTCCCAACCCTCACATTCCTCCTGGAGTATTTTGTCAGGTGGGTCTAAAATGCATACTCAGATACATTGTATAGCATAATCGGTTTATTTATCGTACAATTGTTGGGAACTTGTCTCCAAATACCCAAATCATGGCCTATCCCTTGTCTGGGTCTCATGTATGCATGAGTGACAAATTGTGACAGTGTACCATGGCCGTATGCAGGGATTGGGTATGGTGCCTCCAGCAGAACAAGCAACGTCAGATAATGTGCATGAAAAGTCCACACATGTTAGGACCCTGACAGTCCACACGCTGATTCACATTGCTCACAACATATTGATGGGCTGTGCGTGGTGAATAGCTGCAAGAATAATCAGCACAGAATCTATGATGTTCCCAGATGCAGTGGGAATTATGTTGGGATGACACCTGCCGGTACAAGAATTCTGAGATATTATCTTACTCAGCACACCTAGGTTGCCCTGTTGACAGTCTCATAACACGTCTGCAGTGACAGGGTAGGACCATCCCCATGTGGGTTCTCAAATCCTCATTGGCTTTACTTTCATTGATTTCCGAAGGATACTTAGTAGATACAGGAATAGCCGCCACAGACTCATGACTAGACCTGGGTGTAACTGTGACAACATAGACCCCTAAAAATATACAGCCTAAACATTGGCCCACACACATGAACCAGACACCTCTGTGCATTTGATCACTGGAAATATGTGGCCACGTGCTGCTTGGTCTGCTGGTCCTCCACTACCACAGGAGAGTTGTGGCTCAGTTATATGACCTCAACTGTGGCCTGACATAACAAATGTGATTTATCTTTGGCTCTCGGAGTCACAAACACGTTACCCACTTAGTATGAACATGTGCCTGACTCATGGTGGGTTCACCAACAAGTGCCTAGGAAGCTGTATCCAAAATTCCATGACATGTGATGGCCAAGTTTTGGACCATTGACATGAACAACCGTATGCTATCTATCCAGTGCATGCTTTGTCATTTGTGGTGTTTATGTTACCCAAATAATAGAAAGTGCACACAGCAGTTGTTGCTACATGTATGACTAACACATGTCCTCTCTCATTTCACACTGACTTGCATCTGAGGGTTGGACACATTGAGTCCACATGCATACAAGCATATTTGCTATAATGCATCTTGTGATGGTCACACAGTGGGTCAACAACAATATTAGTAGCCAAAGCACACACATTGACCCATAGGCATTGAGTTATTGTAATTGTGTGCGTCACCTAGCTATTCTCTCCTGACGGCAAACATGCCCAATTTGTGTAATGAATATATGTAGGCCACACGTTTGGCCATCTATTACAACAGTCAAGAGTGAAAATTCTGTACATGAAGTAGTGGATCATGGTCCGCAGTAGTATGATGTGTCACATGTGCCCATACACCATCATGCCCAAAGTGGGTGCAATCAGCCTATCATAGTATTGTCACAACTATAATGTACCATGAAAATGGTAAAATGACCCAAACCCAGTTAATGCCTGAAAATTTGCTGCATATGCATCAAAAAATGACGCACATGCGTCTAAAAATGATGCTTATGCCAGAAAAATGATGCATAATGTCCTGAAAGAACCATTGGCCCTGAGCGGTATCCTCCACACTGTACCTCCGAAAATTGGTTAAGTTAGAAACCATTTTGAACCATATGGATGCGGGGTGAAATCTACTCCTGTGCATCAATAAAAACTGACGCACAGACTGTATGCTTCATAATATTTTGATGCAAGACAATTAAAACGCACTGCATTTTAGGCAGGAAGTGATGTGATAGGATATCCCGTTTACAGAATTGGTACAGTGGGTGTACTTTCACTTTCACTTTCACGTTGCAGTCTGTGATATTTCCTGACTGTGTGGCTGTGTCTCGACTGTCTGTGGTATCCTGTCTGAGTGTTTTTGTGTTCATTTGTTTTGTAAACAATTGTCTTTGTTTTGTTGGGAGTCTGTTGTGGGTAGTGTTAGTTTGGGTATAGTTGGGCTGTGTTAGTAGTTTTTAAAAAAAATTCCTGTCCTACTTTCTCCCCATTCTCCTTTGTTCCCCTTTATCCCCTATTTCTATTTTTGTACCATTATGTTGGGTAGGCCTCGTCTTGGCAGGATGGGAGAGAAGGAGCTGGGTCGGTTAATTTGGCTGGTGTGCCATTTCCTACCCCTGATGATTAAGGCAGGTGGGCGTGTGATCCAGGGGTATCACATTGAGGCACGGAGGCTCCGGTGGGCAAAGGTGTTGCATCATCTGCAGAGGATATGCAACACACCAAGAAACGACCACCATCTGAAGCACCGCTGGGCTGACCTTGTCTCCAGGGAGCTAGATCTGCTGGACCACCTGGGGATTGTTATTGGTGGCCCTGTTGGTGAGTACAAATCCTGTTAATGTGCACGTTTAAATGCTCTGTAGTGACATTAGCTGATTTTTACAATATCTGCCGGCAATGTTGCTGAACGTGTGGAATGCTAGTGAAACATACAGGGCCATATTTCTACTTTGTTAAGGACCACAATTACGAGCTGTTTGGAAGCAAGAGCTCCACAAACTTACTGAATATGTAAGTTAGCACCGCCTTTGTGTCAAACAGCAACACAAATCAGGTGCAAAATATGTATAGATATAGGCCACAGTTGCCTGTGAGGTATAGAATTTTTCAACACATTACCGTCATTTGGTGACGCAACAGCTAGACTAACTTTATAAACACAACAGGAGCCTGAAAATTAGTGCAGGCTTCTCGCCAATTGATGATAGCAATGTAGAGCAAACATATGTCTCATGTGTGTTCGGTGAGTGTGTAAGGAAACCGATCATGGAAATCCCAAAAATATTAGGAATTATTGTGCCCCTCCTTCATTTCGGATACATATCTGATCTGGATTTGGACACAGAGGTAACAAGTTCTAGCTGTGCTCAGGTAACATCTTAGACTGGTATTCGGAGTTAAAAATTAAAATTAGGGCTGGCTGGCAAAAGGTATGCACATGGGTTCATATCTCTATGGTTGGTGCAACTCATCATAGCTGTGCCACATCAAATGAAGAAACTGTAACAAATTGAGGGCTAACAACTGTCCCTGGCCCTCTGTACATTGTACCTGTGTGTCATAAATTGGTCATAGTCACAATGGCTGGTTGACTGGTAATGCAGTCCTCACGGAAAGTGGCTTTGGATGTCTCTCATGGATACACATGATGAGGCGAATATACTCCATGATTTTGTCTGCTCACTAATGAATGAGCATGTTTGCCACCACATGATAGTTAGGGCCACTGCATGTGTGCGGATATGTGTGCATCACTCACTGGAGTCCCTGGTCTGTACATGTTTGCCGTGGTATGTAGGATGCAGTTTCATCATGTCTGAGAGGTTTTACTTTCTGATGTAATCTTACACATAGTATTTGTCTTTTGAATTGTTGTACAGTGCACAGACATTGAGCACATTTCTCCCTTCCATGTCTTACAGGTGGACCGGCACCCTACACTGTTGGCGAGGTGGCTCGATTTGAGGACCCAGACATCTCCAGTAAGTGTTGATATTTCTGTTATCTGTTGTGTTTGCTGGTGATGTGTGATGGACTCCTGTGTGTTGGACACATAGCAAGGTGTGATGCGCTGGCCAATCATTTGTTTTGTTCCATGAGTGGAATATCATTTTATCACCATCTTTGAGTTGGCCAATCCTTATCGTCTTGTCATATTTTGGTATTCTAGGTCAGTCCTGTAGGCACGGCAATGTGAATGGGGATGAGTCATGTGGATAAAACTTGATTCAAAAAAATTTGCGGTGGACCATATGAGTGAATTAGTCAGCCAGTCAGACCCGATTTCTCACAGAATAGGGATGCCAAAGTCTTACCCACAGACTTCTGCTTCCCTATTCACTAATGAACATGTTGAACTGTATGTTAAACTTCCTAGCAGCATGTAGCTCCACATGTAGTGCTACGAATATGTGGCACTTGAGTACAATGGCCTAGGTGTGCATGCAACTCATGGCCAGAGGTGTTCTTGCATCTCTCTGTTTGTTGTAAGTCATGGCTTACTGGTAGTAAATGATGGGGACAAAGGTCTGCATTTCCAAACATGAGTGTTGATGGGATTGTCCAAGGGTTAGCTGTCTCCTATTTGGAGATCCTTCTTACCTGTAGTGTGTGCTGGGCCAAACCCATTTCCAGCTTTCCTAAGCTTCCTGGGTGTCCTTGTTGTTAGAAATTATTAGTTGATTGTCCTCCCCCCCCACCAGACACAGGTGTAGGGTTGTGAATAGTGTACCTAGGACTGATGATACAAGTTTGGTACACAGACATGTAAATCAGTGAATCACTTGTCTGAACCTAGTATACCCACTCATGATTAGCACATGCTTTCTATACTGGCAAGTCCATTTACAACTCGCAGATCATGTGGCCCTAGATTGCCATCCCATACAATGACATTTGTTGCCCTGGCAGTGGTGGAGGATGTGCAGCATGAGTTTTAGCTGACAATTGGCATAACTATGATGCCAAAATCATGCCAGTTGTTACCCATCTTGTAGGGTTTGGATGTGCTATGTGTGATAGGACCTTTGTACGCTGGCTTGCCATGTACTTCCTCAGGGACAATCAATGATCTCTATGATGATATGTGCTGTTACAAGTACATTAGATGTATTGTCTGATTTACTTCTTGTGCCATTTCACACAATGCAGTACCTAATGTTTGATTTTCTATTTGTCTTAACAGCTACAAATATGACTCCCATCCAGGTCAGGGAGTTTCAACAGCGGGCAATGAGATACCGCCACATACTTGATGTCGAGTCTGGGTACCACAACATGGCCCCAAGATACCGCCATGAACGAGCCTCCGGAGCTTGGAGGGCATTTGCACAAGGCGGCCCCTCTGTGTCTACCACAGCCACCACCAGCAGCACCACCACTACCACCCAGGTGGCACCAACAGCAGCTGGGACCTTTGCGGGACCATCAACGGCAACTGCTCCAGGACCAAGCACAACACCACCTGCAGGGCTGCCTACAGTCATTGTCACAACACAGGCCCATACTTCCTCGGTTAGCACCCAGACCACCCCTGCTGCAGCCATTGACCCTGCTGCTTTTGCTCACATGCAAAGGAAATTGGACCGTGTCCTAAGAAAGATGACCAGACTGCAGCAGGAGGTGGCACAGGTCAACCGGTGGGTGCAATCCATCAAGAAGACCCTGAGGAGGGCCAACCTGTAGACATGTAGACGGACATGATTCCCTCCCCTCCCGCCTCTTTCCTGGTTCTTATACTTTGTGGGTTTAGGGGGCTTAGTGTTAGGTTAGTATAGGCTGTTAGTTTAGTTAGTGTTAGTGGGTGGGGGGTGGGGGTTTCTGAATATTTCTACTGTTTATTTTTATGTGTGTGGGTGGGTGGGGGAGGGGCAATGTTGGGATTCTTGTATTTTTAAAAAAAATATATAAAAAAAAATACAAAAATAAATACAAAAAAATATATATTTCTTTAGTACAGGATAGTATGTGTTTAGGTTAGTATCTGTTGTCCTCCATGTGTCCTGTCTCATAAGGGGGGTTGATTTTTAGATCGTTCCGTTAAATGTGATAAGTACGTTTAGCTTAGGTTAGTCAGGGACAGTTGTGGGTAATGAGTAGTTAGAGTAGATTAGATTAGGTAAGGTCTTTCCCCGAGTTGTCACTTCTGTTTTTACTGTTTAATAAATATCTAGGTAACCATTTACAGTATGTGTCAAATGCTTGTAGATCAGGGCCTTGCCATGAGTGAACAGTGTCTCTTTTGTATTAGATTTTGTGTCCTATGCTGCAAACAAATCCCAACTGAGCTGTAACATTGGCAGCTACCCCAAAGCTACTTAGCTAAGATTCAGCCATTCATTGCAACCACCAATCACGGTTACTATGGATCCCAAAGTGTTATTTCATGATTTCCAGTCTGCAGTCTGATGTCCAAGGAAATCCTTATAAGGTGAGTGGTAGTAAGCTCTCTTGTAGTATAGTGTACATAACTCACATAGATCATTTGTTACACTGTGCAGCATGGTTACTTATTTGGATGTAAACTCATACACCTCCATTCATGCAGTTTGGTGTGTGTTAGCTTACATTTGTGGGAAATGTCACATACGTTAGTTTTGCATTGAAGAAACAATTTGAAGGCACTATTTTCTGGATCTGACATCCCTTGAGGAAGCGTTATTCTGTCCAACACACCGCTGGAGAACGACTCAGGAAGCTGTGCGTCACAGGATAGAATGCTGGGTACCGGAGCTACAAGGTGCACAAATGACTTGGAGGAAGGATGCCAACAAGCCTTGGTGCCTGCGAAAGACGCGGTGCACGGGGGTACTGTCTTACGTGGAGAGGCAAGGTCTTCCCTCCACCAAAGTGGGAAAGCTGAAAGAGAGGACCATAGGGACCACTCCAGTCTACCACCCATGAAACAGGATCCACACAGCTCATCAGGAGAGGGGATCCACGCAGCCGGTCGTCGTCACAGTTGGTGCCTGCAGAAGCAGGGGAGTGACTCCTTCACCCCAAGGGAGATTCCATCTCCCTTCTGGTGCAGGCTGAAGACGGGGTGTCCTCAGAGCATGCATGACCAGAAAACTGTTAAAATTGCTGGCAGGAGACGGAGATACAATGTTGCAGGAGGCATCTTGCTTCTTTGTTGCAGCTTGTAAGTTCCTGGATGGTCCAGATGCAGTTTCATCAGTGAGAACTCAAAGTGGAGGATGCAGAGAATTCCTGCAGGAGTCTTGCAATCCAAATCTGAGGAACCACCCAAAGGAGAGACCCTAAATAGTCCTCAAAGGAGGATTGGTCACCTAACCAGGTAAGCACCTATCAGCGGAGGGATCTTACTACATCACTTGCTGGCACTGGCCATCCAGATGTTCCCAGAGTTCCCTGCCAACTTTGAATCCAGATGGCAAAACACAGGGACCCTCTGGAGGAGCTCTGAGCACCACCCCTGGGGTAGTGATGGACAAGGGAGTGGTCACTCCCCTTTCCTTTGTCCAGTTTCGTGCCAGAGCAGGGACTGGGGGTCCCTGAACCCGTGTAGTGTTGCTTATGCAAGGAGGGCACCAAATGTGCCCTTCAATGCATTTTCAGTGGCTTTGGGAGGCTACCCCTCCCAAGCCTGTAACACCTATTTCCAAAGGGAGAGGTAGTAACACCCCTCTTCCAAAGGAGATCCTTTGTTCTTCCTTCCTGGGCTCAAGCTTTTCAAGCAACATGAGGGCAGAAACCTTTCTGGGAGGTGGCAGCAACTTGGGCTGCCTGGAAACCCTCAGAAGGCTGAAATGGAAATACGGGGGTCCTCTAAGGAGCCCCCAGAGTACATGGAATCATACAACCAATGCTTGCAAAAGCCTTGGGGTATGGTTCCAAAATTTTGATACCAAACATGCCTATGTTCAGAGTTACCATTATGTAGCTGTGACCTATGTCCAGTACACGCGTAAAATGGCGTCCCTGCACTCATGAAGTCTGGGAAAATGGGCCTGGAGTTCATGGGGGCACCTCTGCCAGTGCAGGGGTGCCCTTACACACAGGTACTTTGCACTCTGCCCTCTGGGCTACACGCGTAAAATGGCGTCCCTGCACTCACGAAGTCTGGGAAAATGGGCCTGGAGTTCATGGGGGCTCCTCTGCCAGTGCAGGGGTGCCCTCACACACAGGTACTTTGAACTCTGCCCTCTGGGCTACAAGGCCTGACATAGGGGTGACTTATAAGTGACCTGGTGCAGTGAAAATGGCAGTGAAAGGGTGCTTGCACCTTTTCACGCAGGCTGCAATGGAAGTCCTGCCTGAAGCCTTTGCATGGGCTCCCTATGGGTGGCAAAAGCTATGCTGCAACCCATAGGGATCCCCTGGAACCCCAATGCCCTGGGTACCTAGGTACCATACACTAGGGACTTATAAGGGAGCACCAGTATGCCAATTGTGGGTGAAATACAGACTTTTGGGAGAGAGAGCATAATCACTGGGGTCCTTGTTAGCAGGATCCCAGTGAACACAGTCAAACACACTGACAACATGCAGAAAATGGTGGTTACCATGCCAAGAAAGAGGGTTCTTTCCTACACAACCCACCCCAAACGATGGACAATAAGGCTAACCTTGCCCAGATGAGTCTTCATTGTCTAAGTGGAAATATCTGGAGAGTCCATCTGCATTGGAGTGATTACTCCTAGGTCTATGATACACTGTGAAGTCCATACCCTGTAGGGAAATGGACCACCTTAACAATTTTGGATTTTCTCCTTTCATCTGTTTCAGCCATAAGAGAGGCTTGTGGTCTGTCTGAACAATGAAGTGATTATCAAAGAGCTTTGGTGTCAACTTCTCAAGGCCCAGACCATAGCAAAGGCCTCCCTCTCTATGGCTGGCCAACGCTTTTCTCCTGGGGGGCAACCTTCTGCAAATAAAATCTACTGGTTGATCCTGGCCTTCTGTAATAAGTTGTGAAAGAACTGCCCCAACCCCTATCTCTGAAGCATCAGTCTGAACTATGAACTTCTTGGAGTAGTTTGGGCTCTTCAGAACAGGTGCAGAGCACATGCCCTGTTTAAGTTCCTCAAAAGCTTTTTGACAGCTGACTGTCCATAATACATTCTTAGGCATTTTCATGGAGGTGAGGTCATTAGGAAGGGCAACAATGGAACCCTAATTCTTAATGAACCTCCTGTAAGACCCAGGGAGACCTAGGAAGGTTCTGACCTGGGTTTTTGTGGTGGGGGACTCCAATCCAAAATGGTTTGGATCTTTCCCTGTAGTAGCTGAATCTGTTCCCCACCTACTAGGTGTCCCATGTAAACCACTTACCCCTGCCCTATCTGGCACTTTGAAACCTTAATAGTAAGGCCGACTTTCTGCACGGCCTCTAAATCTTTCTATAGGTGGACCAGGTGGCCATCCCAGGTAGAGCCAAAGACAGCTATATCATCTAGATATGCTTCACTGAAGGCTCCCAGACCTTGAAGGACTGTATTTATCAACCTCTGAAAAGTGGCAGGTGCATTTTTAAACCAAAGGGCATTACTGTGAATTAGTAGTACCCTCCAAGGGTTGAAAATGCTTTGTTTGGTTTAGCATCTTCTGACAACGTAATCTGCCAATACCCTGCAATAAGGTCAAAAGTGCTGAGATACGTAGCAGATGCCAGTGTATCTATGAGCCCATCTGTTCTGGGGATTGGATGAGCATCTGTCTTGGTTACTGTATTGAGCCCCCTATAGTCAGCACAAAAAACTCATTTCTCTTTTCCCATTCTGAGAGTGTGATGATTTTGAGACCAGCACCTCTGGGCTAGCCCAGAGACTGTCTGAGTTTTCAATGACTCCCAGGTCAAGCATCTTTTGCACCTCTGCTTTGATGCAATCCCTTCCATGATCAGGTTACCTATAAATTTGACTTTTGTCAGGCAGACTATCCCCTGCATCAATGGTGTGTTCACACCATGTGGTTTGACCAGGTGTTAGGGAAAGTAATTCTGAGAACTGTCCCAGGAGATTTCTGCAGTCTTCCTTTTGAGACTGACAAAGGCAATCTGCTAAGACCACTTCCTCAACTAAGCCATCAGCTGCAGAATTTGAAAAGAGGTCAGGGAGAGGGTCACTCTCATTTTCCTGTCCCTCATCAGTGGCCATAAGCAGGATTAAGTCAGACCTGTCATAGTAGGGCTTTAGGCGGTTCACATGACGTACTCTGAGAGGACTTCTTGGAGTGCCAAGGTCTACTAAATAAGTGACCCACCCTTTTTTTCTACTATTGTGTGTGGTCCACTCCATTTGTCTTGGAGTGCTCTTGGTGGCACAGGCTCCAGGACCCAAATTTTCTGCCCTGGTTGATACACAGTCAGGACAGCCTTCTGGTCATGCCATTGCTACTGCAATTCTTTTGTTGCCTGAAGGTTCTTACTGGCCTTCCTCATGTACCCAGCCATCCGTCATCTGAGGCCAAGTACATAATCTACTATATCTTGTTTAGGGGGCTTCAGGGGTTGCTCCCAGCCCTGCTTCACACGTGCTAGTGGACCCCTAACAGGGGGAGTTCCAAGGGGCAGTATCTCACTCCTTTTTGGGGTACCTCCTTGTAGGCAATGAGGAGGCACAGTAACAGGACATCCCATCTCCTCCTGAATTTGTCAAAGTCCCAGTATCAAACCTTTGAGTGGTATATTAAAACACTCAACCAACCCATTTGTTTGGGGATGGTAACGTGTAGTGAATTTGTATTTACACAACACTCTTTCCACATTGCTTTTAATTAAGCAGACATGAAGTTGCTACCCCTGTCTGATACAACCTCTTTTGGGAATAAGTGGGATTAAGGGGGCCTTTGGAGTGCCACCTGTCTTGCCACTGGCTTGACAAGTAACACAGGAAAGACAGAACTCCTTTGTGTCTTCTGACATACGGGGCCAGTGAAAGTGATGGACCAGTCTGTCCCAAGTTTTAATTTGCCCCAAGTGACAAGCAAGTGGAATGTCATGTGCCAAAGTCAACAAAAACTCTCTGTATTGCAGAGGGATAACCAGTCTTCTAGTGGCACCAGGTTTGGGTTCTCTTGACTCTGTGGGTGCCACTGACATCCCCTGCTTCTTCTTTGAAAACTTGCTGTCTCAAACCCTGAAGTGTGGGGCAAGTTTGCTGAACTACACTTAACTCCTTCCTGGCAGGGTCTCCTGCACCTAAGAGTTCAGCTGCGTCAGCTTGAAGTTCTTCAGGTGTAGCTTCTGTCCAAGGAGTGGATTCCTCCTCCTCAAAGGGAGAATTATCAGTGGAGGGAGGGATAGAGGATAATTTCTTACCATTCCTACCCCTGATTTTGGGAAGCTTCATATTTTCAGGATCCAAGTTTCCCTCTTCCCTTTGCTTTTTGGCCTGAGCCCTTGTCAAAGCAACGATATGCAGAGGAATGCCTGTCATGGCTGAATAGGCCTCAAACTCTACTTCAGAACAAGCTGAAGTCTCCAAGTCATTCCCTAGTAGACATTCTACAGGTAGGTCCATGGACACTACAGCTTTTTTAGGACTAGTAACACCCCCCAGCTCAGGTCAACAACTGCCATGGGGTGGCTCACAGTATTGTTGTGGGCGTCAGTCACTTGATACTGATGACCAAGTAGATGTTACTCAGGGGACACCAGTTTTTCAGTCACCATTGTGCCACTGGCACCTGTGTCCCTGTAGGATTCAACCTAAACACTATTTATTAGGTGTTGTTGCTTGCACTTATCTATATTAAGGAGACAAGCAACAAGGGTGGCAAGGTCAATGCCACCATCAGAGACTAAAACAGCCTCAGTGGATTCCCTAACTAAACCAACTCCCACTACTTTTCTCAGAGTGAGCCCTGCTACACCCTTGGACTGACTATTTGTAGTATTAGTTTTCCCACCACCCCTGCTATTGCTAGGGGCACTAGTTGTAGCAGTGGGGGTAGTGGTGGTGGGAGGGTTGGTGCTTTTGTACGGCAAGAGCTGCCTCCTGCCCCATGGTCTTTGTTTCTACAAATATAGCACCAAGGCTTTTATTCTGATTTTGATGAGAAGAGGATTTAAACCCACACCCTGAAGAGTTTTGTGGGCCTGATGAAGACTCTTTACTTTTATCTTTGTTCCTACCTTTGTCATTAGACTTACCATCCTTTTTTGTCCTTGCCACTCCCTGTATGAGCCTTTCTGCTCACCCTTGTTCTGACCCATTTGTTTGCTTTCTTTCCCAATTCTTGGGGAGAGGTTAGATCTGAGTCTACCAAGTACTGGTGCAACAGGTCAGACACACAATTATTCAAATATGCTCTCTCAGTAATAGATTATACAGGCCCTCATAGTCAGACACTTTGATGCCATGTAACCAGCCTTCTAAAGCTTTAACAGAACAGTTCACAAAGTCAACCCAATCCTGTGAGGCCTCTTTTTTGGTCTCCCCGAACTTGATCCTATATTGTTCAGTGGTGAGACCAAAACCACATTAGAGTGCTGTTTTGAGTATGTTGTAGTTGTCTGCATCTTCCTGTCTGACAGTGAGAAGTCTATACCTCCCCTTATCAGAAAAGGAAAACCAGAGAATAGCAGACCACTGCCTTTGAGGGGCCCTCTGAACCCCACAAGCCCTCTCAAGTGCATCAAACCACTTATAAATGTCATCCGCCACTTGTATGGGGGAACTATTTTGTGAAGGTTTCTGAAATCCAAGGAGTCCTCCCTGACTCTGTAATCCCTGAAATCAGAGTTGCTACTGCCAACATGGGGCCCTAACCTCAACCCCTGCCTCTCTCTCTCCACTGCCAAGGCCTCCCTATCTAGGGCTAGCTGTTGCTGCTGCAGCCTCAGCCTGGCCTCCTCCATTCTCAGCTTTCTGAGATCTCTATCTATTGAGTCATCCTATGGAGTTGTGCATTGTGACCCCTCAGACATTGAAGAGACATGAGAGTGGGCAGAAGTGGATCTTTCCCTAGTCTTATTGACACTAGCTACCTGCCCTCTAAGTGTAGCGGTTAGTAAGGGTGAGAGTTGGCCGCACTCAAGGGGAATGTACATAAATGTTGTATGTCTAAGGAACAAGACGTGGTGCACGTGATCAGATGCCCTACTACCCTTGGGCAACAATAATGTGTAGGGTCAATACACAAATAATAATATGCAAAAAAAGAGATCACAGCACACAATATACAATAGTCGAACACAAACGGGATTGGAACATTTTATCGTTGTATGGTAGAGATGAATGAAAAAATCAAGCACATCGGTATTCAAATCTTGTCTCCAGGGATAAGTTCATTTATTCAGAACGAAGTAGTGTTCAATAAGACAGAGAGCATCTTTCCAAAACAGCCAACACGTGTTTCGTCACACAAGTGACTTTTTCAAGGCTCTAAATTGTCATCATTAACGTATACCATGGGGATTCCAAAAAGCCGCGTGAAGTTGTCCATCAAAAAAGGGGACCCCGGTAGGTCCAAGTGTAAGTTTCGTAAATATATGTCCTCTAGGTGTAAAGGGAGCCCTCCCTGTGTGACTTCTCCTCCCACTACCAGCTACAATAGTTGGTCTGCTAGGAGCTTAAAGATCCCTTGAAGAACCCTCCCTTGGGCCTAGAATATCATTTTCTAACTCTGTGAGGTTAGAGTCTCCTTCTTCCTCTTCCAGGCTACCAGCATGTTCTTGGTCATCCTCAAGGAGGAGGCTCAAGAGCAGACTCTTGTCAGGGTTCTTCCCCATGTCTAGCTTCCTCTCTGAACACAGACCCTTCAATTCCTTGAAGGCCAGGCCCTCATAAGGAGAGTCCATGACCTCAGAGCTAGGTACAGCTGTAGACATGGTGTGTGTTAGGATGGTGTAGGGTGTACCTAACCTACCTAATCCCTAGTCTCCCAGAAAGAAGTTCAGAGCCAGGGGTATGCCTATACCCTAACTTGCCTAAACCTTAGAGCCTAGGGCCCTCATTATGACACTGGTGGTAAATCCCATTTACCGCCAAGCTGACGGCCGCCAACTTGCCGCCGTGGTGGCGGATATCAGTTCACCATATTATGACACACACACCAATCTGACAGCATACAGACACATACACAAATCCGCCAGACCAAAGGTCAGTGATAAATTGGCGGTGCCAACACCCAAACAGTTACGCCAACAAAACAAGACCCACAACATTATGACCCACGAATCACCACAGCGGACATTCAATGGTGGTAAACCATTGGCGGTACATACAGCCTGCTCAGAATGGACACCCACGTACAAAATAACACCACATTGGCCAATACCAAAAACACACACCTGACATCCATACACATACCACACCCACACCCTCAGCACTATAAAACACCCACCCACATTACCCACAACCTTTTACAAACAACAATTGCCCCAGAAGACTGAGAAGAAGAGCACAGAGACAACTAGACACACATACCACGTACACCCATACACCCCTCACGCACTCCACATCACACACCCTACCACATCACCCAACACACCCTTACCAACACACATCACACAACAACCATGGTACCACAAATGGCACCCCTGTTTCACTGAGTAGGAGTTAAGGGTCATGGTGGAGGAAATTGTCAGGGTAGAACCACAGCTCTTTGGAGCACAGGTACAGCAGATATCGATAGCAAGGAAGATGGAGATATGGCGGAGAATCGTGGGCAGGGTCATCGCCGTGGGACAGCACCCAGGAACAAGGGACAACATCAGGAAGAGGTGGAACGACCTACGGGGGAAGGTACATTCCATAGCAGCAAGACACAAGCTCGCCATACAGAGGACTGGCGGTGGACCCCCATCTCCTCCCCCATAGCTCACAGCATGGGAGGAGCAAGTACTGGCAATACTGCATCCTGAGGGACTTGCTGGAGTTGCCGAAGGACTGGACACTGGTAAGTCAATATTTACTACCTATCGCCCCCCATACCTGCATGCCATCTCACACCCTCACCATCATTTCCATCACTCCACTCCATCCCACACACTGCACCTACACATCTCACTAATCCCAATGGCAAGCACCGCATGTCATACCAATGCATGGATACCCCTTCCAGCCCTGCATGGACACCCATCACTAAAGCATGCACAGCATAGGGAAACTAACAATCCCACAATGCATCACCATACACAAGAAAAAGCTGTCAGGGCAACACCAACCATAGAGGGGAAGCTACAGAAGTACAAATGTCATACACATGAAGCATAATACATCATTTACATACCCACAGGTACCCCAGCCAATGTCAGTGGAGAGGAGGTGCCACCACTATCCAGTTCCCCAACATAAGAGGCCCCCAGTGATGACAGTAACTCTGGAATTGTGGATCTGGAGGACCTGCCTGGCCCATCAGAGGCCACTAGACAGCCGGTCACCAAAGCCCACTCACAGACCACCACAGAGCCTCCCCCATTAGGAACCAACACCACAGCACCCACCCAGCGTACCCACACCTCTGTCCACAGGACACGTTAATCAGCAGTGTGCCCACCTGTACAGGGATCCCAGGCCACACCTCGCACCCAAGACAATCAGGGACCTGGGGTCAGTGGCAGTGGTCACACTGTTCAGGAGACAGAGGCACAGGCCAACAGGGACACTGGGAAGACTGCTGTGCACCAGGGGGAGGACAGGACCAGTGAACCGACTCTCCAGGAGGCACTCTCCGAGATCTTGAGAGCCTACCAACATTCCCAGGACACGTTGGGTCAGATCCTTGACAACATGCAGGGATCTGGAAGGACTTGCAGGCCATCAACACCATCCCTGATCTCCATAGCAGGGATGCTGGCAGACATGGCCATCATCATGAGGGAGGCAATAGCACATCAGCGGGCCACTACCATTAGCCAGTCAAATGAATAGCCCTCCAGTTCCGCTGCCGCTAGTGGCCAGGAAGCCCCGCCACAGGACCCACAGGCCATCAGCATCCCTCCCCCTGGCAAACCACCCAGCAAACATTCCCTGTGACTCAGACAGAAGCAAGAGACACTTATCAAGGCCACCACCAGGAAATGAGACCCTCCTGATTGTTCCCCTTGTATCCCACTCGGTCACCTTGTTCATATTGAACTGCCATTGCTCCCCTTCCTATGTACCCTTAGACACTGCACCTGTGCCACAAACAGAATGGAACAATACTGTGGACTTTCCTCCACCATCACCCCATTTCATTGCACTTTCCCTTCTATTTTTTAGCACTACAATAAACACCCTTGGATAAAACTTGACTACTAGTATTTCATGTACTGCAAATTTGTATTGATTGAAACAGCTACATCCATTGCAAATGAACTGTACATAGTGAGAGCATAGAAAGAATGACCTGTTGCTGGCTGTAGTGATCACATCATGACATTGTTTTCAAAACACCAACATCTGTAAAATGATAATCCATAGGTGACAGTAAGTAGCGGTAACAAGTGGGTAATGCCAGCATGCCACTGCCACACAGAATACAATAGTCATAGAAATGTGAAGTTGCGCTGCCTCACCTGTGTCATTGGAAGTACTGACGGATCACCAATCACATCCTCATCCTCTGCCTCCTCATCCTCAGTGTCCTCAGGGTCCACTGCTGCCACAGGGGCATCTCCAGTCTACTACTCCTGCAGAAAAGGTACATGGCGTCTGACGGCCAGATTGTGCAACATGCAGTATGCCACTACTATCTGTCCGACCTTCTCGGGTGAGTAGCAGATGGAGGCACCTGAACCTGGCCTTCAGGAGTCCGAAGGTCCTCTCAATTATCCTTTTGGTTCACCCATATGCCTCATTATAACGTTCTCCAGCCCTTGTCCTGGCATTCCTTACAGGGGTTAGCAGCCACGATAGGTTTGGGTAGCCAGAATCACCTGCAAGTATCGAGGGACAACATTTAGGCACCCAATATCCCATTTGGCTAATAGCAGAGGCATACACCAACATACACTGGGTGGGGACCAAGGCTCACCTATAGGTCACACCCTGTGCCTCTGTAGTTGGACCATCACATTTGGGATGCTGCTATTCCTCAGGACAAAGGCATCATGCACAGATCCAGGATATTTAGCATTGACGTGGGAGATGTCCTGGTCCGCCAGGCACACCATCTGCACATTCATGGAGTCGAAACTCTTGTGATTCCTGTACACCTGTTCATTCTGCCGGGGGGGACAAACGCAATATGTGTACTGTCAATCGCCCCAATAATATTGGGGATATGTCCCATTGCATAGAATCCGGCCTTCACAGTGGCCAAATCTTCCACCTGGGGAAAGCAATGTAGCTGCACATGTGTTTTACCAGTGCAGACAAGACTCTTGCCAGCATGATTGAGAAGATTGGCAGTGCCATTCCGTGTGCCAAGCCCACTGTCACTTGGAAAGAACATGTTACCAGGAAATGGAGCACTGATAGAACCTGCACAAGAGGGGGGATCCCAGTCGGATGACGGATAGCTGAGATCAGGTCAGGCTCCAACTGGGCAAACAGCTCTGTGATTGTGGCCCTGTCCAGTCTATAGGTAAGTATTGTGTGCCTGTCCTCCAGTGTAGCTAAGTCCACCAGGGTTCTGTACACGGGGGTATGTCTCCATCTGCTATTCATCCGCATCTGTAGGTATCTAAGGGGCACAAGAGTGAGTAGGCTGTCACAATTTGAACAACTGTACCACAATAGCAGTCCACATCGTGCAATCATGTATTGGGACAGAGTCATTGAAAAGTATGTGCCTATTTATCCTGTGACGCAGAAAATATCGACAGGCCTGTTCACCCCCCCAGAAATGGCGACCGCCTGTCCTGTGCTGAGGGACAGGTGGAAGTGGCGTAATTCTGCCGACGTTGTGCGCCGTGGTGGTAAGGGGGGTTGTCTGTTGATGGTGTACATGCTGTGAGCTGGCCTATGTGTGTGCCAATGGTGATGGGATCGGGTATGGTGGGCCATGTGTGTGACAGGCTGGACTGTTTGTTATGGACTTCTCCTGTATGTATTACATCTGCAGGTCTGCACCCGTCTAAAGAAGGGATTATGGTGGGCCATTGCCAAGGATTTGCGGACCCTGGGAGTCTATGGAAGGTGGAGTACCCACAGTTGGAAAACGGTGGGAGAACCTGAGGAGCTGGACACCTCTCAGTAATGAAAACCTTTTTAGGGGAATAAAGTGAAGTATGGACAAGCATTACACCTGAACCTGGGACCAAACCCAGCAACTCCATGTGGTATATAACAATGTTAAGTTAAAAACTTAACCATGGATTGGACCACAGAAAATGGACAATTCTTTATTTCCTAGACCTGAAGGAACAAACATTAGAGCATGTAAGCACACAATAACTATGTATGTTGTCACAGTGATACCACTGTACTCAGTACTATCCCGGATCTCATATTACACTGAGGTCCAGATTTATAAGGCCCTAGCGCCACCGGAGTGTCACTTTTTCTGGCACTCTGGCAGAGCTATGCAATGCAGCACATTTCCAAGGCAGCGCTAATCCACTTTTTGTGGCTTAACACCACCTTGTAAATATGAGCCCTTGTCAGAGGGACGTGTAATGGGTGTTGCTGTGGGTGTTCCACCACAACACCCATTGCTTTTGACGCTGCCCCAGATTTACAAGTAGGTGTAAATCTGTGGCAACACCAAAAACTAACGCTACCCCTGGCATGGCACAACGAGGAGGAATACTTTTATTCCTCCTCATTTTTGCTTTTTCAATGTGGGCTGAATTCTGAAGCACACATAAAAAGAGCAAAAGGCCATGAATGAATGAGGTGTCCCTTCCTGCACATAAAGAATCATTCAACAATTACAATTTGCTACTTCTATGGGCGCTGCATTCTGCAGCACCCATAGAAGTGCCAAATCCTCATTGTAGATTTTTCATGTGCCGGAAAGAACACCTTCCTGCACATAAACAATCAATCCCCTCCATGCAGACACCCTTGCCCTATGGTGCAAGGAGTGCCTGTGTTGGCAGCTAAATTTAGCGCTGGTGCAGGGGGAAATGCAGGGGTGTGTAGTATTTTATTAAATACGGTGCATCCCTGTGTTTCTAAAGTGACGCAGCAAGGGCCTGCAAATTTTGGCGCAGCACTACGCTGCACCACTTTTTAGTAAATCTGTCCCCAAGGCACAAATTTATACTTTTTGACGCAAAACTGCACAAACGCAGTTTGGCGTCAAAAAGTATAGTGCCAATTTGCACCAATACAGGACTCCAGCCGGGCGCCACATTTATGGAATGGCGCAATACAGCGTAAAGGGTGGGCTAACATCATGGAAAATGACGTTAGCCGGGTGGGGGTAGCGGTATGGGAGAAGGGTGTTTTGCACCAAAAAATGACGTTAGGCTGGCTAGAGTAAAAAAAGATGACTCTAACCAGCTTAGCGTCATTTCTTGATGCAAAACCATCCATACCACGTGACTACAGTCTCATAAAAGACAGGAGTCATGCCTACCACCCCAGTGGCCAGCACAGGGGACAAGGGTCCCCCGGGCATGGCCATTGCACCTAGTGCCATTTATGGGGGCCCAGTTCAGGGCCCCCAATGGCACTTTAAAAATAAAATTAAAATACTTACCTCTACTTACCTATACTGACCTGGGATGGGGTTCCCCATCTAGTGGGTTCCCTCTGGTGTGGGTGGGAGTGTTCCTGAGCCTTGGGGAGGGTACCTGTGGGCTCTTTCCATGGTGTTTCACCATGGAAATGGGTCCACAGGTCCCCTAACGCCTGCCAGACCCAGACCCAGGCATTAAATAATGGAGCAGGATTAGCATCATTATTTAGGCCTGCCTCCCTCCCATGCACCATTTTCGCATGGGAGGATAAATAAGGCGCTAGGGCATTAGAGTCATTTTTTGGACGGGAACGCCTACCTTGCATCTCATTGACGCAAGGTAGGTTCATGCATCCAAAAAATGACTTTAACTCCATTATTATGTCCAAAATATAAACTTGGAGTTAAGTTTGCATTAAATTATCGTAATAGAATTACACTAATTCAGCAACAACAGACTATAAATCTGGTGTAGGGGCCTGGCCTGGCTTATAGTGGGTACCTGATGGTACTTACACCTTGTGCCAGGTCAAGTTATCCCTTATTAGTAGATTAGTAGTGTTCTAGCAGCTTAGGCTGATAGAGGTAGCTATAGCAGAAGAGCTTAGGCTGAACTAGGAGACATGCAAAGCTCCTACTATACCACTTATATCATATAGCACTATATCATAAGAATCACAATACTCAGAGTTACTAAAAATAAAGGTACTTTATTTTAGTGACAATGTGCCAAAAATATCTCAGAGGATATACTCCCTTAGGAGGTAAGTAAAATACACAAAATAGACACACAAACCAAAATCAGGTAAGTAAACAG
This sequence comes from Pleurodeles waltl, assembly GCF_031143425.1. NCBI lineage: Eukaryota > Metazoa > Chordata > Amphibia > Caudata > Salamandridae > Pleurodeles > Pleurodeles waltl. The sequence goes on along the minus strand of NC_090450.1, from coordinate 358,691,053 downwards.
TTAGAAAAGTAGTGCAAACGCTGGAGAATACAATAGGATGCAATACGCCTAGGGGCAACACATACCATATACCAAGAAAGTGGAATGCAAACCACTTAGGGACACCAGGCCTAGTGTAGTGTGTAGCGGGTCACTGGGAGTGTAAGAAAACACTAAGAGTGTCCAAGATACCCCACCCAAAGTCCCTGAAAAGATAGGAGTAAAGTGACCCTACTTCCCCAGAAGCACACTAAAGTTGTGATAGGAGATTCTGCAAAGACCACAACAGACTGGAAAGCACTTAAGATGGATTCCTGGACCTGAGGACCTGTAAAGGAAGGGGACCAAGTCCAAGAGTCCCGAAAGTGTCCAGGGAGGCAGGAGCACACTAAACCCCAGATGAAGGTGCAAAATGGCTGCCTCCGGGTGGAAGAAGCTGAAGATTCTGCAGCAACGGAAGGTGCCAGGAACTTCTCCTTTGCACTGAAGATGTCCCATGGAGAGCTGGAGGATGCAGAGTTGTTTCTTTGGAGACAGGCCACAAACAAGCCTTGCTAGCTGCAAAGGTTGCGGTTGAAGAAAAAGGGTGCTGCCCGGGACCCGGAAGGACCAGGAAGTCGCCACTTGGAGGAGGAGACAGAGGGGGCCCTCAGCAACAAAGAGAGCCCACACAAGAAGGCAGCACCCCAGAAGTACTTGAACACGGGTTCAAGAAAAATGAGCACGGCAGTCATCTCAACACTATGAAGGAGGGTCCCACGAAGCTGGTGGTCAACTCAGCGATTTGAGCAATGCAGAACTGAGTCGTGGGGACCTGGGCTAGGCTGTGCATGAAGGATTCCATGCAAAAGTGCACAGAAGCCCTAGCAGCTGCAGTTCACACAGTACACAGGATTACTGTCTGGAGAGGGGAGGCAAGGACTTACCTCCTCCACATTTTGGACAGTTGGACCACTGGACAGTCTGGGTTACTTGGGTCCACACCTGTGTTCCAGGGGCCACGCTCGTCAGGATGAGAGGGGTCCCAGAGCACCGGTGATGCTGAACTTTGGTGCCTGCTGGGGCAGGGGGAAGATTCCGTGGACCCACAGGAGATTTCTACTTGGCTTCCAGTGCAGGGTGAAGGCAGACAGCCCCAGATCATGCGCCACCAGGAAACAGTCAAGAAAGCCGGCAGGATTAGATGCTACAATGTCGCTGGTAGTCTTCCTGCTACTTTGTTGCAATTTTACCCTCTCTCAGAGGAAATCCTTTGTTCTGCCTTCCTGGGACTGGGCTGCCCAGACCCCAGGAGGACAGAAGCCTGTCTGTGGGTTGGCAGCAGCGGTAGCGGCAGAGAAAACCCCAGAGAGCTGGTTTGGAAGTACCCAGGGTCCATGCTGGAGCCCCAGGGATGCATGGGATTGGCACCCCAATACCAGATTTGGCATGGGGGACAATTCCACGATCTTATACATGTTACATGGCCATATTAGGAGTTACCATTGTGAAGCTACATATAGGTATTGACCTATATGTAGTGCACGCATGTAATGGTGTCCCCGCACTCACAAAGTCTGAGGAAATTGCCCTGAACTATGTGCAGGCCCCTTGCTAGTGCCAGGGTGCCCTCACACTTAGTAACTTTGCACCTAACCTTCACCAAGTGAGGGTTAGACATATAGGTGACTTATAAGTTACTTAAGTGCAGTGTAAAACGGCTGTGAAATAATGTGGACGTTATTTCACTCAGGCTGCAGTGGCAGTCCTGTGTAAGAGTTGTCTGAGCTCCCTATGGGTGGCAAAAGAAATGCTGCAGCCCATAAGGATCTCCTGGAACCCCAATACCCTGGGTACCTAGGTACCATATACTGGGGAATTATAAGGGTGTTCCAGTGTGCCAATTAGAATTGGTGAAAATCAGAACGAATGCAAGAGCTCATCATAGTTCCTCTACATCTCTCTCTTCACCTTCTGCCAAGGAATCGACTGCTGACCGCGCTGGAAGCCTGCAAAACTGCAACAAAGTAGCGAAGACGACTACTGCAACTCTGTAACGCTGATCCTGCCGCCTTCTCGACTACTTGCCTGGTGATGCATGCTGTGGGGGTAGTCTGCCTCCTCTCTGCACTAGAAGCTCCGAAGAAATCTCCCGTGGGTCGACGGAATCTTCCCCCTGCTACCGCAGGCACCAAAGAACTGCTTCACCGGTCCCCTGGGTCTCCTCTCAGCACAACGAGCGAGGTCCCTTGAATCCAGCAACTGTGTCCAAGTGACTCCCACAGTCCAGTGACTCTTCAGTCCAAGTTTGGTGGAGGTAAGTCCTTGCCTTTCTACGCCAGACTGCATTGCTGGGAACCACGACTTTTGCAGCTACTCCGGCCTCTGTGCACTTCCGGCGGAAATCCTGTGTGCACATCCAAGCCTGGGTCCACAGCACTCTAACCTGCATTGCACGACCTCCTGAGTTGTCCTCCGGTGGCGTGGAACTCCTTTGTGCAACTTCGGGTGAGCACTGTTTCACTCCTCATTGTAGTGCCTGTTCTGGCACTTCTGCGGGTGCTGCCTGCTTCTGAGAGGGCTTCTTGTCTTGCTGGATGCCCCTTCTGTCCCCTGACGCAATTGGCGACATCCTGGTCCCTCCTGGGCCACAGCAGCATCCAAAAACCCTAACCGCACCACTTGCAGTTAGCAAGGCTTGTTTGCACACTTCCTTCAGGAAAACACTTCTGCACGACTCTCCACAGCGTGGGACATCCATCCTCCAAAGGGAAAATTTCTAGCCCTTGTAGTTCCTGCAGAATCCTCAGCTTCTACTGCCTAGTAGCAGCTTCTTTGCACCCACAGCTGGCATTTCCTGGGCATCTGCCCACTCTCGACTTGGTCGTGACTTTTGGACTTGGTCCCCTTGTTCCACAGGTACCCTCGTCTGGAAATCCATCGTTGTTGCATTGCTGGTTTTGGTCTTTCCTGTAGAATTCCCCTATCACGACTTCTGTGCTCTTTGGGGAACTTTAGTGGACTTTGCACTCACTTTTCAGGGTCTTGGGGTGGGCTATTTTTCTAACCCTCACTGTTTTCTTACAGTCCCAGCGACCCTCTACAAGGTCACATAGGTTTGGGGTCCATTCGTGGTTCGCATTCCACTTTTGGAGTATATGGTTTGTGTTGCCCCTATCCCTATGTGTCCCCATTGCATCATATTGTAACTATACATTGTTTGCACTGTTTTCTAATACTATACTGCATATTTTTGGTATTGTGTACATATATCTTGTGTATATTTGCTATCCTCATACTGAGGGTATCACTGAGATACTTTTGGCATATTGTCATAAAAATAAAGTACCTTTATTTTTAGTATATCTGTGTATTGTGTTTTCTTATGATATTGTGCATATGACACTAGTGGTACTGTAGGAGCTTCACTCGTCTCCTAGTTCAGCCTAAGCTGCTCTGCTAAGCTACCATTATCTATCAGCCTAAGCTGCTAGACACCCTATATACTAATAGGGGATACCTGGGCCTGGTGCAAGGTGTAAGTACCCCTTGGTACTCACTACAAGCCAGTCCAGCCTCCTACAGTCACTAGCCTATAGTGACAATTTTAAAGGCAGAGAGAGCATAAGTGTAGGAAAGTACCATCTTGCCTGGCATGTTACCCCCATTTTTCACTGTATATATGTTGTTTTAGTTGTATGTGTCACTGGGACCCTGGTAACCCAGGGCCCCAGTGCTCATAAGTGTGCCTGAATGTGTTACCTGTGTAGTGACTAACTGTCTCACTGAGGCTCTGCTAATCAGAACCTCAGTGGTTATGCTCTCTCATTTCTTTCCAAATTGTCACTGACAGGCTAGTGACCATTTTTACCAATTTACATTGGCTTACTGGAACACCCTTATAATTCCCTAGTATATGGTACTGAGGTACCCAGGGTATTGGGGTTCCAGGAGATCCCTATGGGCTGCAGCATTTCTTTTGCCACCCATAGGGAGCTCTGACAATTCTTACACAGGCCTGCCACTGCAGCCTGAGTGAAATAACGTCCACGTTATTTCACAGCCATTTTACACTGCACTTAAGTAACTTATAAGTCACCTATATGTCTAACCTTTACCTGGTAAAGGTTAGGTGCAAAGTTACTTAGTGTGAGGGCACCCTGGCACTAGCCAAGGTGCCCCCACATTGTTCAGAGCCAATTCACTGAACTTTGTGAGTGCGGGGACACCATTACACGCGTGCACTACATATAGGTCACTACCTATATGTAGCTTCACCATGGTAACTCCGAATATGGCCATGTAACATGTCTATGATCATGGAATTGCCCCCTCTATGCCATCCTGGCATTGTTGGTACAATTCCATGATCCCAGTGGTCTGTAGCACAGACCCTGGTACTGCCAGACTGCCCTTCCTGGGGTTTCTCTGCAGCTGCTGCTGCTGCCAACCCCTCAGACAGGGAGCTGCCCTCCTGGGGTCCAGCCAGGCCTGGCCCAGGATGGCAGAACAAAGAACTTCCTCTGAGAGAGGGTGTGACACCCTCTCCCTTTGGAAAATGGTGTGAAGGCAGGGGAGGAGTAGCCTCCCCCAGCCTTTGGAAATGCTTTGTTGGGCACAGATGTGCCCAATTCTGCATAAGCCAGTCTACACCGGTTCAGGGACCCCTTAGCCCCTGCTCTGGCGCGAAACTGGACAAACAAAAGGGGAGTGACCACTCCCCTGACCTGCACCTCCCCTGGGAGGTGTCCAGAGCTCCTCCAGTGTGCTCCAGACCTCTGCCATCTTGGAAACAGAGGTGCTGCTGGCACACTGGACTGCTCTGAGTGGCCAGTGCCACCAGGTGACGTCAGAGACTCCTTGTGATAGGCTCCTTCAGGTGTTAGTAGCCTTTCCTCTCTCCTAGGTAGCCAAACCCTCTTTTCTGGCTATTTAGGGTCTCTGTCTCTGGGGAAACTTTAGATAACGAATGCATGAGCTCAGCCGAGTTCCTCTGCATCTCCCTCTTCACCTTCTGATAAGGAATCGACCGCTGACCGCGCTGGAAGCCTGCAAACCTGCAACATAGTAGCAAAGACGACTACTGCAACTCTGTAACGCTGATCCTGCCGCCTTCTCGACTGTTTTCCTGCTTGTGCATGCTGTGGGGGTAGTCTGCCTCCTCTCTGCACCAGAAGCTCCGAAGAAATCTCCCGTGGGTCGACGGAATCTTCCCCCTGCAACCGCAGGCACCAAAAAGCTGCATTACCGGTCCCTTGGGTCTCCTCTCAGCACGACGAGCGAGGTCCCTCGAATCCAGCGACACCGTCCAAGTGACCCCCACAGTCCAGTGACTCTTCAGCCCAAGTTTGGTGGAGGTAAGTCCTTGCCTCACCTCGCTGGGCTGCATTGCTGGGAACCGCGACTTTGCAGCTTCTCCGGCCCCTGTGCACTTCTGGCGGAAATCCTTTGTGCACAGCCAAGCCTGGGTCCACGGCACTCTAACCTGCATTGCACGACTTGCTAAGTTGGTCTCCGGCGACGTGGGACTCCTTTGTGCAACTTCGGCGAGCACCGTTTCACGCATCCTCGTAGTGCCTGTTTCTGGCACTTCTCTAGGTGCTACCTGCTTTAGTGAGGGCTCTTTGTCTTGCTCGACGTCCCTTCTCTCTGCAGGTCCAATTTGCGACCTCCTGGTCCCTCCTGGGCCCCAGCAGCGTCCAAAAACGCCAAACGCACGATTTGCGTGTAGCAAGGCTTGTTGGTGTTCTTCCGGCGGGAAAATACTTCTGCACGACTCTCCGAGGCGAGAGGGATCCGTCCACCAAAGGGGAAGTCTCTAGCCCTTTTCGTTCCTGCAGAAACCTCAGCTTCTTCTGTCCAGTCGAGGCTTCTTTGCACCCGCAGCTGGCATTTCCTGGGCATCTGCCCTTCTACGACTTGCTTGTGACTTTTGGACCTGGTCCCCTTGTTCCACAGGTACCCTAGATTGGAAATCCACAGTTGTTGCATTGCTGGTTTGTGTCTTTCCTGCATTATTCCTCTAACACGACTCTTTTGTCCTTAGGGGAACTTTGGTGCACTTTGCACTCACTTTTCAGGGTCTTGGGGAGGGTTATTTCTCTAACTCTCACTATTTTCTAATAGTCCCAGCGACCCTCTACAAGGTCACATAGGTTTGGGGTCCATTCGTGGTTCGCATTCCACTTCTGGAGTATATGGTTTGTGTTGCCCCTATCCCTATGTTTCCCCATTGCATCCTATTGTAACTATACATTGTTTGCACTGTTTTCTAAGACTATACTGCATATTTTTGCTATTGTGTATATATATCTTGTGTATATTTCCTATCCTCTCACTGAGGGTACACTCTAAGATACTTTGGCATATTGTCATAAAAATAAAGTACCTTTATTTTTAGTATAACTGTGTATTGTGTTTTCTTATGATATTGTGCATATGACACTAAGTGGTACTGTAGTAGCTTCACACGTCTCCTAGTTCAGCCTAAGCTGCTCTGCTAAGCTACCATTATCTATCAGCCTAAGCTGCTAGACACCCTATACACTAATAAGGGATAACTGGGTCTGGTGCAAGGTGCAAGTACCCCTTGGTACTCACTACAAGCCAGTCCAGCCTCCTACAATAAGCACTGAGGTTCTGATTAGCAGAGCCTCAGTGACACAGTTAGTCACTACACAGTGACACACATTCAGGCCACAAACTATGAGCACTGAAGTCCTGGCTAGCAGGATCCCAGTGAGACAGGCAAAAACAAACTGACAAACAAGTAAAAATGGGGGTAACATGCCAGGCAAGATGGTACTTTCCTGCACAACCCCCCCACAACTGAGGGACAATAACGCTCACCTTGCCCAGCTGAGTCTTCATTGTCTAAGTGGAAATATCTGAAGAGTCCATCTGCATTGGAGTGGGTACTCCCAGGTCTATGTTCCACTGTATAGTCCATTCCATGTAGGGAGATGGACCACCTCAACAATTTAGGGTTTTCACCTTTCATTTGTTTAAGCCATAATAGAGGTTTGTGGTCTGTCTGAACAATAAAGTGAGTACCAAACAGGTATGGCCTCAACTTCTTCAGTGCCCAGACCACAGCAAAGGCCTCCCTCTCTATGGCAGACCAACGCTTTTCTCTAGGGGTCAATCTCCTGCTGATACAAGCAATAGGTTGATCCTGGCCCTCAGTGTTAAGCTGTGATAGACCTGCCCCTAGCCCTAATTCCGAAGCATCAGCCTGGACTATGATTTTCTTGGAGTAACAAGGGCTTTTTAGGACAGGTGCAGAGCACATGGCCTGTTTGAGCTCATCAAAAGCCTTTTGACAGCTAACTGTCCACAATACCTTTGTAGGCATCTTCTTGCTGCTGAGATCATTAGAGGGGCTGCAATGGAGGCATAATTCTTAATGAACCTCCTATAGTACCCTGTGAGGCCTAGGAAGGCTATCACCTGGGTTTGAGTTGCAGGGGGAGCCCATTCCATAATGGCCCAGATCTTCCCCTGTAGTGGTGCAATCTGTCCCCCACCTACCAAGTGGCCCAGATAAACCACTTTCCCCTGTCCTATCTGGCACTTTGAAGCCTTGATAGTGAGGCCTGCCTTTAGCAGGGACTCCAAAATGTCCCTTAGGTATACCAGGTGCTCATCCCAGATGAAGCTAAAGACAGTTATATCATCTAGATATACTGCACTAAAAGCTTCCAAACCTTGCAGGACTGTGTTCACCAACCTCTGAAAAGTGGCAGGTGCATTTTTCAAACCAAAGGGCATAACAGTGAACTGATAGTGCCCTCCAATGGTGGAAAATGCAGTTTTGGGTGTAGCATCTTCTGACAACTTAATCTGCCAATACCCTGCAGTTAAGTCAAAAGTGCTTAGACACTTAGCAGAGGCCAATGTATCTATTAGCTCATCTGTCCTGTGTATAGGGTGAGCATCAGTTTTGGTTACTTGATTGAGACCTCTGTAGTCAACACAAAACCTCATTTCTCTTTTACCATCTTTACTGTGAGGTTTTGGGACAAGCACCACTGGGCTAGCCCCTGGGCTCTCTGAAAGCTCAATCACTCCTAGGTCCAGCATTTCCTGTACCTCTTGTTTTATGCAATCTCTGATATTGTCAGGCTACCTATAAATCTTACTTTTGACAGGTAAACTGTATCCAGTGTTGATTATGTGCTCACACCAGGTAGTAGTACCTGGTATCAGTGATAAGAGGTCAGAGAATTGGTCTAGGAGATTTATACAGTTGTCCTTCTGCTCAGCAGTAAGGCAATCTGCAAGCACCACTCCCTCCACTAAGCCATCAGCTTCAGTGGTGGAGAAGAGGTCAGGGAGAGGGTCACCCTCTTCTTCCTGCCCCTAATCAGTTGCCATGAACAGGGTTAAGTCAGCCCTGTCACAGTAAGGTTTCAGGCAATTGACATGGAGCACCCTAAGGGGACTCCTGGCAGTGGCCAGGTCTACCAAATAGGTGACCTCACCGTTCTTTTCAACAATGAGATGGGGTCCACTCCATTTGTCCTGGAGTGCTCTTGGGGCCACAGGCTCCAATACCCACACCTTCTGTCACGGGTGGTACTGGGTCAGGACAGCCTTCTGGTCATGCCATTGCTTTTGGAGCTCTTGGCTGGCCTTAAGGTTTTTACTGGCCTTTTTCATGTACTAAGCCATTCTGGATCTTAGGCCAAGTACATATTCCTCAATGCCTTGCTTGGAGCTTTTAAAGATTGTTCTGACCCTACTTTACAAGAGCAAGGGGACCTCTTACAGGATGCCCAAAGAGATGTTTAAAGGGGCTAAAGCCCACTCCTTTTGGGGTACCTCCCTATAAGCAAAAAGTAGGCATGGCAACAGGACATCCCATCTCCTTCTGAGTTTTTCAGGGAGTCCCATAATCATACCTTTGAGAGTTTTATTAAACCTCTCAACCAGACCATTTATCTGTGGATGGTAAGGAGTAGTGAACTTATAAGTTATACCACACTCCTTCCACATAGCTTTGAGGTATGCAGACATGAAGTTACTACCTCTGTCTGACACCACTTCCTTAGGGAAATCCACTCTGGAAAAGATTCCCAGGAGGGCTTTTGCCACTGCGGGTGCTGTATTGGTCCTTAAGGGCATTGATTGCTTCAGGATACCTAGTGGCATGGTCCACTACCACAAGGATGAGCCTATTGCCTGAAGCAGTTGGAGGGTAAAGGGGGCCAACTATGTCAGCCCCTACCTTTTCAAAGGGCACCCCAACCAAAGGAAGTGGAATTAAGGGGGCCTTAGGTGTGCGACCAGTCTTGCAACTGGCTTGGCAGGTCACACAGGAGCGACAAAACTCCTTAGTGTCCTCTGACATGTGAGGCCAGTAAAACAATGGAAGCGCGTCACCTGAGGGGAGGAGAAGCCAGGGCAGGAGCCCTTTAAACTTTCTATAACGCTCCCGCCGCCGCAGGAAGCGCGTCACCTGAGGGGAGGAGAAGCCAGGGCAGGAGCCCTTTAAACTTTCTATAGCGCTCCCGCCGCCGCGGGAAGCGCGTCACCTGAGGGGAGGAGAAGCCAGGGCAGGAGCCCTTTAAACTTTCTATAGCGCTCCCGCAGCCGCGGGAAGCGCGTCACCTGAGGGGAGGAGAAGCCAGGGCAGGAGCCCTTTAAACTTTCTATAGCGCTCCCGCCGCCCGTCTTGCGCCCGTCATCACCTGGAGGAGACTGGGCTGGGCCACCCCCCCAAAGTTTGGTTTTTGATACTTGGTCCTGGTACAGAGGTCTCAGGAATGCCCTTTGCTTAGTTTGCTTAGTCTTACTTGACCACAAGCTTCACTTGGCACCAAAGGGGTCAGTGGAGCAAGTCCCTATTACTTCTCGCTTCTTGGGGTCTTTTTTTTTTTCAGACGTGTTTGAAATTATTTAGCTGGGCTATTGGTTAGTCGATATGGGGAAGAGGAAGGCCGATGATGTATCAGCACCCCAGTCCCGGGTTAAAAAACCCAAGAAACGTTCTGTTGGGAAAGTGGAGGGATGTTCTACTGCAAATTTACAGCAATTCAAAACAATTGATTCATTGTTTGAAGAGGTTGAGGCTATACTGAGGAGCCCTTCTGTTGCTGGCCCTTCTATACCGGGTATCATTCCTCCCAAAAAAAAAATTCCTGATCTCTTCAATAAAAAAATACAGACGCATAGAGTAGAGGTCAAGGTTGATTTACACCCACCCCCCCACTCCCAGGGTGTAATTCCTTCACTCGTGGAGATTTCACCATTTTTGGTGGAAACAAATGGATGTTTACCTGTAGAAGGTGCACCTCAGCTGAGGTGCTTGTCTCCGCCTCCTATTACCATTCCTTGTTCAAATAGGTTTTCGGTTTTGTCCTCTAATTCTGTAAGTCCTGGACTTTTACCAACCTTACTCGTAGAAGGAATCGATAAAGACTCTTTGGATGGGAAGATGGGCAACAACGAAGCTCCTCAGTTGGTTATCATTTCTCAGAAATTAGATGACGTTAAGTGTTTGTTGATATCTCTGATGAACAAAATCTCTGGACTTCATGTTCAAAAGTCTGGTTGTAATTGCATTGTGCCATATGAGTCTGTTCCTTCCTCTGATTTACTGATGGAAACAAAAAAAACTAGTTCTCTTACCGTAGGTGATAAATTGACATCTTCTTCTACAGATAACCTCACTAAGGGAAGTAACGGTAGTTTCCCAAGGCATGGTAGGTCTGCTTGTCAGACCATGTCTTCTACCCAGGAGCAAGCTTTCAAACTAGGTGTAAACAAGTGAGGATCCATCCTTGGACGGGGGGATAAAGGTAGCCCTCGCTCAAAAACTCCTCAGTTAAAACTAGGAGGAACGCCCTCTGCAGCAAGTTGTTGTGTTAGTCCCCTTTCAGTCACTCACCCTGATCATTTGACACTCTCGCAGCCCTGTGACCTCAAGGGAAGGTTAAGAAGGAGGAGGGAAGATGCTATTATATATTTGACTAGGGTGCCAAAGCTACCTCAGGGTAACAGAGAGTCGAGTGACTCTCTAATTAATAAAGTAATCTATTGGATACGCTCCTAGAGGAACTGTCTCTCTGTTATCCGGTCTGACATACGTGAGGCCCATAGATATAACCAGTCAGGGTCGGAATTTGATTATATTTCGATTCTTTTTAATGACAGTAGTCTAGTTAATGATCTCCTGGCCTTTGATACACGGACAGGTATACTACGTACAGGTAGGGAATCGAATCTTAGACTTAGCACTCAGCCGCCTGGGGCCCCGCTATGTAGAGGATGTTGTACATCCGGAACCATCGCAGCTGGGGTTATTTCTTCTTTAGATAACTCTGTAACATCTAAACCCGTGAATCCTGCCCCCTTACTTCCTGAATTAGACTGACTGATTGCCCCCTGCACAGTACTTCCTAAAATAGTAAATGATGAGTGTCAACTTACAGGGACTCCATCTCCTGCCCCCCTATTGAGAACTAAGTCAATATTTACACCTCCCAAAATTAATATTATATCATGGAATGTTGCAGGAATCAAGTCAAAGTTGGACGACCCGGACTGGGTAAGCCTTGTTAATAAACAAGATATCTGTCTTTTTCAGGAAACTTGGTCTGCAGAACAGCTATCCATACAAGGCTTTACAACCTATTTTTTGGCTGCACAACCTCCCTCTGGTGGCTTTGGAAGACAGATAGGAGGGTTAATGATTCTATTGAATAATAGGCTAGAATGTGACCACTCCATGATAAAGATTAATTCCTATGATCTGCTGGGTGTCCAACTCATATTCCGACCTGGATTCAGGATGATAGTTCTGAATACTTATGCAAGATCCGTTCTCCGTGGGTCAGAATCAATGGTTCTCACCCAGCTGACGGACTATATAGAGCTTCTGGACCCTTCAGATCTTCTGATTATAGCAGGTGATTTTAATTGTTCTTTTGTGTTGGACAACACCATCAGCAATCTGACTACTGAGGAGGACGAATATTGGGGTATTCCCCAATCTAAGGAAACGGCGTTTTTGCCCGCTTCCCGTGTTGCATCTCAGTTGTCTTCCCTTTGTCTGAAATATGGCCTGAGAGAATGTAACGGCCGCACTAAATCTGACTCAGAGCGAGCCATCACTTTCAAGCGAGGGCTTTCCTTTAGTACTATTGATTATATTCTGGTGGATATTAGGCTATGGTCAAGTTCACTGGACATGGAAATCTTACCTCGCTTGGATAGCGATCATAATCCTCTGTGCCTTGTACTGACCAACCATGCATTTTTAAGAGTCCAGCACACTACGATCACTAACGTCCCACTCCCTTATTTGAATCATAGACGTTCTCGGGTCTGCTGGCCAAAGGTGGAATCCAACCCGTATTTGATTGGGGAAATATATTCATTTTTTTTAAAACTCTTCGCAGATTATGAGGAACAAGAAACCTCTGATATTCCCATTATGGTTATCCACAATAAATTGGTGGATTCCCTACAGGGTATCTTCTATAGGGAAATCCCTTCCAAATCGAGACCTGTTGACACCCCTCGTAGGGATTGGTATAATCAGGATTGTGTGCGAGCAAGATCTAATCTAAATGAGGCTGTAAAAAACTCTACCCAAGTGGCCGTTAAAGAGGCCCGACGTAGGTATGTTAATGCCCTGAAACAAGCAAAAAAAGACTGGGATATTGAGATATGGCAGAAGCTGCTTGCAGCAGTCAAATACAAAGATGATAGTTCCTTCTGGCGGCTGTTGACCTCTAGTTCGAAAAGGGGCAATGATGACATTGGTATGTACATACAGCCCGAAAGATGGGTGTCCTATTTTTCTGGAATTTATGCTCTGTCTGCACCACAATCTCTGGAGGACCCTGGATATGATGAGTGTTGGGCTGTTAACAAGACCACAACTGAGAGCATTGTTTTTACTTTAGCCGAAACAACAGCTGCAATTAATTCTTTGAGGCCAGACAAAGCCCCTGGTCCAGATAAGATCCCAGGGGACCTGTTCAAATCAGAACCAAAGATATGGGCATGGTACATCAATGTATTGTCTAATGCCATAGCAGCTGGTAGCCCTATTCCAGATTCCTGGCGTGGCGCAGAAATAATACCGATTCATAAAAAGGGTGATGTAGGTTCACCTGCAAATTATCGACCAATCAGCCTAATTGATATTCTTCAGAAGACGTTTGCTAAGCAGGTCCTAGATAGGCTTACCGATTGGATTCAAGACAACCAAATTTTATCCCCCTTACAGGCCGGTTTTCGGCCTAAAACTAACACCATGGACCAAGTCCTCAGGCTGTCATTACTATTTTGGAAGTATGTCACCCTATCTAAGCAAAAACTTTATGTTGCTTTCGTAGATCTAAGATCTGCATTTGATTAGTCCCAAGAGAGAAACTATGGGGAGTATTAAATAAAATCGGTATCCCAGGAAATCTAGTGCATTTGATCCAAAGATTACATGAAAAAACATTTGCACAAGTCAGATGGGGTAAGCAGGGGGAACTCACCGACAAAATAGATATTAAGAGAGGAGTACGCCAGGGCTGTGTTCTTGCCCCAACGCTATTTACATTGTTTATCAACGAGGTGGTGCAAGTCGTTACCAACTGCCAAAATGATGCTCCATCCTTGAACAACCATAAAATTCCAATTTTGCTATTTGCTGATGATTCCCTCCTGATCTCCAGAACCCCTATGGGTCTCCAGGTACTTGTGGATAAGTTTAGTTTGTTTTGTGGCGACTATGGCCTTGAACTCAACCATAGCAAAACTAAACCCTGGGTTGTGGCCTCACTAAGAGATATTCAATTTTCCATAATGGTACCCCCCTAGGTATGGTAAGCTCCATAGATTATTTGGGGGTGAGAATTAGCAACAATCTGCATTGGGGGGCCCAAATTGAAAAAAGTTCAGCTATTCTGGCGCAGAGATCTGGGGCCATTTTACGCTTTCACAAATCTACTTCTGAGAGAGTGATTACTCCAACTATTAAAATTTACCAAGCAAAGGCACAGAGCGCTGCGGTCTACGGGTCTGAAATTTGGGGGTCCTCGAACACTGGCAAGCTTGCAGTGGGGGAAAACAACTTTGTAAGGTCGACTCTGGCCCGTCCTCGCAATACCCCACTGCTGCCTATGTTCTGGGACCTTGGCCTTTCACGCATCTCTGATGTAATTGCCCTACGACCATTGCTATTCTGGGTCCGTGTATGGACCACCCCAGAGCTATCCACATACAAGGAGTCTATTCAAGACATTCTAGACAGACCAAATGTACTTACCATTCCCAGGTTTAGCCACATCTCAAAATGGTTCCACAGATTGGGTCTTAGTGAGTTTTGGAGTCATCCAGAAAGTATAAGGAAGGATCAGAAGAATCATTTAAAAATTGTTTACTGGATATATGTCAGGGAAAACTACTTGCTGTGTTCAACACACGGCAGATTGACTTCACAATTTTTTGATTTTAAATGGTACCCGTATCTGGAACCATTTATGGATACAATTCTTGACCCATTAAGTAAGAGTCTATATATTCAGTTCAGATATGGCTGTCTGCCTCTTAAATCCTATGGCAGCACATGGAGTGCGACCGCAAGTCCTGATACTTGTCCGAGTTGTAATCAAATTTCTGAATCTATTGTACATTTTATGTTTATATGCCCTGTTTATTTGATTGCGCGACGGAAGTGGTTACGACCTGTGTGCAGTAATATGGGGGTAAGACATTGTATTGTTGCCTTAAGGATCATGATGAGGGAAACTTCTCTCCCTCTATCCTGTGCGGTTAGTAAGTATATTGTAGCTGCTTGGCATATACGTACTAAATTTCTGGGGAAATAATGATGATGAGGACCAAAAAAAAAAAAAAAAAAAGTGTTTTAGTTGCCAAATTTTAACTATACACATAGACTGAAACAAAACCCTTTGTCTATTTAAATGTTAGGTATTAGGGGGTTAGGTGCTTTTTTTAAGGAAAATAATTTTATGTGTTTTAAGGCTGAAATATATGTTTTTATCTAATTCTTATTCTTTTTAACCTAATTTATATTTCCTTTTTCATTCAATTGTTGGTTGTTTTGCTTTTATGGTTGAAAGTAACCGAATAAAGCTATGTGTTGGAATGGAACCAGTCTGTCCCAAGTTTTACTCTGGCCCAAATGCCCAGCCAAAGGAATATCATTTGCCAAGGTCAGAAGAAACTCCATATACTGCAAAGTGATGACCAATCTCCTGGCAGCTCCAGGTTTATGGTCCCTTGACTCAGTATAAAGGAGGTTATCTTCCCAACAGACCTTATGGCTATCAGTGACATCCCCATTCTGCCGTTTGACAGCTTGCTGTCTTAAACCCTCTAGTGTGGGACAATTCTGCTGTGCCACACTCAGCTCTTCCCTAGCAGGCCCCCCAGCACCCAAAAGCTCAGCAGTGTCTGCTGTCAGCTCATCTGGTGTAGGTTCTGCACAGGGAGAGGATTCCTCTTCCTCAAAAGGGGAATCTTCTGGAGAGGGAGGGATAGTGGGCGAGGATTTACCCTTTCTACCCCTAGCTTTTGGGAGCACGTTGTCCATTGTTTCAGGATCCAAGCTTCATTGTCCTCTTTGCTTCTGGGCCTGAGCCCTTGTGGGAGCAAAGATATGCCCTGGAATGCCCAGCATTGCTGAATGAGCCTCCAACTCCACTTCAGCCCAAGCTGATATCTCCAAATAATTGCCTAGTAAGCAGTCTACAGGTAAATCAGTGGCTACCACAACTTTCTTTGGACCTGTAACCCCCCCAGTTGAGATTCAAAACAGCCATGGGGTGGCTAAGAGTGTTGTTATGCCCATCAGTCACTTGGTACTGCTGACCAAGTAGGTGTTGATCAGGGTGGACCAGTTTCTCCATCACCATAGTGACACTGGCTCCTGTATCCCTGTAGGCCTCAACCTCAACACTATTTATTAGGGGAAGTTGCTTGTACTTACCCATATTAAGGGGACAAGCAACCAAGGTGGCAAAGTCAATACCACCATCAGAGACTAAAACAGCCTATGTGGTCTCCCTAACAAGACCAACCCCAACTACACTACCAATGGTGAGCCCAGCTACACCTTTGATTGGCTATTTGTAGAAGACTTCCTTCCTACCACCACTGCTATTACTCGGGGCACTAGAGGATGCAGTTGGGGTTGGGGTAGTGGGAGCCTTGCTGTTTTTCTTTGGACAATGGGAATCCCTTACATAAATAACACTGTGGCTTCTTTTGGTTGTTAGAAGAGGATTTGGACCCACCTCCCCAGAGGCTTTTTGTGGGCTTTTTGTGGGCCTGATGAAGACTCAGAATGCTTTTTATCTTTGTCCCCACCCTTGTCAGAAGACTTACCATCCTTCTTCTTGCCATCCTTGTATGAACTTTTCTGTTAACTCTTGTTCGGACCCATTTGTCTGCCTTTTTTCCCAATTCTTGGGGAGAGGTCAGATCTGAGTCTACCAAGTACTGATATAACAACTCAGATACACAATTATTCAAAATATGCATTGTCAGGATTAGATCATATAGACTTTCATAGTCAGTCACCTTACTGCCCTGTAACCATCACTCCAAGGCCTTCACTGAACAGTCTACAAAGTCTCTCCAGTCTTGAGAGGACTCTTTTCTGGTATCTACGAACTTTATCCTGTATTGTTCAGTGGTTAAGCCACATCCATCTAGGAGTGCATCTTTCAAAACTTTGTAGTTGTTGGCATCACTTTCTCTGACAGTAAGGAGCCTATCCCTACCCTTACCAGTTAAAGATAGCCACAAGATAGCAGCCCACTGCCTTTGAGGGACCAACTGTACCATACAGGCCCTCTCAAGTGCAGCAAACCACTTGTTGATGTCAGTACCCTCCTTGTAAGGGGGGACTATCTTATGCAGGTTTCTTGAATCTTGTTCTCTTACAGGATTACTATCAAGAACACTGATGCTGCCACCATGGGGAACTAACCCCAACTTCTGTCTTTCCCTCTCTACATCTAGAGACT
This sequence comes from Pleurodeles waltl, assembly GCF_031143425.1. Classification (NCBI taxonomy): domain Eukaryota; kingdom Metazoa; phylum Chordata; class Amphibia; order Caudata; family Salamandridae; genus Pleurodeles; species Pleurodeles waltl. The sequence goes on along the minus strand of NC_090450.1, from coordinate 358,674,095 downwards.
CCCTGTCTAAGGCCAACTGCTGCTGTCTAATCTTCAGTCTAGCCTCTTCCAACTTCAGCTTTCTGAGTTCCCTGTCTAGAGTGTTAACCTCAGGGTGAGAGGCTTGGGAATTCTGAGACATAGAGGTGATGTAGGAATTGGCAGAAGTGTACCTGTTTCTAACTGGCTGGACTCTAGTTACCTGGCCTTATGGAGTGAATGGTGCCCTAGTGATGTGTGACCCCCTCCCACTACCAGTTTCACTAGATGCCCTGTTAGCTGACAGGTCTTTGGAGGAACCCTCCCCAGAGTCCTCAGGGCCCTTCCCTGAATCCTGCTGGGTAGCCTCCTCCTCTACCTCCTGATCCTGGGATGGGCCAGACTGGGTTGGTCACTTTGTAGGAGAAGGCTAAGGAGAAGATCTTTGGTAGGGTTTTTACCAATGCCTAAACCTCTTTCTATGCAGAGACCCCTCAAAAGTTTAAAGTTTAAACTACCATAGGTTGCCTGGAAAACTGTGGGAGTGAGATCTACTGCAGACATTGTTGTAAGAAAGAGTTTAAGATAGAGATAAAAAAGTTTTTAGAAACTTTTAAAGAAAAGAGGAAACTTTTCAAACTTTTGAAAACTTTAGAAACATTTTTAGAAAGTTTTTAGCAAGAGCGTTAAACTGTTTAGGTTAACTGTGTATATTTTTACGTATTTGGAATATGTTTTTCTTATGAAAAGCACCAATGACAAAGTGGTAAAGCAGTTACAAGTACTGATCCCACCGCTGCATCACCAATGTAGGAACTTGGCCTGGCATATAGTGGGTACCTGATGTTACTTACACCTTGTGCCAGGTCCGATTATCCCTTATTAGTAGATTAGTAGTGTTCTAGCAGCTTAGGCTGATATAGGTAGCTATAGCAGAGCAGCTTAGGATGAAGTAGGAGACATGCAAACCTCCAACTATACCACTTTTATCATGTAGCACTATATCATAAGAATAACAATACTCAGAGTTACTGTAGGAAAGTACCATCTTGCCTGGCATGTTACCCCCATTTTTCACTGTATATATGTTGTTTTAGTTGTATGTGGCACTGGGACCCTGCTAGTCAGGGCCCCAGTGCTCATAAGTGTGCCTGAATGTGTTACCTGTGTTATGACTAACTGTCTCACTGAGGCTCTGCTAATCAGAACCTCAGTGGTTATGCTCTCTCATTTCTTTCAAATTGTCACTAACAGGCTAGTGACCAATTTTACCAATTTACATTGGCTTACTGGAACACCCTTATAATTCCCTAGTATATGGTACTGAGGTACCCAGGGTATTGGGGTTCCAGGAGATCCCTATGGGCTGCAGCATTTCTTTTGCCACCCATAGGGAGCTCTGACAATTCTTACACAGGCCTGCCACTGCAGCCTGAGTGAAATAACGTCCACGTTATTTCACAGCCATTTTACACTGCACTTAAGTAACTTATAAGTCACCTATATGTCTAACCTTTACCTGGTAAAGGTTGGGTGCTAAGTTACTTAGTGTGTGGGCACCCTGGCACTAGCCAAGGTTCCCCCACATTGTTTAGGGCCAATTCCCCGGACTTTGTGAGTGCAGGGACACCATTACACGCGTGCACTACATATAGGTCACTACCTATATGTAGCTTCACAATGGTAACTCCGAATATGGCCATGTAATATGTCTATGATCATGGAATTGCCCCCTCTATACCATCCTGGCATAGTTGGCACAATCCCATGATCCCAGTGGTCTGTAGCACAGACCCTGGTACTGCCAAACTGCCTTTCCCGGGGTTTCACTGCAGCTGCTACTGCTGCCAACCCCTCAGACAGGCATCTGCCCTCCTGGGGTCCAGCCAGGCCTGGCCCAGGATGGCAGAACCAAGGACTTCCTCTGAGAGAGGGTGTTACACCCTCTCCCTTTGGAAAATGGTGTGAAGGCAGGGGAGGAGTAGCCTCCCCCAGCCTCTGGAAATGCTTTCATGGGCACATTTGGTGCCCATTTCTGCATAAGCCAGTCTACACCGGTTCAGGGACTCCTTAGCCCTACTCTGGCGCGAAACTGGACAAAGGGAAGGGGAGTGACCACTCCCCTGACCTGTACCTCCCCTGGGAGGTGCCCAGAGCTCCTCCAGTGTGCTCCAGACCTCTGCCATCTTGGAAACAGAGGTGCTGCTGGCACATTGGACTGCTCTGAGTGGCCAGTGCCATCAGGTGACGTCAGAGACTCCTTCTGATAGGCTCCTTCAGGTGTTGCTAGCCTATCCTCTCTCCTAGGTAGCCAAACCCTCTTTTCTGGCTATTTAGGGTTTCTGTCTTTTGGGATTCCTCAGATAACGAATGCAAGAGCTCATCCAAGTTCCTCTGCATCTCTCTCTTCACCTTCTGCGAAGGAATCGACTGCTGACCGCGCTGGAAGCCTGCAAAACTGCAACATAGTAGCAAAGACGACTACTGCAACTCTGTAACGCTGATCCTGCCGCCTTCTCGACTGTTTTCCTGGTGGTGCATGCTGTGGGGGTAGTCTGCCTCCTCTCTGCACTAGAAGCTCCAAAGAAATCTCCCTTGGGTCGACGGAATCGTCCCCCTGCAACCGTAGGCACCAAAGAACTGCATCACTGGTACCTTGGGTCTCCTCTCAGCACGACGAGCGAGGTCCCTTGAATCCAGCAACTCTGTCCAAGTGACCCCCACAGTCCAGTGACTCTTCAGTCCAAGTTTGGTGGAGGTAAGTCCTTGCCTCCCCACGCCAGACTGCATTGCTGGGAACCGCGACTTTTGTAGCTACTCCGGCCTCCGTGCACTTCCGGCGGAAATCCTTTGTGCACAGTCCAGCCTGGGTCCACGGCACTCTAACCTGCATTGCACGACCTTCTAAGTTGTTCTCCGGCGACGTGGGACTCCTTTGTGCGACTTCGGGTGAGCACCGTTTCACGCATCCTCATAGTGCCTGTTTCTGGCACTTCTGCGGGTGCTGCCTGCTGCTGAGAGGGCGCCTTGTCTTGCTCGACGTCCCCTCTGTCCCCTGACGCAATTTTCGACATTCTGATCCCTCCTGGGCCACAGCAGCATCCAAAAACCCTTACCGCACGATTTGCAGCTAGCAAGGCTTGTTGGCGGTCTTTCGGTGGGAAAACACTTTTGCACGACTCTCCACGGCGTGCAGGATCCGTCCTCCAAAGGGGAAGTCTCTAGCCCTTGTCGTTCTTGCAGAAACCTACGCTTCTACTGTCCAGTAGCAGCATCTTTGCACCTACAGCTGGCATTTCCTGGGCATCTGCCCATCTCCGACTTGCTTGTGACTTTTGGACTTGGTTCCCTTGTTCCACAGGTACCCTCGACAGGAAATCCATCGTTGTTGCATTGTTGGTTTGTGTCTTTCCTGCAGAATTCCCCTATCACGACTTCTATGTCCTTCGGGGAACTTTAGTGCACTTTGCACTCACTTTTCAGGGTCTTGGGCTGGGCTATTTTTCTAACCCATACTATTTTCTAATAGTCCCCGCGACCCTCTACAAGGTCACATAGGTTTGGGGTCCATTCGTGGTTCGCATTCCACTTTTGGAGTATATGGTTTGTGTTGCCCCTATCCCTATGTGTCTCCATTGCATCCTATTGTACCTATACATTGTTTGCACTGTTTTCTAATACTATTACTGCATATTTTGGTATTGTGTACATATATCTTGTGTATAATTGCTATCCTCATACTGAGGGTACTCACTGAGATACTTTTGGCATATTGTCATAAAAATAAAGTACCTTTATTTTTAGTATATCTGTGAATTGTGTTTTCTTATGATATTGTGCATATGACACTAGTGGTACTGTAGGAGCTTCACTCGTCTTCTAGTTCAGCCTAAGCTGCTCTGCTAAGCTACCATTATCTATCAGCCTATGCTGCTAGACACCCTATACACTAATAAGGGATAACTGGGCCTGGTGCAAGGTGTATGTACCCCTTGGTACTCACTACAAGCCAGTCCAGCCTTCTACATTGGTTGTGCAGCGGTGGGATAAGTGCTTTGAGACTACTTACCACTCTTGTCATTGTACTTTTCATAAGAGAAAAATATACAAAACAAGTTCAGTGTATGTACACATAACTAAAAAGTTTTGCATTTCCTCTTTTCACTCTTTTCTAAAGTGCTGAAAAATACTTCTAAACTTTCAAAAAGTTCTTAAAAGTAAAAAAAAAAAAAAAATCTGTCTTTCTAAAAGCTCTAAAAACTTTTTTCTCACTTTTTCTGTCACTTAAACTCTTTCTAAAAATGTCTGGCACAGGCCAAAATGTTGATCTGTCCAAACTTGCATATGACCACCTTAGCTGGAAAGGAGTAAGGAGTCTCTGTATAGAAAGAGGTTTGAGTGTAGGGAGGAATCCTTCCTTGGAATTATTGCTTAACATGCTTAGAGAACAAGATAAGGCCACAAGGGCCCCATCTGTTGAAAAAGTAGCTAATGGTTCCCAATCTGATCCAGGGACTCCCCTAGAAAAAGATTCAGGAAAGAAACTTCCTAGCCTGCCCATTACTAGACAGTCTAGCATAGTTGGTACTGATGTTGAGTCACACCATACAGATAGTGTTGTCTCACATCATAGCAAGAGCATTCATTCTCACCACAGTAGAACTGATGTTTCTGTTAACCAAGCTGTTAGGGTGCCCTCTGTAAGGGACAGGTCTCCTTCTGTTCATTCTCATCATACTTCTGTGTCTAGGAATGTCCCTCCCACCAACCCTGATGACAGATTGTTAGAAAGGGAGCTCAATAGATTGAGAGTGGAACAAACCAGACTGAAGCTCAAGAAGCAACAGCTGGATTTGGATAGACAGTCCTTAGAAGTAGAGAAGGAGAGACAGAAACTGGGTTTAGAAACCCATGGTGGCGGCAGCAGTATTCCCAATAGTCATCCTGCAAAAGAGCATGATTCTAGGAATCTGCACAAGATAGTTCCCCCTTATAAGGAGGGGGATGACATTAACAAGTGGTTTGCTGCACTTGAGAGGGCCTGTGTTGTACAGGATGTCCCTCAAAGGCAGTGGGCTGCTATCCTATGGCTATCATTTAGTGGAAAAGGTAGGGATAGGCGCCTTACTGTGAAAGAAAGTGATGCCAATAATTTTACAGTTCTTAAGAATGCACTCCTGGATGGTTATGGCTTAACCACTGAACAATACAGGATAAAGTTCAGAGAAACTAAAAAGGAGTCTTCACAATACTGGGTTGATTTCATTGACCATTCAGTGAAGGCCTTGGAGGGGTGGTTACATGGCAGTAAAGTTACTGGTTATGACAGCCTGTATAACTTGATCCTGAGAGAGCATATTCTTAATAATTGTGTGTCTGATTTGTTGCACCAGTACTTGGTGGACTCTGATCTGACCTCTCCCCAAGAATTGGGAAAGAAGGCAGACAAATAGGTCAGAACAAGGGTGAACAGAAAAGTTCATACAGGGGGTGACAAAGATGGCAACAAGAAGAAGGATGGTAAGTCTTCTGACAAGGGTGGGGACAAATCTAAAAATGAGTCTTCATCAGGCCCACAAAAACACTCTGGTGGGGGTGGTGGGCCCAAATCCTCTTCAAATCAAAACAAAGAAAAGAAACCATGGTGCTATTTATGTAAAATAAAAGGCCATTGGACAACAGATCCCAGTTGTCCAAAGAAAAGCACCAAGCCTCCTACCACTACAACCCCTACTGCTACACCTAGTGTCCCTACTAATAGCAGTGGTGGTGGGAGCAAACCTACTAATAGCCAATCCAAGGGAGTAGCTGGGCTCACTTTTGGTAACTTAGTTGGGGTTGGTCTGATTAGGGAGACCACAGAGGCTGAGTTAGTCTCTGAGGGGGCTATTGATTTAGCCACCTTGGTTGCTTGTCCCCTTAACATGGATAAGTACAAGCAACTACCCCTAATAAATGGTGTTGAGGTTCAGGCTTACAGGGACACTGGAGCCAGTGTGACTATGGTCATAGAGAAACTGGTCCACCCTGAACAACACCTACTTGGTCACCAGTACCAAGTAACCGATGCACACAACAACACACTTAGCCACCCTATGGCTGTTGTAAATCTCAACTGGGGGGGGTTACTGGTCCAAAGAAAGTTGTGGTAGCTTCAGATTTACCTGTAGACTGTCTATTAGGGAATGATTTGGAGACATCAGCTTGGTCAGATGTGGAGTTGGAGGCCCATGCAGCAATGCTGGGCATCCCAGGGCATATTTTTGCTTTAACAAGGGCTCAGGCCAAAAAGCAAAAAGGACAGGGAAGCTTGGATCCTGGAACAATGGACCAAGTGCTCCCTAAAGCTAGGGCTAGTAGAAGTAAAACACTTCCTACTATCCCTCCCTTTACAGTGGATTCTACTTCTGAGGAAGAAGAATTTCCACCCTGTGCAGAACCTACACCAGAGGAGCTTGAAGCAGACACTGCTGAGCTTTTGGGTGAAGGGGGGCCTGCCGGGGAGGAGCTGAGTGTGGCACAGCATACCTGTCCCACACTAGAGGGTCTAAGACAGCAAGCTGTCAAACAGGCTAATGGGGATGTCAGTGACTCTCACAGAGTTTACTGGGAGGACAACCTCTTGTACACTGAAGCAAGGGATCCTAAACCTGGAACTGCCAGGAGGTTAGTGATTCCTCAGGAGTACAGGAGGTTCCTCCTAACTCTAGCCCACGACATACCCCTAGCTGGACATCTGGGACAAATGAAAACTTGGGACAGGCTTGCTCCCTTGTTTCATTGGCCTAGAATGTCTGAGGACACAAAAGAGTTTTGTAAGTCCTGTGAAACCTGTCAAGCCAGTGGCAAGACAGGTGGCACTCCAAAGGCACCCCTTATTCCACTGCCTGTGGTTGGGGTTCCCTTTGAAAGGGTAGGGGTTGACATAGTTGGCCCCCTTGACCCTCCTACTGCTTCAGGCAATAGGTTTATCTTGGTGGTAGTGGACCATGCCACAAGATATCCTGAAGCAATTCCTTTAAGGACCACTACAGCTCCTGCAGTGGCAAAGGCCCTCCTGGGAATATTTTCCAGGGTGGGCTTCCCAAAGGAAGTAGTATCAGACAGGGGAAGCAATTTCATGTCTACTTACTTAAAGGCCATGTGGAAGGAGTGTGGTGTAACTTACAAGTTCACTATACCCTATCATCCACAAACAAATGGACTGGTGGAGAGATTTAACAAAACTCTCAAAGGCATGATTATGGGACTCCCAGAAAAACTCAGCAGGAGATGGGATATCCTTCTACCATGCCTCCTTTTTGCCTACAGGGAGGTACCCCAGAAAGGAGTGGGCTTCAGCCCCTTTGAACTCCTCTTTGGACACCCTGTTAGGGGTCCACTAACACTTGTCAAGGAGGGTTGGGAACAACCTTTAAAAGCTCCAAAGCAAGATATTGTGGATTATGTACTTGGCCTCAGATCAAGGGTGGCTGAGTATATGAAAAAGGCCAGTAAAAACCTTCAGGCCAGCCAAGAGCTCCAGAAGCAATGGCATGATCAGAAGGCTGTTTTGGTTCAGAACCAACCAGGGCAGAAAGTGTGGGTCTTGGAGCCTGTGGCCCCAAGAGCACTCCAAGATAAATGGAGTGGACCCCACATAATTGTTGAAAAGAAGGGTGAAGTCACCTACTTAGTTGACTTAGGCACTGCCAGGAGTCCCCTTAGGGTGCTCCATGTCAATCGCCTGAAACCCTACTATGACAGGGCTGATCTCACCCTGCTCATGGCAACTGATGAGGGACAGGAAGAAGACAGTGATCCTCTACCTGATCTCTTCTCTTCCACAGAACAAGATGCTCTAGTGGAAGGTGTAGTTTTGGCTGATTGTCTTACTGCTGAGCAGAAAGACCATTGCATAAATCTCCTGGGTCAGTTTTCTGAACTCTTCTCTACTGTGCCAGGTACCACTTCTTGGTGTGAGCACACTATAGATACTGGAGACAGCTTGCCTGTCAAAAGTAAGATCTATAGGCAGCCTGACCATGTCAGGGACTGCATAAAGCAAGAGGTGCAGAAAATGGTAGAACTGGGAGTGGTTGAGCACTCTGAAAGTCCATGGGCCTCTCCTGTGGTACTTGTACCAAAACCTCATTCCAAGGATGGAAAGTAGGAAATGCGGGTTTGTGTAGATTATAGAGGTCTCAACCAGGTAACCAAAACTGATGCTCACCCTATACCCAGGGCAGATGAGCTCATAGATACACTGGCATCTGCCAAGTATCTAAGCACTTTTGATTTGACTGCAGGGTATTGGCAGATCAAATTATCAGAAGATGCTAAACCTAAAACTGCATTTTCAACCATTGGAGGGCATTACCAATTCACAGTAATGCCTTTTGGATTGAAAAATGCACCTGCCACTTTTCAGAGGTTGGTGAACACAGTCCTAAAAGGGCTGGAAGCTTTTAGTGCAGCATATTTGGACGATATAGCTGTCTTTAGCTCCAGTTGGGATGATCACCTGGTCCACCTATGGAAAGTTTTAGAGGCCCTGCAAAAGGCAGGCCTCACTATCAAGGCTTCAAAGTGCCAGATAGGGCAGGGGAAGGTGGTTTATCTGGGACACCTTGTTGGTGGGGAACAGATTGCACCACTTCAGGGGAAAATCCAAACTATTGTTGATTGGGTTCCCCCTACTACTCAGACTCAGGTGAGAGCCTTCCTAGGCCTCACTGGGTATTACAGGAGGTTCATTAAGAACTATGGCTCCATTGCAGCCCCTCTTAATGACCTCACAACCAAAAAGATGCCTAAAAAGGTATTGTGGACAGCTAGCTGTCAGAAAGCTTTTGAGGAGCTGAAGCAGGCCATGTGCTCTGCACCTGTCCTGAAAAGCACTTGTTACTCTAAAAAATTCTATGTCCAAACTGATGCATCTGAATTAGGAGTAGGGGCAGTCCTATCACAACTTAATTCTGAGGGCCAGGATCAACCTGTTGCTTTTATTAGTAGGAGGTTGACCCCTAGAGAAAAGCGTTGGTCTGCCATTGAGAGGGAGGCCATTGCTGTGGTCTGGGCACTGAAGAAGTTGAGGCCATACCTGTTTGGCACTCACTTCATTGTTCAGACAGACCACAAACCTCTACTTTGGCTAAAACAAATGAAAGGTGAAAATCCTAAATTATTGAGGTGGTCCATATCCCTACAGGGAATGGACTATACAGTGGAACATAGACCTGGGAGTAGCCACTCCAATGCAGATGGACTCTCCAGATATTTCCACTTAGACAATGAAGACTCATCAGGTCATGGCTAGTCTTATTGTCCTTCGTTTGGGGGGGGTTGTGTAGGAAAGTACCATCTTGCCTGGCATGTTACCCCCATTTTTCACTGTATATATGTTGTTTTAGTTGTATGTGGCACTGGGACCCTGCTAGTCAGGGCCCCAGTGCTCATAAGTGTGCCTGAATGTGTTACCTGTGTTATGACTAACTGTCTCACTGAGGCTCTGCTAATCAGAACCTCAGTGGTTATGCTCTCTCATTTCTTTCAAATTGTCACTAACAGGCTAGTGACCAATTTTACCAATTTACATTGGCTTACTGGAACACCCTTATAATTCCCTAGTATATGGTACTGAGGTACCCAGGGTATTGGGGTTCCAGGAGATCCCTATGGGCTGCAGCATTTCTTTTGCCACCCATAGGGAGCTCTGACAATTCTTACACAAGCCTGCCACTGCAGCCTGAGTGAAATAACGTCCACGTTATTTCACAGCCATTTTACACTGCACTTAAGTAACTTATTAGTCACCTATATGTCTAACCTTTACCTGGTAAAGGTTGGGTGCTAAGTTACTTAGTGTGTGGGCACCCTGGCACTAGCCAAGGTGCCCCCACATTGTTCAGGGCCAATTCCCCGGACTTTGTGAGTGCGGGGACACCATTACACGCGTGCACTACATATAGGTCACTACCTATATGTAGCTTCACAATGGTAAATCCGAATATGGCCATGTAATATGTCTATGATCATGGAATTGCCCCCTCTATACCATCCTGGCATAGTTGGCACAATCCCATGATCCCAGTGGTCTGTAGCACAGACCCTGGTATTGCCAAACTGCCTTTCCCGGGGTTTCACTGCAGCTGCTACTGCTGCCAACCCCTCAGACAGGCATCTGCCCTCCTGGGGTCCAGCCAGGCCTGGCCCAGGATTGCAGAACCAAGGACTTCCTCTGAGAGAGGGTGTTACACCCTCTCCCTTTGGAAAATGGTGTGAAGGCAGGGGAGGAGTAGCCTCCCCCAGCCTCTGGAAATGCTTTCATGGGCACATTTGGTGCCCATTTCTGCATAAGCCAGTCTACACCGGTTCAGGGACCCCTTAGCCCTGCTCTGGCGCGAAACTGGACAAAGGGAAGGGGAGTGACCACTCCCCTGACCTGTACCTCCCCTGGGAGATGCCCAGAGCTCCTCCAGTGTGCTCCAGACCTCTGCCATCTTGGAAACGGAGGTGCTGCTGGCACACTGGACTGCTCTGAGTGGCCAGTGCCATCAGGTGACGTCAGAGACTCCTTCTGATAGGCTCCTTCAGGTGTTGCTAGCCTATCCTCTCTCCTAGGTAGCCAAACCCTCTTTTCTGGCTATTTAGGGTCTCTGTCTCTTGGGATTCCTCAGATAACGAATGCAAGAGATCATCCGAGTTCCTCTGCATCTCTCTCTTCACCTTCTGCCAAGGAATCGACTGTTGACCGCGATGGAAGCCTGCAAAACTGCAACATAGTAGCAAAGACGACTACTGCAACTCTGTAACGCTGATCCTGCCGCCTTCTCGACTGTTTTCCTGGTGGTGCATGCTGTGGGGGTAGTCTGCCTCCTCTCTGCACTAGAAGCTCCGAAGAAATCTCCCGTGGGTCGACGGAATCATCCCCCTGCAACCGCAGGCACCAAAGAACTGCATCACCGGTACCTTGGGTCTCCTCTCAGCACGACGAGCGAGGTCCCTTGAATCCAGCAACTCTGTCCAAGTGACCCCCACAGTCCAGTGACTCTTCAGTCCAAGTTTGGTGGAGGTAAGTCCTTGCCTCCCCACGCCAGACTGCATTGCTGGGAACCGCGACTTTTGCAGCTACTCCGGCCTCCGTGCACTTCCAGCGGAAATCCTTTGTGCACAGTCCAGCCTGGGTCCACGGCACTCTAACCTGCATTGCACGACCTTCTAAGTTGTTCTCCGGCGACGTGGGACTCCTTTGTGCGACTTCAGGTGAGCACCATTTCACGCATCCTCGTAGTGCCTGTTTCTGGCACTTCTGCGGGTGCTGCCTGCTGCTGAGAGGACTCCTTGTCTTGCTCGACGTCCCCTCTGTCCCCTGACGCAATTTGCGACATCCTGGTCCACAGCAGCATCCAAAAATCTTTCCGCACGATTTGCAGCTAGCAAGGCTTGTTGGCGGTGTTTCGGCGGGAAAACACTTCTGCACAACTCTCCACGGCGTGAGGGATCCTTCCTCCAAAGGAGAAGTCTCTAGCCCTTGTCGTTCATGTAGAAACCTATGCTTCTACTGTCCAGTAGCAGCATCTTTGCACCTACAGCTGGCATTTCCTGGGCATCTGCCCATCTCCGACTTGCTTGTGACTTTTGGACTTGGTCCCCTTGTTCCACAGGTACCCTCGACAGGAAATCCATCGTTGTTGCATTGTTGGTTTGTGTCTTTCCTGCAGAATTCCCCTATCACGACTTTTATGTCCTTCGGGGAACTTTAGTGCACTTTGCACTCACTTTTCAGGGTCTTGGGGTGGGCTATTTTTCTAACCCTTACTATTTTCTAATAGTCCCCGCGACCCTCTACAAGGTCACATAGGTTTGGGGTCCATTTGTGGTTCGCATTCCACTTTTGGAGTATATGGTTTGTGTTGCCCCTATCCCTATGTGTCTCCATTGCATCCTATTGTACCTATACATTGTTTGCACTGTTTTCTAATACTATTACTACATATTTTGGTATTGTGTACATATATCTTTTGTATAATTGCTATCCTCATACTGAGGGTACTCACTGAGATACTTTTGGCATATTGTCATAAAAATAAAGTACCTTTATTTTTAGTATATCTGTGTATTGTGTTTTCTTATGATATTGTGCATATGACACTAGTGGTAGTGTAGGAGCTTCACTCGTCTCCTAGTTCAGCCTAAGCTGCTCTGCTAAGCTACCATTATCTATCAGCCTATGCTGCTAGACACCCTATACACTAATAAGGGATAACTGGGCCTGGTGCAAGGTGTAAGTACCCCTTGGTACTCACTACAAGCCAGTCCAGCCTCCTACAGTTACTAAAAATAAAGGTACTTTATTTTAGTGACAAAGTGCCAGAAATATCTCAGAGGATATACTCCCTTAGGAGGTAAATAAAATACACAAAATATACACACAAACCAAAATCAGGTAAGTAGAAAGTAAGAAAAGTAGTGCAAACACTGGAGAATACAATAGGATGCCACAGGCCCAGGGGCAACACAAACCATATACTAAGAAAGTGGAATGCAAATCACTTAGGGACCCCAGGCCTAGTGTAGTGTGTAGAGGGTCGCTGGGAGTGTAAGAAAACACTAAGGGTGTCCAAGATACCTCACCCCAAGACCCTGAAAAGTAGGAGTAAAGTGACCAGCATTCCCCAGAAACACACTAAAGTTGTGACAGGAGATTCCGCAAATACCACAACAGACTGCAAAGCTCTGAAAATGGATTCTTGGACCTGAAGACCTGTAAAGCAAGAAGACAAAGTCCAAGAGTCACGAAGGTGTCCAGTGGGGGTAGGATCCCCCTAAACCCCGGATGAAGGTGCAAAATGGCTGCCTCTGGGTGGAAGAAGCTGAAGATTCTGCAGCAACAGGAGGAGCCAGGAACTTCTCCTTTGCACAGAAGATGTCCCAAGGAGTGCTGGAGGATGCAGAGTTGTTTCTTTGGAGAAAGACCACAAACAAGCCTTGCTAGCTGCAAAGGCTGTGTTTGAAGAAAAAGGGTACTGAAAGGGCCCAGGAAGGACCAGGAGGTCGTCACTTGGACAAGGAGACAGAGGGGGTCCTTAGCAACACAGAGAGTCCATGCCCAAGAAGGCTGCTCCCGCAGAAGTACTTGAACATGGGTTCAAGAAAACATCTCAACACTACAAGGGAGGGTCCCACGAAGCCGGTGGTCAACTCAGCGTGTTGAGCACTGCAGGGCGGAGTGCTGGGGACCTGGGCTAGGCTGTGCACAAAGGATTTCTCGCCAAATTGCACAGAAGCCCTAGCAGCTGCAGTTCATGCAGTACACAGGATTACTGTCTGGAGAGGGGATGCAAGGACTTACCTCCTCCAAATGTGGGACAGTTGGACCACTTGACAGTCCGGGTCACTTGGGCCCACCACCTGTGTTCCAGGGGCCACGCTCGTCAGGATGAGAGGGGTCCCAGAGTACCGGTGACGCTGAAGTTTGGTGCCTGCTGGAGCAGGGGGAGATTCCGTCGATCCACTGGAGATTTCTTCTTGGCTTCCAGTGCAGGGTGAAGGCAGACAGCCCCCAGAGAATGCACCACCAGGAAACAGGCGGGAAAGCTGGCAGGATTAGGCGCTACAATGTCGCTGGTAGTCTTCTTGCTACTTTGTTGCAGTTTTGCAGGCGTCCTGGAGCAATCAGCGGTCGATCCTTGGCAGAAGTCGAAGAGGGAGACGCAGAGGAACTCTGGTGAGCTCTTGCAAATCGTTATCTGAGGAAAGCCCACAGGAGAGACCTTAAATAGCCCTCAGAGGAATATTGGCGACCTACTCAGGTAAGCACCTATCAGGAGGGGTCTCTGACGTCACCTGCTGGCACTGGCCACTCAGAGCCCTCCATTGTGCCCTCACACCTCTGGATTCGAGATGGCAGAGGTCTGGGGCACACTGGAGGAGCTCTGGGCACCACCCCTGGGGTGGTGATGGACAGGGGAGTGGTCACTCCCCTTTCCTTTGTCCAGTTTCGTGCCAGAGCAGGGGCTGGGGGTTCCCTGAACCAGTGTAGCCTGGTTTATGCAAGAAGCGCACCATCTCTGCCCTTCAAAGCATTTCTAGAGACCTGGAGAGGCTACTCCTCTCAGGCCCTTAACACCTATTTCCAAAGGGAGAGGGTGTAACAACTTCTTTCAGAGGAACTCCTTTTTTCTGCCTTCCTGGGACTTGACTGCCCAGACCCAAGGAGGGCAGAAGCCTGTCTGTGGGTTGGCAGCAGCAGTAGCTGCAGAGAAAACCCCAGAGATCTAGTTTGGCAGTACCCGGGGTCCATGCTGGAGCCCCGAGGATGCATGGGATTGGCACCCCAATACCAGATTTGGCATGGGAGGACAATTCCATGATCTTAGACATGTTACATGGCCATATTAGGAGTTATCATTATGAAGCTCCAAATATGTGTATTGACCTATATGTACTGCACATGTGTAATGGTGTCCCCGCACTCACAAGGTCCGGGGAAATTGACCTGAACTATGTGGGGGCATCGTGGCCAGTGCCAGGGTGCCCTCTCACTTAGTAACTTTGCACCTAACCTTCACCAAGGGAGGGTTAGACATATAGGTGACTTATAGGTTACTTAAGTGCAGTGTAAAATGGCTGTGAAATAACGTGGACGTTATTTTAAACCGGCTGCAGTGGCAGTCCTGTGTAAGAGTTGTCTAAGCTCCCTATGGGTGGCAAAAAAATGCTGCAACCCACAGGGATCTCCTGGAACCCCAGTACCCTGGGTACCTAGGTACCATATACTAGGGAATTATAAGGGTGTTCCAGTGTGCCAATTAGAATTTGTGAAAATGGTCACTAGCCTATAGTGACAATTTTAAAGGTAGAGAGAGCATAAGCACTGAGGTTCTGATTAGCAGAGCCTCAGTAACACAGTTAGTCACTATACAGGTACACATTCAGGCCCCAAAGTATGAGCACTGGGGTCCTGGCTAGCAGGATCCCAGTGAGAAAGGCAAAAACAAACTGAAATACAAGTTAAAATGGGGGTAACGTGCCAGGCAAGATGATACTTTCCTACATCTGGGCCCAAGTGTTTAAGCATTATGATGCACAATTGGGGACTTAGACATAGATGACAGTATCCTGGACACTGCAAACCTTGTAGGGCTTGGGGTCTTTGTAGTGATGGTGTAGGAAAAGCAAAAACTATACAGTGTTTCTTGGCAGTGGTGATTTTGCCAAGCAAGGTCACAATCCTGTGGAGGGATGGTAGTAGAGTGGCAGAGATGGAAAGCAGATGTGCAGGCTGGAAACCACAGTGCAAATGAACAAGGACCCATGGGGGATTGCTGCAGTAGATGTTAATCAGGGGGTGAAAGTCAATGCAGCAGAAAAGTCAGATACAGTAGTGCCCTCCAAATTATATTTGGAGCAGAAATTACAGTATGTCTGTGGGTCCTTCCAAGGGTAGATAATTAAATGTATCTGTACTCTGGGAAAGGGATTAATTCTGAGAACAATAGAAAATCAGAAAACCTTTACAGTGACGATCTGTGATGGATGTAGCCTGGATTTTCTGGGAAGCATGAATAGCAGCACACATTAAGTGGGGGGACCAGTAGTCACTATTTTTCTCAACATTAGCAGATTCAGTGACAGTCACTGCAGTGCAGTTTAAGGAAGGTTTATACCTCCCTAGATACAGGGATCTACCATTCAGGGGAGAAATGGCTCGGCAGCACCGTTTCCTTGTAACACTGAGGTCCAAGAACACTGACAGTCCCTGGCTTCTGGGCTCTTCACATTATGGTGGTCATTACAACCCTGACGGTCAGTGTTAAAGCGGCGGAAAGACCGCCAACAGGCCGGCGGTAAAAAATTTGGAATTACGACCGTGGCGGAAACCGCCAACAAAGACAGCCACTTTAACACTCCGACAGCCACGTCGGTACAGACAAACAGCTTGGCGGTCACCGCCAACAGACAGGCGAAAGGCAAAGTACCGCCCACAGTATCACAACCTACCAATCTGCCACCTTTTCCGGGGCGGATTCACCGCGGATAAAAACACGGCGGAAACAGGAATTTCGAAAGGAAAAGGCTCACCTCTACACACTCCACAAGCAACGACTACACCATGGACCCAGAACTCCAAATCCTACCGCGATACTCTTCCTGCTCCTGTACCAGGAGCACCAACGCCGGCGGCGAAGACCACGGTGACTACTGCACCTACGATACAGGGGAGGGGGGAGGCAAAAAACAGGGACACACACACGCAGCACCCCCACCCCCACCCTCACCCACTACAACACACACACTAATACTTATCTATACATTATAGTAACACCACCCAACCCCCCCGGAAGAATGCAAAGACAAAAGGAAATTAGTTCAACCATTGGAATATATTAAAATGCAGTACGCAAAAATATACATATAAACACTATTTACAAAATATACACCAAGAATAGTAGTCCAGGTATTGCACCATTTATAGTCTGTGGACCACCGGGATCAAAACGCATGGTCGAGGCCCACACACGATACCAGATCGAAACAGATCAGAACACTGCAGGGGCATCAGATAGAAATACAACAGGCACCTCAGGGGGAAGGGAAGGGGGGGCACCTCAGCCAGATGAGTGCACGACGCCAGATCCACGAGGGGACTCCATGCCCAATGATGTATACTGGGGAGTGCAAAGCCACAGTCTCTCAAGTCCATACAGTGGGTGGTTTGCCCACTGTTCAATCCTGGGGAGTGCAAAGCCACAGTCTTTCAAGTCAATACAGTGGGTGGTTTGCCCACTGTTCAATCCTGGGGAGTGCCAAGCCACAGTCTCTCAAGTTTCTACAGTGGGTGGTTTGCCCACTGTTCAATCCTGGGGAGTGCAAAGCCACAGTCTCTCAAGTCTCTACAGTGGGTGGGTTGCCCACTGTTCAATTCTGGGGAGTGCAAAGCCACAGTCTCTCAAGTCTACACTGGGTGGGTTGCCCACTGTTCAATCCTTGGGAGTGCAAAGCCACAGTCTCTCAGGTAGATGCCTTTCTCCACTGGTTCTGGAGGGGGACTGGTGCCCAGAGTGCTTCATCCTGTGAAGGACAGAGGTAGTGGATGCATGTCTCCACTGGTTCTGGAGGGGGACTGGTGCCCAGAGTGCTTCATCCTGTGAAGGACAGAGGTAGTGGATGCATGTCTCCATTGGTTCTGGAGGGGGACTGGTGCCCAGAGTGCATCACGCACCCTGTGACGGTCCCAGTTGCGTCGGTGCCCGTGCCACTCATGGGCTAGCGGTGCTTGAGTTGGCGGTGCCCTTTTCAGCGGTGCTTGAGTTGGCAGTCCCCTGTTCAGTGGTGCTTGAGTTGGGGGTGCCCTGTTCAGCAGTGCTTGATTTGGCGGTGCCCTGTTCAGTGGTGCTTGAGTTGGCGGTGCCCTGTTCAGCAGTGCTTGAGTTGGCGGTGCCCTTTTCAGCGGTGCTTAAGTTGGCAGTGCCCTGTTCAGCGGTGCTTGAGTTGGCGGTGCCCTGTTCAGCGGTGCTTGAGTTGCCGGTGACCTGTTCAGCGGTGCCTGAGTTGCCGGTGACCTGTTCAGCGGTGCTTGAGTTGGCGGTCCTTCATTGGGCAGCTGGGCTAGGGCTGGCGGTTCTTCATTGGGCAGCTGGGCTGTGGCTGGTGAGGCCCTCCTGGGCAGCTTGGCTGTGGCCTGCGGGGCCCTCGTGGGCAGCTGGGCTGTGGCTGGCGGGGCCCTCCTGGGCAGCTGGGCTGTGGCTGGCGGGGCCCTCCTGGTCAGCGAGGATGGGGCTGGCAGTGGCCTCCTGTGCAGCGAGGATGGGGCTGGCGGTGGCCTCCTGGGCAGCTGGGCTGTGGCTGTCGGAGCCCTCCTGTGCGGCGAGGATGGGGCTGGCGGGGCCCTCCTGGGCAGCGAGGATGGGGCTGGCGCTGGCCTCCTGGGCAGCGAGGATGGGGCTGGCAGGGCCCTCCTAGTCAGCGGGGATGATGGCGGTCTTCTCTGCCGTGCTGCTGCTCCCAGACTTGCCGGGTTTCTTGTGGCCCTTCCCCACCTTGGGAGGAGTCACAGCTGAGTCCACACTCCCACCGGGACCCCTGGGAGCGGCTTGGGTGGCTGGAGTCTTCCCCCTCTCCAGCCGGGCACTGGCCAACTTCTGGTGCTTCACGGGGGTACTGGCTGTGCTGTGGCTCCGTGCCACACTGGCTGGTGCACTCCACATACCTGTGACCACAGGCACCCCCAGTCCCGGAGATGTTGTGGCTGAGGTGCAAGTTCAGGACCTATGAATTGGACAGGGGGGGAATAGGTTAATGCTGGACAGGAAAAGTTGTTTGGACACACTGGGACGGGTAGCTGGAGGGGGTTTGGGAGTGGAGGAAGAGGTGGTGGTTGTAGGAGGTGTACGTTTTGTGGCTTTGGGTGCAGGTGCATGCGCTGGAGGCTGTCGTGAGGTGGATGTCTGTTGAGTGGGTGTGTGCCTGCTGGGAGAGGACACAGGGGACGTGTGCATGGTAGTTGGGGTGGTGACTGCACGTGAGCGGGGTGTGGTGGTGGGTGTGCTGGTGAGGGACGTAGTGGCTGTAGAGGTAGTGCATGCAGGTGTGAGTGTAGATGAGACTGGGAGGGAGGAAGGAGACGACGAGGAGGGGGACACAGTGGAGGCAGTGGATGTTGGTGTGTCTGTATGTGTGTGATGCTTGCGTGAGTGCCTGTGGGATGTGTGGTGCTTATATTTGCCTGAGCTTCCCTTGTGTGGTGAGGTGTGTGCAGGCTGGTCTGATGGTGTGCTTGGGATAGGCAGAGGTACAGGGGATTGGGTCTGGGTGGAGGAAGTTGGAGGGGGGAGGCTAGACACAGGGACAATGGCTGCCATCAGTGCTGAGGCCAGAGTTTGAAAGGCTCGGTGAAGGGCTGCCTGACCAGAATGAATGCCCTCCAGGAATGCATTGGTTTGTTGGAACTGCCTTTCTACACCCTGGATGGCATTCAAAATGGTAGACTGCCCAACAGTGAGGGACCTGAGGAGGTCAATGGCCTCCTCACTGAGGGCAGCAGAGGTGACAGGTGCAGAAGCTGAGGTGCCTGGGGCGAAGGTGATGCCCACCGTCCTGGGTGAGCGGGCACGGGGCGAAGGCTGAGGGGCTGCTGGGAGGGCGGTGCTGGTAGGGGGGGTGGCGGCTGTACCTGTAGATGCGGGGGCACAGATGTTGCCGCCACCACAAGGGAGCTCCCATCGGAGGACGAGTCCGTGTCGCTGGTTTCAGCTCCTGTCCCCGCCGTCGTGCTCCCATCGCACTCTGTCCCACTGGTGTAT
Source organism: Pleurodeles waltl (assembly GCF_031143425.1). NCBI lineage: Eukaryota > Metazoa > Chordata > Amphibia > Caudata > Salamandridae > Pleurodeles > Pleurodeles waltl. The sequence continues at coordinate 358,654,851 of NC_090450.1, read as the reverse complement.
TCTGAGTCCGTAGTGTGGCCCTCCATGGCCATGTGGGATGCAGCTCCCTCGTGCTCCGGTGCCACTGCTCCTCGCCTGATGATGCTAATGCACACAAGAACAGGAAGACCACAAAAAAGGAGGGGGGAACAGAAGAAAGACATGTTGAGTGCATGGATTACAGCTACCGTTGGCGGACAAGACAGACACAGAAGCCCCCTGCACTACGTCGCGCTATTGGGCTCTACAGTGCAATTCATGGGAAATGGCCTACAAGGCTATGGACGACATCTGCACACATAGATGACACAGGGGCATGAATAGCTGTACTTGGCACTCTACAGAGGTGGGGTGGGGGGCCACAGGGCCATGCCTTACGGAGGGGCCTAGCCTACGGAACTTGCCCTGGCCTAGGGAAACCCACGGCCCTCCTCCCCCACCCAGACACCTCCACTGCGCGCAAAGTCAGCTGAATGAGAGTGTACTTGTAGTGTGGTTAGTTTTACGTATACTTTACGCATTAGCTTCAGGCTTTAGGCCTTTGTGCACTTTGCTCTATATGTATTTTATTCATTTGCTGACAGCTTAGAGCCTCTGTGAACTTTGCTCTACATGCTTTTTATTAGGCTTCGTACTGTTATTTTTCAAATAGCCAGTTCTACGGTGTTGTTTTTAATTCATATCACACTGTTTTGCCTACTTCAGCACTGGAGTTCTTCATAACATATTCACTCTGTTCTTCAGTCAAGGATACAGTCTGGTACATTGCCGATAGACGTGGTAGGAGTTTAGATTTGGCATTCCTGCGTAGGGACATTTTGTGATCACGATGACATGTTAGTTATAAAATCACTTCCTTGTCCCAATACATGCAAGAGGGAGATTCCGACCAGAGACCCACAGCTAGACGCTGACTGCCTCGTTGCAGATGCTGAACCAGATCACAGGCCTTTGCTCAGGTATGAGGGCTTATGTCTCCCCGGTGATTCGGAAAGGCAAGCTAGAAGCTTAACATGCTGTGCTCTAAATAGATCAAGCAGAGGGAGAGTAGAAACTGTTAGGAAACATGATAGCTTTGTTCTTATGTTTTACTCTCCTGGTGACTATTTCAATCCTACTATGTTGTATTGTTCTGGTTATTGCGGCTCACGCCTTATTATCTAAAATACAGTCGTTTTATTAAAACATTATATAAAACCTATACTGTCTTTGTCATTTGTATATGAGACCATATTGTAAATGAGATAGTTGGTTTGGATCTGAGTGACCACGATTTCCCTGAGAAGTTCCAAAGATGTCATGCGCTCGGCTGCCTAATCATTTTTTCCCTGTGGGAGAAATGAGGCACTGCTAGTTAGCCGGAGCAAAAACCGGATTTAGGGTGACAGAGTTCCTTACACGTGGGTCAGACTCAGTCCCCCACACCGTTATCGATCCTGCTGCCTAGAAATCCAGTAGTCTCATTTAGGATAATGAGAGCCCACGCGACATGGCGCCGCCAACGATTGGTCTGGGTCTGATGTTTAGGTCCGACTGACTCTCTCGGTCTCATATATATTTTGACTCCTCGGTTCCGTACGCGGAGACGTCCGTGGGGCTGAGAGTTTCCGCCACCACGGGATAGGTACGTCCTATTGCTTAGTGGTTGGTTGTTCAAGCTTGAACTTTGAAAGGAAAACCCCGATATTGGTGTGCCTTTTCTGACCTAGAGCTATTTTTTGCAAATGGCGAATCCTAATGTAGTGAATATAACAATAAATATGTGTCACCCGCTCACAGGACATCTGATAGCACATGGACTAACAGTCCAGGGGGGTCCAGTCACTTTTGTGGTGGACGCCCATGCAGCCTATAGGACAGAACTTTTTTATTCTTGGGTCGCATTTCCAGCTGTTGATGGGGGTACAAATACTTTTCACGAATACACTGTTGCGAATGCCCCTGTACAATACAGGGCTTACGCTTATTTAGAGATACCTCTATCTTATCAAGAACACCATAATTGGCTTGATGGCGCCCTCCCACATACAGTAGCACAAGTGAGGTTAGGTCCGTTGAGTAATGATGGTCCGACCTTGCCTTTATTGGCAACTTACACACCATATCCTGCGGTTGCAAATTTTGGCAGTGGCTGATGTGCGTCGTTTATATATAGACTTAGCTACAACATACAGAAGACTGGTTCAGTTTGTGATGCAGACATTAAATACTAATGCAGCGCGTGCTGCTCCGGCGCACCCACAAGCAGTGGTTCCGCGAATCAATCCGGCCACTGTACACTCAGTTATGGGCAAGGTACCGGCTAAACGGGAGGAGACTCCATTTTGGCTGGCACAAAAAATGTATACGCTGGAAGCAGTATTTCCCCATACGGGACCTCAGGATAAACATAGAATTTTGACGATGTGTTTGCCGTATGGGATAGTTCCTCCGGTGGACCTTTGTAATACCTGGGGCACGGTGTTTGCCGCGCTCTACACTACAGCACACGGTACACCGACTTTAGCTAATTTACCGGAAGTGCTTAAACAAATTCAAGATGAATATGGGGCTGCCCCTGCCTTAGATTTGGGCATGCAGTTAATGGGCAATTTTGCCGCAGTTTCTTCTATTATTTTGAGTAATCTCAAGGGAGAGGCAGTAGCACTAGCCGTGCGAATGCGTCTTCGGGATGTTCCACAGATTAATCAAGAGCGGGAACTTCCGCGAATAATAGCTGAGACATATTCAAGTATTGGTCGCGATAGCCTAGGGGCGAGACCGCAGAAACCCCAATTGCAGGGTAAAAATAATAAAGATAATGCTAAGCAACAGCAACCTGAGGGTACAAAAAAGTGCTGGGAAAAGAAACAGCAAACACCTAAAAAAGATGGGGGACAGTCTCCGCAACAGGAGACCCCGCAGAATAGGTATAATCTCAGGAATAGGGATAATTTGAAGACGCCTGATAGATATCAATATACTGATACACGCCAATCTCGTTCCTTTCAGGACTCTTTAGAGAAGAGAAGTGAGAGAGGTGGGCGGTCAGAGCGGAGGACGGAGTACGTGAAACCGAGACAGGATTCACAACGCTCGGCGGAGGTTTCTGTTAAACAAGAAGAGAAACCGCTGCAACAAAAACAGCAATTTAAAAAGAAAAACGTGGCAGCAGTCTCAGTTAGACATGCCGCTCAAGAAGAGAGTTCTCTTGACAAACAGGACATGGGCGTTAGCACTGTTAGACAGCGCGGCAGAGGTCACAATAGTTCGCCGGAGTCTTCTAGAGCATCTGGAGGTGAAAGCAACTGATGACCTCATACAAGTCGAAACGGCGGACATGCGAGTCTCTGATCCTGATAGAGTATATCAAGTGACTCTACGATTAGAAGGGGACATTGACCGCATTGTACACGCCATCTTTTGGGACCATGTGGTAAAATCATATGATGTTCTGTTGGCCGAACAGGATTGGCCACCTGACTTTGTTCGCGACTGTCCGGTTGGGGAGGATGTTGTTGTACCTTCCTTCTCACCACTTGTTCCGAGAGAGCTAGCGGAGTCCCATGGTAAAACATGGGCTCTAGCACAGGCTCCCGCCCTATATAGAAATAATGTGGGGTGGGATAGACAATCACCTTATCATGTAATTCCAATAAAGGTCACACCTCAGCCACAGCCGCAGTATCCTATTAAATTTGAGGCAAGAGAATTGGTTCGGAAAATTCTTACACAATTGGAGTACCAGGGTGTAATTGAGCCCTATGTCTCGCCGATGAATAATCCCTTATTTCCGGTTGCTAAACCGGACCATTCATATAGGATAGTGGTGGATTATAGACATTTGAATAGTCACACACGCACATATGCAATACAGAATTCACATAGCGCAGTGCTTATGAACAATATAGTGCGTAAAAAATACAAAACAACGTTGGATATCTCGAATGGATTTTTCTGCCAAAATATAGCGCCCGAAAGTCGGGACTATACCAGTTTCAGTGCGTTTGGCTCTCAGAAAAATTTTGTCGTTTGCCTCAGGGGTATAAGAATAGCCCAGGACTGTTTTCGGCTCGTGTGACTGAAATGCTGCACGAGTTGGACCCTGAAGCGTTATCATATGTTGATGACATATATCTGACAGACGATGAGATTCTGCAACATCTAAGGCGCGTATCGCGCATTGTTGTGGGGTTTGCTGATATTGGCTATAAGTTTAATTTTAAGAAATCAAAGATTGCCTTCCTCTGCGTCATTTTCCTGGGATATGAGTTGTCGAGTGAGGGCAAGAGCCTAGCGCCACATTTTTTGGAGAAATGTGCTTTATTGAAGCCTCCTAATACGGTTCAGAAGCTCCAGTCATTGTTGGGGTTTCTGAATTTTGGCAGAACTTACATTCCTGACTATGCTACGCGTATAAAACCCTTATACGAACTGATTTGCCCGAATTTTTCGAGTAGATTTTGGACGATTGATCATACACACATACTGTGAGAGTTACAGACTGATCTCTTAGCAGTTAAACACTTACACACATGGGACAATAAGACACATTTAGTCATCAGGGTAATACCTGGGGCTGTTGGGTTTACGTATGTCACCTTTAATGAGGGTGAGACAGTCCCGATTGCATACAAGTCCCACTTGTATTCTGCTGCAGAACAAAGATTTGCACAGACTGAGAAAATACTCACTGCAGTACAGATGGCTGTGATCAAAGAAAGACCGCTTGCCCAAGGCCAACGCATCATTGTCGTTTCCCCGATTCCGGCCTTAGAGGCTGTTACAAAAGCGAGTGTTCCTAATTCGAAAGCTTTACACCCGCGATGGATACAATGGGCTACGTCTTTGACAGCCACTGATGTAGATTACATATTTGACCCTAAACTGCAGACTCAAGAATTTCTTCAATATGAAATAGAGTACCCAGTTCCTGCTGGCACATTGCCTATTGACCAATATCAAGTGGTCATGTATACCGATGGCTCTGCGCAACCAGCGGTTGGGACTAAACAACAGTATTCTGCTGCATGTGCGGTGGTGAGCGGCACTATGGAGGGGGAAGTGTTCTGCCCCCGACATACTTATACTAAAACCTTGGGAGATTGCACGGCGCAGCTGGCTGAGCTCAAAGCTCTATTGTTAGCGTTGGAGCACGCGGATCTGGCGATTTTGACCTTGCTGGTCTGTGACTCCTACTACTGTGTTCAGTCTTTCAATGAATATCTGCACTATTGGAAGTTGAATGGGTTCAGAGATTCTAAAGGCAACACCATTAAACATAAATTGTTGTGAGGTAAGGTTGCGGATCTGAAAGAAACGCTTCCTAAGGTCCATGTTGTGCATACACTTGGACACCAGCGCGTTGGAATACACGTTGCTGGGAATACTTTGGCTGATGAAGCCGCAAAGTCGGCAGTGGCTGTCGCCACTGTGGCCGCAGTGACTCGTTCGAGTTCCAAACCAGACACAGAGATTTCGGCTGCCATAAAAGCTACGGCTGATGGCACGCCGTTTCCTAAAGGATTTCCTTCTAAATATAGTTACTGCTTGAGTAGTGCGCTAAATGCTGTTGTTAATATTCCAGGCATTGGTGTACGTGAACTTCCCAATAAAATTGAGAGACCTCGATTAATTTCTGCAGCACATGAGGGGGTGGCATCTGCACATGCTGGTGTGGCTGCCACGATTTCACTTTTACAGGCTCGTTACTGGTGGCCTGGTCTCTATAAAGAGACGAAGCAGTATGTCCTTTGTTGTGACGTCTGTCAACAGATTAAAGCATCGTCGGCTAGACGCCCGCAGCAGACGCCCCTTCTGATTTCAAACAAACCGTTACAGTGTGTGTACTTGGATCATTGTGGTCCGCTGACACCAGATAGTGCATACAAATATATATTGGTTGCTGTAGATTCGTGCTCCAGATTTGTGTGGGTATGGCCTCAACGCTCGGCTGACGCTTGGACTGTTATTAAAGATTTGTGCATCTTTGTCAATACATTTGCAGTTGCGGCTTTTCATTCGGACCAGGGCCCTGCTTTCGCCTCTAAGGCATTCAGGGACACCATGGCATCGTTGGGGGTCCAACTCCAATTCTCGTCTCCGTTTCATCCCGAGGGAAATTCTGTCGTGGAGCGTTTAAATCGTGATTTAAAGCAATCCTTAACGGCCAGGGTTATAGGTACGGGTCATAGTTGGCTAGCCCACCTATATGGAGTACAGAGAGCACTTAATAACTTGCCTAGACGGTCACTGGGGGGTCGTACTTCATATGAGTGCCTGTTTGGAACACGAATGTATGTTCCTGATCTAGATGGTCCTGGTGTGGAGGCGGCAGTTACGCCCTTTGACATAAATGATCGTGTCACTGTTTTGCAGGCTTTACAACAATTCCGTGAAGATAACTCTTCTGCAAGTGCTGCCTCCTCAGGAATTAAGGATGAGCCAGTAACACCTACTGGTTGGATACCCAGGATTGGGGATCTAGTGCGTGAAAAGGTCGCAGTAAAGAAAGAATTTGGTCCTTCTTATCGAGCACCTGTCCCTGTGTTAGGGGTGAGCGGCATGAGACTTCATATGAGTGCCTGTTTGGAACACAAATGTATGTTCCTGATCTAGATGGTCCTGGTGTGGAGGCGGCAGTTACGCCCTTTGACATAAATGATCGTGTCACTGTTTTGCAGGCTTTACAACAATTCCGTGAAGATAACTCTTCTGCAAGTGCTGACTCCTCAGGAATTAAGGATGAGCCAGTAACACCTACTGGTTGGATACCCAGGATTGGGGATCTAGTGCGTGAAAAGGTCGCATTAAAGAAAGAATTTGGTCCTTCTTATCGAGCACCTGTCCCTGTGTTAGGGGTGAGCGGCACGAGAACTGTGATTTTACCGCCGCTGCAAGGGGCCAAAGGAAATCGCTTTGTTTCTATTGATAATGTCAAGTTACAACACGTGGCCGATTCTGCACAGCAGACCAAGAGGGACACCCAGTAGTTCCGGCATCCCTCTCACTACTGGGGAAGAAGTCCCGCTGCAGGTGATTTACACCGACGCTGTTTCCTCTCCGAGCTTGGGGAGGGTGGAAGATGATCTTGCGATTGTTCCACAGACAACGATTAATGTGGAATCTTTTGATCAAGTTGCTGTACGTTCTACTGATGTTTCTGAACATGTGGTTTATAGCGTGCCTAGGAGAGAGCCTCCATCTGCTTCTTTGTTCACAATTGCACCTTTTGCTAGAACTGCTTCTGGCTGCTTCAACGACGCTGATGAAGCTGTGTCCAGCTCCTCGTCCTCGATGTATTCTGTCCGAGGTCCACGTAAGCTGCTGAGTTGGCTTAAACGTACATATTTTGTTTTTCCTTGGAACTATTTGTGGCTTTTTATGGCTGTAATGACTCTTTTTTTATGGTTGGGATTTGTGGTTACTTTTTTTCTAGTAATACATGGTCATTTTCTTCCTGATCGATCTGACATTGGGCACGTGGAGACTGTGTTGAGACCACATTTTTCGTCTCATACGGTTCGAAGAGACTTGTCCAATGTGAACATTTCTGCAATACCGATTACGGATGGGATTGTATGGGATAAAGTAATGTTTGATATATATGGTCCCACTGAATTGATTCAAATACCGTATGTCCTCAAGTTATCAATGAATGATATTGTTATACCAGGCATTGTTTCTGATGATTGGGATGTGAAGACAGTAGATTCTATGCTAACAGATTTGCAATATTATACTGTCTATGACGATGAAGATGCTTACCAATTTAGAGATAATCATGGTGACATGTTTTGCTACAACTATTATGGACACCAATTTATTCATAAAGCTAGTAGCCCTAAGTCCATATTTAATTATGTGCAATGGGAACATTGCTCGACTCCTCCACAAGGGAGTTCAAAAACGTATTATGATAAATTTGCATATTTTTCTGGGCATGATCAGCGGAATGCAAAGTCTTACTATTTTAAAGTTGCACCGTATTCTAATAAGCACATTTTATTGACCGATACTAAATTACTATATTCAAATTTGTTTGTATCTAAACTATCGGTCGAGGGATATGAATACTGGTTAAGGACTGTTGACTTGAAAAGTGTTTGGGGTACGAAAAATTGGCAGATGCAAGGCAGGGATACATTATTTAGAGCATGTCTTATCCCTGTGCAGATGATTTTCCTCAATGACACGGTACAACAGACTAGCTGTTTGGGCTTGGCGACGATTAGAGAGTTGACTTTGCCTAGTATACCTGTCCCTTCCAAATTAAACAACTGGCAGAACTATGTGAATGCTACTTTTAGTGAATTTACGCATTGGGTCCAGAATGGTACGCTTAACACTTCATCGTTACATCCGGGCGGGTGGTTATTATGGCCTGTAGACACTAATCAGTGTCATCAACGTTTTGTCACCTCTTCAGGGGGGTTCAAGACTAGTAGGGCAGACCCTCGTTACATTTCACCAGAACATGCTGATATTATAACTACGTACAGCGTGGGGAAGCTTTGTCAACAATGGTTGAAGTCATCCACGCTGGATGCAGTTAAGTCACATCTCAAGTTACTGTCTAATGGTACTGATTTACAAGATTTTTTGTCTGGTCCCAAGGTACCACGGAAGAAAAGGTTTTTATATGAAGTTTATAATGAGATTTCGAAACTTTCACAACAGGAGGCTGCAGCCCGGTTGAGGCAGATTGATCAGGAAAATCTGCTGCAGACTTTGTCTGTTGTTGATAATGGCATGCATACCCTTTCTGACCGTGTTTACACGATTGACAGCATTGTTTCCTCTGCTATTGACATTATTAAATCAGACATGTCTTCTTTATATCATGGGCAGAGTCAGACACGGTCCATCATGCAGCTGGGTTGGACTCTTCAGACCTTGAAGGCGGGTCGCGTTCCGTGGCAGCACATTCGTGCCAGAGAGATCTTTATCTCCTTTAATTTGACTCGTCAACAACAGTTGATGGCTAAAAAGGAAGCGACATATGTTATGTTGAATATTGAGAAATTGGAGAAACTGCCTTTCACGGTGGCTGAGATTCCGTCAGCTGAGTGGTTGATTCATGAGGTACTCACCCCCTTGTGTCTGCTGTGATGCACTCAAGCACCCATCCAACTCCAGGTAGGCCACCGCCAGGATCCTGAACATCAGGGGGGTCATGGTTCGACGGGCACACCTCCCACGTTGGGAGGCCATCCCCAGCTGAGCCTCCGCCGTCTTCTTGCTCCAGCGGCGAATGTCCTCCCATCTTTCCCGGCAGTGGGTGCTCCGTCTGTGGTGGACCCCCAGGGTCCGGACGTCCTTGGCGATGGCACGCCAAATATCCTTCTTCTGGTGGGTGCTGACCTACATGAAATGTACAGGGGAAGAAGAGAAGTCATTACCAACTACATCGTCAAAGTGAGTGGCCCCCATCCCTACCCTTGCCATGTGGCACATGCTTCCACCGTCTTTCATGCACGCAGAACTCTGCCCCCTTCCTTCTTACAACCAGCCCTCTCCACACAGGCATAGCCCATACAACATGCTCCCTGTGTACTTAACTGTTGGTCTGGAGGACCGTAAAGTAGCATGAACTGGGGGAGGACCCCATCGACAAGCTTCTCCAACTCCTCCGATGTGAAGGCAGGGGCCCTTTCCCCAGACGCACAAGCCATTGTCTCTTCCAGACCGAGGTCACAGCAGCACTTGCAGTGTAGGTCCTCTCCTGTCGAAGATCAGGTATCGAGTGATTCAACAGATAGAAAATGGCGGTCACGTCCGCAGCGGTCAGGTCCGCGGCGGTGCGTACCATCACCGCCGGCATACATCGTCATTGGCTCCTGGGACCCATAGGGTCCAATGTTAACCAATGCAGCATTGCGCCGCGGTCTTCGACGGTGTACAACACCAGCTCAGTTACCTCACATCCCATTGTCGCACTTTACAGGTCAGGCAGTCGCCATTTCAGGGGCCCACATGGCCCACATGGCCTAATTACCAACTAATTACACATATCTAGGCCTAGTCTAAACACACATACAGGCCACATTTTGTGTATGAATGGTGTTCTGTGTAGACTGTGGGTACATACCTCTGAGTTGTTTGACTCTGTGCTCGCTGTTGTCCTTCATAGGCACCGTCCGATGGCGGAATCCTCCGGTGTACCGACCACTGGTGGACCTGTCGACAATGGAGGAAAGAAATTTGATTATCACCTACAGGTTTGACTGTGCCACAATCCAGGAACTTTGTACACAGTTGGAACCTGACCTGATGTCGGCAATCTGCCATCCCACAGGAATCCCCCCTCAAGTGTAGGTGCTATCAGAGCTCCATTTTCTTGCAAGTGGGTCATTTCAAACAACGGTGGCCATGGCATCAGGGATGTCCCAGCCTATGTTTTCCACCGTATTGTCCAGAGTGCTGTCTGCCCTGCTGAAACACATGCTGAGCTACATCGTTTTCCCTCAGGTGGAGGATTTGCCTACAGTGAAAGGTGACTTCTATGCCCTTGGACATATCCCCAACATCCTAGGTGCCATTGATGGGACCCATGCGGCTTTGGTCCCCCCCCACAGGAGTGAACAGGTGTACAGAAACCGGAAGAGTTATCATTCCATGAATGTACAGATGGTATGTTTGGCAGACCAGTACATCTCCCATGTGAATGCCATGTTCCCTGGCTCAGTGCATGACGCCTACATCCTGTGGAATAGCAGCATCCCTTATTTGATGGGTCAACTCCAGAGGCACCGTGTGTGGCTATTAGGTGACTCTGGTTACCCCAACGTGTCATGGCTACTGACCCCAGTGAGGAATCCCAGGACAAGGGCAGAGGAACGCTACAATGAGGCCCATGGGCGAACGAGGAGGGTGATCGAGTGGACCTTTGGCCTCCTGAACGCCAGGTTCAGGTGTCTGCATATGACAGGTGGATCCCTAATCTACTCACCCAAGAAGGTGTGCCAGATTATCGTGGCCTGCTGTATGCTTCACAACTTGGCTTTGCGACGACAGGTGCCTTTTCTGCAGGAGGATGGTCCAGATGGCGTGTTGTGGCAGCTGTGGAGCCTGTGGACAGTGATGAGGAGGAAGCAGAGGAAGAAGACATGCAGAACAGGGACTCAGTGATCCAGCAATATTTCCAGTGAAACACAGGTGAGAATACTTTCCTGCCTACTACATGTACTTTTACACTTCTACCTCTATCCTGTCTGTCGTTTTCACCCAGTGTATGGTCACTGAGTTGTCACTTTCCCTTACGGTTTCACAGGTGTGGGTCCCAACGTGTCTCATCTGCTTAGATTCCTCATGGACAAGAGCTGTGTGACATAGGTATGTTGACATTACCATTTCAAGAACATTTTGTCACTGTAATTGCAAATACACTATTTCGAAATCACAGACAGATTCCAGATCTTTTGGTGCTTTAGGTGTGTTTATTTAAATACAAAATATTGGAGGGGGAAGTTAAATGGTGAGGGGTGATGGCGGAGGAGTGTCCATGGCAGAGTCCAGTCTATTAGTCTCACAGGTGCATTGCCCATATGGGCATAGGAAGTGGAGCTGGGGCAGTTTCAATATGGACAGGGTGACAAAGTGGGACAGTGGGATGACAATCAGGGTGGTCTCATTTTTTGGCCGGGGTCTTGGCATCGTGCTCTGTCTTGTTCCTGGATCTCAGGGACCATTTGCGGGGTGGTTCTCCGTCTGCAGGGGGTGGGGTGCTGGTGTGGTGGTCCTGTGGCGGTACCTCCTGTAGTGTAGGTGTGGGCAGTTCATCGTCCATGCTAGTGTCAGGGGCCCCTTGAAGTGCCACAGTGTACCTCCTGGTGTTGAGTACTTCCTTCAGCACCCCTACGATGGTGCCCAGGGCGGAGCTGATGGTTCTGAGTTCCTACCTGAACCCCAAATACTGTTCCTCCTGCATCCACTGGGTCTCCTGAAACTTGGCCACTACCGTTGCCATCGTCTCCTGGGAGTGGTGGTAGGCTCCCATGATGGAGGAGAGGGCCTCGTGGAGAGTGGGTTCCCTTGGCCTGTCCGCCCCCTGTCGCACAGCAGCCCTCCCAGTTCCCCTGTGTTCCTGGTCCTCCGTCCCCTGGACCGCGTGCCCACTGCCACTGCCCCCAGGTCCCTGTTGTTGTTGGGGTGATGGGTTATCCTGGGTTCCCTGTAGTGGTGGACACACAGCTGATTGACGTGTCCTGGGGACGGAGGTATGGGCCCGCTGGGTGGGTGCTGTGCTGGTGTTTCCTGACGGGGGAAGGTCTATGGTGGCCTGTGCCTGTGTGAGGTGAACCGACTGTCCCAAGGCCCCCGATGGTCCGGGCTGGTCATCTAGATCCAGGTGGACAGAGGTGCTGTCATCACTGTGGGCCTCTTCTGTGGGTGGAGTGGACGTGTCTGGACCCTACTGTCTGGTCACGTTAGGTAGTGGTCCTGCAGGGGTGGAAAGGCATGATTATTGCATCTGTGTGTGTCATGGTGTGCAATGGGTGGGTGACCGTGTACCCCAGTGCTGGCATTCCTGTGTGTGAGCTTGTGTGATGATGGTTAAGGGGGGTGTATGGGTATGTGCAGTGGGCATGCTTTAGTGATGGGTGTCCATGCGTTCTTGTTGCATGCAGGGCTTGGTGTTGGGATGTGTGGTTTGTGATATTGGTACATTTGTGAGGAGTTGGAGTGATAGGGGTGGGGGTATGTGATAGCATGCAGGTAGGGTGGGGGATGTAATAGTTAAGTTTTGACTTACCAGAGTCCATTCCTCCACCGACTCCTGCGAGGCCCTCAGGATGCAGAATCGCCAAGACCTGCTCCTCCCATGTTGTTTGTTGTGGGTGGGGACGTGGGGGTCTGCCGCCAGTCCGCTGACCCGCCTGGTGGTGTCTTGAGACCACGTAACGCACCTTCCCCCGTAGGTCGTTCCACCTTTCCTGATGTCCTCCCGATTTCTTGGGTGTTGTCCTACTGTATTGACCCTGTCGACTATTCTTCGCCATAGCTCCATCTTCCTTGCAATTGAGGTGTGCTGCACCTGTGATCCAAATAGCTGTGGCTCTACCCGGACGATTTCCTCCACCATGACCCTGAGCTCCTCCTCAGAGAACCTGGGCTGTCTTTGCCGTGCCATGGGGTGGTGTAGGTAATGTGTGGGGTGGTGTGTGTGGTGATAAGTGTGGTGATGTGTAGTGGTGTGTGGTGTTTTGTGCATGGAAGTTGTGTGGGTGATATTGTTGTGTGCCTGTGGATGCTAGTTTGTTGATGGTGGTGTCTCTCTCTGGCCTTCTCTCTGTAATTGTGGTCGTAGGGGTTTATGGGTGATGTGGGTGTGTGTTTTATATTGTATTGGGTGTGTGGAAGTGGTGTGTGTATGTGTATCAGGTGTGTGTATTTCGAATTGTCCAATGTGGTGGTGTTTTGGAGATGTGTGTGTATTTTGAGCGCGGTGGTGTGTACCGCCAATGGAATACCGCGGTTGAAAGACCGCCACGTGGATTCGTGTGTTGTGATAGTGTGGGCGTTTTTCTGTTGGCGTGACGGTGGAGGTTTTGTTTTCGCCAGTTTATCACTGAACTTTGGTGTGGCGGACTTGTGTGGGTGTCTGAATTTTGTCGGATTCCGAGATGTGGGTCATAATAGCTGTGGTGGAATTCCGCGGCCGCGGCGGTGTGTGGCGGTCTTCTGCACTGCGGTAAGTGGCTTTTACTGCCAATGTTGTAATGACCCCCTATATACCTTACTCTCCCAATTGAGATTGCTGACAGTAGTAAGTCATCTCCCTAAAAGGCAGTCTTTCTTTGCAGTTAGTTTCTTCCGTCTGGGTAAAATGTAGTTGCTAGAAATGCGGATTCTGGGGTCCCACGCAACCAGTGGTCAACTCAGCGAGTTGAGCAATGCAGGACGGAGTGCTGGGGACCTGGGCTAGGCTGTGCACAAAGGATTCTTCGCCAAATTGCACAGAAGCCCTAGCAGCTGCAGTTCACGCAGTACACAGGATTACTGTCTGGAGAGGGGATGCAAGGACTTACCTCCTCCAAATGTGGGACAGCTGGACCACTGGACAGTCCGGGTCACTTGGGCCCACCACCTGTGTTCCAGGGGCCACGCTCGTCAGGATGAGAGGGGTCCAAGAGTACCGGTGGCGCTGAAGTTTGGTGCCTGCTGGAGCAGGGGGAAGATTCTGTCGACCCACTGGAGATTTCTTCTTGGCTTCCAGTGCAGGGTGAAGGCAGACAGCCCCCAGAGCATGCACCATCAGGAAACAGGTGAGAAAGCCGGCAGGATTAGGCGCTACAATGTCGCTGGTAGTCTTCTTGCTACTTTGTTGCAGTTTTGCATGCATCCTGGAGCAATCAGCGGTCGATCCTTGGTAGAAGTCGAAGAGGGAGACGCAGAGGAACTCTGGTGAGCTCTTGCAAATCGTTATTTGAGGAAAGCCCACAGGAGGGACCTTAAATAGCCCTCAGAGGAATATTGGCCACCTACTCAGGTAAGCACCTATCAGGAGGGGTCTCTGACGTCACCTGCTGGCACTGGCCACTCAGAGCCCTCCATTGTGCCCTCACACCTCTGGATTCAAGATGGCAGAGGTCTGGGGAACACTGGAGGAGCTCTGGGCACCACCCCTTGGGTGGTGATGGACAGGGGAGTGGTCACTCCCCTTTCCTTTGTCCAGTTTCGTGTCAGAGCAGGGGCTGGGGGTTCCCTGATCCAGTGTAGCCTGGCTTATGCAAGAAGGGCACCATCTCTGCCCTTCAAAGCATTTCTAGAGACCTGGAAAGGCTACTCCTCTCAGGCCCTTAACACCTATTTCCAAAGGGAGAGGGTGTATCAACTTCTCTCAGAGGAACTCCTTTGTTCTGCCTTCCTGGGCTGCCCAGACCCCAGGAGGGCAGAAGCCTGGCTGTGGGTTGACAGCAGCGGTGGCTGCAGAGAAAACCCCAGAGAGCTGGTTTGGCCGTACCCGGGATCCATGCTGGAGCCCCGAGGATGCATGGGATTGGCACCCCAATACCAAATTTGGCATGGGAGGACATTTCCATGATCTTAGACATGTTACATGGCCATATTAGAAGTTATCATTGTGAAGCTCCATATAGGTATTGACCTATATGTAGTGCACGTGTGTAATGGTGTCCCCGCACTCACAAGGTCCGGGGAAATTGGCCTGAACTATGTGGGGGCATCTTGGCTAGTGCCAGGGTGCCGTCGCACTTAATAGCTTTGCACCTAACCTTCACCAAGTGATGGTTAGACATATAGGTGACTTATAGGTTACTTAAGTGCAGTGTAAAATAGCTGTCAAATAACGTGGACGTTATTTTAAACAGGCTGCAGTGGCAGTCCTGTGTAAGAATCGTCTGAGCTCCCTATTGGTGGCACAAAAATGCTGCAGCCCATAGGGATCTCCTGGAACCCCAATACCCTGGCTACCTAGGTACCATATACTAGGGAGTTACAAGGGTGTTCCAGTGTGCCAATTAGAATTTGTGAAAATGGTAACTAGCCTATAGTGACAATTTTAAAGGCAGAGAGAGCATAAGCACTGAGGTTCTGATTAGCAGAGCCTCAGTGACACAGTTAGTCACTACATAGGTACACACATTCGGTCCACAAAGTATGAGCACTGGGGTCCTGGCTAGCAGGATCCCAGTGAGACAGGCAAAAGCAAACTGACATACAAGTAAAAATGGGGGTAACGTGCCAGGCAAGATGATACTTTCCTACATCTGGGCCCAAGTGTTTAGGCATATGGTGCACAATTGGGGACCTAGACATAGATGACAGTATGCTGGACACTGCAAACCTTGTAGGGCTTGGGGTCTTTGTAGTGACGGTGTAGGAAAAGCAAAAACTAGACAGTGTTTCTTGGCAGTGGTGATTTTGCCAAGCAAGGTCACAATCCTGTGGAGGGATGGTAGTAGAGTGGCAGAGATGG
Source organism: Pleurodeles waltl (assembly GCF_031143425.1). Taxonomy (NCBI): domain Eukaryota; kingdom Metazoa; phylum Chordata; class Amphibia; order Caudata; family Salamandridae; genus Pleurodeles; species Pleurodeles waltl. The sequence goes on along the minus strand of NC_090450.1, from coordinate 358,638,953 downwards.
AAAGCAGATGGGCAGGCTGGAAACCACAGTGCAAATGAAGAAGGACCCATGTGTGATTGCTGCAGTAGATGTTAATCAGGGGGTGAAAGTCAATGCAGCAGAAAAGTCAGATAAAGTAGTGCCCTCCAAATTATATTTGGAGCAGAAATGACAGTATGTCTGTGGGTCCTTCCAAGGGTAGATAATTAAATGTATCTGTACTCTGGGAAAGGGATTAATTCTGAGAACAATAGAAAATCAGAAAGCCTTTACAGTGATGATCTGTGATGGATGTAGCCTGGATTTTCTGGGAAGCATGAATAGCAGCACACATTAAATGGGGGGACCAGTAGTCACTATTTTTCTCAACATTAGCAGATTCAGTGACAGTCACTGCAGTGCAGTTTAAGGAAGGTTTATACCTCCCTAGATACAGGGATCTACCATTCAGGGAAGAAGTAGCTCAGCAGCACTGTTTCCTTGTAACACTGAGGTCCAAGAACACCGACAGTCCCTGACTTCTGGGCTCTTCACATTATATACCTTATTCTCCCAATTGAGATTGCTGGCAGTAGTAAGTCATCTCCCCAAAAGGCAGTCTTTCTTTGCAGTTAGTTTCTTCCGTCTGGGTAAAATGTAGTTGTTAGAAATGGGGATTCTGGTTGGCTAGGGTATGCACCTCAGCCAGGCGGAACCTACCCACTCTAGTCAGGGCGAGTGAGTTACACGTCCAAGATAACCCCTGCTCACCCCCTTGGTAGCTTGGCACGAGCAGTCAGGCCTATCCCAGAGGCAATGTGTAAAGGGTTTGCACAACACACACAACACATGTGATACAATATCCCCACCACAAAGGAAACACAACAACAGATTATATGAAAATATACTGTATTGTACACAATGCAATTATTAGACCAAACATCACATATCAGTACTATCCTGCTACCTTAGCAGTTGTCAGAACGTTACACATTAGTTACTCTGCAAACTAGCAGTAGTCACATGTAACACACAGGTTACTCAATATTCTGCAACATAAGGAGTAGTCAGAAAACACGTTATTACACCAAAGCACTTGTCATAAGAACATCATAAACGCCCATAGTAGGATCATTAGAAAACATGTGGCAAGTCATCAAAACATATGAGTATGTTCTGCCCATAACAGGTATATCTACATACATATATAAACATCAATCACAGGTAGACAATATATATACAAAAACAACAAGTGATGGACGGAATGCTGAACATTGTCAAACATTCACCCCCAGTCACAGATCTGGGTTTAATCCATTGTTTTTTTGCTGCCCATGCCATTCCAGTTTGGACCCAGCCACATGCAAATCAGTCTTGACCCTGTTCCCCATGGGAACAGTCCAGCCCGAACTGCTAGGCCAAGTCTTCCCTGGACTGGAAACAAGTATATATAGCCAAGTCTGTAGAAAGAACTTTTAGTATATACATTATTCCTTTTGGAAATACCTGGCGTTAATGGTCAAGGCACCTCTAGTGCGTAAAAGATGAAAAATGGGGCCCCCGGCGCTCCTCTGTGCAAAACGCGGTCCTCTCTTCTCCTTTGGCTGGAGGAGGGTGGCACGCATCTCCTCTCTACTATGGACAGGCCCCTCTCCTCCCTGCGTCATGATGATGCTCTGGCCCAAGACAGGGTCTTCTGGTGCCCTGGGGGAGCTCTAAAGAGCGGACCTTGCCCCGGGGGCACCCATAGGAGCCCGCTTTGCTCCGATATCACCAAGAAGGGTTTTCTTTGTGCCCCTAGGCAGCGTGCTTCACTCGTGCTTAGTTGAGGCAGCTTCCCCGGGCTGCTGCAGTAATTTCGGGCATCAGGAGGCGCTTTTACAAAAGCGCTTGAACCACCAATGAAGCCCGGTTCACAGCAGTGAGTTTTTTATGCCATAATGAGTACGCGTTTTGTAGAGCGCCAAACACCATAAAGGGGAAGCGCTTTCAAGCGCTGAAGAAATCCCCCAAGGAGCACTTTCCCAGGTGCTTAATGTAGCGAAAAAGTGAAGCACCTCTTGTGCTTCAAAGTGGATGCAGGGGCTGCAGCACCCTGTCCCTGGGGAGCAGAGTTCCAGGAAAAGGGCCCACAGGTGGAGGTGCCCACAACAGGCCAGCACAAAGAGGATGCAGCAAGTGGCAAGTCCTTTACCGTGACCAAGCATTTCACAGGTCGGCACAGCAGCAGTCCATGGCGGTTCCTGGTGAGTCCTTCCAGCATTTCTTTGTCCAGTTCCAAGATGATTCAAAAAGTCTCCAAATTGTGGGGGAAATTCCCCTGTATGTATACTCAGTCCTTACAATGTTTTGCAATGGTAGGGAGAGGAGGTTCTAGCCAGTTACAACTGGTTCTGGGAGTGCCCCCTCTCTCATTCAGCACAGGCTCCAAACATCAGTGGGGGGTAAACAACCCTATTGTGTGAGGCCAGGGCACAGCCTTTACAAATGTAGGTGTGCCCACCTCTTCCTTCTCTCAGCCCAGAAAAGGTTATTCAGTATGCAGATGCACCTCTGTGACACCTCCACCCTCCCTGTGTACAGGCTGTCTGAAAAGTATGCACAAATCCCCAACTGTCACTCTGCCCAGACGTGGATTGGAGTCAAGCTGCAAAACACCAGAGTCATGAGCACAGAGAAATGCGCACTTTCTAGAAGTGGCAGTTCTGTCATAGTAATAAAAGAAAACCTACACCAGTACGCAGCATTTTTTTTTACCATCACAAACATACCAAACATGCCTACGCTACCCCTCATAAATCAGACAATAACCCTTACACATAAGGCAGGGCATTTCTAATGCAATCTTATGAGAAGGCAGCACTCACAGCAGTGAGACACCAAGTTAGGCTGTTTGTCACTACCAGGACAGGCCACGCAACCTGGCACATGTCCTGCCTTCTACATACATGGCACCCTACCCATAGGGCTAGCTGTGGCGTACCTTAGGGGTGGCTTACATGTAGTAAAAGGGGAGTTCTGGGCCTGGCAAGTAGATTTAGATGCCAGGTCCCTGTGGCAGAAAATTGCGCACACAGGCCCTGCGCTAGCAGGCATGAGACAGGTTTGAAAGTCTACTTCAGTGGGTTGCACAAGCAGCGCTGCAGGCCCACTAGTAGTATTTAATTTACAGGCCCTGGGTGTAGAGATACCACTGTACAAGGGACTTACTGGTAAATTAAATATGCCAATTAGGTATAAGCCAATCATACAAACTTTAGATGGGAGAGCACCTGCACTTTAGCACTGGTCAGCAGTGATAAAGTGCTCAGAGTCCTAGAGCCAACAGCGACAGGTCAGAAAAAATAGGAGGAAGGAGGCAAAATGACTGGGGATGAACCTGCGAAGGAAAAAAGTCCAACAGTAGTGAATTATTTGTGTGACATCAGGGTGCCACCTGATATCAGAAGCTGTCACCTGACATCAGAAGCTGATCAGGACCAATTACCCTGAATTACACATTTATCTCTGAGTTCCATGTGGTAAGGCCGGTCTTGTATCTAGGCTTATCCAATACTAGGACCTTGGATAATTTGCCAGCCCTTCTAAATGACCCACCATGGAAGATGACTGGTGCCATCACCTGTGGAGTGCAATTGGAGCTGCATCAGAGCAAAGGCTATCCTTCCTCAGGTTCAGGTATATGAGTTCACTTGATGACTCCTCCTGGTAATGCCTGTATCAGGAATATACAACAAAAATAATGTGTGTAGGCCCCTGTCACTCTTGACCTGGCCAGTTCTATGGGACAAATTGTGTCCTGGTGAGAGCTTTGAGGGATGTGAGATATGTGCAGGAAAGTGGAGCTGGCTACAGGGATGGAGGTCCTGAGCTTGGGAAGTGAGTTTCCCCGTGGCATCCACAGGGTTCACTTATAATGTTCACACCCTTACATTGGAATGATGTCCCATCACATTTGAGTGTGTATTTCAACAGTGGAGCCTATTGAGTACCAGTCTTATCTTGATATGAGTTTTAATTTTAAAGCTGAACAGATGCTGTCAAGTGCGAGAAAGTTCAAAAGCCTTCATCCTTTAGATTTAGTTCTGATTTAATAAGATCAATTAATAATATTTGTTCATATTCTTAAAGAGGTAGGAGGAGTAGAGTGATTATGGTGCTGCCATCACATGTTAACGGTATGCTCTCATCATATGGCAAGGGTATGCTGCCTTCAAAAAATAGTAGTGTTTTGCTTTCAAATGCCAAACATAGAGAAATCAAATTCTAGGGGTGTGTTGTTTCATGTACCAAGAGTATGATGCCATCAAACAGCAGTGTGTTGTCATTATAATCATAAGCCAGGGCATTGCCTTTACATGCAATTAATGTTGCCATTATTTTGTGGGATGGTAATGAATTTTTCTCGGGTATGATGCAGTCATATGCATTTGGCAGGGTGCTCCTCAATATGCAGTGGGTGTGTTTCATTCATCATGCAGAGATCTTGACATTATATGCAAGTGGTGATGCAAAACCAGTTTGGGCCCCTCTTGTGCCCAAGCAACCTATGGACATAGTGAGCCTTACCATGGGCTTAGCATAATAAGTTGGGTAGGTGATTTAAACATTACAGTGTGTACGTTCAGTGGCTGGCTGGTTTGGAGACCGAAGGACAGAAGAGGTAAAAACATAACACACGTTGGACACTTCCCTATGGGGAAGCAATAAGCAAGTTATTAGTGAAAAATCATTTGGTGTTTGCGAGCGATATGGGTCCATCTACCAGTCTTCTAGGCCCAATTTTCATTGATTTTATTCTAAAATCAAAAGATCGATCAGTCCTTTTTTTATTTGGTTTATTAGAATTTATCAAGTTTTGTTTAGTAGACACAACAGCTGCGAGTAACAAAGCAATGGAAACAACATTGTTGTCAATATAGAAAAAGCCTTTGATGGCTTGGAGTGGGATTTTCTATATGGTGTAATGGAGCACCTTCAGCGAGGAAGCGGCTTCTTGGCGTTGGACCAGGCTGCTATACACAGACCCCACAGCCAGAGTTCGCACAGGCCAGCCCACCTCTGAGAGCTATAAAGTAGGGCAAGGGGCCATGCAGGGATGCCCCTTGTCACCCTTATTTTTGCATTGGCCATGGAACCTCTAGATAACTATGCGAGGACAGGAGACAGATATCAGGGCTTACAGAATGGCAATCTTCATCAATACATTTCCTTCTATGAGGACGATCTCTTAATCACCCTTTGCATATTGACAACAGATTTGGAGGGTGCCAGGGGCCTATTGGAAGAGTTCGGCTTGACTTAATTAATAGGCATTCAATGTCTTTACTGTGTCTTTTAGAATTTACCGACCCTTGTACATGATTGATTACCATCCTTTTCTCACATATTAACTGTCAATGCAAGTACTGGAGTTTTTTACTTTGCAATCTACCAAGTACTTTTTTGTGGGCATCTGTTTTTTTCCAGATTTATATGTATGTCTAGGACTTTCATGTGCCAATGAGTGATATGTAGCACTACACATATGTTGTCGCTACTGAGTCTTTAAAATTGTCTGTACCATGTACTTGTTTTGACCACCACCCCACCTTCATGTGTTATGTGTGCTACAGCTTATTTCACACATCTTTACATTTTTATCTTATCTACATCCTTTTCTTTTCTTTTATATGGATGGTCCATTTGGTTTTTACTTGTAACGCACATTTTATATTACTTCACCTATAATACTACGTGATTCTCCTTCCTTACTTATCTCTACAGTTGATTACTTGTAGAATTTCCCTGGCAAGGGTAAACTATTGTTTACTGTTAGAAATGGGGTCTTTGGTTGGCAGTCAGGTTGCCCCTTGTCCAAGCAAGGACCCTCACTCTAGTCAGGGTAAAGGAGAATCACCCTCAGTTAACCCCCGCTGACCCACTTGGTAGCTTGGCACGAGCAGGCAGGCTATACTTCAGATGCAATGTGTAAAGTATTTGTACCAACACACACAGTAGCTCAGTGAAAACACTACAAAATGACAGAACACAGGTTTAGAAAAATAGGTGATATTTATCTAAACAAAACAAGACCAGAACAACAAACATCTGACATACACAAGTCAAGATATGAATTGAAAAAAAAATAAGAGTCCTAAATCCTTAGAAAACAATGAGAACACTGGTAGCACATAAAAGCACCTGGGTAGCTTTAAAATAAAGCCGTAGGGGCGAGTGTGGGTCAAAAAAGGCCAGTGATGCATTGATTTCTCACTCGCAAATGAGAACGTGCGGTGCTCCTCCTCCGGTTGGGTTGGCGTGCGTCGTTTCTTTTCACCCACAAGAGAGCGATGCGTTGATCTGGATGGGCACCTCGGGTCGGGGTAGGCTTTGCGTTGATTTCCCACGCCCAGCGATGTAGTGTCAAAATACGGTCGCACGGCATCAAGAAACCACGCTGCATGGGGGCTTGTGCTTTGTTAACAGCAGTCACTGAAGGTGTCACGTGTCATTTCTCCATCTGCGTTGCATCAGTCTCCCAGCTGCGATGCAGGTGGAGTTTCGATTTTAGCCACAAGGCCAGAGGTGTGTCTTTTATCGGCCGCGAGGCGTGTGGTGCGTCAAAAGTTTCCCTGCACTGCAGTCTTTGCGTGGATTTCTGTCCTTTTCCACCACCTTCACATTTTAAGGTCCCAGGGACAGGTTAGGACACCACTTGGCAGGCAGGACTCTCAGTAGAAAGCCCACGTGCTGGCAGAGAGAAGTCTTTATTGTGCCTGGGACTTCAACAACAGGTGGAAAGCTCAGTTCAAGCCCTTGGAAATTGTTTACCAGTGGGAAGTCACACAAAAGTCAGTCTTTATCCTCTCTCAGGCAGGAGCAACTACTGCAGGCCAACTCAACAAAGCACAGTCACAGTCAAAGGGCAGAACTTCCCCTCCAGCTTCCAGCTCTTCTCCTTGGCAGAGGTTCCTCTTGGTTCCAGAAGTAATCTGATTTTCAGGGGTTTTGGGTGCTCTTCCTATACCCCTTTCTGCCTTTGAAGTAGGCCTACTTCAAAGAGAAGTCTCTGTTGTTTTCAAGATCCTGCTTACCCTGGCCAGGCCCTAGGCACACACCAGGGGGTTAGAGACTGCATTGTGTGAGGGCAGGTACAGCCCTTTCAGGTGTAAATGACCACTCCTCCCCTCCCCTCAGCCCAGATGGCCCATCAGGATTTGCAGGCTACACCCCAGCTTCCTCTGTGTCACTGTCTAGAGGAGAGGTGCAAACAGCCCAATTGTCAAACTGACCGAGACAGGGAACCCACAAACAAGCAGAGTCACAGAATGGTTTAAGTAAGAAAATGTATACTTTCTAAAAGTTGCATTTTCAAACACACAATCTAAAAACCAACTTCACTAAAAGATGTATTTTTAAATTGTGAGTTCAGAGACTCCAAACTTCACATGTCTAGCTGCTCTCAAAGGGAATCTGCACTTTAATAACACTTAAAGGCAGACCCCATGTTAACCTATGAGAGGGATAGGCGTTGCAACAGTGAAAACACAAATTTGGCAGTATGCCACAGTCAGGACATGTAAAACATATAAGTACATGTCCCACCTTTAACATACACTGCTCCTAGGACCTACCTTAGGGGTGCCAAACATGTATAAAAAGGGAAGGTTTACGCCTGGCAAGTGGGTACACTTGCTAAGTCGAATTGGCAGTTTAAAACTGCACTCACAGACACTGCAGTGGCAGATCTGAGCCATGTTTACAGGGCTACTAAAATGGGTGGCACACCAAGTGCTGCAGGCCCACTAGTAGCATGTGATTTACAGGCCCTGGGCACCTCTAGTGCACTTTACTAGGGACTTACTAGTAAATCAAATATGCCAATAATAGATAAGCCAATCAATAATACAATTTACACAGAAAGCATATGCACCTTAGCACTGTTTAGCAGTGGTAAAGTGCCCAGAGTCCTAAAGCCAACAAAAACAGGGCAGAAAAAATAGGAGAAAGGAGACAAAAAGATTGTGGATGACCTTGCAAAAAGGGCCAAGTCCAACATTTACAAATTGGTTCATCATACGTTTTAAGTTGGGTTCACGTTTTGGTGCGGTTTTCCAAGACACTGATGATACCGGTAGGCTACTATATTGTTGTAAGGTGTACTCTAGGCCCAGTCTCTGATGACAATACGTAGCTGTAACATGGGATTACTGCCCCATTCCAATATGGCCACCATATCCCCACAACGATTAGCATTTTGCTGTCCTTCTTTCCTTTCCATAGGGACTGAGATGCTGCAGGTTCCTTGTAGGTTTTACTTTGGGTTCATGTTTTTGTGTGTTTTTTCAAGAACTGACGATACTGGTTCGCTGCTTCATTGCTGTAAGATGTATTGTAAGTTCATTTTAATATGACGACATGTCGCAGTAGCTCAGGTTTACTGCACCATTCTAACATGGCCGCCATATCTCCCCAAGGATTAGCACTTTCTGTTCTTTCTTTACTTTCTATAGGGATGGAGGTGCTGCATGCAGACTTATTTAGCCCATTGGCAGCGAAGGACGTAACGATTACGTCCCTGGCTGCGGCGCTGAGGCACCAAGGACGTAACAGTTACGTTCTGGGACCGGCTCATGGGGGAGCGCTAGTGCTCCCCCCATGAGCCTCGCTTCGGCACCCACTGCAGGGATTGAAAGGTAATTGCTTCCCATTGCACCCCTCCCTGCCCCCCATGATGTCTGATGACATCAGCATGATCGCGCGCTGACCTCATCAGAGGCCTGCCCCTCTGCGCTGGAAGCTCAGCTTTTGCATTTCTCCTCTGATCACATGGAGGGGCAGAGAAAGGCATCAAAGGAAAGGAAAGGCCTTTCCTTTGATGTCTTTCTCAGCATTTCTGCTGCCCGATCGTGATGCGATCGGGCAGCAGAAATGCCCACTAGACACCAGGGAGTTTTTTTTTTCGTTGTTGACATGAGGGGAGCAGCCCCTTGGGCGAGGGCCGCTCCCCTGGGGGGCAAAACATTTTTAGGCCTTTTATGCCCCCCCCCAGGGGCAGATCAGCCTATTATAATTAGGCTGATCTGCCCCCAGGGAGGGCAGAAACCCCCTAGACACCAGGGATATATACTTTTTTATGTTTACTTTTGTTTTTTATATATGTGGAGCGACCCCTTAGGCAAGGGTCGCTCCCCTGGGGGGCAAATTGTATTTGGGCCATTCCTGCCCCCCTTGGGGGCAGATCGGCCTATTTTTATTAGGCCAATCTGTCCCCACGGGGGCAGAATCCACTAGACACCAGGGATTTTTTTTGTTTTTTTTGTCAGTTTCACCTGAAGGGAGTGACCCCTTAGGCACGGTAAGCTCGCCTGGGTGGAGAAATTTGTTGTAGGCCATTTCTGCCCCCCTTGGGGGCATATCGACCTATTATAATTAGGCTGATTTGCCCCTGGGGGGCAGAAAATCTTAGACACCAGGGATTTTTTTTTTTTGTTGTTTATTTTATTTTTTTATATGTGGAGAGCGACCCCTTAGGCAAGGGTCACTCCCCTGGGGGGCAAATTGTCTTTAGGCCATTTCTGCCCCCCTTGGGGGAAGATCGGCCTATTTTTGTTAGGCCAATCTGACCCAAGGGCGGCAGAAACCACTAGACACCAGGGATTTTTGTTTTGCATCAATTTCACCATGAGAGCTTGGCTAAGTCTCAAAATCGTCCCACTTGGAATGGTGAGGGCTGCACTTTTTGGACTTTGGGACACTGCCATTTAGAAAAATCCACAAGACCTAGACACTTCTGAAAACTAAACATCTGGGTGATTCCAGGGTGGTGTGCTTCACATGCACCCCGCACCATTTTCTTACCCGTAATGCCTTGCAAACCTCCAACTTTGCTGGAAATCACAAATTGTTCCCACATTTTTGTGATGGAACCTTACGGAATCTGCAGGAATCCACAATATTCCTACCACCCAGCACTGTCTCATCTATACCGATAAAAATTCTGCTCCACTTGTCAGCCTAAAAATATTTTTTTTCAAACTGCCCTTTTGAACCCGCTTTGGTTCCCCCTCAATTTCAACATGTTTTTGGCTCTTCCCTGTCACAGCCACTTGGCCCACCTACACAAGTGAGTTATCATTTTTACCAGGAGACTGAGGGGGACGTTGGGTGGTAGGAAATTTGTCCCGGTGCGGTGATGCCACACAGAAATGTGGGAATTTTTTTATTTTTTAGCTAAATTTGAGGTTTGCTCAGGATTCTGGGTAAGAAAACATTGGGGTATCCACGCAAGTAACACCTCCCTGGACTCCCTCGGTGTCTAGTTTTCAGAAATGTCTGGGATTGGTATGTTTCCCTAGATGGCTGCTGAGCCCGGGACCAAAAACGTAGGTGCCCCCCAGCAAAAACAAGTAGTTTTGTATTTGATCATTTCCTTTCGCAGGCACTAGGCCTACCCACACAGGCAAGGTACCATTTCTATCGGGAGACTTAGGAGAACGCTGGGTGGAAGGAAATTTGTGGCTCCTCTCAGATTCCAGAACTTTCTGTCCCCAAAATGTGAGGAAAAGGTGTTTTTTGGGCCAAATTTTGCAGTTTGAAAAGGATTCTGGGTAACAGAACCTGGTGAGGGCCCCACAAGTCACCCCATCTTGGATTCCCCTAGGTGTCTAGTTTTCAAAAATGCGCAGGTTTGGTAGGTTTCCCTAGGTGTCGGCTGAGCAAAAGGCCAAAATCCACAGCTAAGCACTTTGCAAAAAACAGGTCTGTTTTCTTTGGGAATATTTTATGTGTCCACGTTGTGTTTTGGGGCATTTCCTGTCACGGGCACTAGGCCTACCTACACACGTGAGGTACCATTTTTATTGGGAGACTCGGGGGAACGATTGGTGGAAGGAATTTTCTGGCTCCTCTCAGATTCTAGAACTTTCTGTCACCGAAATGTGATGAAAAAGTGTTTTTTGGGCCAAATTTTGAGGTTTGCAAAGGATTCTGGGTAACAAAATCTTGTGAGAGCCTCACAAGTGACCCCATCTTGGATTCCCCTAGGTGTCTAGTTTTAAAAAATGTGCAGTTTTGGTAGGTTTCCTTAGGTGCCGACTGAGCTAGAGGCCAAAATCCACAGCTCGGCATTTTCCATTAAACAGCTCTGTTTTCTTTGGGAAAATGTGATGTGTCCACGTTGTGTTTTGGGGCATTTCCTGTCACGGGCACTAGGCCTACCCACACGAGTGAGTTACCATTTTTATCGGGAGACTCGGGGGAACGCTGGGTGGAAGGAAATTTGTGGCTCCTCTCAGATTCCAGAGCTTTCGGTCACCGAAATGTGACGAAAAAGTATTTTTTGGCCAAATTTAGAGGTTTGCAAAGGATTCTGGGTAACAGAACCTTGTGAGAGCCTCTCAAGTCACCCCATCTTGGACTCCCTGAGGTGTCTACTTTTCAAAAATCTGCAGGTTTGGTAGGTTTCCCTAGGTGCAGGCTGAGCTAGAAGCCAAAATTAACAGCTAGGCATTTTGCAAAAAACACGTCAGATTTCAATGGAAAGATGTGATGTGTCCATGTTGCGTTTCCTGTCGCGAGCATTAGGCCTACCCATGCAAGTGAGGTACCATTGTTATTGGGAGACGTGGGGGAACACAGAATAGCAAAACAAGTATTATTGACCCTTGTCTTTCTCTAGATTTTTTCCTTCCAAATGTAAGAATGCGTAAAAAAGACATCTATCTGAGAAATGCCCTGTAATACACATGCTAGTATGGGCACCCTGGAATTCAGAGATGTGCAAATAACCACTGCTTCTCAACACCTTATTTTGCGCCCATTTTAGAAATACAAAGGTTTTCTTGATACCTATTTTTCACTCTTTATATTTCAGCAAATGAATTGCTGTATACCCAGTATAGAATGAAAACCCATTGCACTGTGCAGCTCATTTATTGGCTCTATTTTCTATTTTCTTTAGGAAAGCCTTGTAGGATCTACACAAATTACCCCTTGCTGAATTCAGAATGGTATCTACTTTTCAGAAATGTCTAGCTGTCTTGGGTCCAGCATGGGTTTCACACCCATTACTGTCACTAACTGAAAGTAGGCTGAAAGCACAAAAAATAGTAAAAATGGGGTAAGTCCCAGTAAAATGCCCAAATTGTGTTGAAAAATTGGGTTTTCTGATTAAAGTGTCCCTGTTCCTGAAAGCTGGGAGCATGGTGATTTTAGTACCAAAAAACCTTTTTTATGCCATTTTCAGGGAAAATAACACAAGCCTTCTTCTGCAGCCACAACATTTTTGCTGTATTTTGGCTAATTTCTTGGTCTCCCTCATGGGAACCCACAAAGTCTGGGTACCTCTAGAATCCCTAGGATGTTGGAAAAAAAGAACACAAATTTGGCGTTGGTAGCTTATGTGGACAACAAGTTTTGAGGGCCTAAGCACGAACTGCCCAAACAGCCAAAAAAAGGCTTGGCTCCTGAGGGGGAAAAAGCCTGGCAGCGAAGGGGTTAATGACACGTCATATTCAGTGTGTCCTTTTAACAACTTGGGAAGAGTTACGCTGTTGCCCTTGTGTGAAAGGTAAGAGCCTTGAAGCATTACTGGTTATGCATACTGTTACCACCAGGCATGGAGGCAAATTCTGGACAGGACTGGAAAAAATTCAGGACAAAGGGTCAAAATTCAGGACACAAATTCAGGACAAAGGGTCAAAATTCATGACAAAAATTCAGGGCAAAGGGTCATTTTAATGCTCACATCCAAGAAGAGGCAATACCCACTACTTTATCAGTGCATTTATTTACTATTTTCTACATAGCACTCTTTATTCACTATGGTCTTTTTGTGATTGTCTCTACGTATGTTACATTCAGGTGGAACATTATGTCCTTGTTCAATAGAAAATGAGTGCTCTTGAGCACAGTGTCAGGGCCATCGCCCCTACCAAAAACTACTCAATCATTCTTGGAGAGAAAGCTACAGCAACAATTTCATTGTGTTTCTAAACATTTTAAAACACATGGCAAACGATTGGGAACGTTAAGGTAAGTGACCATCTGCTAGTGTAAACAAGTTGAACAAAAACATCTGGCTCACCTCAACTACCAATGGACTTTAAACCTAAAAAAACATTAATGAGGCAGAGCAGATGTGTAGGTGAGTGTCTCACACTGAAAGCGAGGATGTGAGATACCAACAACTCGTATGTAGTCTCAAAGCTCTAGAGTGTGCATCCAAGACTCTACATTTATTTCAGACCTGAGAGCCTAGACTACCAATCAAAGTGAATGCAAGGGGAGGATGAAACTGAGATTAGGAGGGAGATCCACAGAAACTTATTCAAAGGGCTGTTGCTAAGGACTGGATAAGTGATGAAGAGAGGTATAAGGTGGGACACTTCCCAAATTCAGACAAGATGGGTCTGCCATGAGCAATGGAAAGTATTTCTCAGCAGAGAGGAGAGAAACAAAAGAGGCAGTGTCAAGTGGTTGAAAAAGCAGCACCCACCCACCCTCACAAACTCCCTGGTGCAATGGCCCATTGGTTGTTCTTGTGAAGGATGAGCAGGGGAAGCTCCCCTTGGAAGATTGTGCTAGGCAATTGCCCACTCTTTCCATGTCTTCAAATGATTTTGTAGCCGAGCCAAGGCCAAACCAGTGATCTGAATCATCCCTAAGTGTCAAAGTACAAAGAGAATTTTCAAAATATTCAGGATGCAAATTACACAAACACAAATGAAAGAACCTGATAAAGATTTTAAAAGGTAAGGAGTGTTTCTTTAACTCTATATACAATTTGGCCCTAGATTGAACTGGGAATCAGTTGCCTTTTGATTCTTCAGGGATTAATAGCTACCATTCCCTGACTAATTTGGAGAATGGAAATCTGAGCATAGCAGCACGATCCCTCGGAGCCCATTTTGCTTTTCGGCCTTCTCGTCAGCGTTCATGTAGGAAAGTACCATCTTGCCTGGCATGTTACCCCCATATTTCACTGTATATATGTTGTTTTAGTTGTATGTGTCACTGGGACCCTGCCAGCCAGGGCCCCAGTGCTCATAAGTGTGTCCTGTATGTGTTACCTCTGTTATGACTAACTGTCTCACTGAGGCTCTGCTAATCAGAACCTCAGTGGTTATGCTCTCTCATTTCTTTCAAATTGTCACTAACAGGCTAGTGACCAATTTCACCAATTCATATTGGCATACTGGAACACCCTTATAATTCCCTAGTATATGGTACTGAGGTACCCAGGGTATTGGGGTTCCAGGAGATCCCTATGGGCTGCAGCATTTCTTTTGCCACCCATAGGGAGCTCTGACAATCCTTACACAGGCCTGCCACTGCAACCTGAGTGAAATAACGTCCACGTTATTTCACGGCCATTTTACACTGCACTTAAGTAACTTATAAGTCACCTATATGTCTAACCTTTACCTGGAAAAGGTTGGGTGCTAAATTACTTAGTGTGTGGGCATCCTGGCACTAGCCAAGGTGCCCCCACATTGTTCAGGGCCAATTCCCCGGACTTTGTGAGTGCGGGGACACCATTACTCGCGTGCACTACATATAGGTCACTACCTATGTGTAGCTTCACAATGGTAACTCCGCATATGGCCATGTAACATGTCTAAGATCATGGAATTGCCCCCTCTATGCCATCCTGGCATTGTTGGCACAATCCCATGATCCCACGGGTCTCTAACACAGACCCGGGTACTGCCAAACTGCCTTTTCAGTGGTTTCACTGCAGCTGCTGCTGCTGCCAACCCCTCAGACAGGTTTCTGCCCTCCTGGGGTCCAGCCAGGCTTGGCCCAGGAAGGCAGAACAAAGGACTTCCTCAGAGAAAGGGTGTTACACCCTCTCCCTTTGGAATAAGGTGTTAAGGCAGGGGAGGAGTAGCCTCCCCCAGCCTCTGGAAATGCTTTCATGGGCACAGATGGTGCCCATTTCTGCATAAGCCAGTCTACACCGGTTCAGGGACCCCTCAGCCCTGCTCTGGCGCAAAACTGGACAAAGGAAAGGGGAGTGACCACTCCCCTGACCTGTACCTCCCCTGGGAGGTGCCCAGAGCTCCTCCAGTGTGCTCCAGACCTATGCCATCTTGGAAACAGAGGTGCTGCTGGCACACTGGACTGCTCTGAGTGGCCAGGGCCAGCAAGTGATGTCAGAGACTCCTTCTGATAGGCTCCTTCAGGTGTTGCTAGCCTATCTTCTCTCCTAAGTAGCCAAACCCTCTTTTCTGGCTATTTAGGGTCTCTGCTTTGTGGAATTCCTTAGATAACGAATGCAAGAGCTCATCAGAGTTCCTCTGCATCTCTCTCTTCACCTTCTGCCAAGGAATCGACTGCTGACCGCGCTGGAAGCCTGCAAAACTGCAACAAAGTATCAACGACGACTACTGCGACACTGTAACGCTGATCCAGCCGCCTTCTCGACTGTTTTCCTGGTGGTGCATGCTGTGGGGGTAGTCTGCCTCCTCTCTGCACTAGAAGCTCCGAAGAAATCTCCCTTGGGTCGACGGAATCTTCCCCCTGCAACTGCAGGCACCAAAGAACTGCATCACCGGTCCTCTGGGTCTCCTCTCAGCACGACGAGCGAGGTCCCTTGAACTCAGCAACTCTGTCCAAGTGACTCCCACAGTCCAGTGACTCTTCAGTCCAAGTTTGGTGGAGGTAAGTCCTTGCCTCCCCACTCCAGACTGCATTGCTGGGATCCGCGTGTTTTGCAGCTACTCCGGCTCCTGTGCACTCCACGAAGATTTCCTTTGTGCACAGCCAAGCCTGGGTCCACGGCACTCTAACCTGCATTGCACGACCTCCTGAGTTGTCCTCCGGCGGCGTGGGACTCTCTTGTGCAACTCCGGGTGAGCACCCTTTCACTCCACTTTGTAGTGCCTGTTCTGGCACTTCTGTGGGTGGTGCCTGCTTCTGAGAGGACTCCTTGTCTTGCTGGGCGCCCCTTCTGCCCCCTGACGCAATTTGTGACATCCTGGTCCCTCCTGGGCCACAGCAGCATCCAAAAACCCTAACCACGAGTTTTGCAGCTAGCAAGGCTTGTTTGCGGTCTTTCTGCAGGAAAACACTTCTGCACGACTCTTCCCGACGTGGGACATCCATTCTCTAAAGGGAAAGTTTCTAGCCCTTGTCATTCGCGCAGAATCCTCATCTTCTACTGTCCAGTAGCAGCTTCTTTGCTCCCACAGCTGGCATTTCCTGGGCATCTGCCCACTCCCGACTTGGTCGTGACTTTTGGACTTGGTCCCCTTGTCCCACAGGTGCCCTCGTCTGGAAATCCATCGTTGTTGCATTGCTGGTTTTGGTCTTTCCTGCAGAATTCCCCTATCACGACTTCTGTGCTCTTTGGGGAACTTTAGTGCACTTTGCACTCACTTTTCAGGGTCTTGGGGTGGGCTATTTTTCTAACCCTCGCTGTTTTCTTACAGTCCCAGCGACCCTCTACAAGGTCACATAGGTTTGGGGTCCATTCGTGGTTCGCATTCCACTTTTGGAGTATATGGTTTGTGTTGCCCCTATCCCTATGTGTCCCCATTGCATCCTATTGTAACTATACATTGTTTGCACTGTTTTCTAATACTATACTGCATATTTTTGGTATTGTGTACATATATCTTGTGTATATTTGCTATCCTCATACTGAGGGTACTCACTGAGATACTTTGGCATATTGTCATAAAAAAATAAAGTACCTTTATTTTTAGTATATCTGTGTATTGTGTTTTTCTTATGATATTGTGCATATGACACTAGTGGTACTGTAGGAGCTTCACTCGTCTCCTAGTTCAGCCTAAGCGGCTCTGCTAAGCTACCATTATCTATCAGCCTAAGCTGCTAGACACCCTATACACTAATAAGGGATACCTGGGCCTGGTGCAAGGTGTAAGTACCCCTTGGTACTCACTACAAGCCAGTCCAGCCTCCTACAGTTCATTAATGGGATCAATAGCTACTATTCCCCCACTAATTTTCAGGATGGAAATCTGGGCAGAGCAACATGGACCTTCTGAGCAAAGTTTGCTTTATGTCCTTCTCTTCCCCTTTCAGTACTGAGCCGTGTGGAACTAGTGAAGATGGTGGTACTACCATGGTTATTGCATTATTTTGCAAATCTTACCCAGTTCATCCCTTGTTCCTTCTACTGATATACCCCTGATTGGAGGGCTGGGGCGCCACTGGGTATCTCTTTCTACGCTAAAGGTATCGGTGACTGCAGATGGATTAGCTCTTCTGGACTTAGAACACTATCATTTAGCCGCACAGCTCCAATGTGTGGCTCCCTGGTTGTCTGGATGCCCCTGAATGAGATGGGCTTTGCCCATAAAGACTTTAAGGAAGGCTTAACCCAAGGTCGAAAAACCTCTATGCAGGCATGGTGAATAAAGCTACAAGTTCAGAAACAATGCAGTAATAGAGTCAAGCATCAAATGCTTGCTCATCGTGGACTGTGCATCACATCCATTCCCCTCATATGTAAGAGTCGTGTGAGAAAGTTGACAGAGTGTTTATAGCAATCGAGGGTAATGTTGAATAAAAAAAACTGTGGCATTTACTGGTGCTGTGGAAGAGAAGTTGCTTCTTTTCAGAGACTCTGTTCTACCACTCCACTCACCTGTTAAGCCTCTCGTAACCTAGATTCCAAATGAGACAATATCTTTGGAGCTCCTGGGATAGTAAAAGGGGCATTGCCTGAACTGGTGGTCCCTAAGAGATGCCAGCAATTCAAATGTTCCCTCTCTCGTCTGATGTTTTCGGCACAGGGAGCAGACCGCAACACACTCTTCTGTCCTTCTCCACGGAAAGACCTGGTTGTGTGTGTGTCAGTTGCACTGTACAGAAATATTGGCCAGCTGCAAGGATTTTTGCTCTCAGATAATTCTTTTTCAGACGGCATGAAAACCTGGAAATCTTCCAGCAAGCAGGGTAATGTTTTGTTATATGTAAGAGCCCCACATGACTTCCCGTTGGCACCTCCACTGGGCAGGCGCGTGGCTCTTAAAAGATGAAGAATGTATTTAATGCAAACTGGCACATATTCATGGCCAATGCCAGTGGATGCTTCTTTGCACTCGGAATTTCGTTAAGAAGATAACCTAAGCACAGAGTTTACCTGAGGAACACTAAAGAATGAACATTTCTTTCTTGCTATTCTCCCCCAGTGAATGTCCTCTTGCAGTTTCCAGTCCATGGCTCCTGTGGACCGCAAATCAGTTTCCAAGTCCATACTTTGCATGCTCTGGCAAGCTGAGCTGAGGGTGGGCATCCCTTTCACAATCAGTGATAGACACTTGGTGCTTGGAAACATTTTGCTGGCTATTCTTACTCCCGTTGACATACTGTGTTATCTCATGCCATTCAACTTATGTCTTCCTGGATAAATGTATTATCACACTGACAGAGCGTATATTAACATCAGCAAAACTGCAAACTCAAGAGCATATTTAGGAAAAATGAAGCACAACTGCGCTAGCGCAGTTGTGTGCCAAAACATTTAGGCCCGTATTTATACTTTTTTAGCGCCGCATTTGCGTCGTTTTGTGACGCAAAAACGGCACAAACTTGCAAAATACCATTGTATTTTGTAGGTTTGCGCCGTTTTGTGTCAAAAAGCGACGCAAATGCGGCGCTAAAAAAAGTATAAATACGGGCCTTAATGCAGCATTACGACTTCCCATCGAATCATGTGTGCTCCATATTTATAAAATGGCGCACCATGGCGCTAAGAAAAGGTTAGAGTAAAAAAAACATTACTCTAACCTTTGGGACATGTCATGAGGAAAAATGTCCTTTTCAGCACTATTAAAATGTCACTCCTTAGCTGGCATAGCAACCTGATGCATCCACACATAAACAATGTTAAAAATGTGTTCGGTCCTTATGCTCCCACACACGTGTGTTGTACGAGTGATGGAAGGGGTGAGCTGTCCCCCTACTTCCTCCTTGTTACCTTGAGTCATGTGTTCTGCATCCTGCAACAGCCATTGCAAGGATCAACTACCACTTGTGTATGTGTTCAGATAGGAAGGTCCCCCAGAGAGTGAACAAGCATACAATATAAACAGCATCACACACATTGGCTATCACAACTTACAGAAATAACATCAAGGCCAAGTTTGATACACATCTGCGCCACAGCCACCTTCTAGATATTGTTTATGTCCAATGTTGCACAATACCAGTACACAAGCTTGTAACATCTTCTAAGTACCAGGTCAGCATTCACCATGCTCATCCTATACACTAGTTAAGTGACCATGGTAGGTCACTGTGTTGGATAGCTTATGAATGTCCCTCAGCATATGCCATTTACCTTAGATCCGTTAACTCTCATCAGAACAAGGCCTGCAAGTTATGAGTGAACTCAACATACCATGTGCATGATATGGCAAGGACAGATGTCTGGACACACAGCAACATTTATCCTACATGTGACAGGTATTGTATGTGATGATGTTGGGCAGAATATCCATTCATGTGATACAGAGATGCATGAATCCACTTCAATATCTACTCAGCTCAATACATGTTGGGCTGTGCCATGATAACATGAATAGTCCTAAGGCAACCTGATGTGTTACACTATGCTACACTACAATGCCTGAATATGTAAAAGTAAGTTCAAGTCAGCCTGTTGCACAACAACACAAAGCACCGCCATATCATATGTGGGCACATGCATGCCCCACATCTTATCTGCACAGTGATCTAGCAATAGCAGTGGCAAATACGGTTCATTGTGTGACACTGTTTGCATTATATCATGGGTGCTGTCAGGAGCTGAACTATCTGAAGATGCACAGAGTACAGGCATGTTGCATCGACAGCCCTCATTTCACACACACATGTCAAGAAATATGAGGATGACATGGCTCTTCAATGTTGCCACATCAAACATAGATTATGGAGTATAAACAACATGGATGTGCAAAGCGAATACAGTGTTCCCATGTGGTAAATAGAGCTATGTCCTGCCTACCTGAGGTGCTTATTTACGAGTCATTTGTGAGGCCGGTGTGTCACTTTTCATAGTGCAAAAGGTGAAGCACTGTTGGTGCAAGGGGCTTCATCTTAAGCCCCCTAGAGACCTATTCATATGGTCCCCAATCCTAGCATGCCCCGAGTAACTATGTGCTACGTGTGGCACACAGAGCAGTAACGTACTATGGCCAAAATATTGCCACCCTGCATACGTTTTGAAACCAGTACTTCTGGCATGTCTGGAATGTCATCACTGTGTTTGCTCGCTTATATACTGTGTCCAGCAATCACAAGGCGCTTGCAGCACATGATGCCACCAGTGCATCGCTTAGTTGTACTCTACATCCTGGCCTCAACATCTGACATACTGTCCATATCAAAGGATGGATAATTGAGTTCAAATTGCCATACATGGAATTTTTAAATGGCATCGAACACATCATAAAACTTCACACGCACCCCTTTCACTACACATTACACAAACATGATGGCACTTACTGGCAGCATCGAGGTCTGCAAAGCTTGGCAACTCTCCAATGGTGTGGTGGGCGGGTCCACCTGCAAGACATGGCATGAGACATAGCACTGTGTATAGGATGATGCCCTCTATGGACTGTGCAAAATTAGGCACACTGTTCAGGTGGTCCAGGCAACCACACATTGGTTTCCAGAGGCAAAAATCAGGTCACCTAATGATCTAATTTTTTAGGTAGCTTAGTTGAGCAGTTAGGCCAATATAGGCATTTGTTGTACTCACAGTATCAATCATGCACAACACACACTCAAGTAATAACTTTAGAGCAATTTTATATAAATACTTCAGATTTTTATATCATTTTTAAGATGAAGCTGGTCAAGAAACGTTAAGTACTTTTTGAGTTATGATTTTTCAAAGTTTTAATAAAGTTAGTCTTTCTGTGCATAATTACGCACCATGGGCATCAATAGGCAGTCACTTTTAGAAATGCATTAAAAATCAAACTGTTGGGTTACCACTCTCTTCTTTTGCAGGATGGACGAAGCAGTCTATGGGCACCTTGTGCCAGCTGGAGAGCCTCGGGCAGCTCCCGGTTGCGGCGGGAGCAGGGCTGGAAAGTCTCTTGGCACAGGGCCACTTGGAGGGGCCACATGGAAAAGGAGATGGTGCCTTGGGGTCCCCTTGGGCTGTCGAGGTTGCAGGGGGTCAGGGGCCCATGGAGCACAGCTGGTTCCTTGTTGCAAGACACAGAGTGGCCGGATGCATGGCTACATTCACTATAGTGACCATTTCCTGTGAGAAGGGACCCGTCTCTAAGCCTCATTGGCTATTTTCCACCATTCCAAGATGGAGGAAAATGAATTTGAGGGTCCACCTCGCAGGCAACACTTTAGGGGTGGTACATGCCACGTGAGGCCACTCCTCCTACCCTTTGTTAGGTTTCCCTCATTTGCTCCCGCCAAAAGTTGGTATTTGCAAAGGAGGATGCCAGCTGCTGCTAGCAGCTGGCTAGGGGGTCGAGTTTCAAGGACAGTAAGCCTTTTTAAGTTCACCGCCGGGACAGTGCACATTCCTGAGGGAGGGGGTGTTAGATCATCCACCCAGGAAGGGCATTGTCTTACAAACCAGAGAGGCAGGCCTCTCCCTCAAAGTTTGTATTTTGGATATCTGGAGGTGGCAGCTGGATAAGACCAGTCAGCAATCATGCAAGGTTAGGTTTTCTTTTGCAGGGGAGACCTCTAAGGTGACCCCTGGGTACATTTAGGATTAAATCCAATACTGGCACCAGTTTGGATTTATCATTCTGAGTTGTTTGATACCAACCAACCCATGGTTCAGAGTGGCCATTGTGTAGCTGGGAAACTTAAGTTTGACCAGTGTCCAGCACATGCATTAAAATGACTGCTCTGTTCACTCACTATGTCCCAGGTTTGGCAAGGACACAATTGGGGCATATTGCTCATGCAACTATGCCTTCACATATAATATGGAGTACCCCGCCTTAGGGCTATAAGGCCTACCAGAGGGGTGTCTTACCCATAGTAAATGCAGTGTATGGTGGACAGGCACACAGTGTGCCATGTCGAGTTTGAGTTTTAGGTTTGCACCAGGTCACTCAGCCTGCAATGGCAGTGCTGGGTGCATCTGGATGCATGGCCCTAGACGGTAACACAATCATTTCTACTGCCCTCAGGAGCCTACCCACAGTACCCCATGCCCCTTGGCACCAAGGTCCCCCTTTACTAGGGACTTATAGTGGTAGCTAAGGGTGTATCCAATTCTGCAAATGCATCACAACAGATTTAGGGAAAGAGCTCTGGGCCAGGGAACCTTGTTAGCAGGGGCCCTGGACACTACAATTTTGCAGAACACATCAATATCAGGCAAAAAGTGGGGGGGGGGGTAACCATGTCAAAAAGAGGCCCTCTGTCACCCCCCCCCCCACCCCCATGAGATAGAACCTTGTCTCATTGTCAGCATTGGTGACAGGATAAGACTTCTCTACCAGGAAATGTCCCTTAGTGCTTCTATCTTTTCCCCATTAATCAAAGGGTGTTGCCTGTATTTTTGGATATTACTAGGCATTATTTTTGCTTTTACAGCCAGAGTCTCCAGTTTGGTGCTCTTTGGTTTTGCAATCTTGCACTAAACACTAAAGTGTTTCCCTTTGTACCCATCCCTGGGATGTGAGGAGTCTCTGGGCCCACCCTCCTGTGCAGAGTTTTGGAGGCTTGTGAAGACTGTTAATTTTACCCTGGCTCCCATCTTTCCCTTAGGGGGGCTTTTTGGCCTCTTTCATTTGGTCTCCCCCAACAATGGTAGTTTTGGTCACCGTTGTTTTGACCCAGTGGCCTGCCTTCTTCCCCAATTCTTGAGGGGAAAGTGGACTCAGGTCTACCAGATGTTGAGGTAGCCTATCACTGGAACAATTACTCAACAGGAGCTCTTTCATGAACTGATTACACAGCCCATCATAATCTTGTACCTTGTTCCCAGCTAACCATCCATCCAGCACTTTTACTGAATAGTCCACAAAGTCTACCCAGGTCTTGCTCTGGGATTTTCAAGCCTTCCTGAACTTTATCCTGTACTCGTCAGTTGTACATCCAAAGCCCCAATCATGAGGTTATGTCAGGAGTCTATCCCTGCACTTTCCTGAGAACCCCTCCAACATCAGTGTGCCCCAATGTTTCTTTTCAATTCCCCACCCAATGCAGACTCTTTCAAAGGAAGAAAAACATTTTACTATATTATCCCCATCAGTGAAGAGAGGGACAACTCCTTTTTGGAGTTCACTTTGAAAGCTTTTTCTTTCAACACTTGAATGCTGCCACCAGAGATGGATCCTAAGCCCAACTCTTTTCAATGCTTCTCTTATTCCAAGAGCTGACTCTCTAAGGCCATTCTCTTGGTCAGCCTGGCAATATGCAGGTCTGTCTCTGTGGGTGCTCTAGAGCTGCTGAGGGAAGAGGAGCTACCCTCATCCCCATTCTCCAGAGGACCTTCACCCATCACAGATACAGCATCATCATTTATCTCATCCGTGGGCTTGTCTCTTTTATACTGGGCGACCAGCAACCTAAGTTTCTCTGTTTTAGGGCCTTTTCCAGTCTGAATCTTGTATAGTCTGCAGATTTTCCTTAATTGGTCACAGCTATATGCCTCATAAGGTTCCAGGACGAGATCCTGGGTTCTGACCTCTGTATCAGACATGTTTACTTTATTAGAGATGGGATCTTTTTAGAATTTAGAATACCCTGTTTTGGATAAACAACTAAGGCAAGGACTTTTAAACTTTCTCTAGAGTTGTAGGGACCTAACCAGGGCCCTAACAATTATTTAAAAAATGTGTAAAAAATTGTTAGTCAATTAGAAATTCAAAAATAATTATCTAAAGACAATTTAGAAAGTTATTTGTGTGCTCACACAATT
This sequence comes from Pleurodeles waltl, assembly GCF_031143425.1. Taxonomy (NCBI): domain Eukaryota; kingdom Metazoa; phylum Chordata; class Amphibia; order Caudata; family Salamandridae; genus Pleurodeles; species Pleurodeles waltl. Next base: position 358,615,117 of record NC_090450.1, on the reverse strand, counting down.
GACAAAATGGTATCAGCAAATGCAGTCTTTATCCCACCACTGATACACCAAATGTAGGAGGCTGACCCTCTATCTAGTGTGCAAAACTAGCCACACCATGCAGGCGTTCCGGGCAACCACACATCGGTTTCCAGAGGCAAAAATCAGGTCAACTAATGCTCCAGGTTTTGAGGTAGCTTGCTCTGGCAGGTAGGCCAATTTAGGAGGAGTGCTAAGCATTTCTTATACTCGCAGTATCAAATAATGCACCACACACTCAAGGAATAACTCAAGACCAATTTTATAAAAATACTTCAGATTTTATATAATTTTTAGGACCAAGATGGTCAAGATATGTTAAGTACTTTTTGAGTTCTGATTTTTCAAGGTTTTAATAAAGTTAGGCCTTTTGTGTGTCATTAAGCACCATAGGAATCAATCGGCAGTCACTTTTAAAAACGGGCAGCTCCCGGTTCTGGAGGAAGCAGAGCTGGAATGTCTCCTGCTACAGGGTTATTTGGAGGGGCCACATGGAAAATGAGATAGTTTGCAAACTTAAAGGTGCAGCCTTGGAGTTGCCTTGGTCCTTCAAGGTCGCAAGGGTTTAGGGACCCGTGGAGCACAGCTAGTTCCTCATTGCAAGGGGCAGGGAGGCAGGTGCAGGGCGAGTTGGTGATTGAAGAACTGTGTACAATAAAGCCCTTTAGAGCTGGAGGCAAGGTTCTTTGAGGACAGCTCACAGGACAACTGGGCACTCTGGTGGGAGATCGAGGGTGTTCCTGAAGTCCCTCAACTGGGGCTTCCTCCTGGTCTAGTTGCAGCTCTGGGGAAGCTGTTTTTCTTAGAGTTCGATGTGCACTGGCCAGTACCTGGGGTATTGACACGACTTGGCCACTGAAGAGTGCAGTGCCACCATAGTTGGCACAGTTGTTGGCCGCATCTGGACTGTTGTTAGTGTTTTGTCAGGTCTGGCTGCATCTTCCAGTTGTGGAAATATCGGCCAGTCAGGAAAGTGACCCTCACTAGCTTGTATGTTCTTGCTGCTTTCTTGAGTGGTGCCTCCACTCAGGATGGAGATCTTGGGCCATTTGCAAAGCCTGGAAGTCCTTGGAGTCTTTTGAGGTCAGTCCAGTGGTCAGCTCCTCAGAAACAGTGATTGTCGGGACACAGATGCAACAGAAAGGGCCCTGACTCCTCTTCTGATGCAGCAGGTCCTCAGTTCTCTTCCTGTGGTCTTCTTTGGGTTGTCTTCTTCTTTGTCCTTTCAGATCTAATTTCTGGGTCTAAGGGTGCCCACTAAATACTGAATTTAGTGGGCGTTTTAAGGGGAGCCTGGTAGTGTCCAATGGGACACTTACCTTTGAGTGGCTACATTCACTATAGTGACCACTTCCTGTGGAAAGGGTCACTTCCCTAAACATAATTTGGCTATTTTTCTCCATTCCAAGATGGAGGAAAATGAATTTGAGGGTCCACCTCGCAGCCAACACCTTAGGATGCCAGGTGAGGCAACTCCTCCTACCCTTTGTTAGGTTTCCCGCCTTTGCTCCCTCCAAAAGTGGGGCTTTGCAAAGGGGGATGCCAGAGGATGCTAACAGCTGGCTTGGGGGTCGAGTTTCAAGGGTGATAAGCCCTTTGAAGGTCACCGCCAGGGCAATGCACATTCCTGAGGGAGGGCGTGTTAGATCCTCTACCCAGGAAGGGCATTGTCTTACAACCGGGAAAGCAGGCCTCTCCCCCAAGGTTTGTATATTGGCTGTCTGGAGATGGCAGCTGGAAAAGACCAGACAGCAACCATGCCAGGTTAGGTTAACTTTTGCAGGGGGTGCCCCTAAAGTGACCCCTGGGTACATTTAAGGATAAATCCAATAATGGCACCGGTTTGGATTTATCATTCTGAGTTGTTCAATACCAACCAACCCAGGGTTCAGAGTGGCCATTGTGTAGCTGGGAAACTCATGTTTCACCAGTGTCCAGCACATGCGTTAAAATGGCTGCTCTGTTCACTCACTATGTCACTGGTTTTGCAAGACACACTGGGAGCATATTGCTCATGCAACTATGCCTTCACATATAATATGGAGCACCCTGCCTTAGGGTTATGAGGCCTGCCAGAGCGGTGTCTTACCCACAGTAAATGCAGTGTATGGTGGACTAACACACAGACAGTTTGCCATGTTGAGTGTGGGTTTTAGGTTTGCACCAGGTCACTCAGCCTGCAATGGCAGTGCTGGGTGTAGGAGGCTGGCCTGGTTTGTAGTGAGTACCTAAGGTACTTACACCTTATACCAGGTCCAGTTATCCCTTTTTAGTGAAATGTAGGCAGTGTTCTAGCAGATTAGGCTATCTAGAGGTAGCTGTAGCAGAGAAGCCACAGCTGAACTAGAAGACACGCAAAGCTCCTGCAATACCACTATAGTTACACAATACTTATACACAATAAAAGATAATACTCAGTTTTACCAAAAATAAAGGTACTTTATTTTAGTGACACAAGACCAAAAATATCTTAGAGGCAATACTTCTTCTGGAGGAAAGTATTATATATAATATATACACTAGTAACCAACATCTGGTCAGTACACAGTAAGAAAATAGTGCAAACAGTGAAAAACTCAATAGATTGCAATAGGCCTAGAGGCAACACAAACAATATACTAAAATAGTGGAATGCGAATACCAAATTACCCACTAGGAAGTGTAGTATATAGTGGGGCACTGGGAGTGTAAGAAAACATCAAAGGTAAGTAAAATACCAGAGCCCAGGAAAACAGGAGTAAAGTACAGCAAGCTTCCCCAGGACACACTACAAGTCGTGATGAAGAATTATGCAAGATCCAAGCAAGACTGCAAGCAACCAATGATGGATTCCTGAGCCTGAAGACCTGTGAAGAGAGCAGACCAAGTCAAGTCATCGATGAAGAGTCCAGGAAGAACAGGAGCCCCTGCCAACCTGGAAGAAGGTGCAAAAGTGAATTCTGCGGTTGGAAGAAAAGTACAGAAATGCACCAAAGAAGATAGCTGCAGATTCCTGCTTGGTGCAGGAGATGTCCCACGTTGAGTTGTTGGAAGCAGGCTGTTTGCGTCGCTGGATTCCACCAACAAGCCTTGGTTCAAGCAAATACACGGTTTGCTTCAAAGAGGAGTTGCCCAGACCATGGAGGGACCTGGTGTAGGAGACTAGCGTAGTTTGTAGTGGGTACCTTGGGTACTTACACCTTACACCAGATCCAGTTATCCCTTATTAGTGAAGTAGTAGTGTTCTAGCAGCTTAGGCTGATAGAGGTAGCTATAGCAAAGCAGCTTAGGATGAACTAGGAGACATGTAAAGCTCCTGCAATACCACTTATAGTCACACAGTACTTATAAACAAGTAAAGACAATACTCAGTGTTACCAAAAATAAAGGTTTGTTTTTTTGGGTGACACAAGGCCAAAAATATCTTAGAGTCAATACTCCTTCTGGAGATAAGTATTATACACAGTATATACACTAGACACCAAAATAAGGTAAGTAATTAGGCATAGGATATTGCAAACAATGGGAAATGCTATAGAATGCAATGGGAGAAAATAGTTCTAGGGGCAACACAAGCCATATGCTAAGAAAGTGGAATGCAAACCACAAATCCACTCCTAGACAAGTGTAGTGTGTAGAGAATCCCTGGTAGAGTAAGAATACAGTAAAGGTAAGTAAATTACACCACCCTAAGCCAAGAAAAGCAGGAGTAAAGTACTGCAAGCTTCCTTAGGACACATTACAAGTCGTGATTAGAGTTAATACAAGAACTAAGCAAGACTGCAAAGAACAAATGGTGAATTCCTGGACCTGAAGACCTGCAACGGAAGAAGACCAAGTCCAGAAGTCGAAAGAAGTTCCAGGAAGGACGGGAGCCCCTGCCAACCCAGAAGATGGTGTAAAAGTAGAGTCTAAGGATGGACGAAGACTGCAGAAATGAACACAAGGAAGATGTCAGCGGGTTCCTGCATGATACACTGGATGTCTCATGAGGAGAAGTTGGGTGCAGGCGAATTTTGGCGCTGGAATTCTCCAACAAGCCTTGGCACCGGCAAAGTCACGTTTTGCATCAAAATGGCGCTGTCTGGACCCAGGAGGGACATGGGGGCCTCAATTCTGTGTGAGGAGGGCTCTCAGCACTTTAGAGAGCCCGCTGAAGATCAGACAGCACCAACGCAAGTCCCAGGACACGGGGACAAATGAGGTGCAAAATGCTGTTGGTGCAGCACTATAAAGGAGGTTCCTACGCCGCCGGAGGTCAAATCAGCGAGTTCAACGTCGCCAGATCGAGTGCTGGGGACCTGGGCCAGGCTGTGCATGAAAGAATTTTGCAAATAGTGCACAGAAGTCTGAGAAGGTGAAGAAGACACAGTGCATAGGGGTACTGTCGTTTTCGGGGAAGGCAAGGTCTTACTTCCTCCAAATTGGGACAGCAGGACCTCAGGACAGTCTGTGTCGATGGGGTCCACCCTCTGTGTTCCAAGGAGCACGCTCGTCACCAGGAGAGGAGTCCAAGAGAACTGGTTGTCAACTTAGAAGGTGCCTGAGTGAGCAGGTAAGTGACTCTGTCACTCCACAGGAGATTTCTTTGGTCCTTTTGGTGGAGGGTAAATATAGGGAGTCCTCAGAGTGTGCACACTGTGGAAACTGTTGCAGTTGCTGGCTGGAGCTGAAGTTGCAGAGGAAAAGTAGCCCTTCTGGATACTTTGTTCCTGTAACAGCGATTCCTGGAGCAGTCTGCGGTTGATCTGAGGTCAGAGGATGAAGTAGTAGTTGCAGATGATTCCTGCTGGAAACTTGTAAGTAGAATCTGAAGAGAACCCACAGGAGAGACCCTAAATAGCCCTGAGAGAGGGATTGGCTACCTTATCAGGAAAGAACCTATCAGGAGGGGTCTCTGACGTCACCTGCTGGCACTGGCCACTCAGAGGCTTCCAGAGTGTCCCCATGCCTTGCAAAGCAAAATGGCTGAAGTCTGGGACACACTGGAGGAGCTCTGGGCACCACCCCTGGGGTGGTGATGTACAGGGGAGTGGTCACTCCCCTTTCCTTTGTCCAGTTTCACACCAGAGCAGGCGAGAAGGGGCCCCTGAACTGGTTTAGACTGGTTTGTGCAAGGAGGACACCATCTGTGCCCTTCAAAGCATTTCCAGAGGCTGGGGAAGGCTACCCCTTCGCAGCCTGTAACACCTATTTCTGAAGGGAGAGAGTGTAACACCCTGCTCTCAGAGGAAATGCTTTGTTCTGCCTTCATGGGACTGGGCTGCCCAGACCCCAGAAGGGCAGACCCCTGTCTGTGAGGAGGCAGCAGCTGTAGCTGCAGTGCAAGCCTCAGAGAGCTGGTTTGGCAGTACTGGGGGTCCATGGCGGAGCCCCCAGGATGCATGGAATTGGCTCCCCAGTACCATATTTGGAATGGGGGACAATTCCATGATCGTAGATATGTTACATGGCCATATTCGGAGTTACCATTGTGACGCTACATATAGGTATTGACCTAAATGTAGTGCACATGTGTAATGGTGTACCTGCACTCAAAAAGTCCGGTGAAATGGCCCTGAACTATGTGGGGGCACCTTTGCTAGTGCAAGGGTGCCCTCACACTTAGTAACTTTGCACCTACCTTCAGCAAGTGAAGGTTAGACATATAGATGACTTATAAGTTACTTAAGTGCAGCGAAAATGGCTGTGAAATGATGTGTGCATTATTTCACGCATGCTGCAATGGCAAGCCTGTGCAAGAGTTTGTCTGAGCTCCCTATGGGTGGCAAAAGAAAGGCTGCAGCACATATGGATCTCCTGGAACCTCAATGCCCTAGGTACCTAGGTACCATATACTGGTCACTTATAAGGGGGGTCCAGTATGCCAATTGAAATTCGTAAATGAAGTCACTAGCCTACAGTGACAAATTTAGAAGCAGAGAGAGCATAAGCACTGAGGTTCTGGTTAGCAGAGCCTCAGTGACACAGTTAGGCACTACACAGGCATACACATAAGGCCATAAACTACGAACACTGGGGTCCTGGCTTGCAGGATCCCAGTGAGACAGGCAAAACAAACTGACACATAGGTTTTTATCTATGAGCACTGGGGTCCTGGCTAGCAGCATCCTAGTGACACAATAAAAACACACTGACACACTCTCACAAAGAGGCCAAAAGTGGGGATAACCATGCTAGAAAGAGGCTACTTTCCTACAGTAACCATGCTAGAAAGAGGCTACTTTCTCACAACTGTGGATCTCAACTTAGACTGAGGAGACAGAGGAGTCTCTCAGCACTTCAGAGAGCCCTCAGAAGACCAGGCAGCACCCACAGGAGTCCCAGAACACGGGGTCAAAGAAGATGCAAGTGCGGTCGTCGCAGCACTACACTGGAGGGTCCAATGCCGCCAGACAACAACTCAGGGAGCTGAGCATTGCAGAATAGAGTGCTGGGGATCTGGGCTAAGCTGTGCACAAAGGACTTTTGCTAGAAGTGCACAGAAGCCCAAGGAGCTGCAGAAGGCGCGGTACAAAGGGGTACTGTCGCAGCACGGGGAGGCAAGCTCTTACCTCCACCAAATTTGGACAGCTGGACCTTAGGACAGTGTGTGTCACTTCAGTCCACCACCTGTTTTCCAGGGATCACGCTCGTTGCGAGGAGGAGAGTCCCAGATTACCGGTTGTCATTGCAGAAAGGTGACTGCTGAAGCAGGGGAGTGACTCCGTCACTCCACGGGAGATTCCTTTGGGTCTTCCGGTGCAGGATGAAGACAGTCAGTCCTCAGAGTGTGCACACCGTGGAAACTGTTGCAATTGCTGGCTGGAGCCGAAGTTGCAGGTCACAGTAGCCTTCCTGGATACTTTGTTGCAGTCACAGCAGTTCCTGGAACAGTCTGCGGTTAATTCGATAGTCAGAAGCTGAAGCAGAGGATGCAGAGGAGACCTGGAGAGTCTTGCAAACTGAATCTGAGGAAACACCTATAGGAGAGACCCTAAATAGCCCTGAGGGGGGACTGGCTACCTACCCAGGTATGCACATATCAGGCGGTGTCTCTGACGTCACCTGCTGGCACTGGCCACTCAGAGGTCTCCAGAGGGTCCCCACACCTTGGAATCCAAGATGGCTAACGCCAGGGACACTCTGGAGGAGCTCTGGGCACCACCACTGGGGTGGTGATGAACAGGGCCGTGGTCACTCCCCTTTCCTTTGTCCGGTTTCGCGCCAGAGCAGGGACTGGGGTCCCTGAACTGGTGTAGACTGGATTAAGCAAGGAGGGCACCGTTTGTGCCCTTCAAAGCATTTTCAGAGGCTCTCGGAGGCTACCCCTCCCATGCCTGTAACACCCATTTCCAATGGGAGCGGGTGTAACACCTCTTTCCTAAAGAAATGCACTGTTTTGTCTTCCTATAATTGAGCTACTCAATCCCTAGGAAGGCATAAACCTCTCTGTGAGGTGGCAGCAGCTGGGGCTGCAGTGGAAACCTCAGAGAGCTGGTTTAGCAGTACTGGGGGTCCATGGTGGAGCCCCCAGGGTGCATGGGAGTGGTCCCCCAATATCAGATTTGGATAGGGGGGTCAATTCCATGATCTTAGACACCTCATTTGGCCATATTCGGAGTTACCATTGTGACGCTAGATATATGTATTTACATATATGTAGTGCATGCTCATAATGGTGTCCCCGCACTCAAGAAGTCCGGGGAATTGGCCTTGGACACCATGGGGGCACCTTTGTTAGTGCAAGGGTGCCCTCACACACAGTAACTTTGAACCTAGCCTTCAGGAAATTAAGGTTAGACATATAGGTGACTTATAAGTTACTTTAGTGCAGTGAAAATGGCTGTGAAATAGTGTGTGCACTATTTCACTTAGGCTGCAGTGGCAGTCCTGAGGAGAGGTTTGTCTGACCTCCTTATGGGTGGCAAAAGAAATGCTGCAGCTCATAAGGATCTCCTTGAACCCCAATATCCTGGCTACCTAAGTACCATATACTAGGGACTTATAAGGGGGTCCAGTGTGCCAAAAAGAATTGGGATATGGAGTCACTAAACTATAGTGACAAATTTGGTACAGAGCATAAGCACTGGAGTTCTGGTTAGCAGAACTTCAGTGACACAGTCAAGCATACGGACAACACACATAGGCCACAAACTATGAGCACAGGGGGCCTGGATAGCAGGATCCAAGTGAGACAGGCAAAATACACTGACAAATAGGTTTTAAACTATGAACATTGGGGTTCTGGCTACAGGATCCCAGTGAGACAGTAAAAACGCACTGATCAATACTCACATACAGGCCAAAAGTGGGGGTAACCATGCAAGAAAGAGGCTACGTTCTGACACTGGGTGCATCTGGATGCATGGCCCTGGAGGGTGGCACAATCAGTGCTGCTGCCCACAGGAGCCTTTCTATAGTACGTCATGCCCCTTGGCACCTGGGTGCCCATTTACTAGGGACTTATAGTGGTAGCTAAGGGTGTATCCAATTCTGCCAAAGCATCACAACAGATTTAAGGGAAGAGCTCTGGCCCAGGGAACCTGGTTAGCAGGGGCCCTGGGCACTGCAATTCTAGAATACATCAACATCAGGCAAAAAGTGGGAGAAAACCATGTAAAAAAGAGGCCCCCTCTCACACTACCCTTCCCATGAGATGGAACCTTATCTCATTGTCAGCATTGGTGACAGGATAAGACTTGTCTACCAGGAATTGATTGAATGGACCAAGTGCTGAGTTACCATAGTGATTCTAGCCACTGTGTCCCTCCATGCTTCTATTTTTTCGCCATTAATCAAAGGGTGCTGCCTGTATTTGGATATTACTAGTCATTCTTTTTGTTTTTATAGCCTGAGTCTCCAGTTTGGTGCCCTTTGGTTTTGCAATCTTGCACCAAGCCTTGCTGGGGTCAAAGTGTTTCCCTTTGTACCCATCCCTGGGATGTGAGTAGTCTCTGGGCCTACCCTCCTGTGCAGATTTGTGGGGGCTTGAGAAGACTCTTTTTTATTTTTACCCTGGCTTCCGTCTTTCCCTTGGGGGACTTTTTGGCCTCTTTCTTTTGGTCTCTCCCACCAGTGGTAGTTTTGGTCACCCTTGTTTTGACCCAGTAGTCTGCTTTCCTCCCCAATTCTTGAGGGGAAAGTGGACCCAGGTCTACCAGATGTTGATGTAGCCTATCATTGGAACAATTACTCAACAGAAGCTCTTTCATGAACAGATAATACAGCCCATCATAGTCTTGAACCTTTTACCTAGATAACCATCCATCGAGCATGTTTACTGAATAGTCGACAAAGTCTACCCAGGTCTGGCTCTGGGATTTTCAAGCCTCCCTGATCTTTATCCTGTAATCTCCAGTTGTAAATCCAAAGCCCCCAATCAGGGTACCCTTCATGAGGTTATAGGATTTAGAAACTGCCTCATTCAATGTCAGGAGTCTATCCCTGCACTTTCCTGAGAATACCTCCAACATCAATGTGCCCCAATGTTTCTTTTCAATTTCCCACCCAATGCAGGCTCTTTCAAAGGAAGAAAAACATTTTACTATATCATCCCCTTCAGTGAAGGGAGGGACAAGTCCTCATGGGAGTTTAATTTGAAAGCTTTTTCTTTCAACACTTGAATGCTGCCACCAGAGATGGGTCCTAAGCCCAACTCTTTTCTCTGTTTCTCTATTTCCAAGAGCTGAACCTCTAAGGCGATTCTCTTGATCGGCCTGGCAATATGCAGGTCTGTCTCTGTGGGTGCTCTAGAGCTGCTGAGGGAAGAGAAGCTACCCTCATCCCCATTCTCCAGAGGACCTTCACCCATCACAGATACAGCATCATCATTTATCTCATCTGTGGGCTTGTCTCTTTCATACTGGGCCACCAGAAACCCAAGTTTCTCTGTTTTAGGGCCTTTTCCAGTCTGAATCTTGTATAGTATGCAGAGTTTCCTTAATTGGTCATAGCTATATCTCTCATAAGGTTCCAGGTCGAGCTCCTGGGTTCTGACCTCTGTATCAGACATGTTTACTTTATTAATTTTGGGAGCTTTGTAGAAATTAGAATTCCCCTTTTTGGATAACCAACTAAGGCAAGGACGTTTAAACTTTCTCTAGAGTTGTAGGGACCTAATCAGGGCCCTAACAATTATTTTAATAATTTGTGAAAAATTGTTAGTCAATTAGAAATTCAAAAATAATTATCTAAAGACAATTTAGAGAGTTATGTGTGTGTTCACACAATTGACAAAGTGGTATCAGCAAATGCAGTCTTTATCCCACCACTGATACACCAAGGGGGTCATTCTGACCCCCGCCGGCGGCGGATGCCGCCGGCCTGGCGGGAACCGCCAGAAGACCGTACCGCGGTCAAAAGACCGCGGCGGTCATTCTGATTTTCCCGCGGGGCTGGCGGGCGACCGCCAGAAGGACGCCCGCCCGCCCGCCCAGCGGGAAACCCCCTTCCACGAGGATGCCGGCTCCGAATGGAGCCGGCGGAGTGGAAGGGGTGCGACGGGTGCAGTTGCACCTGTCGCGATTTTCAGTGTCTGCCACGCAGACACTGAAAATCTATGTGGGGCCCTGTTAGGGGGCCCCTGCACTGCCCATGCCAGTGGCATGGGCACTGCAGGGGCCCCCAGGGACCCCACGACACCCGTTCCCGCCAGCCAGGTTCTGGCGGTGAAAACCGCCAGAACCAGGCTGGCGGGAAGGGGGTCGGAATCCCCATGGCTGCGCTGCTTGCAGCGCCGCCGTGGAGGATTCCCTGGGGCAGCGGGAAGCCGGCGGGAAACCGCCGGCTTCCCTTTTCTGACCGCGGCTTTACCGCCGCGGTCAGAATGCCCCCGGAAGCACCGCCATCCTGTTGGCGGTGCTTCCGCGGTCGTTGGCCCTGGCGGTCCATGACCGCCAGGGTCAGAATGACCCCCCAAATGTAGGAGGCTGGCCCTCTGTGTAGTGTGCAAAACTAGGCATACTATGCAGGGGTTCCAGGCAACCAAACATTGGTTTCCAGAGGCAAAAATCAGATCACCTAATGCTCCAGTTTTTGAGGTAGCTTGCTCTGCTAGTTGGGCCAATTTAGGAGGAGTGCTAAGCATTTGTTGTACTCACAGTATCACGTAATGCACCACACACACTGTAGGAGTAATTCGAGACCAATTTTATAAAAATACTTCAGAATTTTATATAATTTTTAGGACCAAGATGGTCAAGATACGTTAAGTCATTTTTGAGTTATGATTTTTCAAAGTTTTAATAAAGTTTTTGTGCGTAATACGCACCATAGGAATCAATAAGCAGTTGCTTTGAAAAATGCATTCAAAATCGTATAGTTGTATTCCCACTCTCTTCTTTTGCAGGATGGATGAAGCAGTCAGTGGGCACCTTGTGCCAGCTGGAGAGCCTCAGGCAGCTCCCGGTTCTGGTGGGAACAGAGCTGGAAAGTCTCTTGGCACAGGGTCACTTGGAGGGGCCACATGGAAAAGGAGATGGTTTGCAAACTTAAAGGTGGCGCCTTGGGGTTCCCTTGATCTATCAAGGTCGGAAGAGTTTAGGAACACGTGGAGCACAGCTGGTTCCTCATTGCAAGCTGCAGGGAGGCAGGTGCAGGGCGAGTTGGTGATCCAGGAACTGTGTGCAATAAAGCCCTTTGGAGCTGGAGGAAAGGTTCTTTAAGGGCATCTCACAGTGGAATGGGGGCACTCTGGTGGGAGATCCAGGGTGTTCCTGAAGTCCCTCGGCCGGGGCTTCCTCGTGGTCTAGTTGCAGCTCTGGGGGAGCTGTTTTTCTTTCAGTTCGATGTGCACTGGCCAGTACCTGGGTATTGACCCGACTTGCCCACTGGAGAGTTCAGTGCCACTAAAGTTGGCACACTTGTAGGATGCATCTGGGCTGTTGTTGGTGTGCTGTCAGGTCTGGCTGCATCTTCCAGTTGTGGAGGTATCGGCCAGTCAGTGAAGAGACCCTCACTGGCTTGTTGGTTCTTGCTGCTTTCTTGAGTTGTGCTGCCACTCAGGAGGGAGATCTTGGACTATTTGCAAAGCCTGGAGGGCCTCGGGGTCTTTTGAGGTCAGTCCAGTGGTCAGCTCCTCCGCAGCAGTGATTTTAGGGACACAGATGCAACTGGAAGGGTCTTGGCTCCTCTACTGTTGCAACAGGTCCTCAGTTCTCTTGCTGTGGTCTTCTTTGGGCTGTCTTCTTCTTTTTCCTTTCAAATCTAATTTCTTGGTCTAAGGATGCCCACTAAATACTGAATTTAGTGGGCGTTTTAGAGGGAACCTGATAGTGTCCAATGGGACACTTACCTTTGGGTGGCTACACCAACTATAGTGATCACTTCCTGTGGGAAGGGTCACTTCCCGAAACCTCATTTGGCTATTTCCCTCCATTCCAAGATGGAGGAAACTGAATTTGAGGGTCCACCTCGCAGAAAACACCTTTGGGGTGGTGCATGCCAGGTGAGGCCAGTCCTCCTACCCTTTCTTAGGTTTCCCGCCTTTGCTCCCGCCAAAAGCAGGGGTTTGAAAAGGGGGATGCCAGTTGCTGCTAGAAGCTGGCTTGGGGGTTGAGTTTCAAGGGCGGTGAGCCCTTTGAAGCTCACTGCCAGGACAGTGCACATTCCTGAGGGAGGGCGTGTTAGATCCTCCACCCAGGAAGGGCATTGTCTTACAAACCGGAAAAGCAGGCCTCTCCCCCAAGGTTTGTATATTGGATGTCTGGAGGTGGCAGCTGGATAAGACCAGTCAGCAACCATGCCAGGTTAGGTTAGCTTTTGCAGGGGGCACCTCCAAGGTACATTTAGGGATAAATCCAATACTGGCACCAGTTTGGGTTTATCATTCTGAGTTGTTAGATACCAAACAACCCAGGGTTCAGAGTGGCCATCGTGTAGCTGGGAAACGCGTGTTTGACTAGTGTCCAGCTCATGCATTAAAATGGCTGCTCTGTTCACTCACTATGTCCCAGGTTTGGCAAGGACACAGTGGGAGTATATTGCTTCTGCAAGTAGGTTCCCATATATAAGATTGAGCACCCTGCCTTAGGGCTATAAGGCCTGCCAGAGGGGTGGCTTACCTATAGTAAATGCAGTGTATGGTGAACAGGCACACAGACAGTCTGCCATGTCTAGTTTGAGTTTTAGGTTTGCACCAGGTCACTCAGCCTGCAATGGCAGTGCTGGGTGCATCTGGATGCATGACCCTAGAGGGTGGCACAATCATTGCTACAGCCCTCAGGAGCCTCCCCATAGTACCCCATGAACCTTGGCACCTAGGTGTCCCTTTACTAGGGACTTTTATTTGTAGATAAGGGTGTATCCAATTGTACCAATTCATCCCAACAGATTTAAGGAACAAGCTCTGGCTCAGGGAATCTGGTTAGCAGGGGCCCTGGGCACCTCAATTTCTAGAGCACATCAACATCAGACAAAAAGTAGGGGGGATAACCATGTCAAAAAGATGCCCTCTCTTGCACTGTGAATATTGTACAATTAACAGCATGGACAAATGTTACTCATTACACATGTTTTTTAAATGGACATTGAAGAGTTAGTTTAGTAAATATTCTAATGAGCCCTCAACGTGTCTCTGTGACACCCATAGGTAGGGCAGGCTAACATATGCAGATATATGCTGGAACCATATACACATGTCTCAGCTTCATTGGTCAAGTTTTGTAGAGGACAGTCCGCTGACACTTTTCGCAAGCATAGCACATTATTGGGTCCCTCCACACATACATGACTCAGGGAGCACACTCATCCATGACTCCCTATACTCCTGCATAATTTTTATCATCTCACTTACATGACCATGCAATGTACTACAGTGGCCAGGCCCTTAATGGACATAGACATTTGTCCCTGGTCACCATGTACCCTTGCACCATGACATTTGTGTGTTGGTTTTGGTGCACCTCAAAATATCCTGGCTACCCACAGTGAACAAATACAGGAATATGTCAATTTTCTGACTCAGGGTGCATTGCTGCCCTTGTCATGGATGCAGGTTGGCACAGACACACAACTCACAGTCATGGCCTTTGTCATGACATAGTAAAGTAAACCATATGGCCAATAGACATGCAAAAGCAAAGTTGCAATCAGCCACCTATAAAGTGTACTTACCCACAGTACCGCCAACCTAGATTCCCAGGTGGTCCAGGAGGTCCTATTCCTGAGAAAATAGGTGTGCCCACCAGTGTATCAGCTGGTGGTAAGTGCGCTCAACATCATATAAGCAGGTGAGCTGGTGGTGGATCTTTCCCCACCTCAGCTTCCGTGTCTCCATCTTTTAGCCAAGGATGACACGGCCACCCATGCCCACCATATTGGGGTGGTAGTGACAGGCAAGCCATATGAAACCTCCTAGCTCATCTGAAGTCATATGCCTTGCCCTTCCCTTCCCAGACGTGTCCCACCCAAACTCCACTACAACCCCAAAAATGATATCAATACCCCAAACTGCCCACAACTACCCCCACAAACTAATCTACTCTAGAGACAGACACCCCACAAAACACAGTTAATAACAAAACAAAAAGACAAAAAAACACAACGAAAAAGACTTTTGGGCACAACACAGACAGCAGACAGCACAACAACCTCACCAAATACCACTGCTCAGACCAGCACCAGCACCACACAACCTCAAACAAGCACAGACTAAAAGACTGTAAAGGGAAAGTCAAAGTAACTTTACTTTACCATTTTGCATCACAGAAGTTCAATTGCATCACTTCCTGGGTGTATACATCAGGTTTAATGTAATGCGTTGTTTTTTTTTACGCTTGACAGTCATGTGTGTTTTTTGTTGGACGTCTGACAGGACACACTGTCTTAATTTTGACGCACAGGTGCGATGCGTAGTTTTTTTCATACACGAGGGCAGGAATTGACCGCATGTGTCGATTTATTTTACACAAATGTTGAAATGTGTTGTTTATGTATGTTGATCTGTGGGATGCATGGGAGGAGTGATATGGACTGCAAGTGTACATGTGTATGACACTATTTCCAACATTCTGGTCTTCACATGTGTACAATGTATGTGCTGAGAGTGTACATATCTGCAGACACTTACATTGTTTGTCTTATACTACACATTTTTCACATTGCCACTGTTTGTTTGGCCACACAGCTTAGGTAGGTTGGCTGGCCCATGTGTGAAGCATGTTCATGCATATGATACCTTTGACAACTGCATACTTATGGATGCTGGTGACTTGGCCTGTTGTATGATCCGCTAACTAAGACCTATCTAACAGCATGTGTGTGACAATCTATAGTGTGGCCTGGGGGCCATACATCATGATGTAATGCAACACGTGTAAATTACAGTTCCCCATGCATGCAAGTTATTGGATATGGTGGACCTACGTGTCATGGTTGGTCCAAATGTGAGATGCTAGTGGGTGGCTGTTAGACCTGGCATCCTTAGCATCCTTAGCGTGGTCTACCCTGTTTTTTTTGCCTCTGCTTCCCATTATTTGACTGTGTTCTGGACTCTGTTTTTGCTGGTTTTGTTACTTTGGGCATTTTACCACTGCTGACCAGTGCTTAAGTGCAAGTGCTCCCTGTGTAAATTGTATGTGTAATTGGCTTTTCCATGATTAGCATATTTGATTTACTAGTAAGTCCCTAGTAAAGTCAACTAGAGGTTCCCAGGGCCTGCAAATCAAATGCTACTTGTGAGCCTGCAACACTGGTTGTGCCACCCACATGAGTAGCCATGTAAACATGGCTCAGACCTGCCACAGCAGTGTGTGTGCAGTTTTAAACTGCTAATTTGACCTGGCTAGTGTACCCACTTGTCAGGCCCAAGCCTTCCCTTTTTGTATAAGCAAGGCACCCCTAAGGTAGGCACTAGGTAGCTCCATGGGGAGGATGCAGTGTTGTTAAAGGTGGGACATGTATTGATGTGTTTTACATATCCTAACAGTGAAATACTGCCAAATTTGGTTTTCACTGTTGCAAGGCCTATCTCTCTCAAAGGTTAATATGGAGACTGCCTTTAAATATCTTTTAAGTGTAGTTTCCCTTTCGGAGCAGATAGGCATGTGGACTTTGGGGTCTCTGAATTCACAATTTAAAAATAAATATTTTGGTAAAGTTGTATTTTAAATTGTCAGTTTGAAAATGCCTCTTTTAGAAAGTGGACATTTTCTTGCTTAAACCACTCTTCTTGATTGAGTATTCCCTGTCTGGATCAGACTGACAGTTGGGCTATTTGTGAATCCCCTCTAGACAGTGACACAAAGGGAGCTGGGCTGTAGCCTGCATATCCTGGTGGGCCATCTGGGATAGAGTGGAGAAGGGAGTGGTCACTTACTCCTGAATTGGGCTGTGCCTGCCCTCACACAATGCATTCTCCAACCTCCTGGTATGAGTCTCGAGCCAGGCCTGGGCAAGGCAGGATCTTGTGAACAACAGAGACTTTCCTTTAAAGTTTGCCTACTTCAAAGGCAGAAAGGGGTATAAGTAGTGGACCCAAAACCCCGGCTGAAGAGCTGGAGGAGAAGTACTGCCCCTTTGCCTGTGACTGTGCTTTGCTGGGTTGGCCTGAAGTTAATGCTTCTGCTTGAAAGAGGACAAAGATTGGACTTTGTGGTATATTCCTGCTTGTGAAAAATCTCCAAGGGCATGGACTGAGCTTGCCTCCTGTTTTGAAGTCTCAGGGCAATCAAAGACTTCCTCTGCCAGCATTTGGACTCTCTGCTGAAACTCCTGCCAAGTGGTGCCTTATCCAGTCCCTGGACCCTTGAAAGGTGAAGCTGGTAGAACATGGACTGAAATCAATGCACAGGGAGTCGTGCAGGGAAAATTTCAACAAGCCACCTGCTTGCGGCTGTAAAAGCTGTGCGCCACCTGCCTCACAACTGAATTCGATGCATCACCTGCATTACAGCTGGAGAATTGATGCAACACCCGCTTGCGGCTGCTGACAACAACGCCAACCCCACACAGCCCGGATTTCTCATGCATCATCGCTGGGCGTCAAAATGATCATAAACCTGCGTGGATCCGAGGTGCCCTGTCCGGAAATCGATGCATCGCTCTCTTGTGGGAGGGAAAAATGATGCATCTCCTACCTGACAGGAGAAGAAACAATGCAAAGGCCTCACGTGCGAAGAAGGAATCGATGCATCAATGACTTTTCCGATGCACACGCTTGCCCATGCTGCTTTATTTTTTACGCAAACCAGGTACTTTGTGTAACAACAACGTTTCCATTGTTTTCTATGGAGTAGGACTATTTTTATTTTAGAAATTAATATCTTGCTCTGACTAGAGTGAGGGTCCCTGCTTGGACAGAGTGCAAACTGAGTGCCCGCCAGAGACCCCATTTCTAACACTGGTGATCTTCGGTGAGGATTGAACTTGGATTTGTACTTGACATACAGTGATTAAGTGTGCACTACTGTTTTCAGTGCAGACCATTACTTGACCATATACTACTTGTTTTTCCTTTTTCTCTTTTTGGACTTTTCTACTTCTATTTTTTGTGATTTGTTTAACTTCTCTTGGGAACTCTCTGAACTACTTTGGAACTTTGCATTTTTTGTGAGTACTCACCAACATGTCTCAATCTGGGGATGCACCAGCTGCGGCTACAAAGGCTGTTTTGAGTTGGAGAAACTAGAGGGGTACACAATGGCTGAACATAAGTAGTTTTTTGTGGATCTTGCCTGCCCAATCAAGAGCTCCTCCAGGAAGGAGGCACTGCGAAAGGCATTGAGGGCCTGGGTGGCAGCCAAGAAGGCTAGAGGGCACACAGAGAAGGAGGATGAGGGTGAGGAGGTGCAGTGTAATCCAGGTGGTGTAGTGGATGTACCTGTTCTGCATGGGGGAGGGTCTCCAGGGCAGGTAGCAGTGTGCTCACCTAAGGGTCTGAATCCTGAGGAGTTGCAGGACGGACAGGCAGAGAGAGTGTAGCTGTTTCAGTTAGAGAAGCTTAAGATGGAGAGGGAGATGGAAGAGAGGAGGATGGCCACTGAAGAGAAAAAGATGCTCTTGGCTCATGAGCTCAGTTTAAGGGAGCGGGATCAGAGGAGCCAGTCTAGTAGAGATGGTGGCAGCAGTACCTCAGTGCAGCCTGAGAGGAGGGTACACATTTCTAAAGATCTGGTGAAGGATTACAAGAGGGAGGATGACATGTATCTGTGGTTCAAAGGGTATGAGTCTGCTTTCCACATGAACATGGTCCCTGAAGCACAGTGGGGGCAGGTCTGTGGAAGCACTTTGAGGTAGAGGGGAGGGATACTCTGATATCCCTAAGGGATCCTCAGGGACTCACTTACTCTATCATGAATGATGCCCTACTCACCAGGTACGGTCTTACTCTTGAGCAGTATAAGGAAAAGTTAAGATCCTATAAGAGGAGGGAATCCCAAACTTGGTTGGAGTGTGTAGACTCTTTTTGCAGTTCACTTGATGGTTGGGTGAAGAGCAGTAAGGTAAAAACTTATGAGGGGCTTTACAACTTAGTTGCTTGGGAGCACTTGTACTGTCTTTGCTTTCCAGAGCTACACCAGCACCTAATTGACAGCAATCTGACTGATCCCAGAAAGTATACTCAGGAAGCGGACTGTTGGGAAAGCACCAGGGTCCAGAAGAGGTATGAGAGAGACCATGCCAAGAGTGGGCAGAGTCCCTATCAGAAGAGGTGGGGGGTAAGGGTAAACAGGGAGAGTTCTGTAAAGGACCCCAACCTAGTTCCCAGGCTAAGGATTACCAGGCCTCATTTGAGAAGAAACCATGGGACTTTACAGGTAAATCTGCAGACAGGGTTCCCAGCAAGTGCTTTGCATGTAATCAGGTGGGTCACATGAGGGAGGACCCCAAAAGTCCCAAGGGGACACAGGCACCCACGGGTGCTCAGTCACAGGGGTGTGCCTAGTGTAGCTATTGGGGAGGAGTTGGTTCCAGGTGGGTGGGAGTCAACTGAGATGACCCTTATCTCATTAGGCAACAATGAAATGGTCCAGAGGACCCTTGTGCCTGAGAACACTAAAATGTACAGGCAGTGGGTGACCATAAATGGACAGAGGGTGGAGGCTCTGAGAGACACAGGAGCAAATGTGACCAAGGTGAGAAGTCACCTGATGTCTGAGGAGCAGGTATTTCCCCAAGCACTTCACCAAGTAATTGCTTTGAGTGCCTCTGTGCAAAATGGTGCAGGTTCCCTTTGACTGGGGGGGCTCAGGTTCCTTGATGTTTATGTGTGAGTCCAACCAAGCCTGTAGATTGTCTGCTTGCCAATGACCTGGAGGATTCCCCTTGGAAGGAAGTGCAACACAGGTCTCACTTGGAGACGTTGGGTCTGCCTGGGTGGGTGGGTGTAAATGGCAGCCTGTCAGGGTGATCAGGAGGCCTTCAAGCCTGAAAGAGTGGCCCAGGTGTCCGCCAGTAGGAGGAAGGGCAAGGGGCATGAAGAAACCCACCCCAGAAGCTGCCACGGTCCGGGAGAAGGCTGAGCCTGAAGCGAATGCCCGGAGCCTACAGGGGAACAGGGGGCTGAACTGGGGGAGGTCCCTGAGCTGACTCAGTGGCAGCAGGGAGGGGAGCCCACCAGGGAAGCATTCTGTGAGGCACAGGAAACATACCCTACCCTGGAGGATTTGTGGCAGCAGGCTGCAGACCAGCTGTCTGGCAAAGAGTCAGGATCATACTTGATCTTCTGGCCTCCTATATAGTGAGCCTAAGGTTGCTGAGCCTGGGACAGCCCATGTGCTGGTGGTACCCCAGTGTTTCAGAGCCTTCCTACTGGGTTTAACTCAGGATGTGCTTTTAGCTGGATATTTGGGTCAGGACAAGACCTTTGAAAGGCTTGTCACTCCATTTTACTGGCTCCAAATGCACAGGCACTTAGATGTGCACTATAGGTCTTGCCAAACTTGTCGGGCAAGTGGCAAGAGTGGGAGGAATGTAAGGCTCCCCTCCAACCTTTTCCTTTAGCCAAAACCCCCTTTGAAAGGGTTGGTACTGACATTGTGGAGCCTCTGGATCCCAAGACAGCCTGGGTAACATGTTTATCCTGGTCTTGGTGGACCATGCAACCAGGTACCCAGAAGCCATTCCTTTGAGGTCAATCAAAGGCCCCTGTGGTGGGACGTGCATTGATAGGGGATTTACCCTCATGGG
The DNA here is from genome assembly GCF_031143425.1 of Pleurodeles waltl. Taxonomy (NCBI): domain Eukaryota; kingdom Metazoa; phylum Chordata; class Amphibia; order Caudata; family Salamandridae; genus Pleurodeles; species Pleurodeles waltl. Next base: position 358,595,011 of record NC_090450.1, on the reverse strand, counting down.
GTTCCCCAAGGAGGTGGTATGTGATAGGGGTACCTACTTCATATCTACATATATGAAGTATCTGTGGAAGGAGTGTGGGGTAACCTAGAAGTTTACCACTCCTTACCACCCCCAAGGGAACAGTCTAGTTGAGAGATTCAAGCACACCTTGGAAGGCATGACTATGGGCCTGTCAGAGTCTTTGAGGTGTAAGTGGGATGTCATTATGCCATGCCTTCTGTTTGCCTACAGGGAGGTGCCACAAAAGGGTCTTGAATTTGGCCCTTTTGAGTTGCTGTATGGCCACCCTGTCAGGGGACCTTTGAGTCTGGTTAGGGAAAGCTTGGAGAAAGCCTCCAGTAAGCCCCCACAGGATGTATTTTGTTACATGCTGGCTTTTAGGAACCAGACTGCCCGCTTCAGGAAGCTCGTCAAAGAGAACGTGGAAGCAAGCCAGGAAGATATGAAACAGTGGTATGGCCAGAATGCCACTCTGGTTGAATTTCATCCTGGACATAAACTGTGGGTGGTGGCCCCATTGGAGCCTTGTGCTCTCCAAGAGAAGTTGAGTGGGCCTTTTGAGATGATGGAGCAAAAGAGTGATGTCACTGTAGGAGGCTGGCCTGGTTTATAGTGGGTGCCAGATGGTACTTACACTTTTTGCCAGGTCCAGTTATCCCTTATAAGTAGATTAGCAGTGTTCTAGCAGCTTATGCTGATAGAGGTAGCTATAGCAGAGCAGCTTAGGATGAACTAGGAGACAAGCAAAGCTCCTACTATACCACTTATATCATATAGCAGTATATCATAAGAAACACAATACTCAGAGTTACTAAAAATAAAGGTACTTTATTTTAGTGACAATATGCCAAAAGTATCTCAGAGGATATACTCCCTTAGGAGGTAAGTAAAATACACAAAATATACACACAAACCAAAATCAGGTGAGTAAAACACTTAGAAAAGTAGTGCAAACACTGTAGATCACAATAAAATGCAAGAGGAGACAATAGGCCAGGGGCAACACAAACCATATACTCCAGAAGTGGAATGCGAACCACGAATGGACCCCAGGCCTAGTGTAGTATGTAGAGGGATGCTGGGAGTGTAAGAAAACACTAAGGGTGTCCAAGATACCCCACCCCAAGACCCTCAAAAGTAGGAGTAAAGTTACCCTACTACCCCAGAAAGACAGTAAAGTCGAGATAGGGGATTCTGCAAAAGCAACAACTGACTCAAAAGCACTGAAGATGGATTCCTGGACCTGAGGACCTGTAAAGGAAGGGGACCAAGTCCAAGAGTCACGCAAGTGTCCGGGGGGGGGGGGGGGCAGGAGCCCACTAAATCCCGGATGAAGGTGCAAAAGGGCTGCCTCCAGGTGGAAGAAAGTGTCAGGAACTTTTTCTTTGGTCAGAAGATGTCCCACAGTATGCTGGAGGATGCAGAGTTGTTTCCACGCAGAAAGACTGCAAACAAGCCTTGCTATCTGCAAGAGTCACGATTGAAGATTATGTGTGCTGCCAGGGCCCAGGAAGGACCAGGAGGTCGCCCCTTGGAGGAGGAGACAGACGGGGTGCTCAGCAATAGAGAGAGCCCATGCAGAAGCAGGCAACACCCACAGAAGCACTTGAACAGGCGTTCAAGAAATCTGAGCACGGCGGTCATCTCAACACAGCAAAAGAGGGTCTCACGAAGCCAGAGGTCAACTCAGCAAGTTGGGCAATGCAGGGCGAGTGCTGGGGAATTGGGCTGTGCTGTGCAGGAAGGAAGTCTTGCAAAAGTGCACAGAAGCCCTAGCAACTGCAGATCATGCAGTACACAGGATTACTGTCTGGCATGGGGAGGCAAGGACTTACCTCCACCAAAGTTGGACAGAAGGACCACTGGACTGTCGGGGTCACTTGGATCCAGCTCCTGTGTTCCAGGAACTGCGCTCGTCAAGATGAGAGAGGACCCAGAGGACCAGTGATGCAGAACTTTGGTGCCTGCGTTAGCAGGGGGAAGATTCAGTTGACCCACTGGAGATTTCTTTTTTGGCTTCCAGTGAAGGGTGAAGGCAGACAGCTCTCAGAGCATGCACCACCAGGAAACAGTCAAGAAAGCCGGCAGGATTAGGTGCTACAATATTGCTGGTAGTCGTCTTGCTACTTTGTTGAGGTTTTGCAGGCGTCCTGGAGCAGTCAGCGGTCGATCCTTGGCAGAAGTTGAAGAGAGAAGTGCAGAGGAACTCTGGTGAGCTCTTGCATTTGTAATCTGAAGAGAAACCCAGAGGAGAGACCCTGACTAGCCCTCAGAGGAGGATTGGCTACCTAATCCGGTAAGAGCCTATCAGGAGGGGTCTCTGACATCACCTGCTGGCACTGGCCACTCAGAGGTCTCCATTGTGCCCTCACACGTCTGCATTCAAGATGGCTGAGGTCTGGGACACACTGGAGGAGCTCTGGGCACCACCCCTGGGGTGGTGATGGACCGGGGAGTGGTCACTCCCCTTTCCTTTGTCCAGTTTCGCGCCAGAGCAGGGGCTGGGGGCTCCCTGAACCAGTGTAGACTGGCTTATGCAAGGAGGGCACCATCTGTGCCCTTCAAAGCATTTCCAGAGGCTGGGGGAGGCTACTCCTCCCCAGCCCTTAACACCTATTTCCAAAGGGAGAGGGTGTAACACCCTCTCTCAGAGGAAATCCTTTGTTCTGTCTTCCTGGGACTGGGATGCCCAGACCCCAGGAGAGCAGAAACCTGTCTGAGGGTTATCAGCAGCAGTAGCTGCAGAGAAAACCCCAGAGAGCTAGTTTGGCGGTACCCGGGGTCCATGCTGGAGCCCAGGGGATACATGGGATTGGCACCCCAATACCAGATTTGGCTTGGGGGGACAATTCCATGATCTTAGACATGTTACATGGCCATGTTCAGAGTTACCATTGTGAAGCTACACATAGGTATTGACCTATATGTAGTTCACACGTGTAATGGTGTCCCCGCACTCACAAAGTCCAGGGAAATGGCCCTGAAAAATGTGGGAGCACCTTGGCTAGTTCCAGGGTGCCCTCACACTTAGTAACTTTGCACCTAACCTTCACCAAGTGAGGGTTAGACATATAGGTGATTTATAAGTTACTTAAGTGCAGTGTAAAGTGGCTGTGAAATAACATGGACGTTATTTCACTCAGGCTGCAGTGGCAATCCTGTGTAAGAATTGTCTGAGCTCCCTATGGGTGACAAAAGAAATGCTGCAGTCCATAGGGATCTCCTGGAACCCCAATACCCTGGGTACCTAGGTACCATATACTAGGGAATTATAAGGGTGTTCCAGTATGCCAATAAGAACTGGAGAAAATAGTCACTAGTCTGCAGTGACAATTTTAAAAGCAGAGAGAGCATAAACACTGAGGTTCTGGTTAGCAGAGCCTAAGTGATATAGTTAGGCACCACACAGGGAACACAAACAGGCCACAATTATTAGCAATGGGGTCCTGGCTAGCAGGATCCCAGTGACACTGACAAAACAAACTGACATATAAGTAAAAATGGGGGTAACATGTCAGGCAAGATGGTACTTTCCTACAGTCACCTATCTGGTGAACTTGCGTACTCCTAGGAACCATTTGAGGGTCCTACATGTGAAGTGCTTCAAGTCTCACTTTGAGAGGACAGAAGGGACTATGCTCTTGGCAACAAAATAGGGGGTAGAGGAAAAGAGTGAGCCTCTTCCTGACCTCCTGTCTGCCAAAGAGAAAGATGGTTCAGTGGAGGGTGTGAACCTCTGCCCCTCACTGACTCTAGAACAACAGAGGGACTGCCACCAAGTGTTGGGACAGTTTGCCTCTCTCTTTTTCTTGATTCTAGGGGTCACACACTTGAGCATACATGATGTGGACACTGGGGACAGTCCACCTGTGAAACATAATGTCAGGATTAAGGATGAGGTATCCAAAATGTTAGCTCTTTGGGTTATTGAGTTTTCCAGTAGCCCTTGGGCCAGTCCTGTGGTCTTGGTCCCAAAAGCTGCTGCTCCTGGTGCCAATCCAGATCTCAGGTTCTGTGTGGATTACCGGGGACTTAATGCGGTCACGAAGACTGACACGCACCCCATCCCCCGATTTGATGAGCTCATTGGTCGGTTAGGGGCGCCCAAATATACCACCAGATTTGATTTAACATCTGGAAATTGGCATATTGCTCTGACTGGGGGGGGCTAAGGAGAGGTCTGCATTTTCTACACCAGATGGGCACTACCAGTTTAGGGTAATGTCCTTTGGGATGAAAAATGCCCCTGCCACCCTTCAGAGGCTGGTTAACAAGGTGTTGGTTGAATTGGATGATTTCAGTGCAGCCTACCTGGATGACATAGCTGTGTTCAGCTCCACTTGGAAAGAACACTTGCAGCACTTCTGCAAAGTGTTAGAGGCCCTGCAGAAGGCAGGCCTCACTATAAAAGCAAGTAAGTGTCAAATAGGGCAGGGTCTGTGGTGTACTTGGGACACCAGGTGGGGAGTGGGCAGGTGGCACCCCTACAGCCAAAGAATGATACAATTCTGGCTTGGAATTCCCCCCAAGACCCAGGCTGAGGTGAGAGCCTTTTTAGGTCTCACATGTTACTGTATGAGGTTTGTCAAGGGGTATGGCACTATTGTTGCTCCCTTGACTGAGTTAACCTCCAGGAAGCAACCCAAAAACGGTGATCTGGACCGAGGTTTGCCAGATAGCTTTTGATGCCCTGAAGGCAGCCATGTGCACGTCACCCGTGCTGAAGGCACCTGACTTCTCTAAAGAATTTGTCATGCAGACTGATGCTTCAGAGCATGGTGTGGGAGCGGTACTAGCACAGCTAAATGAAGAGGGCCTAGACCAACCTGTAGTCTTTACCAGTAGGAGGTTACTTCCCAGGGAACTTAGGTGGATTGCAATTGAATGTGAAGCTTTTGCTGTGGTCTGGGCACTGAAGAAACTAAGACCCTACTTGTTTGGAACTCACTTCTGGGTTCAGACAGATCACAGTCCCCTCAGATGGTTAATGCAGATGAGGGGTAAGAATCCAAAACTGTTGAGGTGGTCCAGCTCCTTACAAGGGATGGAATTTAAGGTGGAACACCGCCATGGCACAGAACACGGCAATGCTGACGGTCTGTCCAGATTCTTCCGCCTTAATGATGAGAACTCTCATGAGGTTGGGTAGTTTCTCCCCACTTTCAGCTGGGGGGACACGTGTTAGACTTGGCCTCCTTGGTGTGGTCTCCCCTGTTTTTTTTGCCTCTGCTTCCCATGTTTTGACTGTGTGCTGGACTCTGTTTTTGCTTGTTTTATTATTCTGGTCTCTTTACCACTGCTGACTAAGGCTAAAATTCAAGTGCTGCCTGTGTAAATGGTATGTGTAATTGGCTTTTCCATGACTGGCATATTTGATTTCCGTAGTCCATAATAAAGTGCACTAGAGGTGACAAGGGCCTGTAAATCAAATGCTACTAGTGGGCCTGCAGCACCGGTTGTCCCACCCACCTGAGTAGCCATGTAAACATGGCTCAGACCTGCCACTGCAGTGTCTCTGTGTACAGTTTTAACCTGCCAATTTGACCTGGCAAGTGTACCCACTTGCCAGTCCCAAACCGTCCCATTTTGTATATGTAAGGAACCCTTATGGTAGGCCCTGGATAGCCCCATGGGCAGGGTGCAGTGCATTAAAGTGGGATATGTACTGATGTGTTTTACATGTCCTAACAGTGAAATACTGCCAAATTCATTTTCACTGTGCAAGGCCTATCTCTCCCATAAGTTAACATTGAAACTGCCTTTAAATATATTTTAAGACAGTTTCCCTTTGGGAGCAGATAGTGATTGGAGTTTGGGATCTCTTAACTCACAATTTAAAAATACATATTTTGGTAAAGTTGGTTTTTAAATCGTCAGTTTGAAAATGCTACTTTTAGATAGTGGGCATTTTCTTGCTTAAACCATTCCAGCTTGTGTATTCCCTGTCTGGGTCAGACTGATAGTTGGGCTGATTGTGAATCCCCTCTAGACAGTGACACAAAGGGAGCTGGGGTGTAGCCTGCATATCTTGATGGGCCATCTTGGCTAAAGTGGAAGGAGGAATGGTCACTTACACCTGAATAGGCTGTGCCTGCTCTCACACAATGCAGTCTTCAACCCCCTGGTGTGAGTCTGGAGCCAGGCCTGGGCAAGGCAGGATCTTGTGAGCAACAGAGACTTTCCTTTGAAGGTAGGCTTATGTCAACGGTAGAAATGGGTATAAGTAGTTGACCCAAAACCCCAGATTTTAAGATCACTTCTGGAACACAGAGGAACCTCTGCCAAGGAGAAGAGCTGAAGAGCTGGAGGAGGAGAACCACCCCTTTGCCTATGACTGTGCTTTTCTGAGTTGGCCTGCAGCTGCTGTTTCTGCCTGAAAGAGGACAAAGGCTGGACGTTTTGGTATATTCCTGCTTGTGAAGAATCTCCAAGGGCTTGGACTGAGCTTGCTTCCTGTTTTGAAGTCTCAGGGCCATCAAAGACTTCCTCTGCCAGCATTTGGACTCTCTGCTGAGATTCCTGCCCTGCCAATTAGTCCCCTATCCAGTCCCTGAGCTCTTGAAAGGTGAAGCTGGTAGAACAAGAACTGAAATCCACACACAGGGAGCCGTGCAAGAAACATTTTGATGCATCACTTGCAAGGCGGCTGTAAAAATGATGCACCACTCGCTTCACGGCTGATTTCAACGCATCAGCTGCATCGCAGCTAGAGAAACGACGCAACACCCGCTAGCGACTGCTGAAAACAATGCAAACCCCATGCAGCACAGTTTTCCATCACCATACGGCTGTATTTCTCAAGCATCATTGCTGGGCAGCAAAATCATTGTGAAGTTGCATGGATCCAAGGTGCCCTGTCCGGAAATGGACACATCGCTTTCTTGCGGGAGAGAAAAACAACGCATCGCCTACCCAACAGGAGAAGAACTGACACACGGCCTCACTTGTGAGTAAGAAATTGACGCATCGCTGACTTTTCAACGCACGCTCGCCCCTGCGGCTTTATTTTTGACGCAACCCAGGTACTTTGGGTAACAACGTTTCAATTGTTTCCTATGGAGGAAGACTCTTATTATTTTAAAAATTAATATCTTGACTTGTGTATCTTGGATGTTTGTTGTTTTGGTCTTGTTTGATTTAGATAAATATTGCCCATTTTCTCTCAACTGGTGTGGGGTCCATTTTGTAGTGTTTTCACTGTATTACTCTGTGTGTTGGCACAAATACTTTACACATTGCCTTTGAGATAAGCCTGATTGCCTGTGTCAAGCTACCAAGGGGGTGAGCAGGGGTTATCTAAGTGTGTATCTCCATTGCCCTGACTAGAGTGACGGTCCCTGCTTGGACAGAGTGCAAACTGACTGCCAAACAGAGACCCCATTTCTAACAGTGGTATATGTTCTTTATGTATGAAATGTGATGCATACTACAGTGGTGTGTTTAGGGATGTAACTTCTACAAACTTTGGACTCCCTCATGAGTTATTGCGCATCATCAGAACAAAAATATTTGCTCATATCAGTGTCAAACCGTATGTAGATACATGTATACTGTGTTTACATGTCCAGAGTTTTTTTTTCATCTATCCTTACAGAAAGTTGCATGCTACACCAAGGCTGGTGCACATAGTTGGTACATGTAGGTGGAGTTTAGTGTCAATTTTGTTTGCACATACTCTTTGACTGCACAATTCCTCACCAGGTAGTTTTGCAGGGACGTCCCTATTAGCACACACTCTGCATGGCAGGGCTGCTGTCAGACAGGGATGGCAGGCTGCTCAGTAGTGCACAAGTGGCATTTTAAACACCCTCACAGCCCCCTTGGTGCTGGTGTGGCCACAAGCTCATGTTGCCACTCTCAGCACAGTTCACTGTGCACGTGCGGCAGGCACCTGACTTTGTACACAGTAGATGTAGCCCCTTCAGGGGATTTTACGGGCGGGGCATCCTCAAATTTTGTTACATCACTACAGTGCACAGTGAACTGCCCTATTATGTACTAGGGACTTACAGGTTGTTGATACCAGCCTTGCATTATTACGTACTAGGGACTTTCAGGTTGTTGATGTCAGTCTTGCCCTATTATGTAGGACTTACAGGTTGGTTGTGTTGGACTTGTCTTATCATATATTAGGGATTGACACAACTATGTTATCTTATTAGGTATTTGTTCCACTAATTCATTGTTAGGTAATTGGTAGATGGTGGAAAAGGTCATTTGTGCAGACTCAGGGTACAGATGGTATCATGTTCCACTTGCATCACTCACACGTGTTTGTGCTGGCCAAGTATACTGGTAAGGTTGCTGGCAATGTGACAGGGATATTTGCTGGTTTATACAATATCTGTGATTATGTGTATGGACTTACATGGCTACAATTTTGATTTGTAAAGTGAGGATGTGACATTATGTGATCATTCCCACTCTTTGAAGCCAGATTTTGTACTGTAGGCTTCTAGGTCAACGTTGCTGGCACAGTTTGTGCAGATTTTTGGGGTGGGGGTATTCCCCTTAGGGATAGGTGGTCTCACGCATGGTATAATGTCATGCTTCATCATTTGACCACCTATCCCCACCTAGGTAGGATGATACCACCTAGGCGGACTCAAACTTGTTGTTAAAAGAACTCCGAGGGAGTGCTGAAATTATATCTTTCTGGATAAAGTGGGGATCCAGTTGAGTGAAAATATGAACGTAAATGACCTAACAAATCACCAGTGTGTCTTACACCTTTAATGATGGTTTTTGTTGGTAAGGTTAAAAACCAAAAAATGGGACACTATTGAATATTATGGTTCATGGTGTCGCCTTAATCCTGATGGCTAACATGTTTCTGCCCTCTCATCTAGCTGAACTGGTCTGGGGCATTTGTCAGTGTAGGAAAGTACCATCTTGCCTGGCATGTTACCCCCATTTTTCACTGTATATATGTTGTTTTAGTTGTATGTGTCACTGGGACCCTGCCAGCCAGGGCCCCAGTGCTCATAAGTGTGCCTGAATGTGTTACCTGTGTTATGACTAACTGTCTCACTGAGGCTCTGCTAATCAGAACCTCAGTGGTTATGCTCTCTCATTTCTTTCAAATTGTCACTAACAGGCTAGTGACCAATTTTACCAATTTACATTGGCATACTGGAACACCCTTATAATTCCCTAGTATATGGTACTGAGGTACCCAGGGTATTGGGGTTCCAGGAGATCCCTATGGGCTGCAGCATTTCTTTTGCCACCCATAGGGAGCTCTGACAATTCTTACACAGGCCTGCCACTGCAGCCTGAGTGAAATAACGTCCACGTTATTTCACAGCCATTTTACACTGCACTTAAGTAACTTATAAGTCACCTATATGTCTAACCTTTACCTGGTAAAGGTTGGGTGCTAAGTTACTTAGTGTGTGGGCACCCTGGCACTAGCCAAGGTGCCCCCACATTGTTGAGGGCCAATTCCCCGGACTTTGTGAGTGCAGGGACACCATTACACGCGTGCACTACATATAGGTCACTACCTATGTGTAGCTTCACAATGGTAACTCCGAATATGGCCATGTAACATGTCTAAGATCATGGAATTGCCCCCTCTATGCCATCCTGGCATTGTTGGTGCAATCCCATGATCCCACAGGTCTCTAGCACAGACCCTGGCACTGCCAAACTGCCTTTCCCGGGGTTTCACTGCAGCTGCTGCTGCTGCCAACCCCTCAGACAGGTTTCTGCCCTCCTGGGGTCCAGCCAGGCCTGGCCCAGGAAGGCAGAACAAAGGACTTCCTCAGAGAGAGGGTGTTACACCCTCTCCCTTTGGAAAATGGTGTTAGGGCTGGGGAGGAGTAGCCTCCCCCAGCCTCTGGAAATGCTTTCATGGGCACAGATGGTGCCCATTTCTGCATTAGCCAGTCTACACCGGTTCAGGGACCCCTCAGCCCTGCTCTGGCGCGAAACTGGACAAAGGAAAGGGGAGTGACCACTCCCCTGACCTGCACCTCCCCTGGGAGGTGCCCAGAGCTCCTCCAGTGTGCTCCAGACCTCTGCCATCTTGGAAACAGAGGTGCTGCTGGCACACTGGACTTCTCTGAGAGGCCAGTGCCAGCAGGTGACGTCAGAGACTCCTTCTGATAGGCTCCTTCAGGTGTTGCTAGCCTATCCTCTCTCCTAAGTAGCCAAACGCTCTTTTCTGGCTATTTAGGGTCTCTGTCTTTGGGGATTCCTTAGATAACGAATGCAAGAGCTCATCCGAGTTCCTCTGCATCTCTCTCTTCACCTTCTGCCAAGGAATCGACTGCTGACCGCGCTGGAAGCCTGCAAAGCCGCAACAAAGTAGCAAAGACGACTACTGCAACTCTGTTACGCTGATCCTGCCGCCTTCTCGACTGCTTTCCTGGTGGTGCATGCTGTGGGGGTAGTCTGCCTCCTCTCTGCACTAGAAGCTCAGAAGAAATCTCCCGTGGGTCAACTGAATCGTCCCCCTGCAACCACAGGCACCAAAGAACTGCATCACTGGTACCCTGGGTCTCCTCTCAGCACGACGAGCGAGGTCCCTTGAATCCAGCAACTCTGTCCAAGTGACTCTTACAGTCCAGTGACTCTTCAGTCCAAGTTTGGTGGAGGTAAGTCTTTGCCTCCCCACGCCAGACTGCATTGCTGGGAACCGCGACTTTTGCAGCTACTCCGGCCTCCGTGCACTTCCGGTGGAAATCCTTAGTGCACAGTCCAGCCTGGGTCCACGGCACTCTAACCTGCATTGCACGACCTTCTAAGTTGCCGACGTGGGACTCCTTTGTGCGACTTCGGGTGAGCACCGTTTCACTCCAATTCGTAGTGCCTGTTCCAGCACTTCTGCGGGTGCTGCCTGCTTCTGAGAGGGCTCCTTGTCTTGCTCGACGCCCCCTCTGTCCCCAGACGCAATTGGTGACATCCTGGTCCCTCCTGGGCCACAGCAGCATCCAAAAACCTTAACCGCATGATTTGCAGCTAGCAAGGATTGTTGGCGGTCTTTCTTCAGGAAAACACTTCTCCACAACTCTCCACGGCGCCAGGGATCCGTCCTCCAAAGGGGAAGTTCCTAGCCCTTGTCGTTCCTGCAGAATCTTCAGCTTCTACTGTCCAGTAGCAGCTTCTTTGCACCCACAGCTGGCATTTCCTGGGCATCTGCCCATCTCCGACTTGCTTGTGACTTTTGGACTTGGTCCCCTTGTTCCACAGGTACCTTCGTTTGGAAATCCATCGTTGTTGCATTGCTGATTTGTGTCTTTCCTGCAGAATTCCCCTATCACGACTTCTAAGTCTTTTGGGGAACTTTAGTGCACTTTGCACTCACTTTTCAGGGTCTTGGGGTGGGCTATTTTTCTAACCCTAACTGTTTTCTTACAGTCCCAGCGACCCTCTACAAGGTCACATAGGTTTGGGGTCCATTCGTGGTTCGCATTCCACTTTTGGAGTATATGGTTTGTGTTGCCCCTATCCCTATGTGTCCCCATTGCATCCTATTGTAACTATACATTGTTTGCACTGTTTTCTAATACTATTACTGCATATTTTGGTATTGTGTACATATATCTTGTGTATATTTGCTATCCTCATACTGAGGGTACTCACTGAGATACTTTTGGCATATTGTCATAAAAATAAAGTACCTTTATTTTTAGTATATCTGTGTATTGTGTTTTCTTATGATATTGTGCATATGACACTAGTGGTACTGTAGGAGCTTCACTCGTCTCCTAGTTCAGCCTAAGCTGCTCTGCTAAGCTACCATTATCTATCAGCCTAAGCTGCTAGACACCCTATACACTAATAAGGGATAACTGGGCCTGGTGCAAGGTGTAAGTACCCCTTGGTACTCACTACAAGCCAGTCCAGCCTCCTACATTGGTTGTGCAGTGGTGGGATAACTGCTCTGTAACTACTTACCACTTTTGTCATTGTACTTTTCATAAGAGAAAAATATACAAAACAAGTTCAGTGTATGTACACCTAACAAAAAAGTTTTGGATTTCTTTTCTCACTTCTTTTCTAAAGTGCTGAAAAGTACTTCTAAACTTTCAAAAAGTTCTTAAAAAGATTTAAAAGTTTTTTTTCCCTGTCTTTCTAAAAGTTCTGACAAACTTTTTTTCCTTTTTCTGTCACTAAAACACTTTCTAAAATGTCTGGCACAGGCCAAACTGTTGATCGGTCCAAACTTGCTTATGATCACCTTAGCTGGAAAGTAGCAAGGAGTCTCTGCATAGAAAGAGGTTTAAGTGTAGGGAAGAATCCCCCCAGAGAACTATTGGTTAACATGCTTATAGAACAGGATAAGGCTAGAGGTGCCCCATCTGTTGAAAAAGTAGCTAATGGTTCACAATCTGATCCAGGGACACCCCTAGAAAAAGAGTCAGGAAAGAAACTTCCTAGCCTGCCCATTACAAGACAGCCTAGCATAGTTGGTACTGATGTAGAGTCACACCATACTGATAGTGTTGTCTCACATCATAGCAAGAGTATTCCTTCACATCATAGTAGAAGTGATGTTTCTGTTAACCAAGCTGTTAGGATGCCCTCTGTAAGGGATGGTTCTCCTTCTGTACATTCTCACCATACTTCTGTTTCAAGGAATGTCCCACTCACCCACCCTGATGACAGATTGTTAGAAAGGGAGCTCAACAGATTGAGAGTGGAACAAACCAGACTGAAGCTCAAGAAGCAACAGCTGGATTTGGATAGACAGTCCTTAGAAGTGGAACGGGAAAGACAGAAATTGGGTTTAGAAACCCATGGTGGCAGCAGCAGTATTCCCCATAGTCATCCTGCAAAAGAGCATGATTCCAGGAATCTGCATAAGATAGTTCCCCCTTATAAGGAGGGGGATGATATTAACAAGTAGTTTGCTGCACTTGAGAGGGCCTGTGTTGTACAGGATGTCCCTCAAAGGCAGTGGGCTGCTATCCCATGGCTATCATTTAGTGGAAAGGGTAGGGATAGGCTCCTTACTGTGAAAGAAAGTGATGCCAATAATTTTACAGTTCTTAAGAATGCACTCCTGGATGGTTATGGCTTAACCACTGAACAGTACAGGATGAAGTTCAGAGAGACCAAAAAGGAGTCTTCACAAGACTGGGTTGATTTTGTTGACCATTCAGTGAAGGCCTTGGAGGGGTGGTTACATGGCAGTGAAGTTACTGATTATGAAAGCCTGTATAACTTGATCTTGAGAGAGTATATACTTAATAACTGTGTGTCTGATTTGTTGCACCAGTACCTGGTGGACTCTGATCTGACCTCTCCCCAAGAATTGGGAAAGAAGGCAGACAAATGGGTCAGAACAAGGGTGAACAGAAAAGTTCATACAGGGTGTGACAAAGATGGCAACAAGAAGAAGGATGGTAAGTCTTCTGACAAGGGTGGGGACAAATCTAAAAATGAGTCTTCATCAGGCCCACAAAAACACTCTGGTGGGGGTGGTGGGTCCAAATCCTCTTCTAATCAAAACAAAGAAAAGAAACCATGGTGCTATTTATGTAAAATAAAAGGCCATTGGACAACAGATCCCAGTTGTCCAAAGAAAAGCACCAAGCCTCCTATCACTACAACCCCTACTACTACACCTAGTGTCCCTACTAATAGCAGTGGTGGTGGGAGCAAACCTACTAATAGCCAATCCAAGGGAGTAGCTGGGCTCACTTTTGGTAACTTAGTTGGGGTTGGTCTTGTTAGGGAGACCACAGAGGCTGTGTTAGTCTCTGAGGGGGCTATTGAGTTAGCCACCTTAGTTGCTTGTCCCCTTAACATGGATAAGTACAAGCAACTACCCCTAAGAAATGGTGTTGAGGTTCAGGCCTACAGGGACACTGGTGCCAGTGTTACAATGCTAATAGAGAAACTGGTCCACCCTGAACAACACCTACTTGGTCACCAGTACCAAGTAACCGATGCTCACAACAACACACTTAGCCACCCCATGGCTGTTGTAAATCTCAACTGGGGGGGGTTGTTGGTCCAAAGAAAGTTGTGGTTGCCTCAGATTTACCTGTAGACTGTCTACTTGGAAATGATTTAGAGACATCAGCTTGGTCAGATGTGGAGTTGGAGGCCCATGCAGCAATGCTGGGCATCCCAGGGCATATTTTTGCGTTAACCAGGGTTCAGGCCAAAAAGCAAAAAGGACAGGGTGACTTGGATCCTGGAACAATGGACCAAGTGCTCCCTAAAGCTAGGGCTAGTAGAAGTAAAGCACTACCTACTATCCCTCCCTCTACAGTGGATTCTACTTCTGAGGAAGAAGAATTTCCACCCTGTGCAGAACCTACACCAGAGGAGCTGGAAGCAGACACTGCTGAGCTTTTGGGTGAAGGGGGGCCTGCCAGGGAGGAGCTGAGTGTGGCACAGCAAACCTGTCCCACACTAGAGGGTCTAAGACAGCAAGCTGTCAAACAAGCTAATAGGGATGTCAGTGACTCTCACAGAGTTTACTGGGAGGACAACCTCTTGTACACTGAAGCAAGGGATCCTAAACCTGGAACTGCCAGGAGGTTAGTGATTCCTCAGGAGTACAGAAAGTTCCTCCTAACTCTAGCCCACGACATTCCCCTAGCTGGACATTTGGGACAAATGAAAACTTGGGACAGACTTGTTCCCTTGTTTCATTGGCCTAGAATGTCAGAGGACACAAAATAATTTTGCAAGTCCTGTGAAACCTGTCAAGCCAGTGGCAAGACAGGTGGCACTCCAAAGGCACCCCTTATTCCACTACCTGTGGTTGGGGTTCCCTTTGAAAGGGTAGGGGTTGACATAGTTGGCCCCCTTGACCCTCCTACTGCTTCAGGCAATAGGTTTATCTTGGTGGTAGTGGACCATGCCACAAGATATCCTGAAGCTATTCCTCTAAGGACCACTACAGCACCTGCAGTGGCAAAGGCCCTCCTGGGAATATTGTCCAGGGTGGGCTTCCCAAAAGAGGTGGTATCAGACAGGGGAAGCAATTTCATGTCTGCTTACTTAAAGGCCATGTGGAAGGAGTGTGGTGTGACATACAAGTTCACTACACTCTATCATCCACAAACAAATGGACTGGTGGAGAGATTTAATAAAACTCTCAAAGGCATGATTATGGGACTCCCAGAAAAACTCCGCAGGAGATGGGATATCCTTTTACCATGCCTCCTTTTTGCTTACAGGGAGGTACCCCAAAAAGGAGTGGGCTTCAGCCCCTTTGAACTCCTCTTTGGACACCCAGTAAGAGGTCCTCTAACACTTGTTAAGGAGGGTTGGGAACAACCTTTAAAAGCTCCAAAGCAAGACATAGTGGACTATGTACTTGGCCTCAGATCAAGGATGGCTGAGTACATGAAAAAGGATAGTAAAAACCTTCAGGCCAGCCAAGAGCTCCAAAAGCAATGGCATGACCAGAAGGCTGTTTTGGTTCAGTACCAACCAGGGCGGAAAGTGTGGGTCTTGGAGCCTGTGGCTCCAAGAGCACTCCAAGATAAATGGAGTGGACCCCACACAATTGTTGAGAAAAAGGGTGAAGTCACCTACTTAGTTGACTTAGGCACTGCCAGGAGTCCCCTTAGGGTGCTCCATGTCAATCGCCTGAAACCCTACTATGACAGGGCTGATCTCACCCTGCTCATGGCAACTGATGAGGGACAGGAAGAAGAGAGTGACCCTCTCCCTGATCTCTTCTCTTTCACAGAACAAGATGCTCTAGTGGAAGGTGTAGTTTGGGCTGATTGTCTTACTGCTGAGCAGAAAGACCATTGCATAAATCTCCTGGGTCAGTTTTCTGAACTCTTCTCTACTGTGCCAGGTACCACTTCTTGGTGTGAGCACACTATAGATACTGGAGACAGCTTGCCTGTCAAAAGTAAAATCTATAGGCAGCCTGACTATGTCAGAGACTGCATAAAGCAAGAGGTGCAGAAAATGTTAGAACTGGGAGTGGTTGAACACTCTGAAAGTCCATGGGCTTCTCCTGTGGTACTTGTACCAAAACCTCATTCCAAAGATGGAAAGAAGGAAATGCGGTTTTGTGTTGACTACAGAGGTCTCAACCAGGTAACCAAAACTGATGCTCACCCTATACCCAGGGCAGATGAGCTCATAGATACACTGGCATCTGACAAGTATCTAAGCACTTTTGACTTGACTGCAGGGTATTGGCAGATCAAATTATCAGAAGATGCAAAAGCAAAAACTGCATTTTCAACCATTGGAGGCCATTACCAATTCACAGTAATGCCTTTTGGATTGGAAAATGCACCTGCCACTTTTCAGAGGTTGGTGAACACAGTCCTGCAAGGGCTGGAAGCTTTTAGTGCAGCATATCTGGACGACATAGCTGTCTTTAGCTCCAGCTGGGATGATCACCTGGTCCACCTATGGAAAGTTTTGGAGGCCCTGCAAAAGGCAGGCCTCACTATCAAGGCTTCAAAGTGCCAGATAGGGCAGGGGAAGGTGGTTTATCTGGGACACCTTGTTGGTGGGGAACAGATTGCACCACTTCAGGGGAAAATCCAAACTATTATAGATTGGGTTCCCCCTACTACTCAGACTCAGGTGAGAGCCTTCCTAGGACTCACTGGGTATTACACGAGGTTCATTAAGAACTATGGCTCCATTGCAGCCCCTCTTAATGACCTCACATCCAAGAAAATGCCTAAAAAGGTATTATGGACAGCAAACTGTCAGAAAGCTTTTGAGGAGCTGAAGCAGGCCATGTGCTCTGCACCTGTCCTGAAAAGCCCTTGTTACTCTAAAAAATTCTATGTCCAAACTGATGCATCTGAATTAGGAGTAGGGGCAGTCCTATCACAACTTAATTCTGAGGGCCAGGATCAACCTGTTGCTTTTATTAGTAGGAGGTTGACCCCTAGAGAAAAGCGTTGGTTTGCCATAGAGAGGGAGGCCTTTGCTGTGGTCTGGGCAATGAAGAAGTTGAGGCCATACCTGTTTGGCACTCACTTCATTGTTCAAACAGACCACAAACCTCTACTTTGGCTAAAACAAATGAAAGGTGAAAATCCTAAATTGTTGAGGTGGTCCATATCCCTACAGGGAATGGACTATACAGTGGAACATAGACCTGGGAGTAGCCACTCCAATGCAGATGGACTCTCCAGATATTTCCACTTAGACAATGAAGACTCATCAGGTAATGGCTAGTCTTATTGTCCTTCGTTTGGGGGGGGGTTGTGTAGGAAAGTACCATCTTGCCTGGCATGTTACCCCCATTTTTCACTGTATATATGTTGTTTTAGTTGTATGTGTCACTGGGACCCTGGTAACCCAGGGCCCCAGTGCTCATAAGTGTGCCTGAATGTGTTACCTGTGTAGTGACTAACTGTCTCACTGAGGCTCTGCTAATCAGAACCTCAGTGGTTATGCTCTCTCATTTCTTTCCAAATTGTCACTGACAGGCTAGTGACCATTTTTACCAATTTACATTGGCTTACTGGAACACCCTTATAATTCCCTAGTATATGGTACTGAGGTACCCAGGGTATTGGGGTTCCAGGAGATCCCTATGGGCTGCAGCATTTCTTTTGCCACCCATAGGGAGCTCTGACAATTCTTACACAGGCCTGCCACTGCAGCCTGAGTGAAATAACGTCCACGTTATTTCACAGCCATTTTACACTGCACTTAAGTAACTTATAAGTCACCTATATGTCTAACCTTTACCTGGTAAAGGTTAGGTGCAAAGTTACTTAGTGTGAGGGCACCCTGGCACTAGCCAAGGTGCCCCCACATTGTTCAGAGCCAATTCACTGAACTTTGTGAGTGCGGGGACACCATTACACGCGTGCACTACATATAGGTCACTACCTATATGTAGCTTCACCATGGTAACTCCGAATATGGCCATGTAACATGTCTATGATCATGGAATTGCCCCCTCTATGCCATCCTGGCATTGTTTGTACAATTCCATGATCCCAGTGGTCTGTAGCACAGACCCTGGTACTGCCAGACTGCCCTTCCTGGGGTTTCACTGCAGCTGCTGCTGCTGCCAACCCCTCAGACAGGCAGCTGCCCTCCTGGGGTCCAGCCAGGCCTGGCCCAGGATGGCAGAACAAAGAACTTCCTCTGAGAGAGGGTGTGACACCCTCTCCCTTTGGAAAATGGTGTGAAGGCAGGGGAGGAGTAGCCTCCCCCAGCCTCTGGAAATGCTTTGTTGGGCACAGAGGTGCCCAATTCTGCATAAGCCAGTCTACACCGGTTCAGGGACCCCTTAGCCCCTGCTCTGGCGCGAAACTGGACAAAGGAAAGGGGAGTGACCACTCCCCTGACCTGCACCTCCCCTGGGAGGTGTCCAGAGCTCCTCCAGTGTGCTCCAGACCTCTGCCATCTTGGAAACAGAGGTGCTGCTGGCACACTGGACTGCTCTGAGTGGCCAGTGCCACCAGGTGACGTCAGAGACTCCTGCTGATAGGCTCCTTCAGGTGTTAGTAGCCTATCCTCTCTCCTAGGTAGCCAAACCCTCTTTTCTGGCTATTTAGGGTCTCTGTCTCTGGGGAAACTTTAGATAACGAATGCATGAGCTCAGCCGAGTTCCTCTGCATCTCTCTCTTCACCTTCTGATAAGGAAACGACCGCTGACCGCGCTGGAAGCCTGCAAACCTGCAACATAGTAGCAAAGACGACTACTGCAACTCTGTAACGCTGATCCTGCCGCCTTCTCGACTGTTTTCCTGCTTGTGCATGCTGTGGGGGTAGCCTGCCTCCTCTCTGCACCAGAAGCTCCGAAGAAATCTCCCGTGGGTCGACGGAATCTTCCCCCTGCAACCGCAGGCACCAAAAAGCTGCATTACCGGTCCCTTGGGTCTCCTCTCAGCACGACGAGCGAGGTCCCTCGAATCCAGCGACGCTGTCCAAGTGACCCCCACAGTCCAGTGACTCTTCAGCCCAAGTTTGGTGGAGGTAAGTCCTTGCCTCACCTCGCTGGGCTGCATTGCTGGGAACCGCGACTTTGCAGCTACTCCGGCCCCTGTGCACTTCCGGCGGAAATCCTTTGTGCACAGCCAAGCCTGGGTCCACGGCACTCTAACCTGCATTGCACGACTTTCTAAGTTGGTCTCCGGCGACGTGGGACTCCTTTGTGCAACTTCGGCGAGCACCGTTTCACGCATCCTCATAGTGCCTGTTTCTGGCACTTCTCCGGGTGCTAACTGCTTCAGTGAGGGCTCTTTGTCTTGCTCGACGTCCCCTCTCTCTGCAGGTCCAATTTGCGACCTCCTGGTCCCTCCTGGGCCCCAGCAGCGTCCAAAAGCACCAAACGCACGATTTGCGTGTAGCAAGGCTTGTTGGCGTCCATCCGGCGGGAAAACACTTCTGCACGACTCTCCAAGGCGAGAGGGATCCGTCCACCAAAGGGGAAGTCTCTAGCCCTTTTCGTTCCTGCAGAAACCTCAGCTTCTTCTGTCCAGTCGAAGCTTCTTTGCACCCGCAGCTGGCATTTCCTGGGCATCTGCCCATCTCCGACTTGCTTGTGACTTTTGGACTTGGTCCCCTTGTTCCACAGGTACCCTAGATTGGAAATCCACAGTTGTTGCATTGCTGGTTTGTGTCTTTCCTGCATTATTCCTCTAACACTACTCTTTTGTCCTTAGGGGAACTTTAGTGCACTTTGCACTCACTTTTCAGGGTCTTGGGGAGGGTTATTTTGCTAACTCTCACTATTTTCTAATAGTCCCAGCGACCCTCTACAAGGTCACATAGGTTTGGGGTCCATTCGTGGTTCGCATTCCACTTCTGGAGTATATGGTTTGTGTTGCCCCTATCCCTATGTTTCCCCATTGCATACTATTGTAACTATACATTGTTTGCACTGTTTTCTAAGACTATACTGCATATTTTTGCTATTGTGTATATATATCTTGTGTATATTTCCTATCCTCTCACTGAGGGTACACTCTAAGATACTTTGGCATATTGTCATAAAAATAAAGTACCTTTATTTTTAGTATAACTGTGTATTGTGTTTTCTTATGATATTGTGCATATGACACTAAGTGGTACTGTAGTAGCTTCACACGTCTCCTAGTTCAGCCTAAGCTGCTCTGCTAAGCTACCATTATCTATCAGCCTAAGCTGCTAGACACCCTATACACTAATAAGGGATAACTGGGCCTGGTGCAAGGTGCAAGTACCCCTTGGTACTCACTACAAGCCAGTCCAGCCTCCTACATTGGTTGTGCAGTGGTGGGATAAGTGCTTGAGACTACTTACCACTCTTGTCATTGTACTTTTCATAAGAGAAAAATATACAAAACAAGGTCAGTGTATATACACATAGCCAAAAAGTTTTGCATTTCCTCTTTTCACTCTTTTCTAAGTGCTGAAAAGTACTTCTAAACTTTCAAAAAGTTCTTAAAAGTTTAAAAAGTTTTTTCTGTCTTTCCAAAAAGTTCTGAACACTTTTTTCTCTTTTTCTATCACTTTAACTCTCTCAAAAAAATGTCTGGCACAGGAAAAAATGTTGAACTGTCCAAACTTGCATATGATCACCTTAGCTGGAAAGGAGCAAGGAGTCTCTGCATAGAGAGAGGTTTGAGTGTAGGGAACAATCCTTCCTTAGAACTGTTAATTAATATGCTTAGAGTACAGGATAAGGCCATGAGTGCCAAATCTGGTGAAAAAGTAGCTAATGGTTCTCAATCTGATCCAGGGACTCCCCCAGGAAAAGGTTCAGGAAAGAAACTTCTCAGCCTGCCCATTACTAGACAGTCTAGCATAGTTGGTACAGAGGTTGAATCACACCATACTGATGGTGTGCTCTCACATTATACTGGTAGCCAAGCTGTTAGGGTGCCCTCTGTAAGGGACAGGTCTCCTTCTGTACATTCCCATCATACCTCTGTATCTAGAAATGTCCCTCCCACCCACCCTGATGACAGATTGTTAGAAAGGGAGCTCAATAGATTGAGAGTGGAACAAACCAGACTGAAGCTCAAGAAGCAACAGCTGGATTTGGATAGACAGTCTTTAGAATTAGAGAAGGAAAGACAGAAGTTGGGTTTAGATACCCATGGTGGCAGCAGCAGTATTCCCCATAGTCATCCTGCAAAAGAGCATGATTCCAGGAATCTGCACAAGATAGTTCCCCCTTATAAGGAGGGGGATGACATTAACAAGTGGTTTGCTGCACTTGAGAGGGCCTGTGCTGTACAGGATGTCCCTCAAAAGCAGTGGGCTGCTATCCTATGGCTATCATTTAGTGGAAAAGGTAGGGATAGGCTCCTTACTGTAAAAGAAAATGATGCCAATAATTTCCAAGTTCTTAAGAATGCACTCCTGGATGGTTATGGCTTAACCACTGAACAGTACAGGATAAAGTTCAGAGAGACCAAAAAGGAGTCTTCACAAGACTGGGTTGATTTCATTGACCAGGCAGTGAAGGCCTTGGAGGGGTGGTTACATGGCAGTAAAGTTACTGATTATGACAGCCTGTATAACTTAATCCTGAGAGAGCATATTCTTAATAATTGTGTGTCTGATTTTTTGCACCAGTAGTTGGTGGACTCTGATCTGACCTCTCCCCAAGAATTGGGAAAGAAGGCAGACAAATGGGTCAGAACAAGAGTGAACAGAAAAGTTCATACAGGGGGTGACAAAGATGGCAACAAAAAGAAGGATGGTAAGTCTTCTGACAAGGGTGGGGACAAATCTAAAAATGAGTCTTCATCAGGCCCACAAAAACACTCTGGTGGGGGTGGTGGGCCCAAATCCTCCTTTAATCAGAACAAGGAAAAGAAACCATGGTGCTATTTATGTAAAATAAAAGGCCATTGGACAACAGATCCCAGTTGTCCAAAGAAAGGCACCACAGCTCCTACCACTACAACCCCTACTGCTACACCTAGTGTCCCTACTAATAGCAGTGGTGGTGGGAGCAAACCTACTAATAGCCAATCCAAGGGAGTAGCTGGGCTCACTTTTGGTAATTTAGTTGGGGTTGGTCTGATTAGGGAGACCACAGAGGCTACTTTAGTCTCTGAAGGGGCTATTGATTTAGCCACTTTGGTTGCTTGCCCCCATAACTTGGAGAAGTACAAGCAACTAACCCTAATAAATGGTGTTGAGGTCCAGGCCTACAGGGACACAGGTGCCAGTGTCACAATGGTGATTGAGAAACTGGTGCACCCTGAACAACACATACTTGGACACCAGTACCAAGTAACCGATGCTCACAACATAACACAAAGCCACCCCATGGCTGTTGTAAATCTCAACTGGGGGGGGGTAACTGGTCCAAAGAAAGTTGTGGTAGCTTCAGATTTACCTGTAGACTGTCTATTAGGGAATGATTTGGAGACATCAGCTTGGTCAGATGTGGAGTTGGAGGCCCATGCAGCAATGCTGGGCATCCCAGGGCATATTTTTGCTTTGACAAGGGCTCAGGCCAAAAAGCAAAAAGGACAGGGAAGCTTGGATCCTGGAACAATGGACCAAGTGCTCCCTAAAGCTAGGGCTAGTAGAAGCAAACCACTTCCTACTATCCCTCCCTCTACAGTGGATTCTACTTCTGAGGAAGAAGAATTCCCTCCCTGTGCAGAACCTACACCAGAGGAGCTGGAAGCAGACACTGCTGAGCTTTTGGGTGAAGGGGGGCCTGCCAGGGAGGAGCTGAGTGTGGCACAGCAAACCTGTCCCACATTAGAGGGTCTCAGACAGCAAGCTGTCAAACAGGCTAATGGGGATGTCAGTGACTCTCACAGAGTTTACTGGGAGGACAACCTCTTGTACACTGAGCATAGGGATCTTAAACCTGGAGCTGCCAGGAGATTAGTGATTCCTCAGGAGTACAGAAAGTTCCTCCTAACACTGGCACATGACATTCCCTTAGCTGGGCACCTGGGTCAAATGAAAACTTGGGACAGATTGGTACCATTGTTTAATTGGCCTAGGATGTCTGAGGACACAAAGGAATTTTGTAAGTCCTGTGAAACCTGTCAAGCCAGTGGCAAGACAGGTGGCACTCCAAAGGCACCCCTTATCCCACTGCCTGTGGTTGGGGTTCCCTTTGAAAGGGTAGGGGTTGACATAGTTGGCCCCCTTGACCCTCCTACTGCTTCAGGCAATAGGTTTATCTTAGTGGTAGTGGACCATGCCACAAGATATCCTGAAGCTATTCCTTTAAGGACCACTACAGCTCCTGCAGTGGCAAAGGCCCTCCTGGGAATATTTTCCAGGGTGGGCTTCCCAAAGGAAGTAGTATCAGACAGAGGAAGCAATTTCATGTCTGCATACTTAAAGGCCATGTGGAAGGAGTGTGGTGTAACTTACAAATTCACAACACCCTATCATCCACAAACAAATGGACTGGTGGAGAGATTTAATAAAACTCTCAAAGGCATGATTATGGGACTCCCTGAAAAACTCCGCAGGAGATGGGATATCCTTCTACCATGCCTCCTTTTTGCCTACAGGGAGGTACCCCAGAAAGGAGTGGGCTTCAGCCCCTTTGAACTTCTTTTGGACACCCTGTTAGGGGTCCACTCACACTTGTAAAGGAGGGTTGGGAACAACCTTTAAAAGCTCCTAAGCAGGATATTGTGGATTATGTACTTGGCCTCAGATCAAGGATGGCAGAGTACATGAAAAAGGCCAGTAAAAACCTTAAGGCCAGCCAAGAGCTCAAGAAGCAATGGCTTGATCAGAAGGCTGTTTTGGTTCAGTACCAACCAGGGCAGAAAGTGTGGGTCTTGAAGCCTGTGGCCCCAAGAGCACTCCAAGATAAATGGAGTGGACCCCACACAATTGTTGAAAAGAAGGGTGAAGTCACCTACTTGGTTGACTTAGGCACTGCCAGGAGTCCCCTTAGGGTGCTCCATGTCAACCGCCTGAAACCCTACTATGACAGGGCTGATCTCACCCTGCTCATGGCAACAGATGAGGGACAGGAAGAAGACAGTGATCCTCTACCTGATCTCTTCTCTTCCACAGAACAAGATGCTCTTGTGGAAGGTGTAGTTTTGGCTGATTGTCTTACTGCTGAGCAGAAAGATAATTGCATAAATCTCCTAGGACAATTTTCAGAACTCTTCTCTACTGTGCCAGGCACCACTTCTTGGTGTGAGCACACTATAGATACTGGAGACAGTTTACCTGTCAAAAGTAAGATCTATAGGCAGCCTGACCATGTCAGGGACTGCATAAAGCAAGAAGTTCAGAAAATGTTGGAACTAGGAGTGGTTGAGCACTCTGACAGTCCATGGGCTTCTCCTGTGGTACTGGTACCAAAACCCAATTCTAAAGATGGAAAGAAGGAAATGAGGTTTTGTGTAGACTATAGAGGTCTCAACTTGGTAACCAAAACTGATGCTCACCCTATACCCAGGGCAGATGAGCTTATAGATACACTGGCATCTGCCAAGTATCTAAGCACTTTTGATTTGACTGCAGGGTATTGGCAGATCAAATTGTCAGAAGATGCTAAACCTAAGACTGCATTTTCTACCATTGGAGGACATTACCAGTTTACTGTAATGCCTTTTGGTTTGAAAAATGCACCTGCCACTTTTCAGAGGTTGGTGAACACAGTCCTGCAAGGGCTGGAAGCTTTCAGTGCAGCATATTTGGACAATATAGCTGTCTTTAGCTCCAGCTGGGATGATCACCTGGTCCACCTATGGAAAGTTTTGGAGGCTCTGCAAAAGGCAGGCCTCACTATCAAGGCTTCAAAGTGCCAGATAGGGCAGGGTAAGGTGGTTTATCTGGGACACCTTGTTGGTGGGGAACAGATTGCACCACTTCAGGGGAAAATCCAAACTATTATTGATTGGGTTCCCCCTACCACTCAGACTCAGGTGAGAGCCTTCCTAGGCCTCACTGGGTATTACAGGAGGTTCATTAAGAACTATGGCTCCATTGCAGCCCCTCTTAATGACCTCACATCCAAGAAAATGCCTACAAAGGTATTATGGACAGCAAGCTGTCAGAAAGCTTTTGAGGAGCTGAAGCAGGCCATGTGCTCTGCACCTGTCCTGAAAAGCCCTTGTTACTCTAAACAATTCTATGTCCAAACTGATGCATCTGAATTAGGAGTAGGGGCAGTCCTATCACAACTTAATTCTGAGGGCCAGGATCAACCTGTTGCTTTTATTAGTAGGAGGTTGACCCCTAGAGAAAAGCGTTGGTCTGCCATTGAGAGGGAGGCCTTTGCTGTGGTCTGGGCTCTGAAGAAGTTGAGGCCATACCTGTTTGGCACTCACTTCATTGTTCAGACAGACCACAAACCTCTACTTTGGCTAAAACAAATGAAAGGTGAAAATCCTAAATTGTTGAGGTGGTCCATATCCCTACAGGGAATGGACTATACAGTGGAACATAGACCTGGGAGTAGCCACTCCAATGCAGATGGACTCTCCAGATATTTCCACTTAGACAATGAAGACTCATCAGGTAATGGCTAGTCTTATTGTCCTTCGTTTGGGGGGGGGTTGTGTAGGAAAGTACCATCTTGCCTGGCATGTTACCCCCATTTTTCACTGTATATATGTTGTTTTAGTTGTATGTGTCACTGGGACCCTGGTAACCCAGGGCCCCAGTGCTCAGAAGTGTGCCTGAATGTGTTACCTGTGTAGTGACTAACTGTCTCACTGAGGCTCTGCTAATCAGAACCTCAGTGGTTATGCTCTCTCATTTCTTTCCAAATTGTCACTGACAGGCTAGTGACCATTTTTACCAATTTACATTGGCTTACTGGAACACCCTTATAATTCCCTAGTATATGGTACTGAGGTACCCAGGGTATTGGGGTTCCAGGAGATCCCTATGGGCTGCAGCATTTCTTTTGCCACCCATAGGGAGCTCTGACAATTCTTACACAGGCCTGCCACTGCAGCCTGAGTGAAATAACGTCCACGTTATTTCACAGCCATTTTACACTGCACTTAAGTAACTTATAAGTCACCTATATGTCTAACCTTTACCTGGTAAAGGTTAGGTGCAAAGTTACTTAGTGTGAGGGCACCCTGGCACTAGCCAAGGTGCCCCCACATTGTTCAGAGCCAATTCACTGAACTTTGTGAGTGCGGGGACACCATTACACGCGTGCACTACATATAGGTCACTACCTATATGTAGCTTCACCATGGTAACTCCGAATATGGCCATGTAACATGTCTATGATCATGGAATTGCCCCCTCTATGCCATCCTGGCATTGTTTGTACAATTCCATGATCCCAGTGGTCTGTAGCACAGACCCTGGTACTGCCAGACTGCCCTTCCTGGGGTTTCACTGCAGCTGCTGCTGCTGCCAACCCCTCAGACAGGCAGCTGCCCTCCTGGGGTCCAGCCAGGCCTGGCCCAGGATGGCAGAACAAAGAACTTCCTCTGAGAGAGGGTGTGACACCCTCTCCCTTTGGAAAATGGTGTGAAGGCAGGGGAGGAGTAGCCTCCCCCAGCCTCTGGAAATGCTTTGTTGGGCACAGAGGTGCCCAATTCTGCATAAGCCAGTCTACACCGGTTCAGGGACCCCTTAGCCCCTGCTCTGGCG
Organism: Pleurodeles waltl; assembly: GCF_031143425.1. Lineage (NCBI taxonomy): Eukaryota > Metazoa > Chordata > Amphibia > Caudata > Salamandridae > Pleurodeles > Pleurodeles waltl. The sequence continues at coordinate 358,568,539 of NC_090450.1, read as the reverse complement.
CGAAACTGGACAAAGGAAAGGGGAGTGACCACTCCCCTGACCTGCACCTCCCCTGGGAGGTGTCCAGAGCTCCTCCAGTGTGCTCCAGACCTCTGCCATCTTGGAAACAGAGGTGCTGCTGGCACACTGGACTGCTCTGAGTGGCCAGTGCCACCAGGTGACGTCAGAGACTCCTGCTGATAGGCTCCTTCAGGTGTTAGTAGCCTATCCTCTCTCCTAGGTATCCAAACCCTCTTTTCTGGCTATTTAGGGTCTCTGTCTCTGGGGAAACTTTAGATAACGAATGCATGAGCTCAGCCGAGTTCCTCTGCATCTCTCTCTTCACCTTCTGATAAGGAAACGACCGCTGACCGCGCTGGAAGCCTGCAAACCTGCAACATAGTAGCAAAGACGACTACTGCAACTCTGTAACGCTGATCCTGCCGCCTTCTCGACTGTTTTCCTGCTTGTGCATGCTGTGGGGGTAGCCTGCCTCCTCTCTACACCAGAAGCTCCGAAGAAATTTCCTGTGGGTCGACGGAATCTTCCCCCTGCAACCGCAGGCACCAAAAAGCTGCATTACCGGTCCCTTGGGTCTCCTCTCAGCACGACGAGCGAGGTCCCTCGAATCCAGCGACGCTGTCCAAGTGACCCCCACAGTCCAGTGACTCTTCAGCCCAAGTTTGGTGGAGGTAAGTCCTTGCCTCACCTCGCTGGGCTGCATTGTTGGGAACCGCGACTTTGCAGCTACTCCGGCCCCTGTGCACTTCCGGCGGAAATCCTTTGTGCACAGCCAAGCCTGGGTCCACGGCACTCTAACCTGCATTGCACGACTTTCTAAGTTGGTCTCCGGCGACGTGGGACTCCTTTGTGCAACTTCGGCGAGCACCGTTTCACGCATCCTCGTAGTGCCTGTTTCTGGCACTTCTCCGGGTGCTACCTGCTTCAGTGAGGGCTCTTTGTCTTGCTCGACGTCCCCTCTCTCTGCAGGTCCAATTTGCGACTTCCTGGTCCCTCCTGGGCCCCAGCAGCGTCCAAAAACGCCAAACACACGATTTGCGTGTAGCAAGGCTTGTTGGCGTCCTTCCGGCGGGAAAACACTTCTGCACGACTCTCCAAGGCGAGGGGGATCCGTCCACCAAAGGGGAAGTCTCTAGCCCTTTTCGTTCCTGCAGAAACCTCAGCTTCTTCTGTCCAGTCGAAGCTTCTTTGCACCCGCAGCTGGCATTTCCTGGGCATCTGCCCATCTCCGACTTGCTTGTGACTTTTGGACTTGGTCCCCTTGTTCCACAGGTACCCTAGATTGGAAATCCACAGTTGTTGCATTGCTGGTTTGTGTCTTTCCTGCATTATTCCTCTAACACTACTCTTTTGTCCTTAGGGGAACTTTAGTGCACTTTGCACTCACTTTTCAGGGTCTTGGGGAGGGTTATTTTGCTAACTCTCACTATTTTCTAATAGTCCCAGCGACCCTCTACAAGGTCACATAGGTTTGGGGTCCATTCGTGGTTCGCATTCCACTTCTGGAGTATATGGTTTGTGTTGCCCCTATCCCTATGTTTCCCCATTGCATACTATTGTAACTATACATTGTTTGCACTGTTTTCTAAGACTATACTGCATATTTTTGCTATTGTGTATATATATCTTGTGTATATTTCCTATCCTCTCACTGAGGGTACACTCTAAGATACTTTGGCATATTGTCATAAAAATAAAGTACCTTTATTTTTAGTATAACTGTGTATTGTGTTTTCTTATGATATTGTGCATATGACACTAAGTGGTACTGTAGTAGCTTCACACGTCTCCTAGTTCAGCCTAAGCTGCTCTGCTAAGCTACCATTATCTATCAGCCTAAGCTGCTAGACACCCTATACACTAATAAGGGATAACTGGGCCTGGTGCAAGGTGCAAGTACCCCTTGGTACTCACTACAAGCCAGTCCAGCCTCCTACAACTCTTTACTGGTGTAGGCGTCTCACTCCCTAGTCTTCCCTCACCCCTTACTTCTATGTGCTGCAGTGAGCCCCATTAACTCCCAGCACATGTATATTGTTTAGTCATAACTCATTGTGTTTAGTGGAATATCCAGCACCCTAAAGTTCTGTACCATCCGTGCCCAAGCTGTTACATCTTCTGCTAATTTGGCATCTGTGCGGACATCTTTATTCCAAACTTCTTCTGCTACAGCCCACTCAGTGACGTCTCAATACCAGTCTCCATATTTCGGGGAGGGTGGGGTTAAGCCATTTAATCATTATGTGACGCTTTGCCAAAAAGAGTCCAAACACAATAAATTTGCGACTTAAGTGTTTCCCCCTACATGTAGGCAGCAATCCCAGCAGTATCACTCTGGGAGTACGCACCAATTTCCATGCAGCACCCCCATCTCCAAGTCCGTTATTATACACTCCCACTCAGAGCACTACATTGCCATACCATATGGAAAAAATCTGCAGAAGCTGCAGCGCAGCATGGGCAGCTAGGGGATCGTGCAGGGTATATACGCGGAAGAATTTTCGGGCCAGGTATATTTGATGATTATAATTATATTTTATGAGTTTGAACCTGGCATTTGGACTGCTAGTCTTAGCCCCTCCATACACGGTTTCCAGTCTGTAGCAGAAACCTCCTCTTCTAGCACTGCCCCCCATTTACGCTGCACGGCTGGAGTAATACTCGGAACATCCTCCCTCAGAGCTTTATAAAGGCGTGAAAACGGTCTCTGCTTCCCTCCCAGGGACAGTAATGCATCCAGGATGGCAGAAGTTGTGGGTTCATAAGAAAATCCAGGCGACAGACCAGGTGCTGTCACCGCTATCTTTGCATATTGTAAAAACTGACCTCTCCCCAATTGAAATGCATCCACCACATCCTGTTGGGTAATGAATTTCCCCTCAAGATAGAGATCTCCGCTACCTCACATCACCGACTTTCTATCTCATCATAGAGATGTCCAGAGCGTCTCCTGCAAAAGCCTGCATATCCCAGATGGGTACATCCCTGGAGTAAGGGTAGCAACTCAACACAGAGGACACCACTCGGGTCCACACTTTACAAACCTGTTTCACTAGTAGGGGGCCCCTTCCCTCACCACCCAGTTCCCCAGGAGTAGGGCCGACCAGGTATGCACTCCGCACATGTCCTGTAATAGCCTCTTCTCCTAGTTATTTTCAGGGTCAAACTAGTGCCTCTCATGCTGCACCTGAGTGGCAAAATAATAAAGTTCCATATGAGGGAGCTCAATGCCCCAGCGTGTGTTTGTCACAGCATAAACATCCCCACTCTCTTCCTCCTACTTGCTCACAACAATTCTAGAATTAGGCTTTTTATTTGTGCAAAGTGCAATCCAGGCACTTTGTATAGGGTATTCTGCAAGCCATATAGACAGCGTGTCAGGATAACCATCTTAGTAATGGCCGTCCTACCCATCAGGGAAAGCTGTAGTTCCTTCCAGAATCTGACCGAAGTCCTCACTCCCTCCAGTACTCTGCCATGGTTGAGGTCATAATATTCATCAGCCGTATGTTCCACTCGTATCCCAAGGTAATGAAGGCCCTCAGTTCCTCAGAGCATCGATTCAGTCCCCGGCTAGGGCGGCCATCGGGAACAGGTAGGACTTATGAATACTTACGCAGAGTCCAGAACACTCCCCAAATTCCCACAATGCATTGAGAAAAACAGGAATCGATGATACTGGATGCCACACATAGGCGGTCATTCTGACCGCGGCGGTCGCCGCCCGCCAAGCGGTTCCTGCCGAAAGACCGCTCTGCGGTCAAAAGACCGCGGCGGCCTTTCCGGCTTTCCCGCTGGACCGGCGGGCGACCGCCAGAAGACCGCCGGCCGGCCCAGCGGGACAGCCCCTTCAACAATGAAGCCGGCTCGGAATGGAGCCGGCGGAGTTGAAGGGGTGCGACGGGTGCAGTGGCACCCGTCGCGATTTTCACTGTCTGCACAGCAGACAGTGAAAATCTTTGTGGGGCCCTGTTAGGGGGCCCCTGCACTGCCCATGCCGTGGCATGGGCATTGCGGGGGCCCCCAGGGGCCCCACGGCACCCGTTCCTGCCATCCTGGTTCTGGCGGTGGACACCGCCAGAAACAGGCTGGCGGGAAGGGGGTCGGAATCCCCATGGCGGTGCTGCAAGCAGCGCCGCCATGGCGGGTTCCCTGGGCCAGCGGGAAACCGGCGGGAAACCGGCGGGAAACCGCTGGCTCCCCTTTTCCGACCGCGGCTTTACCGCCGCGGTCAGAATCGCCCAGGAAGCACCGCCAGCCTGTTGGCGGTGCTTCCGCCGCACTCTGCCATGGCGGTCATGGACCGCCAAGGTCAGAATGACCCCCATATTAGACTAGCACATCATCTGCATAGAGGGAAACCACATGGGTAGTCTCCCCAATTTGCAGGCCCCAGGGGTTCAGTAGCTCATGCAAGTGCGCTGCCAATGGCTCCATAGCCATAGCAAACAGGAGAGGGTACATCAGGCAGCCCTGTCGCATCCCTCTCCTCAACTGGACACTCTCTGAGACCACCCCCCCACTTCGCATGCAAGCGATTGGGCTCTGGTACAAGAGTTGGACCCAGGCAATATACTTTGGGCCAATACCCATCTTGGCCATAAACTGCCAAAGATACCCCTAATCCACAGAGTCAAAGGCCTGCTCTATATCCAGGAGTGCAAATGCTACTGGCTCATGCCACTGTGAATACGTATGATAAATGTGGGTAAGACGACAAAAATTAAACATAGTGCTGTGGTGGGGTATAAAACCACACTGATCCTCATGAATAAGGGAGGCCAAATGCGGGAGTAGACGCGCCGCAAGAATGCTACTTAGTATTTTAAAATCCACATTCAGAAGGGACAGTGGTCTATATGCAGCAGGGTCTATTGGATCTCTATCCGGCTTGGGGATAAAGGCCACCCAGGCCTCCCTCATCGAGTCCGGTAAGCTACCACGGACAGCCGCCTCCTGGTGCACCGTCAGCAGCTTCTCAGCAAGGATAGCAACATACTTTTGGTAGAACTCTGCTGGAAGGCCATCAGAACCAGGCATTTTTGATGTTTTTAACTTTTTTATGGCCTCTTGTATTTCTTCCCGACCGAGGGGGCCTCTAACAGGGCTCTGGTGGTCCGTGTCAGTGGAGGGAGTGTGACCCTATTTAGGAAGGCCGCCTCCGGTGCCCCCATCCTCGGGCAGTGCATAAGGTCTGTCCAGATGGTCTTGGAATACTGTATTAATTGCTACCTGCGTACATACTCTTCTGCCTGCAACATCTACCAGTGGGGTGACAGGCATGTGGTCAGCATGCTGCTTAATCAGGCATGCCAAATGCACAACTGCTTTGTCACCCCCTGCATGTAGGTGCTGGCGGTATGCCTTATAGACATATCTTTCCAGTCGTCGCCAATCCTCCAGTAACAACCGTCTAGCCTGCTGCCATTCTTCCATTCTCTGTGGCTGCATCAGAAGGCACTTCTCCAAGTCACGGAGCATGGACTCATGGTCGGGAACATCTTTTTTGGGCTGACGCCTACACCATGGGTAGTCTGCACGCAAAGACTCCCTGATCACAACCTTCATCGCTTCCCAGTCACATCCATTAGTCGTGGATGTTCCCCAGTTTACTTCAAAGTCCCGGACTGCTGTGTCAAACGGGGCATCCATCAAAGCCTCTGGCCGCAGCCGCCACATCGGAACCGCAGGTCATTTATAACCTTGATTTAAATGTACTAGGAGCAGGGAATGAGCCGATATGTAGCGGGACAAATATGCAATAGCTTATATATGCAGGGATAGTGTCTCAGACACTAAACAATAGTCCAGCCTACTGGAAGTATTTGCCGTCAGGGTGTAAAAGGAGAACTCCCTGATAGGGTTCCGATGGTGCCAGAGATCCTGGAACCGCAGCTCTTGCATGGTGTCTAACAGCTGCCCAGTTAGGTGGGGGTTCGTGCACTGCTGTGGAGGATCCCGATCCAGCGTACCATCCAGGACGCAGTTGCATTCTCCTGCCAATATAATCTCTGCTGTTAGATATGGGGAGGCAGCCCGTACTTCCCTCCAAAGTAGGTTCCACTATTTTCAGTTGGGGCATATACGTTTATCAAGCATATTTCTCGGCCGTCCAGGGTCCTAAACAATACTACATATTTTCCATCTGGATCAAGTACGTGACTTGTTGGTTGTAATGGGATCCCAGGGGCTATCCAAATAAGCACCCCCCTCGCAAAGTCAGAATAGGAAGTCGCGTGTACCTGGCCTCTCCATCATTTTCTGAGACTAGGGATACATCTCCCCCATGTATGCATCTCCTTTAGCATTGCTATCAAGACACAATAGTGTTGGAGGTAGGCGCCACTTAGTTAGCTGAGTCAAACCTCGTACATTCCATGATATTAATGTGTATGTGTCTGCCATGAGAGCAACCTAGGGCATATTTCAAAAACAACTATTCTATACACCAGGACCAAGAGGTATACTTTTTCAATAACCATCACAAGCAGTAGAACCCACCGATGAAGAACTAAAAAATGAACATTCCCCAACTCACTCCCTCCCTCCCATAAGCAGTGACTCAACCCCATCCCGTGTGAACCAGAATGCGGTAGATGCCATCTGGCCCCGCGTCATGTCCCAATTAAGCAATAGAAACAGATTAGTATCTTATTGACCAATTACCTATAGCATTACGTTTCATCAGAGGTCATCACCAATCCTAACGACAAGACAGCCCTCCCGTGGTGAGAACGTCACATACACCCCTCTGGGAGTATAGAGCCGACCGGTCGCACACAATGGCATAGGACAGCTCTTAATAGTATATAAATCATTGTATAGGTCTAAACTAAGTTCACCCAGCAGTAATCATTCTCAGAAGCCGCATTTCTCTAGGTCATCCATGAACTTAGTTCAGTTTCCCTCTCCCCCCCGGACCACATCACCGTAGGTAGTTCATTCAATCATTAGCATCCGTATCTGAGTCAGTATGTCTTTGCTGTTCTTCAAGTGTGCTTTACCTATACAATTTGGCTCCTTCTGCAGCAGGAGTGCCATCCGGTTGCACAGTAATTCTGCCTGTTGGAGCCAGTGACGGGGCTCCACTTTGCAATGGTTTCTGGGTGCGCTTCCTTGCACGCCAGCCCTCACGAGCTTCCTGTCTGTCTGTCCCCGAGACCTGACGGGGTCCCACTCTCAGAGACACCATGTCTACCCATTCGCTTGCCTCTTGCGGGTCCGTAAAAAAATGTACCTTATATTTATGAATAATTGTAATTTGTGCTGGGAACACCAAACTGTAGCGTAAATTTAAATCTTGCATCTTTTTCTTGACGTCCATAAAGGATTTCCCAAGGTTCTGCACCTTCTGAGTGTAGTCCAGGAACACCAATATTTGGTGTTCATCGTAGAGTGGCTGTCCATTATTCCGCACCTGTTGTAGGATCATGTCACAATCCCTGTAGTGGAAGAAACAAGTAATAATAGCACATGGTGGCACCCCTGGGTGAGGGGAGGGCATCAAGGCCCTGTGGGCATGCTCAACATTGAAGAAGGGGGAATGTTCCTCCGTGGGGGGGAGGTGGCTACTGCTTCCGGACAGTGTTCTAGGAACTGTTCCACGTTGCGCCCTTCTGCCCCCTCAGGGAAACCCATGAAGCGTAAATTGTTCCAGCGGGATCTATCCTCCTCATCCTCAGCCCTCAATCACAGTGTTAGCTTCTGGAGGGAGGAGACAGTATCTTTCAGGGCATCCACCTCCTGGTTAAGCACTACAATGGTGTCTTCCGCTTCTGTAAATCTGTCTGCTAATTTACATAGGTCTGCCTGCAGTAGTGTAAAATCCACCGCCACGGGGTCAATTTTGGTGACCAGTTCAGAGCGTGTGCCCTTGATTTCATCCAGGATATCAGACATGGATGGTTTTTGGGGGTTGCGGTTCTCAGTGGCGCCCTGAGTGTCATCCAGGGTGTTTGTGCCCACCCTGTCTTTGCCATGGGTGACCTGTGCATAGTTAACAATCTTATTGACCTGGGACTGCCGTCCTCCTTTGTCTTTGCCCATGCCTTCCAGCTGTGCCAGCATCTTTTACCCAGGGTCAGGACCGGCACAATAGAGCTTCTCAGGTCTTTCTAATAATTCTCGTAAGCCACCAGGTAGCCTCTGGCACCTTTGTTCATCCCAGTCTCCAGCTCAGGTGTCCCCGCTTAGCACACCAGTCAGGCAGCCACGGAGATCCATTGCGCTGTGTCGTCACATGTCCCCAGCCGACGGCTGTCAACTCCAAAGCTCGCACCACAGTTCCGGATCTTCTTTTGATGCTTAGTTCATGTTGCACATGTTGAATCCAGGGGCCTTCACTGTACTGTATTCTGGGCCCAGCACAATTTATTTTTTGGAGGGGTAGGAGGGACACAGCCAGGACCCAGCTTCTTCCCCTCCTGTCCCATCCACCATCTGCGTTACCTCCGGGGCCACTCTCCGTCCGCAGACTGGCTGTTCACTGTGGTGTAGGCCGCACCATAAGGCGTTGCAACCCTCTCCACTCCCACCTCTCCTCACCAACGAGGCCGCATCAGTCGTCGGTTCCAAGGATTTCCCCGACTCGCGCACCCTTCACCGCTGCCTCTCACTGCATGAGCACTCTCCTTTCCACCACCTCCTTGCTCTGCTAGCGTGCCTTCACAGGGGGCCCAGGGTGACACCATGCACGCCTGTCCTACTCTGTCTTAGGGCCTGGCAGCTGCAGTCCGGCTCACCCAAACAGGTAAGGCAGTGACTCAAGTCTCCGCTCGGAGTGCCGCAGCAGGCCGCACCCTGGGCCCACTCACCTTAATGCAGGCCTCGCTGGGCTTCTGCCAAGGATCTTCCCGGCACCCTACGTACCGGGCTTCATCCCCTGATACTGTTTCGCTGCTGATGTCAGGATTGTGTTGGAAGATAGTTAGGATTATTTACGGGGCTGGCAGAGCTCGACGATACACATCTAGTCCGCCATCTTGTTGGTTCCACCCCCAATCATTAATGTTTAGACACTTGTCTTTAAAACATTTAACAGATAAAATCATGATTTACCCCTCACGCCCAGGCATACTTCTAAAACAGGGTATGAATTTTGTCAACCCTCCCCCCCGGCATGTTACCTATTGCAAATACACCATGAAATTGGACCATGAACATTTCTTTGAGGCCATGAACCAAGTTGTAATGCACAGCAAACGGATAATCAGTATTATTGTTTCTTATGGGTCTAATGTGCTCCTGGATCTATTCTTTCAAGGGTTTTGTGGTACTTCTTACATAAATAAGGCTGCATTCACAGATGAGACAATAGACCACAAATTTAGCATTACAGTTTATAAACTTCTTGATCTTCTATTTCTTAGCCGAGCTGTATTGAAAAGTATCAATTTTATCCATAGCATAAAAACAAATATTACAATGATTGAACTTATAAAAAGCCATTGGGTGCGGTTGGCAGCCAAGTCTCAGTTCCCGTAGGTGATGTATAGTCAAGACATAGTGAAGCCCTCAGTGTGCAACCTTTATTGTATGTGATTGCTAGCCTACTGATTAGTGTCTGGTTCAGTGTATTATCTGAGTGCAAAAGTTACCAATGTTTAAAGTGTGCAACACCATATATGCAGTATGGCATTGCACGCTTTAGAAGACCATCACACACACTATTACTAAACAAGTACACACATATTTACATTTACTCAGTTTACCTAGATCCAGATTCATGGCTTGTTTAATATCAGACCAAAAATACCAAATTCCAAAAATAAAAAATAACAAATAAAAGATTGTAAAGCAGTCTTTAAAATGTGTTTTTTTTTTACGTAAGCAAAGCAAAATCAAAAATACTTCAAAGTCTTTCTGCACTTATTTACAACAGTTCTTGATCTAGAACATGGATACTCAAAGTACGGCCTGCGGGTATGATGCGGCCCCTCTGACTTTTACATGGGGCCCCTGGGGCAACAGGAGCACTGGGAAGCTGTTTGCTCGACTCCGCACTAACAATAAAAATATTAAATAGATACACAATCATTTATTTCAAACGTATTTGGTATTAAAGAAAGGAAGTAACTAGGGACTCCTGCACTTAACTTTAGAAACGCCTTCATTTTTAAAGACATCTTGCAGCACACGTGTAAAACTAAGACAGTCTCTTCAAAATTAAAAAAGTGTATTTATTTAACATGCAGAAACTTTTCTCCTTAGAACAATTTGTTTTATCAGTGCATTGATATGTATTCATTTAAAAGTGATAGTTTTCAAACATAAATTTGGAAAACATTAATTCTTTCCCTTACACTGAGAACACCACCAATAGTAAATTAAAGAGGCAAGTCACTTGGTATGTGCACTTTATGGGTGACCTGGGTTCCTATCATATATGAACAACATTATAGTTTAATAAATCAAATATAAAGGCAGGTTTTATGCGCGCACACCATAAATCTTGTATTTCGAGGTCATCTTAAATGTGATAATGCAGAAAAAGGAGGGAAAGTGAGACTAAACAATTGCCTAGGATCACACAATTTGGAAAAGTGGGTAAGCCAGGATTAATTCCAGGTTTTCTGGTTTTCCATTGTTTATTTGGCCACTAGATGTATATCATTTGCTTCTCCTACACCTACCTTGCCACCAATCCCTCCAGCCACCCTGCCCAACCCCCACTGCCTTGGCATCTATGCGGCCCCCAGGTACATCACAGACCAAACTTCTTGGCCCCTGGGAAAATGTTTGCGAATACCCATGATCTAGAAAGATCATCAAGTTTTTACTAACAAGTTCTCAAAGGGTTCAAAAAGAAATGTCTCGAATAAATTGCCATTTGGTAATCATTGATTAGCACATCTATCAAATAGTGTCTTTGTTTATTAATTGGCAAGGTTATTTCAAAATTCAGCTCTAGTGCAATTACAAGTTCCAGAATGTTCCGCTGAATACGCATTTTTTTAAAAAAAGGCAATACATTTGTTCCCCCATTCATTTGCAGCAAAGTAAGTTCATTTGGGTGCAGAGTATCTGTGGCTTGGCACCCTTTTTCTCTTTGATCTCCTTGCTGCACTGTTTTCACCATCACTTTGATCTGAATCTTCTGTCACTTTGGTAATTGTTAGAAGTACATCTGCAACTGGGTCTGGACTTTTTGAAGGCCACTGGTCTTTCCTCACAGTTTGCGTTTCAGGCACTACTGATACTGAGGCGTTTGCTGAGCTAGCAGGAGCTGCCTTACTTTGAATTGGCTCTCCTGTACCTTCAACAGTCTTTGACGTGCTCAGACTTTCCCTAGTTCGGCATACTCTGCAGCAGCCACTTGTCCAGTCGTCACAGTCACCAGTACACACTTCAGTCCATTGCATGCAGGCATCTCAATGAAATCTAGTTTCATTCTGTTGACTGGTCCACCTGATTTGCCTATATGACTCAAATTAACCACAGTGCGTTTCCCAACACTCATCTGCTGACACGTTATACATCTGTGACACACTGTTTCTGCAACTAACCTGAATCTGTGGTTTTATTTATCTATTTATAGTATTTATAAAGCACACTTTGACCATAACAGCTATTCTGTTTCTAAGGTGACTACAAGACTAGAGAGAAGGAATACAGGGGAAGTAGTCAGTATCCACAACAAACCATGTCTGTTTAAATGTCCTGACCATTGCAGCTCTGCCTGGATACACCTGGCCATGGTAGAACCTTGCCACTGAAGGCAACAAACTGTTCAGCAACGCTGCTTTTCTCTAATTTGAAACCCAAACAGCATCCTCATCTCGCTGAACACAATGTGCTCTACACCAACCTCTGCGTTCCTCTTCAGTAACTTCTTCCTTTAATATCTTAACCTCTTCCCAGGTGTCAACTGCTGTCATCAGAAAACTTTGGTTTGTCTCATTGGTGCTGCTTCCATCACTCTATTCCTCATTGAAGTACGTGCAATAGAGCGCACAGTATTTGGCTACTTGATCAGCATAGGCATTGCCCAACGAGATATAATCACTTGACTTTTGACGTGCTGCACATTTCACAACTGCAATTTTTACTGGCTTCAATAACTGACAGATTCTTTCCCCTTTTTGAATAAGTGATCCTGAAGAGATCATAAACCCTCTCTGGGACCATAATTGTCCGAAGTCGTGAAGCAAACCAAACCCATATTGACTGTTGGTGAAAATGGTTATTTTGAGCTGTTCAGAAGCACAGCATGCTCTAGTAAGAGCCACCAATTCTGCTACTTGGGCTGAAACGACTCCTTGGGCTTGGAAATGATTGACACATTTGGGGCCCATTGGTGGCAGTAGCTGACCATGTCCCTAAACATTCTGACATCTCTGTGTGTCACTGGTGGATTCATTTCATGATTGATGAAACTCTCTCTTGGTACGCCTTCCTTGCTCCCCTCTGTATGTGTTGACCCAAATATTTCACCTCTTTCTGGCAATACTGTAATTTTGAGGGGGAAACTATGCTAAGTTTCACAAACATGGTTCAGTAAAGCAATGATATCTCTCCTACATGTGTGTTTGATGCAACCATAAAGTCATCAATGTATTGAACTAAGACTGAATGAAATGGGATGTTCAGGGACTCTTAATTCTTTTTCAAGATCTGATTGAAAATGGGTGGGGACTCAGTATACCATTGAGGCATGCCACAGCAGGAATATACACAGCTTCCAAATTTAAATGAAAATAAGAATTGACTATTCTCGTAGAGTGGAACATAAAAGAATGCCTGACAAAGGTCAATGACAGAAAACCATTCCGCTTCACAAGGGATCTGAAACAAAATCACCGCACGATTCAGTACCACATAACAACATGGAACAACAATTTTGTTCACTTTTCTCAAATCTAGGACAATGCATTATTTTCCATTGGGCTCCCATAGTCCCGTAATAGGTGAATTACACACAATTCCCATGACTTCCTTCATCACTCCCTGTCCAACAAAATTTTCAATTACAGAAGTAATTCCTGCAGTTACTTCTGGGGCTATATTATACTGAGGGGTCTTGGGAAACACTGCATTTGGCTTTACTTTTATTTTAACTGGCTCAGTACCTCTGATGAGTCTGATATCTGTTCCTGAAAAATCTCAGACCTTCACCATCACAGTTCCCTGCAAGTCTTCAGGGAAATCATTAACTGTTGTCACTGGAAATAATGAAATGAGAGGATACATCTCATCAATTTTGCTGGGCATCCCATCATCACTATTTTCTTAATTGGTATTTCTTTGTGACTATAGCTGATTGAACAGTTTAGATTGCACAAAAGGTCATGTCCTATCAGACTCACAGGACTTTAATTGCAAACCACAAATTGGTGCAAATCTTCAGAGGCCCCTATTTTAACTGGAATATGTTCTGTAATTGGGTTTGTCAAATGCTGATTTGCCACTCCTACCACCTGTACTTTTCTCCCTTACAAAGGCATTTCTGGAATTTCTGAAGTTCGATAGTGGAGCGTGTTGCTCCAGTGTCAAACAGGAATGAACCATCATGTTCCATCACATTAGCATTTACATAGGGACCACGCTGACCCACTTCTAAAGATTCAGCCACTACACATTTTACCTCAACTGAGCTATCACTATTGTATATTTTGGAAGTTTCATCATCGCTGAAATCAGTCAACAGATATTGTGTGATTAGCTGATTCACATTTGCATTTTCTCTCTAATTCATGTTTTGCTGAGGAGCAATCACTTGTTGATGTTGCATTGGGGCTTGACATGAAAGCATTTTCTTCATCAACTGCTTGTCAACCACAGTACCAATCTGATCTATTTGAACACCTCATCCTCTCCCTCTGAACTGAAGCACATTGTTACCCTGCTTTTGCATACCATGCATCCTACTAGTGTTCACCTTCCTTGTGGTCTCTGTGTTCCTGCTTGGGCAGATTTATTTGCATCACCATCACTTTCTCCTTTAACTCATTTGCGGACTCTGTCTTCCAGTCTGAGCAGATTTAATTTTCATCACCATCAATTTCAACTTCAACTTTTTCTGCTTCAATTCAATTTCATCACTACAGTGGCTAGCATACTGTAGCACTTCGTCAGTGGGTTTATTCTGCCAACAAATCAAGTGACTATGAATCACACTGCTAATTTCAGGTTTCAATCTTTGCACCAATCTGGACACAAAATTACTCATGTCTTTCAGCTCAATAGCCTCAGAACCACTATGGTGTTTAAATGCTTGCAACACTCTCTCATAGTAAGCATGAATCAACTATTTTGTTGCCTGTGCTGTCCTGACAATTCTTTGCCAATCAACATCTTTAGTGGAAACTCTATTCTTCTGGAATGCAGTCACTTTGAAATACACTTCCATCACCCCCTCAGACGGTGCACCTGTTACTGGATCTCTGCGGTTCACGAATTGGCCAATCAACTCTCCGCTTGCAAGCAACCAACAAATCAGTTGGAACCGCAATGTCAAACAAGGCGTTCACATCTTCCCACAGGCATTTTGAACATTTCATTAATCCTTCAGTTTGCTTGTACCATTCTACTGGTTTTTCCCTCAATGGTGGGTAGTCATTTATGAATGATAGTATGACACTTCTGCTCCAAGTGACATGGACAGAAGCTCCACCTGGTATCTCTCTCATTGGTAGTATTTGTACGCTTTCCTTAGCTTAATATGCTCCAACTGGAGGCAATTTCTGTTTGGTTTTCTTTGCCCATCTGCCTTCCCATTTGTCTAGTGCTCCCCATGTTTGAATATTCGTGATTAATTCTTTAATGTGCATTCTCATGCAGGGTGACCTCATGTTTGCAATGTCCTTTGAACTGAATTTTAATCTGTGACAACTCTTTTTTTGACTGGTCCAATTCAATCTTGTATTTCTCTGCCAATTTCTCAGAAGTCTGTCCTGCACGGTGTGTGATATTCTTGCACATGTAGTGCAATTCATTTTCATTGCAAGTATTGAATCCATCCAATTCAAGCGTTCCTTCAATTAATTCATTTAATTCTAGTTTTAATTTGGGCACATTCACTGTTCTGTCTCTCTCTGGGTTCTCTTCTGTTCTGACACTATTGTTTGTTATGCATGTTACTCCACTCACACTGACCAACCATTCAGCCAATTGCTGTGATGAAAATCCCGGCAGACAAATATTATTTCCCTGTGTCATGGTTTGCGGGGTATTACATGGGACTCTCATAATCTGTTCTGGTGAGGGCATGTTTGAAACGGGAGTTCCTGGAAGACATCTCACATCTATTATGGGACCTGTTTGATCTAACATCTGGTTGGGACCAGCAATTTGCATCAGCGTCATAGCTGGAACAGATGTAGGTAATCTTTCTATTTCCGAATTAGTTGAATATGGTGAAACTACTGCAAATGTGTGATTTGGGATCAGGAGGCTACTCCCAATATTTCCTGAAGCATATAGTGGGACAACTGGACCTATTGTTACGGGAACTGTCCGACTGTGGCTTTTGCATTTACACAAGTGAAACTTGACCAGCAAATCTCACCCTGGTTAATGAAAATCCTCCACGTGCACTCATGATGTACCTAATACAAACTAACAACTCACACTCACTCAAGGAAAGCTCCTGGCTTTGCCAATAGTACTACATGACTAATACCTTACTGCAGACAATAAATTAACAAAGTGCTTCCATACACTTGTGCGTTACTCCACAGAATTAGGTCACGATGGGCCCATAAACAACAACAACAACTATAGTGGACATTTTTTTAACAAAGTGCCACAATCACTTTGGGTATGACAACTCCCCAAACACAACACAAAATTCCACTTCTCAATTTTAGCAAGAACACAACAAGCGCAAAACCCATATTGCACATTTGGAACACAACACTGAATTTTGAACAACCTCTCAAACTAACCATAGAACAACTCACAGTTTGGAATACAATCACAGGTATCCCTCCCGAAGGAAAATAATTGTCACTGTACTTCCCACATTTTTTCACTACTTCTGGTTCTCCCCTCCTCATGAGACAAAACCATAACTCCGCTACCAAGAACTGGGAGCATATTTTCAAGATTTGAAAATGCTTCCACTGATGACGATGGGATCTTTGGACCAAGTGAAGAGTGGGGTTAACCAAATACAATCATTCCAACCTCAATCAATACAACAACAAATTTAAACACCATAACAAATTTGGCCATGGAAACAAAACTCCAATCAATGAAAGGTTTCAAACCTTTATTATAACCACAAAGCCAACGTCACGTAAATAGTGCATAAGACTAGGGTATAAAAGTAAATGAAAACCATAAGCTGACCCAATTTATGGAACATGTTTAAACTACTCAATGTTAAAACCATTACACATTCCAAAAGAAGTATACACACAAACAATGATGTAATGTGTGCAACAGAAACAGATTTCAAATCACTAGATGGTGCCATCAGTCAAATCCAAATCCACAGATCAATGCATCAATTTCTATGGACAAGGTTGTTCCTACTGCTATCACAAATTAGGACAAGCATGTGTGGGAACGGGCTAACACATGCAGGCAAAAGCAGAAAGAAAAAGAAGAAAAAATTATTTGGAAAAGTCATCTATCTTGGGTTAGTTAGACTAACTAAAATCACATACACAGGTGTCAGCATACTAAACTAATTAAAATAAGGCAAGGGAACAAATAACGTTGCAAGTGATTAACCCTCTCCTGGGATCAGCATACAATTCAGGTTCATCAGCAGAACACTTCAGATTCAGCGGAATTCATCAGAAGCATCATCAGGGGAAAGTGGAGAACACAAGCTGCACATCAAGAACATGCATGGGACAAATTAACAATAGAATTCAAAGGGGTAGTTTAGCAAAAAGTTGAAGGACTTAACATTAGCAGTGGGGATTAAGTGGTGACTTAACAGGGTGAGGGCCAATAATAGACAAAGTGAAAACTAACTGAAAGATGCAAAAGTCTCTGCATAACTAGAAATGTCCAATACATTTTCGATTGGTCGACATGGTGACCTGAAAGAATGTCCGTTATTTAAATTACAGCACACACTTCCCAGACAGCTCTTCAAGTTCAATAATACTTTGATTCGGCTAAAAGCCATAAAAGTATAGCATTCAGTGACATATAATAATTAATTGAACACATACAACATTTAATAACATTTTTAAAAGTTGAAAAACAATTGTATACAATAGTGCAACTTCAAAGGTTCATTTTGAACTGGAGTATGATAAAATCTAATTTAAATAAAAATACTACTGAGGTTGCAAGTATACACAAGAAAAAGGATGTAAATGCAAGCTTGATCTCTATCGATCAGTGCTAAACAGAAGAATAATTTGCAGTTCTAAAGAACTACGTCCTAGCCCTCCTAGTGGTAACAGCAATCCAGCTTAGGTTATTCTCTTTGCCATGCGATTAGGAATTAGTAATAAGAGCCATGGACATCCTTTAGGGTTCACCAGTGGTTGCAGCTGTGACCCCTGGCTTGCCCTTTGCGAATCCTATTACCTCCTTTGCAACCTCTCGCTTCAGAGGTGGCAAATTCAGTGCCAGGAAAACAGTGGCAGCTCGTCTTTATGAACGCCAGTTGGGACTCCACTCTTTTTTTTTCTGTCAATTTTTTCTTACACTAATAGTGAATAATAATATATTATTTAATATAAGTGGATTAAAAATGTGAATATGTCCTTCCATGGCAGCTGAGGTAAGTAAAAATGCTCTTAAATGTATGTTGTGTGTGTGCTTGCGGGGCAGAGTGTGTTTATGTGAGAGAGTGTGTATGTAAGTGTGAATTTATATGTATGCATAAGTATGTGTCTTTGAGTGAAAGTGGATGTCAAAGGGCACGTGATGTCACTTCCGCTACCCCTGGCATTTTGGTGAATTGATATCCATGGTAGGAGTTGCCTTTGCTCTCATCTTCCATCCCCAATGCAAATATCATGAAACGGCAAGCACAATTTGCTCTTTGGTGTCACTCTTTAAAATTCTTAACACTTCCCAAAATGTCTCACACCCAACAGCCTGCACAAAGCAATAAGCCATATTTTACGTGGTGCAGTATACTTGGGCAAAAGAACCAAAAATTTGCTTCAGTTTCTATGTGTTGAGGACAGTGGGGACAATAACTTGTAGGGCTCCCTGGTTTGTCCCTCTTTGATGTCAGAGTTCTTATCTGTAATGCCTCATATCTGAATTGCACATACTGTATAAACATTTTGTTTGAAAATAAGAAATGTTATCCATAAAAGATTCAAAACCAGGTATGCATTTATAGAGCAGGTACTGCCTGGCTGAACTCTCTTCTATCTGCTCATTCCAGATCTGCCCCAGAACATACTCCCAATAGTTACTTTTCAGTTTCTGAACAGCTCTTTTAGTTACTGTAGTGGGAGAGTCCCAGAGCTCATCCATTTTCACCAGCTCACTTAGATTCTTAATATGCTTCACCATGGAATACGGACTTCCCTGTTGCATATGAACAATTCCACTAGGGGTTCCCTATAGGAATCCAACTCCACGGTTGTCCAGTGCTTCACCCAATACAACAGTGGTTTTAATGCTGTTAGCAAATGGATACTATTTGGTGCAAGTTGAAATCTCAGGGGTAGAAAGGGAGTACTATTTGGCAAATTAAATAAACCCATTATAAATTTGTTTTCTACCATTGTTAAGATAGTTTTGTCAGCATATACCCATAGTTCAGCCCCATACGTGGCTGCTCATAAGGCCATAGCCCTATAGATCTTCAATGCAGGGGGTCCCGAACCACCCAACGCTTATCTTAATTTCTTCCCTATAGCCATTGTTTTCTGATTGAGGTTCATTTTACTTTTAACTACTTGGGAACTACAGGTGAAGTTGTCACTCAATCTGACTCAAAGATAGTCAATATTTTTTACCTGTTCTTTCTGGGCACCTTCTATCGTCATCCTCCCTCTAAAAGAGCAATCATAGTTGATGACCATATATGTCGATTTTGATGGATTTAATTCTAGCCCTCTGTATGAGCAGAAGGCTGAAAATTAGTCTAGTTCACCTTGGAGACCTAAAGGCATTCTACATATGAGGAGAAAGTCATTGGGAAACCTAAGGAGGAGGAAAGGGACTCTAGCAGGCTTGAGTGTGTCATGCCTACAGTTGTTTAGCCACTCCACCTCCCCATTGATGTAAAGGCTGAACAACGTAGGTGCAAGAACGCATCCTTGACTCACCCCCTGGTTTATTGGAATCCTATCAGTAAGTTCCTCTTCCATATTCCACCTTACCCTCGTAAACATATGAGCATGTAAAACTCTCAAGATCCAGAGAAAATTGCTCAAAATGTTATAACCTTCCAGAACCCTCCACAGGTTAGCCCTCAGAACAAGGTTGAAAGCCACTCTGAGGTCTATAAATGCTATGTGAAGATGATCATGCTTCAAGGTAACACTTCCAGCATAACGCATTGAAGCAAAAGACCTAATGGAGGGTACCTACCCCACTCCGAAAGCCAGTCTACATATCTTCAAGGATAAGGTTATCCTGCATCCACTTTTGTAGTCCAGCCAAAACCTGCCTAAAAACTTTTTTTGGGCTAATATCTACCAGACTTATTGGTCTATAGTTAGCTGTTGCATCCTTGCTCCCCTCCTTATATATTGGGATAATAATCACTCCTTGCCAAGAAGGGGGAATAGTCACTCCCCCCATAATGGCATTACTAAGGGTGTTGAGATAACATATCCATACCTCCTGCTGGTACAAATGCAAATCACCAGGGATGTCATCCACCTCAGGTGCTTTTTCTTTTTTCATTTGTTTAAGGGCTGTACCCATTTCAACCATGGTTGAACACATGTTCCACCACTCCTAACACTCTCTTGAAGCAGTTTAAAGCTGGGAGCTCCGATGAGATAGCCTTATTCTGTTCCAAGTTATGGGCCTTAGCCTGATCTCATTCATTATATAGGTCACTAACGTGGGCCACCAGCTTTTCCGGAAGTACCACTGCTTTAAGATGGTTGCAATGGTGCGTGAGCCTACAGATACTAAGAGGCAGATTTAAGAAAAGTGGCGCTGCACCCACTGCAGCACCACTTTATTGCACCCTTTAGCGCCCCCTATACCCACCAGGTGTGCACCATATTTAAAATAAAATACTGCACACCATGGCACAGGTTAGGGGGCAGTAGTGTCAGAATTTTTGACGCTATTGAAGTACTGTTCAGGGTTAGCGCCAAAATTTTGGTGCTAACCCTGAACAGTGCATAGGGGCCCATTGTAACCAACGGTGTGCTCCCTTTTAACGCCTGCTCTGATCAGGCCTTAACAATGCAGAAACAAATTATGCAAAGAAATCTTTTAGTTTCTTTGCGCCATTTTTTAGGCCCCCCTAATGGGGGAATGCTCCCCTTGCATACATTATGCCTGGTACGGGCATAATTTGGCACAAGGGGTCACAAAGTGGCACAATCCATGCAGTGCACCACTTTGTAAATCTGGTGCAGTGTTTTTGCCTTAATATCGCGACATTAGTGGAAACAAAATGATGTGAATGTGGCGATATTATGGCGCAAGGGGCTCTTAAATCTGCCCCTAATTTCCAGAAAGCCTTTGTATCTCTAATCTGGAGTGTTTCTGTGAGTTGCGTCCATTGTTTAGCCTCTCACCTTCTTTTTGCTTCTCTCAAAGTAACCTTATACCTTATCTTTCCTGAAACTATATCGTACTGGACTCCTTGTTTAATACAACCCACTATAGCATTTTTTGCCAGATGACAATCCTTAGAGAAACAGCTTGGGAGTGGTTTATGAATTTTCCCTTAGGCCTTTTTTTAAAAGAAATGCCACAATTGATCCATTATTGGCAATTGAAAGTGGCAAAGTTCAACTCAGTCAGTGCCTTAGGTCCAATCAGTAATATTTTTTCAACAAATAGCTCATATATTTGATTTTGGACTACTGTATTATTCTCAACTGCTGATCATTTAACATTCCTATTGTTATTAAATGTCTCAATTGGCGCTCTATTTATAACAATGTTCTGCTTTGGATTCCAAATTATAGTAATTGAAAATCCAGCGCTCAAGGTTTGATGGTCGCTATTGGCTCTTGGAACAACTGCCATATCTACTAAAAACAGCCATAAGGCACAATCTCGAAATATATAGGGGCATATTTATACTCCGTCTGCGCCGAATGTGCGTAAAAATTTTTGACGCACATTCAGCGCAAACGTTGCCCCGTATTTGAACTTTGACGCCCGCGGACGACAAAATCCCGCCATGTGCGTCATTTTTTGGATGCGGCAACCCGCCTTGCATTAATGATATGCAAGGTAGGCGTTCCCGTCCCAAAAATGACTTAAACATCTGTGCGTCGTATTTATGCTTTTTGGCAAAAATGACGCACGGCCGGGAGGCGGACCCAGAAAATGACGTACAGCCCGATTTGTGTCAAAATGTAATGCCTGGGTCAGAACACACAGAAGTAACAGCAGAGCAGCAAAAGGGAGACATGGAGGTGATTCTTATCCAGTGTGCACACAGACGCAGAGCCCAGCAGCTACAACAGCAGCTACAACAACACCAGCAGGGACCCCAAAGGCAGCGCAGAAGGCAGGAGAGGATATTCCGCCCCAGAACAACCCTTCATGGCCTCAGGGAACACAACATCATCCAGAGGTACAGGTTGAACTGGCAGGCCATTCAGCAGCTGCTGCGCAACATTGAACTGCAGTTGGCACCCACTTTGCTGACATCCCGCACCATCCCAACAGAAATCAATCTGCTTGCCGTACTTCACATGCTGGCAAGTGGCTCTTTTCAAACAACGGGTGCCCTGGTTGCCGGAATATCACAACCATCATTCTCTGCCTTTTTGCCCAAAGAACTGGATGCCATCATTGGACTCACACCCCGCCACATCTGCTTCCCTAACACACTGCAGAAGCAGCAGGAAACAAAACAGGGGTTCTACCTCATTAGTGGCTTCCCACACGTCCTTGGTGCAATCGACTGCACACATGTACGCCTTGTGCCACCTGCTGCAACTGAACACCTCTACCGCAACAGGAAGCACACACATTCAATGTCAGTCAATGTGCAGGCCATTGTCGATCACCAGGGATTGATCACCAACATCGTGGCTAAATATCCTGGGAGTGTCCATGACTCCTTCATCTTCCGTCACTGCACCATCAAGGAACACTTCCAGGATGGACGGTATGGCAATGGACTACTTGTTGGTAAGTACTACAAAAACCTACTTATATACACACTGCACATCAACCCTCTAGGACACAAAACACATACACCACAACAGCAACATGTGAACAGGAACACACTGAGGTCCTGAAATCACTAACCATGTTTCTTAGGTCACCATTGAACCTGTCACACATCTGAAATTACTGTACAGCCTAATGTTAAGACGTTAAAGATCACAACGTGTGGAGTGGGTTGCCTAAATGTCACCTTGCAAATTGTAAGTGTCCCAATTACGTTTACATTAATCCATTGCATAAGTCTAAAGGTATGGGATGTCCAGGGTACATTGATATGAACATGTTAACAACACTGCCAAAATGATTCTGTGTATGGAACTATCATCTCACCCCCAGTGAAGACACACGGACACCTGTATCACAAGTCACAATGCTAGGGAGGGCACACTGTACTGCAAATCATACTGCTGACAAACGGTCAGCAGCCAAACACTCGTTCAGCCAAGGAAACAACACAATGCAGATGGTACATCCTACAAGCCTAGGATGTGACATAATAACACAAAAGAGTCACAGACAACACAAGACAACTACTGCCATGAAAGGTCATTTCAATGGGGCTAGCTACATCAACATGATCCCATTCATTTTCTCTTGCAGCTGATCAGGGGTATGGCATCCAGCCATGGATAATGAGACCTATTGGCAAGTCTAGTACTGCAGCAGAGCGTGCCTACAACGACGCACAAAGGAGGACACGCACCATAGTCGAGAGGACCTTCAGCATCCTCAAGTCAAGGTTCCGGTGCCTCGACATCACTGGTGGTAGCCTCCTATATTCCCCGGAGATGGTCTGTAAGATCATCCTAACATGTGCAATATTGCACAACATTTGCATCAAAAGGAACATTCCCCTCCTGGAACCAGAGCCACACATGCCTGAAGAGGAGGATGCTGGCCTGCAACATGAGGGGGAACTACAGAACACGGCCGCTGGCATACGCAGGCGACAACATATCGCGAACAATTTCTTTTAAATATAATCACCATCACCACTTTAATTAACTAATTTAAATAAACACCTATAATAATCACCATATCATGGTCTGGCTAATCATTTTTGCACACCTTCGTCTCTAACTATTAGAATAAGAGTGTTGCCTCATGGAGCATTGCTGATATACCGATTAGGACACTGAAAATCCCAGAGCTAATGTGATGCATCACATACAATGGTCACATACACACACACTGTAAATGACATATACCATGTACATTTCTCCTTTGAAGGCCAATAGCAGACAGTAGGCACATTTCAGTTATCTACTGCAGTTGATATGTCACATTACCCAGAGATAGATTTGTTGTGTAAGTGCTATTTATTGAAAAGTGCTGTAGTGCTATCTGTACATTGTCCATGATTGTGAGTCCATTAGAGTGACATCTTACATTGTGATCCTACACAAGGGGTTACAGAAATGCTTTTGACATGCTCAGTGATGTTTCATACAGTGCAGAGGGACAGGATTTGCCAATGAGTAGGAGAGAGACAATCACTGGGCAGGCTGACAAGATATACAGTGGTAAGCAGAACAGTCATTAAGTAGAGTTGTTGCAAGACTGGCATGTTACAAAGCGCTGGACCTTGGTAATAGTTGGCCGGCCATGTGGCGGGGACTAGTGTTTCCGGGTACTTTTCCGTGTGAAGGTGATCTGTTCCATGTCTTCTTCTGATGTGTGTGTTGCCTCCTCTGTTCTTGGTGGTGGTGGTTGTGAAGGGGCAACACACACCTCAGTGTTAGAAGACGTGGAGTCAGACATCCCGGTTGCTGCTACCTGTGAAGGTCTTAAGGGCAGTACTGCTGCAAGGAGGATCTGCTGATTCTTAAGAATAGCAGCCACATCACGATGGTAGGCAGCCAGGTCGGCCCTGAGGGGGTCATGATTGCATTCGTGCATGCAGTGGAAGGTTTGGGATGCGAGGTGTTGTGGCAACTCCCTTACTGCAGTGGTGAATTCCTTGACAGTTTCTGGTAGTCCTTGCTGGATGGATGTTAGGGCTTGCATAGCTGCTGCCTGATCTGCAGATGACATCATGCACGAACGCACCCCCTCTAGGCTGGCTGTGATAGTTTGCATCCCCACCCGCACCTCTTTGGCCAGCTCCCGTTGTACCCCCAACTACAGTTCTCTCAAAGCTGGTGCCTGTGTCGTCAGAGTCCTCAGCTGTATTGGAGCTGGCAGGTCTTACAATTGGGGTTGTGGGTGGATCCTCTGCAATGGCTGCTTGTTCTGTGCTCCTCCTTGTGACTGAAGGTGGGTTCTGGAGGGTTTCAAGGACCTTTTGGATAGTCTCCTGGGGAATGTTTATCAGCTCATCATCCATGTCATCAGGGTAATCTGGGACAGGCATATCAGCAGGAGATCCATCTTCCTCTGCAATGAAACAGGGTACAATTAGTGTGTCTGTGTTTGGCATGAGTGATGTGACATGCCTGCCTTGTGATGAATTCAGATTGTGATCTTGTTTCGTCTTCATTGCTCCAGTCCTTCAGATGGGCATTCTCCCAGGCCTATGGCCCACCTGCATGTCACATGTATGTTATTAAGTTATTAGACTTGTCAGCTTCATCTCTTCTAGGTGTTGGTTTTGGCCAAATAGTAAATTGCCACCTTCTTGTCCGACTCAACCCTCCATCTACATCCATTCTCATGGTGAGACCTTTCACTGGCTGTGGGTGTTCTGATGGCACTGGCAGCACACTTAACAATCTGGACCTGCCCCAATCTCTGATCTTTCACATCCACTTAAATGTATTTGGCATGTAGCATATCCTATGCATAGCAATGTTATGACACGATATGGATGCTGGCATTGGTAATGTGTACTGCTGATGTTGGGGAATGTGTGGTACATTGGATTGCCCTGATTGTCGTAGCAGTGTCCTATTTCCTCCTCTGACTGTGCAGGTGTATGTCAGTGACCAGTTACATGTGCCCCCCCCCTCAGTGCTGTTGTCTGAGCAGTATGACATTTGGGATGTTACATTGTGACCCAGGCAACTGGATGGACCCTGACATATGCAGTATGGGTATGTCCTTAGTGCTGTGTAGCTCCTATTGTTGTTGAAATTGGCTGATGTTTGCAACAACTATGGGCATTGACATTTGACAGTACTGGGGCCTTTGTCTTTTTTCAGGGGAAGTTGTCATCCTCAAACCCCTAATTTAGGTGTGTATGATCCATGGGGAGGTTACTACCATTGGCTACTTGAGCTGCACACAGAGCGGAAGTGGTAGTGGCAACTGTTGTCGCAGTTACATTACATTTGTCGGTATGGCTAGAGGTTGTTAAGAGGGCCCTAGTTAATGTGGGGGTATGGTGGCTGACATGTGCCAGGATGTCAGTTTGACGTTGTGGCCTTCCCTCCTGGCGTGGATTTCCCTTTGCTCCATCGTTGGCATGACAGCATGCCCCCATGGGACTGTTGTTGGTGTAGTCTAATGGTGTGCCCCAGCTTCTGTCTGTGCAGGCCATGCCCCCGTGCCGTACCCCTTTACCCATGCCATTCCATGTATATGATGACTTTCATGCAATGTGTAGTAGGTATTCCCCCCCCGGTTGCAGTTGACATTAGTGCTTTTCAATTCCCCATGCTACTTACCCTGCATGTGCGTTGTCTCCTGGTAGTCTGCGCTGTCCTGTCCTTGAATCCCTGTGACGATCTCCTCAGGGTTGACGGCTGTGACCATCTCCTCCATGTGGTCCAGGGCCTCCTGGTGTGCTGGACTCCCACCTCCAGTCTACAGTGCTGCCTTCCTGTTCCTGGCCATCTTTTCCTTGGTCCTGCGCTTGCAGTCATGCCAGCGTTTCTTGCACTCGATGACTGTTCTGCGTACTTCTGCCACACTGTTAATCTTGTCAACAATTTGTTGCCATATAGCCTCTCTCCTAATGATTGGCAACTTTTAGGTGACAAATAGTTGGTGCTGGTGTTCCATCACCTCTTTAACCAGGATTTCCTGCTCCTCTGCACTGAAGCGACACTTTCTTTTCTTCTTATAGGTGTCCTGGTTCTTGTGTGGGTCCTCCTGGCTGGTTCCTGGTCTGTTGTCATCTTCCTGGGGTCTGTGGTGGCATCTGGGATCCATTTTGGTTCTCCTCTCGTGAAGTGGCAGTGTTCGCTGAGTTTTTTGACGCTATTGCGTCAAAAAACTACGCATATCGGGTTTGCGGGGTCGTAAATGGACCCACAGTCATTTCCGCCACGTTAACGTCATTTTGCTTTACGACTTGACGCTGCGGTGTGCGTCAAAATAAATGACTCCCACCTGTGGTTTGCCCCACCATGCGTCAAAGTATAAATTTGACACCCGCACGGCGCACCAAAATGGCGTTAGCCGGCGGTAATATTTTTTACGCAAAACTGCGCCGGGCCATAATCTATGTTACTGGTATTCAAGCCCCTTTTGGAAGCTGGTCGAGGAGGGGAATAAGATAGTGTGTTACCATTTGTAATTCTCATGCTAGACGCCACAACCAGAGCCTCCACCTGTAGTGCCACACTAGTAGTTTTTTTTCCCCTAGCCAGAGAACCCCCTGAACTGATCTTTGCCACATGTAGGTGTACCAGTTGATCTTCCAATACCCTTGTTGGGTATTGCAGTCTCCAGCTAAAATTTTGTAGGCATTCTGATGGAATTGGCCCAACATACCAGCAAGCTGATGTACTCTATCAGACTCAGTATTTTCAGGGGCTGATCTAATACAGATATTAACTATAGCAGTTTAAGTAGTCCTTAAGGGTGTCTTTATTTTAATTTCAACACCAAAAAGATCTTTACTGGTTGTGGGGAAGACTTTGACTGAAGGAAACAGGTCCATCCTCAGCCAAATCAATAACCCACCACAAACCCTGCCTGCAGGGAATGGTACAGCATTGATGTTAAAAGCGACAAAACCCGATTTATATACTGGATCAGTCACCCATGTTTCCTGACATAATATAATGTGATGATGATCTATAAAGTCCCCCCACTCTGGATCAGCGAGTTTTGATCTAATCCCAGGGGTGTTCCATAACAACAGCCTAATGGAGTCATCCTGATACAGCTCGATTTTGGGCTTCCCTAGTAATATACCTGAATTCAGGGATCACAAAACTAATAGTCTTTTTTGAACATTAGAAAATATACAAGAGGCTTGCTCAACTATTTTGCTACAGTCCATAATACATTTGGTCTGTGGCTCCATAGGGGTATCTGATTGCACCCCAGTGAAATCTAGAGGACCCTTGACCCCACCCCCATTGCCATTCGGTAAATCAATTTCTGAGAGATTACTTGGGGGTTCTATCGAAAGCAGATTCAGGGGGTGGGTACTTTGAGTTGTATGGGACCTAAGGCCTAAATGTTCTTCCATACCATTAGGGGGTTTTAACTTTAGCTGTATCTGTGATATCATGATAGGCCTAAACCCCAGCTCAAGGGAAATTAGTCCTTCCACTAGACCATAATTCCTCAGTTTCAACTCTATTGAACCTGTTTGGCATACCAGCGGTGCTTAACCGTGAAGCATATAGGATGCCGTCCTTAATAATAGATCTGCCGCCTCTTGTTTGTCTCAGCCAATGAATGACTTTGTTAATCAGTAAATCTCGCGTCTCCTGAGCTTCAGATGGAATTTTTTGGATATCTCATACTGGTTAATATGGGACTTGTATCAATCACCACTACTGTTCTGTCCTTGTTCCCCAATTAATAAAGGCTCTTTTTGTCTTAATTGAGCATTAAACTGAGATCCCTGGCGTGTGTAAGAATTGCGCCTTGGAGCAGCCAATGGTCCTGATGCACTTACATTAGTATATAGCCCTGCATGTCTAGACTGAACTAATTCTTGGGAGAGGTACTTTATCCCTGTGGTCATGTTACCCCTAATCAGAACTTTGTCTGGAGCAAATAGAAGTTACCTCACCTTTATTAGTTAATAATGTATTATTCATATGTGATTCCAGGGCAGAAAGATAATCTAACTTTTCATTCAATGTTACAGCCATACTGCACATACAGTCATGGAGTGTCAACATCTCTCCTTTTAAGGCATTTAACTGAGCAGTGGTATATGCAGTACCTTCTTTATACACAACCCTGAGTAACTTGTGGCCTACTGGTTCTTCAATTGTAGAACCCAAAATTTCAAACCAATTAGTGTGTTCAATATTGGATAGTACAGGAGCAGATGATAACGCTTGTTGAGTCAGAGGATCATAGAGTGATTCATCTTCTACTGCATCTTTTGAAGGTATAGAGGGATTAGTGCCACTAGACTGTCTCTCCTTTCTATTAACTCTCACAATAAAACCCTTTTTTGTCCTATTGAGGTATGATTTAATGCCCGTCTGTTCATCTCCCCTCCCCTTCTTTACTCTTTGATCCTGCTTTATCTTAGGCACTAGCAAACCTTCAGCTTCCTCTATCAACTCATCAATCTCATTGAGAGTACAGTTTTCTGCTGAATGTCAGGGTGTTTCCTAACACCTCCTCCCTCAGATAGCTTATCCGTTGCTTTTCTTTTCACCATGGCTGTAATAAACACCTAATTTAGATCAGCACTATTGGCGTCTATTCAATAATAAGAACGTTTCTGGATCTAACCACCAGCATAGTTCAGTGCAAATAATAATAGGAGCTCAGAAGCTTCATGGCACAAATCACAAATAGCACCATTTAAGCCTACAGCATGCAGCAGAATAGTTAAATCTCTTAATGAAGTGATTCCTTCCCACAGTCCGACTCCAGGATGTTCCTTTAGATTTGTGTTCAATGAAACAGTCCTAATTCAAAGTATATTCTTACCAGTTACTATCAGATTTAAACAATAAGGGCCACGGGTGTGGCCCTGTCCTGCCTCTCCCTGTCACTGATCCACACAGGACAGGCCCATCCTTGGCCTAGGATCAATCAATCAATCATTAACATTTATAAAGCGCGCTACTCACCCGTGCGGGTCTCAAGGCGCTAGGGGGAAGGGGGTTACTGCTGCTCGAAGAGCCAGGTCTTGAGGAGTCTCCGGAATACGGAGTGGTCCTGGGTGGTCCTGAGGCTGGTGGGGAGGGTGTTCCAAGTCTTGGCCGCCAGGTAGGAGAAGGACCTCCCACCCGCTGTGTAGCGGCGGATGCGAGGGACGGCGGCGAGAGCGAGGCTGGTGGAACGGAGGAGACGGGTGGGGGCGTAGAAGTTGAGGCGTCGGTTGAGGTATTCTGGTCCCTTGTTGTGGAGGGCTTTGTGTGCGTGGGTGAGAAGTCGGAAGGTGATCCTTTTGCTGACTGGGAGCCAATGCAGGTGTCTCAGGTGGGCGGAGATGTGGCTGTTGCGGGGTATGTCAAGGATGAGGCGGGCGGAGGCGTTTTGAATATGTTGCAGACATTTATGGAGTTTTGCGGTGGTCCCAGCATAAAGGGTGTTGCTGTAATCCAGGCGGCTAGTGACGAGGGCGTGGGTCACGGTCTTTCTGGTGTCGGCGGGGATCCAGCGGAAGATCTTGTGGAGCATGTGGAGGGTGAGGAAGCAGGAGGAGGACACGGCGTTGACTTGTTTGGTCATGGTGAGAAGAGGGTCCAAGATGAAGCCAAGGTTGCGGGTGTGGTCTGAGGGGGTCGGTGCGGTGCCAAGGGCCACCAGGAGTCGTCCCATGCGGTCGGGGTGCTGCAGAGGATGAGGACTTCCGTTTTGTCTGAGTTCAGTTTCAGACGGCTGAGCCTCATCCAATCTGTGACGTCCTTCATACCATCTTGCAGGTTGGTCTTTGCGCTGGCGGGGTCCTTGGTGAGGGAGAGTATAAGTTGAGTGTCGTCGGCGTAGGAGGTGATGATGCTGTGCTTGCGTACGATGTCGGCGAGGGGGCTCATGTAGACATTGTCAGGCTGAGCGAGGAGCCTTGAGGGACGGCGCAGATGATCTCGGTGGGGTCTCGGTGGGGTCTGAGCACGTCCCCACGTCCTGCGCAGTGGAACTAGCCACCACAGTACATAGCGCTTTGCCAGAAAGCAGCTGTGGCTCATTGCCTGGTCTGCCTCCTGTGACCCTAAGGACTCTTGACAGTGAAGTCCCTTGATGAAGCAGTGCTGATAGGCACACACTGCGGAACTAGCGCTGTTCTTTATATCCCCTTGCCTGAAAGCAGCTGTTGGTCATTGCAGGGTCTGCCTCCTGTGACCCTGAGAATTCTAGGCAGTGAAGTGCCCCGCTGAAGCTTTGCTGATGGACACCCATTGCGGGACTAGCCGCCTCTCTATATAGCAAAAGCCAGAAAGCAGCTGTGGCTCGTTGCAGGTTCTGCCTCCGGTGACCCTGAGGATTCTGGGTAGTGAAGTCCCTGTTAGAGCAGTGCTGATGGATGGACAGCTCCTATTCTGGGATCCTGCCCCTCCTGAAATAGGGTGAACCAGAAGGGCATGTCCAGCAATGATAATTCTCATGCTGTATAAACGGTGCATATCGGTCTAGCCGGCGTCATATACTGAAACCAGTATATGAAGCCGACCATCCCAGGACTTCACAGGATCTAAACCTCTCCTTACCCTGAACTCTTTGTCATATTTTATCTGTGCAGCCCCACCAAACGTATATTATCTATCCTGATGATGTCCATATTTATTTTTATACAGCTACTTTTAGGGTGTCTTTCCCAAAAATTACTGGTGTAAATTCTGAATGACATCATCCTTGCCATCCATGTCTGAATGTTAGCTGACAACCTCAGCCCATTGACTAATTCCCTTTCCTCAGCATTCGATCCTTCCTTGCCCTCTCTCTCGCTCTATAAAGACGTCTACATACTTGGTGGCCCTATTTTTTCTTTGGTGCTAGAAAGAAAATGGACCCCAAAGGGGAAGCTACTTCTATATATGGGAGACTTACTGTCTCTGCCTTGCCTTCTTTTCTGTTCCCTCAATCTCCATCTGTTCTGCTGCCTCCGTTGGCTATTTCCCTACTGCTTCTTTCCTTACTGCTACCCCATCTCCATTAAGCAAAGTCATGTTGTCTCTTGTTAATTATGCACCTCCTATCCCTCGAGCTCTATAATGTCTATCTCTCTGACCTGTGTGGCTCCATATTATCCACTCTTTCGTCATACCAACGGTGTCCCTGTACCACACTCTCTTCTACACCTTCACTCTCCCATATATCACACCTTTGGCCCACATACTCAGGGTCTGTAACTTGTTCTATTGGGTTATGTGTATTTATAAAGTGCACTATCACCCACAAGGGTGTCCTGTGGGGATCCCATTCCACCTTGGACTTTTGTCACCTGTATCCTGTCTCTCAGGACCCTGCCCATTCAACAACTTCTCCTTCTCTCCTCCATTCCAATCATCCACTCAGCGTGGACTGTAGCTTCCTGTCCATCTGGCCATTCTTTCTTTACCATCCCTTTCCATTTCTTCCATTCTACATTTCCCATGCTTCCTCATTACCACCACTACTGACGTTATCCTTTACCTTTGTCCTCCTCTACCACTCCAGTGACTGCCCACTTTGTTTCCTCTTTTGCCATGCTTTTGTCCTCTGATGAGGGCCCATCTCCACAATCTCCTAACTGCTCACCACATGGTTGCCCTGCTGCTCTGTGAAGAAAACAACAAAAGTGACAAGTATGTACTTTTAATAGGTTTTATTTCTTATCATGCAGCATTGAAGAGGGAGCTGCCGGCCAACATACCCCATTACCATCGTCCGTTCCTCACCACCCGCACCTCCTCATTTCATAAAACCCGCTCTGCCAGTGTGTGGCTTGAGACACAAGCATGGGGAATACAATACTCCGGCTCTTCCATATAGGCTGCTGTACCCTTTTTGCTGTTTTGTCCCATTCCAGTCCTGTCCCCTGTTGCTTCTTCAGGCAAGGGGTGCCAGTGTTTCCACCATCTACTTTTGTCCTACCCTACTCCCCGCCACCAGCTGTGCTTCTTCATCTCTTGCCAGCCTGCTAAATACCCTGTTGCGTCCGCCCTTCCAAACTGGGATTCTAGAAGCCCTACCAGTGCACTCTCCTCCTAACTTGCTCGCTCTGCCATCCGTCCCCTGCTTACCTGCCAGCTGGCCACCTCTTCTATGTCGCACAGCTACACCAACTTCTGGGCATTCTTGTCTGTTATCTCTCCTAGTGTCTGATGTCTCGCTCCCTGCTTCATCCTCTTGAGTACCTATCCTTTTGGGACTCCCCTTCTGCATCCTTTTGTTGCCCTTCTGCTCTTCTTGGGATCTGTGTCCACTCTTTGCAGCGCTCAGCCCACTCCTCATTGTCATTTGTGGGTCACAGATGTTAGGAGCTAGTCCCCTTCTTTCTTTTGACCTGTGGTGGCTATTTTAAGAGGTCCTGCCCCCACTCCACTGAGGACCAGTATTCCCATTCCTGATGCCTCACTGGTGCTTTTAGGGTACCTGGCATTTGTCCTTTTCCTGGACACATCAAGCATGCTAAGACAGTTTTTTGTACCCCCCCAGATGTTTGTCCTTTTGGTCCTGCTGCACTCTAGCCACTGACCTGCTGCCATCAGAAAGGCTTTTGCAACCTTTATAGCCACCTCTGTCATCATGGACACTGGTGCTGACCTTGTCCTCATAGTGTACTATCAGGGTTTGAAAATGATGTGTGAAATCTGGTGATGAATCAGATGTTCATATTTCAACTTTGTTGCTTATTTTATTAATTTCTTCTCATAGTTGGTAAGCTTTGCTAGGATGGTGGTGGTGGATGGTCAATCTACATGTGACAAAATAGCATATGTGCAATTTTAGCTTTTCCCATTGTTTCCAAACACACAAAGAGGGATTGGGGGATGCTTGCAGTAAGTCTAACCACTGGCAATCGCTTGGGGTAGCATTCCAGCATATCATTCTTTTTCCCACCATGCCACCTTAGAATAGACCCAGCCATATGCAAATTCACCCTGAAACGGACACCAGACACAACTGATCTTGTCTGGGAGTAAACCACGAGTGGTCACACTCCCTGTTATTTATCCCTTTAGCTGTGTCCAGTCATCTAGTTGTATGTGCTGTAAGTGAACCCTCACTTAGAAGCCTGCTGACTCTTTATATCCCTTCTCATTACAGGTATGTCCTTTGCCCTAACCGTGCTTTCTTGGCAGGTGCTATGTACAGGATCCGGTAATGTTTGCTGGGAACAGCGTTGTGTTTCAGGCTATACCTTTGGCTTTTGTTGTCTGGTGACAAGTCCCTCCTCTGCAGGGAGACCTGACAATGTCTACGGGTCTCCTTGCCCCTTGGTTATGTCAACTGGAGCCAGTTGTCAGTATTCAGGTGATGGCAGAGTTCAATGCACATTTCTCTGGGTAGAATGGTTTTCAGAGACCCTTGGCATCTCCACACTGGTGTTCTCTATGTGTTCCATGAGCAGTATCTTCTGGAACCATGAAACGTTGAGGGTCACCTTATCTCCATTCTAGTATTCTGACCCCATCGTACTGATGACTCCATCCACATTCGAAGGACCCCTTTCCAATGGTGTTCTGAATTTTCACCAGGGGTGCCTATCCTTTTAAGCACTTAGGCCCATATTTATAGGAAAATGATGGAGCGTGACGCTGCACCAAAATTGACAGCGCTGCGATCCATCATTTTCACAACACAGGGATGCACTGTATTTAATTGAATACGGTGCACCCCTGTGTTGTCCCCTGCACAGGTGCAGAATTTTGCTGCGAGCGCCAATTCAGGCATCCTTGCACCATCGCGTTGAGGGTGTGATTGTTTATGTGTGGGAAGGTGTCCCTTCCTGAACATAAACAATCACTAATGACAATTTTGGCATCATTTTCAAATAATTGTTTATGTGCAGGAAGGGACACCTTCTCACATATAAACAATCATGTCTGGCATTTTGCTCTTCCTATGCAAAAAACAAGGAGGAATAAAAGTATCCCATCCCGTTGCGCCTTGCTAACGCCACCCCTTGGGGTGGCGTTAGATTTTGGCGCTGTCTCAGGTTTACAAAAACTCTTAAAACTAAGGCAGCGTCAAAATGAAATGGGTGTTGCTGTGGCATGCCCACATCGACAACCATTGCACACCCCTTCCAAGCACAGTGCTGCATGTGAAGGGGTCATATTCACAAGGTGGCGTTAAGCCACAAAAAGTGGCTAAACACTACCTTGTAAATTCAGCACTGGGCATAGTGCCACAGGAGCATCACAAAACGTGATGCCCCTGTGGTGCTAGGGGCTCATAAATATGCCCCTGGGTCTCTGGGCATTTATTGGAGTCTTTGGCCCTTGTGGTTTAAATGACATACTTATGTGTCCATCCTTTAAATGTTTACGTTTTAGCAATGCCAAGAGTGGTAGGATGCCACCCTGGTCCTGCAAGGATACCGTCCCATTCTAACTTCCTGAACATGAGAGCACTGGGAGAGCCTTTGGTTGTACTGTGCGGCATACTGTGATACATTCATAAGAAATGGTAAAGA
This sequence comes from Pleurodeles waltl, assembly GCF_031143425.1. Classification (NCBI taxonomy): domain Eukaryota; kingdom Metazoa; phylum Chordata; class Amphibia; order Caudata; family Salamandridae; genus Pleurodeles; species Pleurodeles waltl. The sequence continues at coordinate 358,533,855 of NC_090450.1, read as the reverse complement.
CTCAGACCCCTGATATTTATTATAGGTTTTGTGTCACCCTGTGCAACGCAAGTTGACACAGGGTGGTGCCAAACCTACAGATTTATCAAGGCACGCAAGGCCACCATGTGCGGCCCTGCGTGGCATGGTAAATCTAATGTAACGTAGGACAGCACAAGTTACTGCCTTGCGTTACACTGCATGATGAGGACATTACATGGGTGGAATGTGGTTGTTCCCACACATCCACTTATGTATTCTGAGGAATTCCCAGATTTTCCAAGAGTGGTAGACCTGGGAGTGTGTCAAAACTTACTGCTTTCCCCTAAGAGGTGTAACGAGGAGAAATATCTTTTTTTCTCCTGATAGTTTCCTCTTTCTAAGTGTGCTACATTCTGCAGTACACTTAGTAAGAGTAAATGCCTCTGAGGATTGTTTTGGTGTAGGAAGGTATCCTTGCCTGTACAAAACCAATCCTGCCTCCAAACCAGGCACTATTGCACCATGCTGCAAGAGTGCCTGTGTTGGCACTAGGAAGCACATTGTGCGCTATCGCAGGCAGAATGCAGGAATGTGTTGTATAATGTTAAATACAGTGCATTCTTGTCCTTTCCCTTTTATGCAGGGCAGTGCAGCAAGGTGGCTTGATGTGCTGCGTCAAAGTTTGTTAAATATGCCCCTCAATTCCAAGTCTATTCCTTGCACCACTTCAATATGTAGTGCCTTATTAAGGGTACACATGACGCGTTCTACATTCTCATTAGTCATTATGGCGTGAATCTCTGATGTGTAATTCCTAGATGGTGCAGGTCTTCGATAAACTCGGCCCCTTGGAATGGAGGCCCATTTGTCCTAATTTTCATTGGCAGTCTGAAAGTGGCTGATGTATTTTCCAGCAGCAGACATAGCATATGAAATGCTGTTGATGTTGTGAGTTCAACCACTTGTAACTTGAAGTGTCGATCCACTGGCACCAGCGTTAGTCAGCTATCTGGCTAAAAGCCAAAATCTACACTGACCGTTGTTCAAAATGTCCTGCACAATTCTTCAGTCAAGGTAGGGGCTGGTTGACTTGCTCACCACAGTCAGCTAACAGACCTGGCATGCATTTACCATATCTACCACAGCCTCATCCAACCCAAGGAACCACAGGTTTTCCCCCAAGGATCACTTTGGTTTGCTGACCTCTTAGTGGTCCTGGTGTCCCAGTTCCACTACCTTCTTTTTAGATCAGCTGCAGTACTACAATGCATCATCCTTGTAGGAGAAGTCCTTCCTTGGTGGTGCTCAGTTCCTCCTTTAATCTCCACAGCAGCAAAAGCATTATTTTGTCCCCTGGGTTCCATGAGTGAGAGGCCCACACGAAGGCCTTCCATTTGTTCTGCTGTATTGCCGTCAAGGCATACTGGATGCATTTGTCTCCATTGGAAGCTTTTGTGGTTTCCTCTAGGAATACAGTTTGACGTATGCCCCCTGGGTGATTAGAGGACATATTCCTGTGTCATCACTTGGTGGGGTTGTGCCCTATCTGAGTGCCTGGGGGTGTCCTGATAGTTTGCAAGATTGCAGACCACTAACTTGTAGAGTAATATGAAGGCTGATTGCTGAAAGTAAACCACCTATCTCTCAATCTTCAGTGGGGGGTTGTTGAGACATGCCAGCAAAGAGGTTGTCGAGTGGCTTGTGTGTCCCTCACGACCCGGAACCTTCACACATAGATGTACAGGTAAAATAATGGCATCTTTACTTAATGGCCCGGGCTTCTCGCTCAATTTGGGCATACCTGGTCTGTGTCAGTCAGCAATGGGGCTCCCATCTACAATGAGTTTTATGTCTTTCAGAAGATCGAAGTATGCCATCCTTCTGATAGAAGGAACATTTGTCTTTGTGTAGGGTCAAACCCTGTTCCATCAGTCTTTCCAGTTACCCATCAGTCACCGTTAGGTGTGATGATATTCTTCCAGCATCATAGAGTATATGAGGATGTCGTCAATATTATTGAGAGTGTCCTTCTTGCCTGACAATGTCTCCCTGATGGCATTTTCAAATACCTCTCCTGCCGAGTACATACCAAAAAATTCAGATGTTTGTACCTCCGTAGCCATCAGGTATAGATGTATCTGCTGGCCAGGTCTAGCAATAACTGTTAGTATCCAGAGCTAATGCCCAGCTTTGGAAACCATTGCAACCAACTGAAGTCCATAATAATGTCATCCATTGTGTGTGTGATGGCTTTCATGTTGTATTGCTTTGTTCAGTAGTCGCATGTCAGTGCATAGCCAAACAGCCCCTGTCTAGTTTGGATTTGTAATGATGACCGAGGAGATACCCATGGCATAGGTCCAGACAACTTTTCAATGTCAATGACATCCATCTTCTCTAGCCGATTTAGTTCCTTTTTCACTTGTGGGTATGGATTAAAATGTATTTACCTGTGTTGGAGGGCTCTTGGTCTTATGGTCTGTGAGGAAAGTGGTTTGTTATATCATGTGGTTGTGAGACCTCAGTATAACACACTCACATTACCGTCTTGTGTCCAGCCAGGTTAATTTCTCAAAACTTTAGCTCAACCCTAGGTAGCTGTGGCTTCGAGCAGCAAGGCTTAAACAAAGGAGCAAGTATAAAACATTTAGAAGTACCAAAACAAAGAAATAAGAAAGTCATGCAACACAAAAGAATTCTGACACCAATTTATGAAAATAGATCTTATTTTTATGACACACCCAAATGAAGAAAATCCACCAAAGGGTTCTGGAAATATAGATTTTAAGTAAAATGTAAATCACTTATTTTCATTGATATCATTAACAAGCATTGACAAATGCTGCAATTAGACAAAACTTTGGAAACTCTATTAACCTTCTATAAAGTAGTGTTTCGCAATTCCAGCATGCTTTGTGCAACCAGCTCTGGCAGGGAAGAGGTCAAGCAGACCAGTAAGGATTTGTAGGCCAATTATCTTGTCACCAAAGCAGGCACAAGTCCAGTTCCAGGCTCTCTAGCTGAACCACCATAGACATAAATTGAGTGGTCCAGACGCAAGGGATGTAGGTTGCTGATGATGCTGTATCATCCTGAGAATGCTGTGCGGTCAATGAGGGTTTCCTGGGGCAAATTCTTGGTCTACTGTCTTTGTACAGGGACTTTGGCCACAGGGGTTGATGTCCATCAAAGTCCTCTTTACTGCAGCAAAATTCCAGTTGTCACTGGAGTACTTGTCTCCTGTCACAGAGAAGCCAGTGATTCCATTTGGAAAAAGCTAGTGTCCATCTTGGGTGACCAAACTGTGCTCAAATGACTCTTCCAGGTCCAGCAGACTCAGTTACAACTTTTGAGCGTCGAGACTCAGTCTCCCAGGCTGCACATTATAGACAGGAGTGCTCAAGCGATTGTAGCTACTGACTTGTCAGAGCAAGCTTCTTTAGCTTTTGTGGCCATGGTGTGTGACAGGAAGTATGTCAACTGACTCTTGGAGTTCCCCTCTTCTGTCTGGGGATCAGGAGTGATGTATCATTGAGCAAGACACAACAGACCGTGTTCTCTGTTTGCTAATCCAAGGATCAGCAGATGCAGTCCAATGGTTGGCACAGCCTCTTTTACCAGATCCAAGGAATAGCAGGGCAGTCTTTCTTTCCTCTGTCCAGTCCAAATGTGATCTGAGACTGGCTGCTGGGGTATGTGAAGGTTACTAGCCAATGGCCTAGCAGGTTCTTTTCTTCCTTCAGTGTGTGGCATCAAGCTATCCTAGAGTTCTGTGATGCACTCACCTGGTTCCAACTGCAAAGACACTGCTGGACCTCTAAATCCCAGCTGGAGCAGCTTAATGAAACAAGTAAACAAACTAATTCTATCAACTGCCCCAGAGGGGAGGGGGATGGGATAAAACAAGAAAAGGTGAACTTGTAACACTGGGGGGGCTGTTCGGCCATCTTGCGCCACTGACTAGTAGGGTCTTGTTATCATTGATGCAGAGCACTAAAAACTAAAAGAAACAACATTACCCATTAGTTTTCACTCAGAATGTTTTAACAGTTGCTGACACAATAATGTACACATACAGACTTCATCTTGAATATTGCATGAGAGACAGTAGGAACCATTTCAAGAATAAACTGGAGTTTTCCGACACTCCTTAACATACAATGTTCGGGTCATGCTCAGATATAACTTCAAGCTCTATAATTTCCTCCACGAATACTGGAAGAAACTCAGTAGCAAAACTTTCAGTTTGGGTACAATGAAGTTTGGAGCACTGGAATTAGAACAGTCTGGAGCGCTGGGCCTTATGGCGGTTAATATTCAAACATTGCCCAAAAAGCGTGCTCACACCTTCATAAGAATCAGTCTTCAAATTATCTGCTAAACTATGGATAGTGTGCAGTACACTGTGAGGAAAGTAGTTAGCCTTGTCTAGCACTTTAACTGGAACCCAAAGATGACAAAAGGCTACAGTGCAAGAAGCCCAAGAGGGGACGGAATCATAAATCATGAAGGAAGACACTTGAAATGTTGCATAAGCCAGTATTGCACGATCAACAGGAATGCTTACAAGACTAGAGCGAAGGAAATTCCAGGCGACTCAGGAGGTGAAGGAAGGAACGGTGCTTGCGCAGGACAGGAACAAGGTCAATGAAGGTTCAGATGGGGTACTTATGATGAAAGATGAGACTGTTCCAGAAGACGTGTGTCCTATGTGAAAACGCTGAATAGTCCAATGAACCCGGGAGAAATCATGTGTTACACGCAATGAATATGTGTCCTTGCAGGTGGCAGGTGCAAACGGCAGTTGGAAACAATTAAACATGTGTAGTGGAACCCCAGGTGCATGATGTCACTATTCAATGAGTGAGAATGGATTTAATTACTTGCACAAAAGACATGGGATAATCTGCAGGTGCAAAACAGTCTTATGGCCTGATTTAGAGTTTGGCAGATGGGTTACTCCATCACAAATGTGATAGATATCCCATCCACTGCATTATGATGTCCATTGGCAACTTGTCACCCCTCTCTGTCCCTGATGCCAGCCCATCTACCTGATCAAAAGAGCAGCCCCAATTATGTGTGCCCACCATTTGTCCTTCAAAAATGGCTTCATCCTTGAAGCTCACCTTTTGGGCTCACACCCTCTGTGGTTTTCTGCCAGGGAGAGGTAATACCTCTTCCAAAAGAAGCCCTCTAGTGCTCCCTCTTCTGGGAGTTGTTGACACCTCTCCCCAGGACGGCAGAAGGCTGTCTTGTGGCCAGCAACTCTGAATGGCCACTGGAAAACTTGGACAAGAGAGTGGCAACTTTCTAAAAGTTGTATTTACATAAAAGTTACATTAAATTTGACAAATTTGATACCTTAAAGTACTAACTTTGGTAGTCTCCATCAGACGTTAGCACAGCTGAATTGTCAGCATGTAACCCTATACTCGCCAACTGGGCTACCAGCCTTTTCACAGTAAAAACAACAATTTGTTGCTTTTACTGTTAGGACGATTACAATTATATGTCCTCCATTTTAATATACAGCACTCCGCATTAGGACTCGAGCAGCCTGCCGCAAGGGTGGCTTACAAATAGAGAAGTTTGGACTTTGTCAATACTTTACATGGCAATGTCAAGCTACCAGTTGAAAACTGCTCTACTAGTCTGGCGGGTCAGGCTGGGAATCATGTTTTACTTAGGTTGGGCACAGTAGGTGCTACAGCCCTTGCAGGGATATCTTAACTTACAGGCCAAGGGTACCCTGGTACCATATACTAGGGACTTATTGGTAAGTTAACTTAGCCAATTAGGAATAATCAAATCAAATATATATAGGTTTAAGTGTCAGAGCACTAGCACTGAGGTCTGGTTAGAAGGCTTCAGTGCACTCCCAAAGTAAAAAAAACAAAAAACAACAGTGTCAGCCCAAACCTTTGGGGGTGATGGTGCAGAAAAGGCATTTTCTTACATGGTCTTGGCAATATGTACTTGATGGAGGTGCTCATGAGAGGCCCTGCCTTTGGAAGAGGTACAGGAAGTCCTTGATGATGTTACCTACCTGGCATTCATTTACGTCTCAGTTGAAGAACCGAGGGTTTAGGTCTTCTGTCGTTTGGCAGCTCAACAGCATTCATTCCCCCTCAGTGGTGATGTGGGAATGGCCTTAGATTTTAATGATCCATTGGTGACCATTAGCTCTATGTACTGGCCAGTTTCAACTGGTGCTGTCCCACTAGGCATAGTTTCCAATGTATGTCAGGTTCCACGTGGATCAAGTGTTTGTGGCTTCATATGAGCTTATGTCCATGATGTTGATTGACGCACCTATCTCAATCAGCAGTTTTACTGGCATGTCTTTGATGGTCACCTCAAAAATTGGTTGAGATCGCCATCTGTTCATGCCTTGTCTGGTGTAAGATACCAAGAAGATTTCTTCATCATTGTTGTCATAGTCACTCTGCTTGTCAGGGACCACAACTTTGGAGTGGCCTGCTTTACCCTTCCAGCGTGAGCTGATGCAGTGCCAGATTGAGTTATTGCTGTCCTGGGAGTTTTTTCCCCTCTCTCTACCTCTGCACAATCAGGCTAAATGATTCAGTTGGCCACATTCGGAGCATGACTTCCCTTGAGCAGGACATTTGGCTGGTGCATGAACTTCCAGTCTGTAGTTTTTGCATTGGGCTAAACTGTTGCATTGCTTTTCTGCTGGTTATAGGGGAGGTGCACTTTCTCTTATCACATCTACTGCCTCGTCCTTGATACATAGAGAGTTGATATGGATTTGGTGTGCTGGTGTAATTGCCAAGGCAACATGCGTTTCTTTTGCGCTGCTGCTGGGAAACTTGTGAGACTTTGCCAAAATTACCATGTCATTTTACCTTATCCCTGGTTGGCGCGGTATCAGACACCTTAGAATTTAGCACAATCTATATCCCCAGATGATCTGGGCCCTGACTTCATGTTGGTTATCATTTGTGCAGGTTCTGGCCATTTATTTCATAGGGGCACAGAATTTGTCATTTGTTTCCCTTTCCTTCTGATGGCCCTGTCGCAGTTTGAATCACACATAGTTAGAGTTGACCTAAGGATCATAATGGCCATTTAAGGCAGCTATTGCAGCATCGGAGCCGTGAACAGCATATGCTGCTCCTGTCGGTTATCAAACAATTTGTAAACTTCCTCCCCGCAAACTGCTGCAGAAGTTATTTATTTACAGTTACGTCTGTCTCCCTCCTGTTTCGTCCATCTCCATCGTAGCTCAAAAGTGCCTTTTGAAGCAGCCAATCCATGTTGGCTGGATCCACCAGTTTCCTAAATGGGGGTGGCATGGTCATTGAGGAATATGCTGACACCCCTCCAGAAACAGGAGTCATGTGTGGTAACACTGGAGGCTGGGCATTTGTGGACCTGGGCCATAGGCCATATTAGAGTACAGCCAAGAATAAAGCAGATTGATATATGGGGAATTCTGTGCTCTTAGATGAATGATTAGCATGTTGGCAGCAGCATCCCATGAGGGGACACCTTAGACAGTGGCCAGGACATGGAAGAACAGGGGTGGTGGCAGCAGTTTTAGCCATATGGAGAAGCCCTTAGGAGCATATTTATACTCCATTTGCGCCGAATTTGCGTAATTTTTTAAGCAAATTTAGCGCAAAACTAACTCCATATTTATATTTTGACGTTAGACATGTCTAACGTCAAAATATTGGAGTTTGCACCATTTTTTAGACGTGTGAACTTACCTTACGTCAATAAGATGCAAGGTGGGCGTTCCCATTTAAAAAATGGTGCTGACCTCATTGCCCCCTATTTATCCCCCATGCTAAAATGATGCACTGGTGGGAGGAGGGGCTAAATAATGGTGCAAAGCTTGCTTTGCACCATTAGTTAACGCCTGGGTCAGACCAGGCGTTAGGGGACCTGTGGACCCGTTTCCATAGTTAAACACCATGGAATGGGTCCACAGGTGCCCTCCTCAAGCCCCAGGAACATCCCCACCCACACCGGAGGGACACCCAAGGATGGGGGACCCCATCCCAGGTAAGTAGGGTGAGTATAGGCAAGTTTTTTTTTTTTTTAATTAAAGTGCCACTGGGGGCCCAGCTTGGGGCTCCCTGCATGCCACAGGGTGCATTGGGGTAGTGGACATGACTCCTGTCTTTTCTAAGACAGGAGTCATGTGGTATGGATGGTTTTGCATCAGAAAATGACACTAGGCTGGTTACAGGCATTTGTTTTGCCTCTAAACAGCCCAAGGTCGTTTTTGGTGTAAAACCCTCTTCTCCCATACCGCCACCGCCACCCCTACTCGGCTAGCGACATTTTTCTTTACGCTAGCCCACCCTTTGCACCGACTTGCACCATTCCATAAATATGGCACCCGGCTGGCTCTCAGGAATGCGGCAAGCCGGTGCTAAACTTTTTGATGCAAAACTGCGTTAGTGCAGTTTTGCATCAAAAAGTATAAAGATGCCCCTTACTTGCTAACTGGGCATCTCCTTCTTCGCTGAGACTGCTTGTCCTTATGGTATGCTATTCGTCCCTGAGAAAGAAGAGGGCTTTGGACCATAGGGTAGAGTTACTGGCTGCCTTCTCCCCGCACTGGGGAGATGCAGATGCAACGGCAGTTCTCTTCTTCTCTGGCAACCTGCCTTGGGGACAGTGGGCATGCAGCTGAGAGGGCACATGCAGGCTGGATGCAACTTCACTGATGTGCTAGGATCAGGGGCCACCGGGGGTTCAATTCCTCATCCCCATTGTAGAATCACAGGGCCTTGCAACTCGTGGGGAAGGGCAGATGGACACCAAACACCACAAATCTTGTCTGGGAGGGAACCACGAGCTATCGGGCTTTGTTTAATTTAGCCCTATTTCTGTACCCAGCTATCTAGGTCAATGCAGCATAAGTGACCGTTCACGTAGGGGCCTGGTGGCAGTCTGCATGGTCCAAGCGTGCACTAGGCATATCTGTCTTTCTGGCACTTGATGATAACACTGGCAACTCAAATATTCTTTCATTCAGAGCAAGGAGAACACGAGGCAGAGCTGATGACTCTTCTACAATAATGTTTCCCCCTTTTACGCAGATCTTTTAGGGCCAGATGTATCAAAGAATTTTGCATTCGCAAACGGTGCGAATTGCAAAATTTGTCCGTTTGCGAATTCAAAATCAACTTTCTGAATGTAAGAAAGGCATTCGCAGTGCAATTTTAAGGAATCGCTAAAATAGCGATTCCATGAAATTGCGACCCCATTTAGAGAATCGCAATTTACGATTCTCTAAATGCGGCATCGCAAATAAGGAATCCTTATTTGCGACCTCATTTAGAGAATCGCAAATTGCGATTCTCTAAAAAACAAATCGCAAATAAGGAATCCTTATTTGCGATTTCTTAAGCACATGTGTGAAGCAATTCCTTAATGCGAATTGGGCATTAAGGAATTGCTATTACCACCAAGTTGAACTTGGTGGTAACCATGTGCAAATTTAAAAAATGCATAAAAATGCATTTTTAAAATTGACATGTAACGCACACATGTGTCGCGCCGCGCAGCGCGTCCCCAGGACGCGGCGTGCCCCGAGTCTGCTGTGTACCGCGCGAGGCCCCAGATTTTACTTGGGGCCTCGCTCTGCCTTCTGTTGCGTCCCTGTTTCCCTCTGACCCCTCCTTACCTGTTCTTTTTCTTCTTTTTCTTCTTTGCTTTCTGAGGCATTTTTCTTGTCCTTTCTTTATGTCTTTACCCCCTTCCCATATTACCTTTTTCTTCCCAGCATTCCTTGTTCCCTATTTTCGATGGTTTCTGTTCTATTCTGTCCTATGTACTTCTTCCCTATCTAAGATGGCGTCTTTACTTCCTGTTTGGTCATTTCCTGTTTCTTGGTATATAAGGGCTCTGTTTTCTCCCTTTCCTTGCGCTGCAACACTATCTGCTCTGATTGTGTCTTCGCTCCTGATTCTTAGCCTTCGGTTCTGAATCTTGTCAAACTCGTGTTTACCTGCATTTTTGTTTCTTTTTGATTCCTGGTTTTTTGTTCTTGTTTCAGGAATCCACTGTTTGGAGGTTTTTTCCCCTTTTGGGGTTTTTCCCTCTGGCACTATTTCTAAAGGGCACGGTCTGTTCTTGGCGGTTCCATTGCCTACAGCACCGTGGCTACTAGAAAGAGTCGCCCCTTTCTGGGCCAAAGCCGAACCTTCAAGACCCACGCCACAAGATCTGCGGTTTCCAGGCGCAAGCAGCACGTGAGTCGTGACAGACCATTCCGACGTCTTCTGACACCATGGATGATACAGTGGCGGCTGCTACAGATCCTGATTCATCTCTTCTGACTACTATCCAACAACAAGCTCAGGAATTGCAACAATTGCGCAATGAGAACGCTGTGTTACGACAGGCTTTGGCCTTCCGCAGTGGCGATGTTCCGACTATCTCCGCCTCTACTCCTCGTTTCTCTGGTGAACCAACTAAACTGCGTGAATTCCTGGATGCATTAACGGTGTACTTCGCCTTCAGACCTACCCAATTCTCTCTTGACAGGACAAAGGTGGGATATCTTATCAGTGCATTATCCGGTCCTGCCTTGGCCTGGGCAACCCCGATGGTGTCATCCAACGATCCGGTATTGTCGGACTATTCTGCCTTCGTGATCCGCTTCAATCAAATGTTTAGTCGTCCAGGATTGGAAGCCTCGGCAGAGGAAGCATTATGTGATATCCAGCAAGGTTCCCAAGATGTCCTTCAATATATTACACGTTTCCGTCAGTTAGCGGCAGAGACCACTTGGGTGGAACGTACCCTGGTAACTTTGTTTCGCAGAGGACTTAAGGAAGACATAAAGGATGAATTAGTACATTCCACCAGAGTTGAAGATCTTCGTGGCCTGATGGACAAAGCACTTTCCATCGAGTATCGTCTTCAAGAACGACGAATGGAGAAGAGAAGGAGTAGAGGATCTTCCCAGCCAAGCACTCCACGGATGTATCTGCCTCGTTCTGAGGAATCTCGTCCCCCTGCTAGAAACATAGAAGGGGACCCATGCAAGTGGATGCTACTCGAGGACCGCTCTCAGCGAGTGAGAGGGAAGACAGACGGAAGAAGGGATTGTGCCTATACTGTGGATCTGCTGGTCACATGCTTCGTACCTGTCCTGTACGTCCACCAAGACCCTCGGGAAACGCCACTTCCCGTCCTCTGTAAGAAGGGAGGGGACGGGATCATCGGCTATACCTTCCATCAGTTCATTTAATGGCAATACAACATACTTGTTTATGTTACCTGTCATATTACAACTACCTGATGGCCGCCAAGAAAGAACTATGGCATTATTAGATTGTGGTGCTAGTGGTATATACATGGATAAGACTTGGGCCACTAATCAACAGATTCCCACACAACCCAAAGACATTCCTGAACAAGTGCACACAGTGGATGGATCCTTGATATCCTCAGGTCCAGTCGATACTACGACCTTGATGTTAAATTTACAGTTTGGTAATCATCAGGAACACATCTCCTTTGATCTCATTTCATCTCCCAACCATACCATTATTCTCGGAATTCCATGGTTTACAAGACATAATCCGTATGTAAACTGGGTAACCCGGACAATTTCCTTGTCCTCACAGTTTTGTCAAGAGAACTGCTTTGCTTCCGACAAATATTGGTCACCGAACAGATTAACACCTATTAAGAGTACTACGGAATATTCCATCAATACTGTCCAAGGAGTTCCTGAACGTTCCTGAACATTATTTAGAGTTTCAAGACGTGTTTCAAAAGCCATCCAGACCTTTATTACCTCCACATCGGGAGTACGATTGTGCTATTCCTTTGGAACCTGGAACAGTCATCCCCTTTGGGAGGATGTATTCTCTCACGGAACCTGAAAAGGAAGTTCTTAAGGAGTATCTGGAGGAAAATGTACAGAGTGGTCTCATTGTTCCATCGTCTTCTCCGGCAGGGGCTCCTCTCTTTTTTGTACCTAAGAAGACCAAAGATCTTCGTCCTTGCCTGGATTTTCGAGGCCTAAATAAAATAACTATAAAGGATTGTTATCCTTTGCCCCTCATCAAGGATATTCTAGAGGCAGTCAGAGGGGCTCAACGTTTTACCAAGTTGGATCTTCGAGGAGCTTACCACCTTTTACGTGTAAAAGAAGGAGACGAGTGGAAAACAGCATTCAGGACACCATTTGGTCATTTTGAGTACAAAGTCATGCCTTTCGGTCTTACGAATGCCCCTGCAATATTTCAAAGATTTATGGACTCAATATTTTCCGATCTCTTGAACCAGACAGTCGTAATCTACTTAGACGACATCCTTATCTTTTCCAGACATCCCGATCTCCATTCTTCTCATGTGAAACAAGTCCTCCAAAGACTCCGAGCACATCAACTATCCTGTAAACCCGAAAAGTGTGAGTTCGATAAGACGGAAGTCAAATATCTGGGTTATCATTTAAGTCCCACCGGCATAGCTATGGACCAAGAAAAGGTACAAGCAATACTCGATTGGCCTTCTCCCTCTTCTATTAAAGAAACACAATGTTTCCTAGGATTAGCAAATTTTTATCGGCAGTTCATTCAAGACTTTGCTAAACAAACCAGCCATATAACTCATACTTTAAAGAAGGAAAATCTAAAGCAGGGGTTTGTCTGGACTAAGGCGGCTGAGACAGCTTTTCAAGATTTAAAGAAGGCTTTCGCTCAAGCTCCCATCTTAAGACACCCAGATACCAACAAACAGTTTATTGTAGTTACCGATGCTTCCGAAAGAGCTATTGGAGCTGTCTTACTCCAACTACAAGAGGATGATGGTCTTGAACATCCTGTTTTCTATTTGTCCCATATTCTCTCTACAGCTGAACAACATTACTCAGTACTAGAAAGAGAGTTGTTAGCTCTGAAGACAGCCTGCAGCGAATCGAGACAGTTTCTGATGGGTTCCAAGGAGCCTTTCGAGGTGAGAACAGATCACCGTAATCTGCAATGTCTACGTAATTTTGTATGCCAGAATAGTCGCCAGGCCCGTTGGGCCTTTTTCTTCAGTCAGTATGACTTTTACATCACCTATATTCCTGGATCTCAAAACATTCTGGCTGATGCTCTGTCTCGCCGTTATCCAGACTGTACTCCTTCCCCGTCTCAGTTTCTACTGGAGCCTAGTATGATCATTGGAGTTGCTCATCTTTTCTGGAGGAGGTACAACTGGAGTACTCCAGCCTGTCTAATAGCAAAATAGAGAAATTAAGAACCTTTTTATGCAAGAAAGAAGGATACTATTATCATCAGAATCTGTTATTCCTCCCTACTAACAAAGTTCGAGACAAGGCATTACAGATGTGCCATGATTCACCGGTTGCTGGTCATAGAGGCATCAAGGCCACGCAAGAACTTCTTTCGCGATCTTTCTGGTGGCCTACCTGGAAATCAGATGTCGAAAGATATGTTCAGGCTTGTCCCATATGTGCCCAAGTCAAGATTCCCCGTACCAGACCTGCAGGATTACTACAGCCTTTGCCGGTTCCACCAACTCCATGGCATACTATTTCCACTGACTTTATGTGTTCACTTCCACCATCAGCTGGAAACCAGGTTATCATGGTCACTGTTGATTCTTTCACTAAAATGGCTCACTTCACTGCCCTAAAGAAGTTACCTACATCTCAAGAATTGAACCAGATATTTATCGACCATATTTTCCGTCTCCATGGACTTCCACATACCATTATATCTGACAGACGACCTCCGTATATTTCCCGGTTTTGGAAATATTTTTGCAAGACCCTCAACATCAATATTGCACTATCATCCGGTTTCCATCCTCAGACCAATGGACAAACCGAGCGTTTGAACCAAGGATTAGAACAATACCTTCGCTGTTTTTGTAATGCCACCCAAAGCAACTGGAACACTTATCTTCCTATTGCTGAATATTCCTACAACAATACTGTCCATAGTGCCTCCAAGGTCACTCCTTTTTTCTGTTCCTATGGCTATCATCCTACCTCTTTTCCTACTTCTCCTCAATCTACCTCTCCTCTGCCTGCAATTACATCTTTTTCCACACGTCTCTTGCAACTCCATAGGCTAATTAGATCTAATTTATTGAACACCAAGAGATATATGAAGAAGATCGCAGATAAGAAACGTGGACCCACTCCAGATTATCACCCTCAAGATAAAGTCTGGCTTTCTTCCAAATTCTTGCCCTCTCGCCTTTCTCTAAATAAGTTCACGCCTCGCTATTATGGGCCTTTCCGTATTCTTCAGTTGATCAATTCTGTCACTGTTCGTCTTCGCTTACCTCATACTTGGAAAATTCATCCGGTCTTTCATGTATCCCAGCTCAAACCTTTTGTCCCTGACCCTTTCTCTCGTCAGTTTCCTTGTCCTCCTCCTGTGTTGGTGAATGATGTGCCTGAATATGAGGTTCAGGAAATTTGTGACTCTCGCCTTTTTCACCGAGGTCTTCAGTATTTGATTCACTGGAAGGGATATCCTCTCAGTGAATGCTCTTGGGAAGATGCATCTTCTGTTCACGCCCCTCTTCTGATTTCTCGTTTTCATCGTTTGTTTCCCTTCAAACCTGGACCTTTGGGGGGGGGACCTACTGTCGCGCCGCACCACGCGGCGCGAGCCGAACATTCGGCTCGCGCCGTGCAGCGTGTCCCCAGGACGCGGCACGCCCCGAGCCTGCTGTGTACCGCGCGAGGCCCCAGATTTTACTTGGGGCCTCGCTCTGCCTTCTGTTGCGTCCCTGTTTCCCTCTGACCCCTCCTTACCTGTTCTTTTTCTTCTTTTTCTTCTTTGCTTTCTGAAGCATTTTTCTTGTCCTTTCTTTATGTCTTTCCCCCCTTCCCATATTACCTTTTTCTTCCCAGCATTCCTTGTTCCCTATTTTCGATGGTTTCTGTTCTATTCTGTCCTATGTACTTCTTCCCTATCTAAGATGGCGTCTTTACTTCCTGTTTGGTCATTTCCTGTTTCTTGGTATATAAGGGCTCTGTTTTCTCCCTTTCCTTGCGCTGCAACACTATCTGCTCTGATTGTGTCTTCGCTCCTGATTCTTAGCCTTCGGTTCTGAATCTTGTCAAACTCGTGTTTACCTGCATTTTTGTTTCTTTTTGATTCCTGGTTTTTTGTTCTTGTTTCAGGAATCCACTGTTTGGAGGTTTTTTCCCCTTTTGGGGTTTTTCCCTCTGGCACTATTTCTAAAGGGCACGGTCTGTTCTTGGCGGTTCCATTGCCTACAGCACCGTGGCTACTAGAAAGAGTCGCCCCTTTCTGGGCCAAAGCCGAACCTTCAAGACCCACGCCACAAGATCTGCGGTTTCCAGGCGCAAGCAGCACGTGAGTCGTGACAACATGCCCTTTTGGCATGTGTGCACCTTACATGTCTTCCAAAATTGTTTTGGGGTGCAGCAGAGGGGGCCTTAGGCCCCCAGCACCCTAGAGTTTGCATTTCCCAAATTGCGAATTCCAGTTAGGAATTTGCAGTTTGGGAAATGCAAAATATTTGCAAATATGGGCCGACAGGCCCATAGGTGCGAATGGGGGCTGTATCACAATTTGCGATTCGGTAATAGCATTTGCGATTTTTAAGAAATCGCTATTACCGAATCGCAAATATGATACATAGCATTTTGCGACTCAGAAATTGCGATTTCTAAAGAATCGCTATTTCCGAATCGCAAAATGCTTTTTTGATGCATCTGTCCCTTAGTGCCTAAAATATCACCATGAATTATTTCCTAAAAGATATCTGTCTTTATTTAAAATGTTCCTAATGTATTCACTTCACTTGCATTTTTTAAGCGAAGTACTGATTTTTTGTTTTAACATGTGTACTGCTTTTCAGGTAACTATCAGTGCAGAGAAAAATAGGTTGGGTCCTCTCACTTTACAGCAGTCTCCTTAAATCCAACCAGCCATATGGCGAATGGAAGCTTCTCTGCCACATGGCCCATATCGAATTAGACAATCTGCATCCCCTAAAGCTGAGGCAGGCCAAATGTGGACCACCACTCAGATTGTGTACAAATAGAAGGGTGAGGATGAGGTAGTTCCATAACTCGCTCTCAGAGAGGGGTAGAGCCAACACTACCAGGAAGGGTTGCTGTCCAGAAGACCATCTTTCAGAGGAGTAGAAAAATCCCTGTGGTAAAGGCAATTTGACAAAGTGTGTACATCTTTGTTGTCCTTTACAGATGAAGGTCGAGAAGTGGAGCAGCTCCGCAGCTTTGGTCTAGCACTGCTAGTGGTGAGTTTTAAGATGACAAGAGATGTATCTTTGTGACTTGTTCTGGAAGCATAGGAGGCCAAGGGGAGCTGTACCTCAGTGCCTTGCTTCAGCAATGATAGAGGTGAGGGTGAGCTGGACCCTAGTGCTTCTCTCTATTAGTGTTGGGTGTAGTGGAAGGAGGGGGGTTATGTATCTCTGTCCCTCCCTGGTAATGCACGTGGGGTGGTGTGAGAAAGAATCCTCTTTCTAGCATGGTTACCTCCATTTTTGGCCTGTTTGTCAGTGTGTTTTAACTGTGCCACTGGGATCCTGCTAGCCAGGACCCCAGTGCTCATTGTTTGGGGCCTACTTGTCAGTCTGTTTCACTGTTTTTGTCAGTATGCTTAACTGTGTCACTAGAGTCCTGCTAATCAGAACTCCAGTGCTTATGCTCTCTCTGTTTCCAGATTTGTACTTACATACTGGTAACCCAGTATTCCACTCCAAACTGGCATACTGGACCCCCCCCTTATAAGTCCCCAGTATATGGTACCTAGGTACCCATGGCACTGGGGTTCCAGTGGATCCTTATGAGCTGCAGCATTTCTTTTGCCACCCATAAGGAGCCCATACAAAGGCTTCTACAGGACTGCCATTGCAGCCTGTGTGAAATAGTGCATGCACTTTTTCACAGCCATTTTCACTACACCAGGTCACTTATAAGTCACTTATATGTCACGCCTTTAGACCCTGAAGACTGGGTGCAATGTACCTGTGTGTGACGGCACCCCTGCACTAGCAGAGGTGCCTCCACATTGTCCAGGCCCATTTACGTGGATTTTGTGAGTGCAGGGACACCATTTTAAATATACACTGCACATAGGTCAATACCTATGCACAGCTTCACAATGGTAACTCTGAATATGGCCAAGTAAGGTGTCTAACAACTGGGAATTGTACCCCAATACTGATTCCAGTATTGGTTGCACAATCCCATGCACTCTGGGGGCTCCACAGTGGACCCCCAGTACTGCCATACCAACCTTCTGAGGTTTCCACTGCAGCCCCAGCTGCTACCACCTCACAAACAGGCTTCTTCCCTCCTGGGGCTCGAGCAGCTCAATCCCAGGAAGGCAGAACAATGCATTTCCTTTAGGTGAGTGGTGTTACACCCTCTCTCAATGGAAATAGGTGTTACAGGCATGGGAAGGGTGCCCTCCCAGAGCTTCTGGAAATGCTTTGAAGATGGTGCCCTCCTTGCATAATCCAGTCTACACCGTTTCAGGGAACCCCAGTCCCTGCTCTGGCATGAAACTGGACAAAGGAAAGGGGAGTGATCACTCCCCTGTCCATCACCACCCCAGGGGGGGTGCCCAGAGCTCCTCCAGAGTGTCCCTGGGCTCTGCAATCTTGTTTTCAGGATGGTCAGGGAAATCTGGGAGCATGTGAGTGGCCAGTGCCAGCAGGTTACATCAGAGACCCCTCCTGATAGGTGCTTACCTAGTTAGGTGACCAATTCACCTCTCAGGGCTATTTAGGGTCTCTCCTCTGGGTGTTTCTTCAGATTCAGATTGCAAGACTCCAGAGAAATCCTATGCATCCTTTACCTCATCTTCTACCGACGGATCAACAGCTGACTGCTCCAGGAATTCTACAAAACTGCAACAAAGAAGCAAAGATGACTTCTGCAACATTGTATCTTCAGCTCCTGCCAGCAACTGCAACAGTTTCCAGGTTGTGCATCCTCCAAGGACTGCATGTCTTCAGCCTGCACCAGAAGAAATGAAGGAATCTCCCGTGGAGTGACAGAGTCACTACCCTGCTTCAGCAGGCACCTCTCTGCAGCGTCCAACGGTGGCTTGGGCCCCCTCTCCAGATGACAGGCGTGGACCCAGCAACACGGGTGGTGGACTAAAGTGACTCCGTCAGTCCCACTGTCCAGCTGTCCAACTTTGGTGGAGGTAAGGGCTTGCCTCCCCATGCAAGACAGTATCCCCGTGCACCATGTGACTTGCAGTTGCTAAGGTTTGTGTGCGGCCTTCCAAGAAGTTCTTTGTGCACAGCACAGCTTAGGCCCCCAGCACTCCATCCTGCGATGCACAGCTTCCTGAGTGGTTCTTCGGCTGCGTGGGAATTCTTTGTGACATGCTGCGTGGGCCTTCATTTGCACCTTCTTTGTCCCTGTGCTGTGGGACCCCTGTGCGCGCTGCCTGGTCTTCTGAGGGCTCTCTGAGTTGCCGAGAGCCCCCTCTGCCTCCCATTCCTGGGTAGAGGCCACCAGGTTCCTCCTGGCCCTAGGCAGCGCCATTTTCCACTATCTGCAAGCTTTGTGGATGCCAAGGCTTGTTGTTGGAATCCAGTGATGCAAACCAGACTGCATTCATCCATCTGGTGTGGGACATCTTCTGCACCAACCAAGAACCAACATCTGCCTTCTTTGGTGCAATACTGACTGTGTCTTCTCACCGGTGGTTCCACTTTTGCACCTTCATCTGGGTTAGCAGGACTCTTCAGTGCTTCTTGGGCTTGGTCCCCTTCTTCTACAGGTCTTCAGATCCAGGAATCCATTGGTGGTGTCTTGCAGTCTCTCCGTGTTCTTGCATTATCTTCTATCACGACTTCTAGTGTGTTTTAGGAAACTTGCTATGTTTTACTCCTGCTTTCCTGGGATTTTGGGTGGGGTACATTACTTACCTTTGGTGTTTTCTTACTCTCCCAGCGCCCCTCTGTAGGAGGCTGGACTGGCTTGTAGTGAGTACCAAGGGGTACTTGCACCTTGCACCAGGCCCAGTTATCCCTTATTAGTGTATAGGGTGTCTAGCAGCTTAGGCTGATAGATAATGGTAGCTTAGCAGAGCAGCTTAGGCTGAACTAGGAGACGTGTGAAGCTACTACAGTACCACTTAGTGTCATATGCACAATATCATAAGAAAACACAATACACAGTTATACTAAAAATAAAGGTACTTTATTTTTATGACAATATGCCAAAGTATCTTAGAGTGTACCCTCAGTGAGAGGATAGGAAATATACACAAGATATATATACACAATAGCAAAAATATGCAGTATAGTCTTAGAAAACAGTGCAAACAATGTATAGTTACAATAGGATGCAATGGGGAAACATAGGGATAGGGGCAACACAAACCATATACTCCAAAAGTGGAATGCGAACCACGAATGGACCCCAAACCTATGTGACCTTGTAGAGGGTCGCTGGGACTATTAGAAAATAGTGAGAGTTAGAAAAATAACCCTCCCCAAGACCCTGAAAAGTGAGTGCAAAGTGCACTAAAGTTCCCCTAAGGACAAAGAAGTCGTGTTAGAGGAATAATGCAGGAAAGACACAAACCAACAATGCAACAACTGTGGATTTCCAATCTAGGGTACCTGTGGAACAAGGGGACCAAGTCCAAAAGTCACAAGCAAGTCGGAGATGGGCAAATGCCCAGGAAATGCCAGCTGCGGGTGCAAAGAAGCTTCTACTGGACAGAAGAAGCTGAGGTTTCTGCAGGAACAAAAAGGGCTAGAGACTTCCCCTTTGGTGGACGGATCCCTCTCGCTGTGGAGAGTCGTGCAGAAGTGTTTTCCCGCCGAAAGAACGCCAACAAGCCTTGCTAGCTGCAAATCGTGCGGTTAGCGTTTTTGGCCGCTGCTGTGGCCCTGGAGGGACCAGGAGGTCGCAAATTGGACCAGGAGAGAGAGGGGACGTCGAGCAAGACAAGGAGCCCTCTCAGCAGCAGGTAACACCCGGTGAAGTGCCAGAAACAGGCACTACGAGGATGCGTGAAACGGTGCTCACCCGAAGTTACACAAAGGAGTCCCACGTCGCCAGAGACCAACTTATAAAGTCGTGCAATGCAGGTTAGAGTGCCGTGGACCCAGGCTTGGCTGTGCACAAAGGATTTCCGCCGGAAGTGCACAGGGGCCGGAGTAGCTGCAAAAGTCGCGGTTCCCAGCAATGCAGCCCAGCGAGGTGAGGCAAGGACTTACCTCCACCAAACTTGGACTGAAGAGTCACTGGACTGTGGGGGTCACTTGGACAGAGTCGCTGGATTCGAGGGACCTCGCTTGTCGTGCTGAGAGGAGACCCAAGGGACCGGTAATGCAGCTTTTTGGTGCCTGCGGTTGCAGGGAGAAGATTCCGTCGACCCACGGGAGATTTCTTCGGAGCTTCTGGTGCAGAGAGGAAGCAGACTACCCCCACAGCATGCACAAGCAGGAAAACAGTCGAGAAGGCGGCAGGATCAGCGTTACAGAGTTGCAGTAGTCGTCTTTGCTACTATGTTGCAGGTTTGCAGGCTTCCAGCGCGGTCAGCAGTCGATTCCTTGGCAGAAGGTGAAGAGAGAGATGCAGAGGAACTCGGATGAGCTCTTGCATTCGTTATCTAAAGTTTCCCCAGAGACAGAGACCCTAAATAGCCAGAAAAGAGGGTTTGGCTACCTAGGAGAGAGGATAGGCTAGCAACACCTGAAGGAGCCTATCACAAGGAGTCTCTGACGTCACCTGGTGGCACTGGCCACTCAGAGCAGTCCAGTGTGCCAGCAGCACCTCTGTTTCCAAGATGGCAGAGGTCTGGAGCACACTGGAGGAGCTCTGGACACCTCCCAGGGGAGGTGCAGGTCAGGGGAGTGGTCACTCCCCTTTCCTTTGTCCAGTTTCGCGCCAGAGCAGGGCTAAGGGGTCCCCTGAACCGGTGTAGACTGGCTTATGCAGAATTGGGCACATCTGTGCCCAAGAAAGCATTTCCAGAGGCTGGGGGAGGCTACTCCTCCCCTGCCTTCACACCATTTTCCAAAGGGAGAGGGTGTCACACCCTCTCTCAGAGGAAGTTCTTTGTTCTGCCATCCTGGGCCAGGCCTGGCTGGACCCCAGGAGGGCAGATGCCTGTCTGAGGGGTTGGCAGCAGCAGCAGCTGCAGTGAAACCCCAGGAAGGGCAGTTTGGCAGTACCAGGGTCTGTGCTACAGACCACTGGGATCATGGGATTATGCCAACCATGCCAGGATGGCATAGAGGGGGCAATTCCATGATCATAGACATGTTACATGGCCATATTCGGAGTTACCATTGTGAAGCTACATATAGGTAGTGACCTATATGTAGTGCACGCGTGTAATGGTGTCCCCGCACTCACAAAGTTCAGGGAATTGGCTCTGAACAATGTGGGGGTACCTTGGCTAGTGCCAGGGTGCCCTCACACTAAGTAACTTTGCACCTAACCTTTACCAGGTAAAGGTTAGACATATAGGTGACTTATAAGTTACTTAAGTGCAGTGTAAAATGGCTGTGACATAACGTGGACGTTATTTCACTCAGGCTGCAGTGGCAGGCCTGTGTAAGAATTGTCAGAGCTCCCTATGGGTGGCAAAAGAAATGCTGCAGCCCATAGGGATCTCCTGGAACCCCAATACCCTGGGTACCACAGTACCATATACTAGGGAATTATAAGGGTGTTCCAGTAAGCCAATGTAAATTGGTAAAATTGGTCACTAGCCTGTTAGTGACAATTTAGAAAGAAATGAGAGAGCATAACCACTGAGGTTCTGGTTAGCAGAGCCTCAGTGAGACAGTTAGGCACTACACAGGGAACACACACATATAGGCCACAAACTTATGAGCACTGGGGTCCTGACTAGCATGGTCCCAGTGACACATAACAAACATACTGAAAACATAGGGTTTTCACTATGAGCACTGGGCCCTGGCTAGCAGGATCCCAGTGAGACAGTGGAAACACCCTGGCATACACTCACAAACAGGCCAAAAGTGGGGGTAACAAGGCTAGAAAGAGGCTACTTTCTCACACAACCCCCCCCCCAAACGAAGGACAATAAGGCTAACCTTGGCCAGTTGAGACTTTATTGTCTAAGTGGTGATAAGTAGAGAGTAGCTCTGCAATAGACTGGTTACTCCCTTTATCATCCACTATATGGTTACTTCCCTGTGGGGATGTAAACCACCCTGTTTGAAGTTTTTTAGCTAAGCAACAATGTGAAGATGTATTTTCAGAGTTTCTATCAGTAAGTTTTAGTTTTGAGCAGTGGGAATTGTCCACTGAACCTATTTGTAGTGATGGAAATGCCAAACAGGGATGCTGTCTCAATAAAGCCATAGCTGGGCAAAAACTTTGTCCATATGGCTGGAAGAGAGAACAGGGATGCTGTTTCTCTTGATTTGGAGCAGGGCAGGGATGCTGTCCTATGAGCTCCACACTAGGGCAGGGATGCTGTCCTAAGTGTTGTGAGGCAGTGCAGGGTTTCTGCACTAAAGTTTCTCTGGGAGGGTTGGAGGGATGCTCCATGTTAACTAAAATGGTGCTCTTTTTCTCACCAATGTTAGTTATCCCACAGAGAGGTACTTCTACCTCAGGGAGTCCAGCTTTGCCAGCTGATGATTCCCTTGGAACAGGTGCCACCCCAGGAGAGGTTTCTCCCACCACAGGAATGGTATCCTGAATGGTAGGGTGGTTAGGGGATACTGTGATACCCCTTTTACCTGTTGATGGAGAGGGATCCTGAGTTTTCAGGCCTTCTCTCCTTTGCTTTTTCATTTCAGTAGAAATGAGAGGGAACAATTCCTCTGGGATGCTCAGCATGGCTGCATGGGCATAAAACTCTACATCAGCCCAACCTGAGGCCTCTAGGTCATTACCTAAGAGACAGTCTACAGGTAAGCTAGGTGATACCACCACCTGCTTAGGGCCAGTAACTCCACCCCAACTAAACTGAATTATAGCTAAGGGAAGAAACTTAGTGGAGTTATGGACATCAATAATCTTATACTGTTGTCCAATGATGTGTTGATCAGGGTGCACTAGGTTTTCAGTCACCAAAGTGATACTGGCACCTGTGTCCCTGTAGGCCAAGGCCTCAACACCATTTATTGAAACTGTCTTCCTGTACTTATCCATTGTAAGGGGACAAGCAGCCAGTGTGGCAAGGCCAATGCCACTAGGTGTGACAGAAACTGTCTTGGGACTGACTACCCCAGTTTCTACTATGGACCCAAAAGTGAACCCAACTACACCCTTAACTTGACTGTTGCCAGCAGTCCCACCACTAGTACCACTACTGCTAGGGGCACTAGAGCTTGATGTATTAGTGGTGGTAGGCTCAGGGGGTTTACCTGGACAGGACTTATCCCCTGGCCTATGGCCTCTGTTTTTACACACAAAGCACCAAGGCTTTTTAAATTGTGTAGGTTGAGAAGAAGAGGAAGAATTTGTTTTATCCCCACCCCCTGAAGAGTGTTTAAGATTTGAAGTGGGATCTTTGGTTTTACCCTTGTCCACATGCTTATCTTGAGATTTTTCACCATCTTTCTTCTTAATGTTCTCTTTGTCACCCCCTGTATGAACTTTTCTGTTCACCCTTGTTCTGACCCATTTGTCTGCCTTCTTTCCCAATTCTTGGGGAGAGGTCAGATCAGAGTCCACCAAGTACTGGTGCAACAAATCAGACACACAATTATTAAGAATATGCTCTCTCAGGATCAAGTTATACAGGCTGTCATAATCAGTAACTTTACTGCCATGTAACCACCCCTCCAAGGCCTTCACTGAATGGTCAATGAAATCAACCCAGTCTTGTGAAGACTCCTTTTTGGTCTCTCTGAACTTTATCCTGTACTGTTCAGTGGTTAAGCCATAACCATCCAGGAGTGCATTCTTAAGAACTTGGAAATTATTAGCATCATTTTCTTTCACAGTAAGGAGCCTATCCCTACCTTTTCCACTAAATGATAGCCATAGGATAGCAGCCCACTGCCTTTGAGGGACATCCTGTACAACACAGGCCCTCTCAAGTGCAGCAAACCACTTGTTAATGTCATCCCCCTCCTTATAAGGGGGAACTATCTTATGCAGATTCCTGGAATCATGCTCTTTTGCAGGATGACTATGGGGAATACTGCTGCTGCCACCATGGGTTTCTAAACCCAGTTTCTGTCTCTCCTTCTCTACTTCTAAAGTCTGTCTATCCAAATCCAGCTGTTGCTTTTTAAGCTTCAGTCTGGTTTGTTCCACCCTCAAGTTATTGAGTTCCCTTTCTAACAATCTGTCATCAGGGTTGGTGGGAGGGACATTTCTAGATACAGAGGTATGATGGGAATGAACAGAAGGAGACCTGTCCCTTACAGAGGGCACCCTAACAGCTTGGCTAACAGAAACATCAGTACCACTGTGGTGTGAATAAATGCTTTTGCTATGATGTGAGACAACACTATTTGTATGGTGTGGCTCTTCATCATTACCAACTATGCTAGACTGTCTTGTAATGGGAAGGCTAAGAAGTTTCTTTCTTGAACCTTTACCTGGGGGAGTCCCTGGATCAGATTGAGAACCATTAGCTACTTTTTCAACAGATGGGGCACTTTTAGCCTTATCTTGTTCTCTAAGCATGTTAAGTAACAGTTCCAAGGAAGGATTCTTCCCTACACTCAAACCTTTCTCTATGCAGAGACTCCTTGCTCCTTTCCAGCTAAGGTGATCATATGCAATCTTAGACAGGTCAACATTTTAGCCTGTGCCAGACATTTTTAGAGAGAGTTAAAGTGATAGTAAAAGATACAAAGTTTGTCAGAGCTTTTAGAAAGACAGAGAAAAAAACTTTTAAAACTTTTTAGAACTTTTTAGAAAGTTAGGAGTACTTTTCAGCACTTAGAAAAGAGTGAAAAGAGGAAATGCAAAACTTTTTGGCTATGTGTATATACACTGACCTTGTTTTGTATATTTTTCTCTTATGAAAAGTACAATGACAAGAGTGGTAAGCAGTCTCAAAGCACTTATCCCACCGCTGCACAACCAATGTAGGAGGCTGGACTGGCTTGTAGTGAGTACCAAGGGGTATTTGCACCTTGCACCAGGCCCAGTTATCCCTTATTAGTGTATAGGGTGTCTAGCAGCTTAGGCTGATAGATAATGGTAGCTTAGCAGAGCAGCTTAGGCTGAACTAGGAGACGTGTGAAGCTACTACAGTACCACTTAGTGTCATATGCACAATACCATAAGAAAACACAATACACAGTTATACTAAAAATAAAGGTACTTTATTTTTATGACAATATGCCAAAGTATCTTAGAGTGTACCCTCAGTGAGAGGATAGGAAATATACACAAGATATATATACACAATAGCAAAAATATGCAGTATAGTCTTAGAAAACAGTGCAAACAATGTATAGTTACAATAGGATGCAATGGGGAAACATAGGGATAGGGGCAACACAAACCATATACTCCAAAAGTGGAATGCGAACCACGAATGGACCCCAAACCTATGTGACCTTGTAGAGGGTCGCTGGGACTATTAGAAAATAGTGAGAGTTAGAAAAATAACCCTCCCCAAGACCCTGAAAAGTGAGTGCAAAGTGCACTAAAGTTCCCCTAAGGACAAAGAAGTCGTGTTAGAGGAATAATGCAGGAAAGACACAAACCAACAATGCAACAACTGTGGATTTCCAGTCTAGGGTACCTGTGGAACAAGGGGACCAAGTCCAAAAGTCACAAGCAAGTCGGAGATGGGCAAATGCCCAGGAAATGCCAGCTGCGGTGCAAAGAAGCTTCTACTGGACAGAAGAAGCTGAGGTTTCTGCAGGAACGAAAAGGGCTAGAGACTTCCCCTTTGGTGGACGGATCCCTCTCACCGTGGAGAGTCGTGCAGAAGTGTTTTCCCGCTGAAAGAACGCCAACAAGCCTTGCTAGCTGCAAATCGTGCAGTTAGCGTTTTTGGCCGCTGCTGTGGCCCTGAAGGGACCAGGAGGTCGCAAATTGGACCAGGAGAGAGAGGGGACGTCGAGCAAGACAAGGAGCCCTCTCAGCAGCAGGTAGCTCCCGGAGAAATGCCAGAAACAGGCACTACAAGGATGCGTGAAACGGTGCTCACCCGAAGTTACACAAAGGAGTCCCACGTCGTCGGAGACCAACTTATAAAGTCGTGCAATGCAGGTTAGAGTGCCGTGGACCCAGGCTTGGCTGTGCACAAAGGATTTCCGCCGGAAGTGCACAGGGGCCGGAGTAGCTGCAAAAGTCGTGGTTCCCAGCAATGCAGCCCAGCGAGGTGAGGCAAGGACTTACCTCCACCAAACTTGGACTGAAGAGTCACTGGACTGTGGGGGTCACTTGGACAGAGTCGTTGGATTCGAGGGACCTCGCTCGTCGTGCTGAGAGGAGACCCAAGGGACCGGTAATGCAGCTTTTTGGTGCCTGCGGTTGCAGGGGGAAGATTCCGTCGACCCACGGGAGATTTCTTCGGAGCTTCTGGTGCAGAGAGGAGGCAGACTACCCCCACAGCATGCACAAGCAGGAAAACAGTCGAGAAGGCGGCAGGATCAGCGTTACAAAGTTGCAGTAGTCGTCTTTGCTACTATGTTGCAGGTTTGCAGGCTTCCAGCGCGGTCAGCAGTCGATTCCTTGGCAGAAGGTGAAGAGAGAGATGCAGAGGAACTCGGATGAGCTCTTGCATTCGTTATCTAAAGTTTCCCCAGAGACAGAGACCCTAAATAGCCAGAAAAGAGGGTTTGGCTACCTAGGAGAGAGGATAGGCTACTAACACCTGAAGGAGCCTATCACAAGGAGTCTCTGATGTCACCTGGTGGCACTGGCCACTCAGAGCAGTCCAGTGTGCCAGCAGCACCTCTGTTTCCAAGATGGCAGAGGTCTGGAGCACACTGGAGGAGCTCTGGACACCTCCCAGGGGAGGTGCAGGTCAGGGGAGTGGTCACTCCCCTTTCCTTTGTCCAGTTTCGCGCCAGAGCAGGGCTAAGGGGTCCCCTGAACCGGTGTAGACTGGCTTATGCAGAATTGGGCACATCTGTGCCCAAGAAAGCATTTCCAGAGGCTGGGGGAGGCTACTCCTCCCCTGCTTTCACACCATTTTCCAAAGGGAGAGGGTGTCACACCCTCTCTCAGAGGAAGTTCTTTGTTCTGCCATCCTGGGCCAGGCCTGGCTGGACCCCAGGAGGGCAGATGCCTGTCTGAGGGGTTGGCAGCAGCAGCAGCTGCAGTGAAACCCCAGGAAGGGCAGTTTGGCAGTACCAGGGTCTGTGCTACAGACCACTGGGATCATGGGATTGTGCCAACCATGCCAGGATGGCATAGAGGGGGCAATTCCATGATCATAGACATGTTACATGGCCATATTCGGAGTTACCATTGTGAAGCTACATATAGGTAGTGACCTATATGTAGTGCACATGTGTAATGGTGTCCCCACACTCACAAAGTTCAGGGAATTGGCTCTGAACAATGTGGGGGCACCTTGGCTAGTGCCAGGGTGCCCTCACGCTAAGTAACTTTGCACCTAACCTTTACCAGGTAAAGGTTAGACATATAGGTGACTTATAAGTTACTTAAGTGCAGTGTAAAATGGCTGTGACATAACGTGGACGTTATTTCACTCAGGCTGCAGTGGCAGGCCTGTGTAAGAATTGTCAGAGCTCCCTATGGGTGGCAAAAGAAATGCTGCAGCCCATAGGGATCTCCTGGAACCCCAATACCCTGGGTACCTCAGTACCATATACTAGGGAATTATAAGGGTGTTCCAGTAAGCCAATGTAAATTGGTAAAATTGGTCACTAGCCTATTAGTGACAATTTAGAAAGAAATGAGAGAGCATAACCACTGAGGTTCTGGTTAGCAGAGCCTCAGTGAGACAGTTAGGCACTACACAGGGAACACACACATATAGGCCACAAACTTATGAGCACTGGGGTCCTGACTAGCAGGGTCCCAGTGACACATAACAAACATACTGAAAACATAGGGTTTTCACTATGAGCACTGGGCCCTGGCTAGCAGGATCCCAGTGAGACAGTGAAAACACCCTGGCATACACTCACAAACAGGCCAAAAGTGGGGGTAACAAGGCTAGAAAGAGGCTACTTTCTCACACCCTCTACACACTACACTTGCCTACGTGGGAAACCGACTTTCGCATTCCACTATTTTAGTATATGATTTGTGTTCCCTCTAGGCCCATTGGAACCTATTGTGATTTTCACTATTTGCACTGTTTTCCTACTATGTACTTACCTGTTTCAGGTTACTAGTGTATAGATTGTGTAATTTACTTACCTCCTAACAGAGTATAGTCTGCAAAGTATTTTTAGCAATGTGTGACTAAACTAAAGTACCTTTATTTTTGTAACACTGAGTATTGTCTTTCATGTGTAAGTACTATGTGACCACAGTGGTATTGCAAGAGCTTTGCATGTCTCCTATTTCAGCCTTGGCTGCTCTGCCTACAGCTGCCTCTAGACAGCCTGGCTTGTAGACACTGACTACATTTCACTAATAAGGGATAAATTGACCTTGTATATGGTGTAAGTGCCTTTGGGACCCACTATAAACCAGTCCATCCTCCTACAGGTGGTACCCTACTTTGGCAGTGGAGCTTTGGTACTGGTACTGTAGGATGCTCCCAGCAGATTAATTTCAGAAGGCAACTTCAGCAAAAGGCTGTCAGACGTATCATCTAGGTTTTTTGTGCCCTGACAACTTTTTTTGTTTTATTTGAAAACATTTCAGGGTATGGAACTCTTTCTCTTCTGTCTGTATATCTCTCTTTCTGTGGAGGTGCATAGAGTTTGCCAGTCTGAACCAGACTTACAGAGGCTTTCTTACTGGTGCCTAGAAGGTTGTCTACTCAAGGGCAAACTTTTCCGTGCTTTCTCTTTCCAGCACCACATCTTGTTGTTGTAAAAAATCCAAAAAAACAAGACTGTCTTCCCATTTTTGGAGTCGGAGTTTCAGGGGACAGAGTGGGTACCGTGGAGATGTGTTTGCCTCTTCCCTGCATTACCGCTGGACCAATGTTCTGAGTGCGACTTGACGACTGCACAGGGAACTTTGCCAGTCCTACTCCTTGACCTCTTGAGTTCAGAGCAACGCGATGCCCGCTGGTATCCCTGCGGCTCCCTTCCTCCCTCCAGCCTTCCTCTTCTAGGTGAAAAGGCAGTAACCCTGCTGGGCTGAGCTTGTCCTACTAGGCAACCAGAGGTTCACACAGGTGACCTGCACTGGAACAGGGTTACCATGCAAGTGTGACTTACTCCTTGGGTATTTATGACTTTGGACTGCTTTGAACGTATCTCTAGTGAGTAGTCCTTCAAAGGATGGTTCCAGCATAGAATTAAGTACAGAACCTGCAACCACTATGGTCGCCAAACGTTGTTTCATTTCTCCCTGCCCCTAGCCTTACCTTTGGGATAGTTTCTACTAGTCCCAGCAACTGTTTCCTTTACACTAGTGCTGTACAGACCATAATACAAACCTGTCTCATACAGTGCTTATCTTTAAAAGTGTCACAAAAGAAGGAGAAACTGCAGGCTTTTCTTTAAAAAAAACAACCTATATGAATAAAAGCACAATTTAACTGATCTTGTTTTATTTTGTGCTCTAAAGAAATAAACAAACAGCTCCTAAAGAATATGATGTTTTGAGGCCTTGATAATAGCATACCACCCTCAAAAAGAAAGGGTGCATGCAGTTGCTGCATCAGATAATACAGTTTGCAAAATTATGAGAGCGGCCTGCGGGAAGGATTAAAAAGGTTTTGTTGTCATACGGCCATTGGTGCACAATTGAAGACGCATGAAGGTTGTTTTGCCTTTTAACAGTGGGTCTGTTACTCTCTCCTTCTATAATGGCACAGCACGCTGCAGCCTCCTTGTCTGTCTTATATATTATAAAGTGCAGACTAACATTGTTGGAAGTCTCACTTCCTTTTGAAATGCTGATATTTTCTGACTGTGCTGAGATCACTCGAACCATAGATGCTACAACAAAACATGTCTCTTTCTTTTTAATTTTAATCATGGGAAGCTACCACATGGGCCTGGTAGTCAGGGTGTGCTGATCTTGCCTTCTTATATGCACTTTATTATTGTTATTTTTTGCTTCCTGAGTCCCATACATTCCTTTCAGTGGCGTGGGGCCCCTTGCAGGATGTGATGAGAGACCCCAAAGTCTACCAGATTGGACAGGTATTTATTGATCTTGGGCTCAGTTGGGACCCTCTGAACTGCAAGCCCCTCCTACACTGCAGGGGCCTGCTCAGGAAAAGAGAGTAGCTTTCCTGAGCATTTAACTATTTTTTTCTCCCATGCCATTGCACACATTTTGCAAGCCATGCAATGGCATGGCTTAGAGGGTGAGGGTGCCCCTCCAAAAAAAGGAACCCTGGGGGCCCCCCAACCGCGAAGGCTGTGGGGACCTCTGTTACACCCCTGATTCCCTTACAGTGTTGTGGAAGCCAGTCCAATATTTTTGGATCAGGATCCATAGAGCACCAAAGAAAGATGGGGGAAAACACTCCTTTGGCCAATAGCTTTTATATTTTAATTTTAAGATTAAAGGACATTTACAGATCCTCAACTGTCAAGATATCTCCTACTTTTCTTAAATGTAACCGTTTCATGCTCAGCTTGTCTCTGTCTTTAAATGCAAATTTTTCAAAATACTGAACTGATTTACACTAAACCAACAAAAGCACAATCCTTGAGTAAAATTAAAACTGTATGCCAAGATTGGTGTCATTGCGCTCAGCTCTTTTTTCTGTGTCGAAGAACAAAACTTTGTATGGGAATTGTTAACACGTTTTTCTTATCCTTCGCAGGATTCAAAAAGGCTTCCCTGAGGTTTGACTCATTGAAAAGTGTGGTAACCATACACAATCAATTCAAATCCAAACAACAAATTTAAACACCATGACCCATGTGACCATGAAAGGAAACTTGAATCAATAAAAAAGTTCAAAGCTTTATTTTATAACCACAAAGTCAAAGTAAATGCAGCTTTTTTTCGATGTTAGGCTTTTAAAATGTAAATATGAATGTCACCAAATGCTGACTTCTGGTGCACTAAAAGCATTACTAAAATTTATGCTCCAGCAGTCCCTCCTCTGACGGCAATCTATGCAGTCACAAAAAGGACACTCTCTTTTCAATGACACAACTCAAAGCCTTGTGGTCTGATCATTTGTGGGCCTTGGTTTACTGAAGCTTTCAGTTCTCTTCAGGTTCTTGTAAAAAACAATCCTCATTTTATCCATTTCTACCTCTTCCCTCCTCTGTATACTCTTAGCTCTCTAAAATCTGTATGAGCTTCTAAAACCCAAGTGTGACTATAGCACACAATGACACAATCAACAAAGGTCTCAAGATATCACTGCTATTCCCTTTCCCAAATCTCCAAATGATGATCCAGTGCTTGCAAATCCTTTACCTATTCCCTCCCAGACACTTGTCTCCTTTAAGTCTTTCAGGTCATTTTTCAGATTTGTCATGTTAG
This sequence comes from Pleurodeles waltl, assembly GCF_031143425.1. NCBI lineage: Eukaryota > Metazoa > Chordata > Amphibia > Caudata > Salamandridae > Pleurodeles > Pleurodeles waltl. The sequence goes on along the minus strand of NC_090450.1, from coordinate 358,502,387 downwards.
ATATAAACTTCCTTATCTCCTTACTGTTGTCAGGTAATAATGTGCAACAATGTTGCACCTGTAAAGCTATGCAGGCTCCGCCTTCCTTCACCAATAAGATGTCTAACACATAACGATTCTGCAAAATCATTGAACTCACAGCGCCCATTTCCATATACATGAGCAACATTGCTCCAGCATAATCAGTAGACATCTTGTCCCCAATTGTTGACAACTTTCTAATCTTGATATCATTCAAGGTCACACCAACTAATGGGATAATAACAACAAATCAATCACTTGTAATCTCTGCTGCACTAGCTCCTCTCTTTGTTCTGAATTTTGCTTTCTCCTTCCAGGTTGGATTGCCAAACTTTTTCACATGATAGATTTTTGGAAAAACTACCCCTAAATAACATGTACCATACCAGCCTCACAGCTGTTTGTAATAGCCATTTTCCCCTCAAATGAAATAAACACCTGGTACGGCAGGGTTCTGTCCATTTAACATAAAATCCCAAACACTTACAAACAAAAAGACATGTCTACCTTCACTAGTCCCTGCGGATTTTGTGTCAGTCTTCGACTGCGGCCTATATATACATAGCTTCCCTACAAGTCACCAGTTTAAAGCTAAGCATCCTTGTTTATCACTAACTGCAATATGGGTAGCATCCTTTTGCCAATTCTGTAAAATAACTCCTTTTTCTATTTTGGTTTTCATTGCTTTTCTACTGTCATCTACTTGATTATTAATTTCCTCCTCAACTTGTGTGAGAATGCAGGTTAAATTATTCTTGTGTGCGTATGCAGTTCAAAAAGTTAGGGTTGGTTCAAAGAAACCTCCACCAATGACAATGTTTTTCTCCTTAGCAATACTAATCAGATGGTGATTAATAGGCACAAAGGAAAACACAAAATCTACGTTACAATAAAAATATTGTATATACTCTTGGTTATACAATTGAGTTAGTAAAAGACTGCAATCAATGCCGTAAGTGAAAGGTAAACTGTGATATGTGATTCCTTCCTATACTGATGAAGGGGTCTGGGTGCACACATAACAATCACACACATCCATAGTTTCAATGTATTCATATGGAAACCTGTAATATGCATTTGAAGACAAATCTCCTGTTGAGTCATCAAGATGAAGCAATCTCTCATCATCATACAGGGGATCCCGTTTTGGATGCGACTCTTCCAACACTGCAGTAATTGTGCTTTTGACCTTGTCTTTCACAGACACACTCAAACCAACAATCAATAAAATGCTCACACCCACTATTGGTAATCCTACACATGCATACTTACATTTGCATACCCCCCTTGTTGAACTGTAAGCAGGTCAAAAGCAAGTCTGTTTTTAATAGTCATAAGAGCTACTGAATTTACTTCTGTTTGTAGTCTTCGGAGGGGATTTCTAGTGGTGTTAAAAGCTACTGCTAATTCTGATGACATGTTCATAACAGCTAACTGTAAACACCAATGCCTGTTATAAGGATAAATAGAAATTTGAACACCACTGATTTCCTTTTCTCGAATATAGATGTTTGCCTCTTGTATCTATGAGTGAAACTTCCTAAATTTTGTGGATCTGATGGTTGTAAAGTTGGTAATACAGTTATGTTTGGTGTAAGATAAACTAAGGAACATATTCCTTTCCAGTTGGTAGACAGCACTTTGTAAGCTCAATTACCGCACATAAATTACATACCACCCTGGACCTGTGATTTCTTAATGTTGCATTTACTATAGGCAAACCCACTCCTTCTGGTGGATACCTGTTAAATCTATGACAGGGATGCTAGTCCCTCAAAGTATCATTCATCATTGTTGCATTTGCCCAAGGGGAAACGTATGAGCATCGGGCAGTACACAGAGGATATTCTAATTCTCTTGAAAGTATAAGAGGTGAACTGTCACCATCATTGCATTTTTCAACAAGGTACTCACATAGTCTTCCTTCTTGTGCTACTAATGGTGTGTCCTCCCCTACTGTCAAGTTCCGATAATGTAAAGTGTAATTTAGGAGCCTCTGCTTATTCATCTCGGTCCAATTTCTGCAATGCAAATCCATACCTTTTAGCCCCCAGTTTCCTGTAGTGTTATCAAATTCTAATAAATGAATGCACTTTTCTTCCTGTACATGCCCCATGTAGTGTACGTTGGGGTTACATCCTAAAAAATAGTTGCGGAAACATATGGTAAAGATATCTTGTGTGCTGTTATCATCGGGGGCAGGTGATAATTTATATTTAGCTTGAATTGTAGGTACTAGTGTGCATTAGGGTACCAATGATCATGTTTCCGGTTGCATTCTCAAGTAATGTTATGTATATGATAAACAACCCCTTGCTCATATTCATTTAATGGCAATGGAGATGCATACTGTCTTATGGGATCCTCTGGATCTATTGATAAGTGACAACAAATCCAACAGTCCTCAAGACTCAAGGTTTTGGCAAGCTGCCCATGTACCTGTATCAGAGGGTGTAAAATCGGGTTTTTCAATAAAAGGTCCATAGTTTGAAACATTAAACATATCAACAGAGAACATTTGTAATAAGCCTTTATTGATTAGCTGTGCAAATCAGTAAGTTAGTGTGAGGTACGCTATAATGTCCCTGTGTATCCTTCTTTTTAGTTATAATGTAATCAAAATCAAAAAAGCTGTTTTAACTCTTGTGATGCTTCAGGTTCCACTTGTTCTTTAATTGGCTCCTTCGGGGTTATGTTTAAATGTTGCCAACAGTTCTCAGTTAGTGTAGTTATGCTTCCGTTGTAGAGATGATAGATAGTACTGTTATCAGTCATTGTTAAGTTCACAAGGCCCTTACACTAATATACTCCTGTGTAAAGTTAGGTTTCCTGTCTTCTGGCAGGGCCTCAGTTGCACAAACTGTTTTTGTTATATATTTTGCCACCAGATCCTGTTATAGCTCAGCTTATCATATCATTGAGAAGATCACTTGTTTTATCTTCTTTTGCTGGTCTGTTGCTGTCATCTTCTTTCTTGGTATTGGTAGTCGTCTACTTCTCTTCCTGGTCTGCTGTTGTCTATTTCTGGGGCAGTTTCCCGAGCCTGCCCTGAGTAGTCCTTTGTCGTCTGTTTCTGGGGTTGTTTCCGGGATCTGCCCTGCGTGGTGCCTTGTTGGGCCTTTACTAAGTGGTGTTAGGATCCTTAGTCATCATCTGGTGATAAAGCTCCCTTGCATCTGGTATCATGGATCCACTCAAGTCTGTCCTGTAACTTCTTGGCTATTCTGGTCACCAGCAGTACCAAGTGTGGTCCTACCCACCTAGGAGAAAGAGGATCATTTTTTATTTTTCTATCCATCACTCAGTCACCAGGTTTAAACTGGTGTGTATTTTCATCTGAAGGCCAAGACATTGCACTGGCAACTTCATCATGATGTGATTTCAGGAGATGGCCCAAGGCAATTGCAAAATCTGGTACACTTTCATCAGCCCAGACAATTGCTGCGTTATTACCAGCCAGTGGTGGCTTTAAGCCAATTGCCATACATCGCCTCATGAGCACCTCATGAGGGGAAGTTTTAGTGGTCCTGCAGGGTGTGCTTTGTAGTGCAAAAAGCTCCAGTTGCAATGCATCTGGCCACTTTAGGCCTGTCTCCTGTGTAGCTTTCCTCAACCTCTTTTTTAATGTTGCAGTCATGTGCTCCACTTGACCTGAGCTGAGTGGGTGATGAGGTGTATATAACTGAAGTTTAATGCCCAATGCAGTGCACATTTTGTCAATTATAGAGGACACAAAATGAGTCTCCCTGTCACTGTACATTTTTTATGGCACTCCAAATTGCGGAATGATGTCTTTTAACATGCATTTCACCACTGTTTTGGTGTCATTTTTCCTAGTGGGGAAAGCCTCCACCCATTTTGAAAACATATCTTTGCATACTAACATGGATTTGTAACCATTGTAAGGAGGCAAGTGTGCGAAATCAATTTGCATATTTGCAAATGGTCCATGAGGTACAGGTAAGTGGTCGTGAAATGCTGGTGTTTTCCCTTTATTATTTTTGGTGCATTCAAGACAATGTGAACAAAATTAATCAGTATTAAGTTGTGATGCCTGGTGCAAACCAGTGTGTTCTAATGGTGCTATTCATTTCCCTCTTGCCAACATGTGTTGGCCCGTGAGCCATCCTTGACAAAGGTAGAAAAATAGCACATGGTGCTACAGGCCTGCCATCAGGTCCCTCATCATTTTTAGCATATCCCACTGTCATCCACAACCTCACCTCGCTGGGGTCTGCTAATTCTTGGGCCTTAATGATATCTTTAGTTGTTAAGCTTTGTTTGGTGGATTTACTTTTATCATTTCTCGTCTTAAAAAACTTGGTTCTGCTAGAACTGGTGGAAACATGCTTTCTTTCGCAGCTGCATCAGCACATGCCTTCCCTCTAATTCAGTGGCAGCATTTATATGAGCCTCACATTTTATTACTGCTTTTTCTGCTGGTAGTAGGACAGCTTTGAGCAAATGAGCAACCATGTCAGCATGTTGGATAGGGCGACCTGATAATGTTATGAAATCAAAGTACTTCCACAGTAGTCCAAAATCATGAACAACTCCAAATGCATATCTGGAATCTGTGTAGATGTTAGCTCTTTTTCCCTTTGCTAACAGGCAGACCCTGATGAGAGCATATAGTTCTGCTTGTTATGCTGCAGTGGCCCATGGTAATGCTGCATTTCTATGGTTTTTGCATAGACTGCTCTACAGTAAGTGTGAGTCTGTCTGCTAGCTGAACCGTCAGTGTACAGTCCATCTCTGCATTTGACAGAGGTGTCTGCTGTAAACCTGGTCTAGGCGATGTACATAACTCAACAGTTGCTACACAGTCATAGCCGTCTTCATCCTGCGCATCTGTGCCCGTGTCCCCAGTGGGCAGCAACAGCGTAGACACATTTACAGGTGGGCAGTGCTGTGTAGAGAGATTGCTCTTTGACAAAAAGGTGACCTCATAACCTGTGCACCTTGCAGCAGAGAAATGTTGAGTAGCAGCCAAATTTAGCAGTAACACCCCGACATGTGGCACATATACAGTACATTGATGGTCTAATACAGTAGGAGCCATTCTCTCAACCATTACAGCCAAAGGAGCAACTAAATGTAGACAGGCAGGAAAGCCCTTTACGACCCCAGGCAAAGAGTAATAGGCCACTGGTCCTCTTCCTGACCCATTTTTTTTGTCACTACTGCATTTGCAATGCCATCTCTTTCTAATGCCCTTTCATCACCTCACGACTGGAACCTCAATGTCAAATATTGTATTCAAATCTTTCCACAGGCATTTTGAAAGTTTCACAAGCCTCTCTGTTTGCTTATACCATTCTACCGGTTTCTCCCTCAATTGCAGGTAGTCATTTGTGAATGGCAATTTGCCACTTCTGCTCCATGGGACAATGACATAACCTCCACCTGGAATCTCCCACATTGGCAGCATTTTTACACTCTCATCAGCTTGATTTGCTCCAGCTAGAGGCAAATTCTACTTTGCTTTCTTTTAATCTATTTTTTTGTCCAGCTTTTTTCCCATTTATCTAATGCTCCCCGTGTTCGAATGTTCATAATTAATTCTTCAATGTGCATTCTCATGCCGGGCTATCTTATGTTTGAAATGTCTGTGGAACAAAACTCTAACCTGCAAATACTTTGTACAGGCTTCGACATTTCTAAATCTACATCATATATTTCAGTAAGCTCTACTGATTTCTCATGTCAGTGCTGCTCTGTGTATAACTTCTTTGCACCTGAAGCACAATTCTTCTTCAATGTATGTATCTAATCTTTCCAACTCAAGTATTCCCTCAATTCATTTATTTAATTCTAATTTTAGTCTTGGCACATTCATTGTCCTGTCTCTTCCTGGAGTCTTATCTGTTCTGACACTGTTGTTTACTGTACATGTTGCTCCTCTCTGACTCAAACTGTCTAACCACTCATTACACTGTTGTGCTGAAAAACCTTGCAAACTAATATTACTCCTCCCTGTCATATTTTGTGGGGTGCTACAATGAATACTGCCATTCTGATCTGGTGTGGGCATGTGAGGAATTGGAGTTCCCTGCAGACATCTCACATCTTCTAGCAATCTTGTTTGACTTAACATCTGGTTTAAATTTTCAATTCATGTAGGTGTTAAAGTTGGAGCAACCAAAGCTAATCTCTCAATTTCCAAATAAGTTGAGTATACGGATATCTGCATATCATATGGTGACATCCCTGCAGGTGCCAGATTTGGAGTCTGGAGGGCACTTCTAGAATTACCTGAAGAACACAATCGAACAACTAGACATATGGTCACAGGAACTGCCAGGGTATCTGCCCCTGTCAAATGTGTCTGACTCTGAGGACTTGTCCTCCCAGTTCTTTGACCTAATAATACTATCCGGAAATATGTCCTGATTGACTTGAGCTTATACTCAGAGTTGTCTGTCCTGGAGTACAGATGGCCATACTCTGGTTCTGATTAAAATTTTGCACAGGTGCTTTCAAATTAGGTGTTCATTTCATCTGAATCATTTTTGTACCTGGCACTACCTGATTCACTTCTAGCCTTGTAATGTGCTGTGCTGTACTGACAACAGAGACCGGTGGATACACTGCAGGCATTCTGTATCACAGAATCAACAGGTGTACTTGGGGCTACCTGATTTGGGCTTTGTGTAACTGGAGCTATTGGCACACTTGGGGCTACATTCTGAACTCTCAACTGAATTATATGTTGGGGTCAATTCAGTAAAATCTGATTTGCAAAGTTGTTGTGTGAATCACTCTCATGTGTTTCTGTCTTTTTAACCTCATCTGCTGTCTGCCCTGCCTTTTCTCTTTGCTTATTTTTTGTTTTAGTTTACTCACATCACCTTCTTCTGTAGAAGCTGGAAACATTCTTACCCATCTAACAAGTCTTTTCTCCACATTTTCTGTTCCTCATCCCATCTAGCTTCTGCCAGTGTGTTTCCTGCTTTCCTCACCCACCATTTTGAATGGGTGGGCCGGAGGGGATCACAAAACCTCTCTGGACAATAACAGCCCAAAGTCATGTACAACACCAAATCCATATTGGCTGTCAGTAACAATTTTCACTTTAAGCTGTTCGGAAACAAAGCACGCTCTTGTAAGAACAACCAATCTGGCTACTTGGGCAGAAACGACTCCTTGAAGTCAGGAAGCTTTGACAACTCTTTGGATGGTGCAAACTGCATATCCAGCTCTCAGGGTTCCTTCATTGTTTCTGAAGCAGGAGCAAACAACAACCACAACTTGGTCATTCTCCTCTATATATACATCCTGAATATCAGGTCTGGGTTTGGTGCATAATTCAGTAACATCGAGGCAGTCATGTTCCACCTCATTTACATCATTGGGATCATCAACATTGACAGGTAATAGTGTGGCTGGATTCAATGCAGAACAGCTTTTAATAGTCACATTTTGAGAGCCAACCGTAAGTAACTCATAACGGGTAAGGCAGGAATTGGTCAGGTATTAGGTTTTTGTTCAGGTCAAAAGGACCTTAACTGAATGAGACATAAACAGTTAAAGGATGGCCACCACATTCTTTAAGCAGCCAAGCAAAGCTGCGGTAACAGGAACCAATGTGGTGGAAAAATATGCCACATGTCTGTGTATTAATCCATGCAACTGTGTTAAAACAGAAAGGGCACAACCATCACGTTTATGACAAAACAGTGAAATATATTTTGTGTAATCAGGCATTACAAGAGCCACGGCTCTGTACAAACTCTCTGACAGCTCAGTGAAAGCTTTCATGCATGTCTCATCAAACAGGTCTGAGTCAGTAATGTCTTTGTGTGTTAGTTTCTCAAGAGGCTTTTTCTTACAAAATTGAGATCCATTGGTGGCAGTAGCTCACCACGCCCAGAAATATTCTGACAACTCTCTGTGTGACTAGGGGTTTATTTGCATAACGGCAGCAACTTTCCTGGGACACGTTTCTTGCACTTTTTCCAGTCAAGTGACCCACATATTTTATCTCCTTCTGACAATACTATAATTTAGTTGGAGAAACCTTCTGTCCATTTTCACCTAAATACTTCAATAGAGCTAGGGTATCTTGTCTGCAGGCTTCACATGTTTTTGATGCAATTATTAGGTCATCAATGTACTGGATGACGGCAGACTGAAATGGGATTTTTCAAGACTCCAAATTCTTTTTAAGGATCTGATTAAAAATAGACGGTGATTCTAAGAATCCCTGAGGAGTGCGGCACCACGAATATACACAGTTGCCAAATTTGAAGGAGACAAGTAAGGGGCTCTCTTCAAGCAGAGGACCTCAGAAAAATGTTTCAGACAAATCAATGACAGAAAACCATTCGGCTTCACATAGAATCTGGAACAAAAACACAGCTGGATTCAGCACCCTGGGACAACTTGACACCACAATCTCCTTCACCTTTCTTAAATCTTGGACTATGCAATATTTTCCACTGGGCTTCCGTAATCCCAGGATAGGGGAATTTCAAGGGCTGCTCATCACTTTCTTTTGAACTCCCTGCTCAACAAAGTCTGCAATTACCGGGGTAATCCCTTCAATCACTTTTTGGGACATATTATACTGGGGTGTTTTAGGGAAGACTGTATTTGGCTTTATGGTCACTTTGACTGGCTCAACACTTCGGATGAGTCCAATGTCCTTTCCGGAGTGAACTCAAACTCTTAACATTGCAGTGTCATGTAATTCACCAGGTAGGTCTCTGACTGTCACTGCAAGAAACAACGAAATGACAGGGTATATTTCATCAATTTGGCTGGTGATTTCCTCATCATCACTGTTTATCTGGATTTCTAGTCCCTCATGTGTACAAGTGATGGATCATTTTAATTTGCAAAGCAAGTTCCTTCCTAAAAGGCTCAAAGTGTTGCGTAGGCTCTCATTATCTTAATGAGACTACTGGATATTGAGCAGCAAGATCGTCCACGGTGTGGGGGACTGAGTCTGACCCACGGTGGATGACACTTGTCGCTCGAAATCAGGGCTTTGCTCCGGCTAACTAGCAGTGCCTCATCTCTCCCGAATGGTAGAGATGATTGGGCAACCAAGCGCATGACTTTTCTGTACTTTTCAGGGAAGTCGTGGTCACTCAGGTCACAACTGGTTCTCTCATACACAGTGCGGTCTCATATATAAATGACAATAAAGGCAGTGTCAGTTTTAAAGATTGGTTTAATAAAACAACTGCATTTCGGATAGCAAAGTGTGAGCTGCAATAACCAGAACTACACAACACAGTAATATTAAAATAGTAACGATGAGAGTGAAACACAAGAATAAGGCTATCATAGTGCCGCTAGATTATTCTCTCTCTAAGTTATATTTTCGAGCACAGCGTTTAAGCTTTAAGCCTGCCTTTCAGGTGCCCCCGGGAGGACATCAACCCTCATACTTGAGCAAAGGCCTGTAATCTGCATCAGTGTCTACAACGAGGCATTCAGCATACAGTTGTGGTTCCCTGGTTGGAATCCCCTCTTGACGTGTACTAGGACTAGAAAGTGTTTTTATAACTAACACCCAGATGTTCTAAGAAAATGTCCCTACGTAAGTATGTGTATCTTCTACTAATACTGGAGATTAAGGCCCATATTTATACTTTTTGACGGCAAACTGCGCTAACGCAGTTTTGCGTCAAAAAAATTAGCGCCGGCTAACGCCATTCTGAAGCGCCATGCGGGCGCCGTATTTATTGAATGACGTTAGCCGGCGTTAATGAGCTAATAGTAACTTCCTCCAGGAAGGGTAGCTCGTAGTCAGCTTCTCTGAGCAAACGCAGCTGCAGCTCGCATGTCTGGTAATGAACCCGACAGCAGCATCAATCACTGAGGGGGCGTTGCTGTGAAAGACAAACTTCCACTGCGTATTCAAAAGAGCACCAACGGCACCGAAACACGGGCTGCACACAATCCAAAACTGGTCTGAATGACAGAGACCAGTCACACCCCAAATGTTCCAGGAGTGTTGCTCCAAACTGCTGCATCATGCGGTCACGACACAGCTGCGCTGATGGGAGTGCCTGCACTTGTCCTTGTTGCGGTGGGACAGCCATTGCGGAAAAACAACAGCAACAGCAAAATGCCAGCTAATAAAGCCAAAGTAATTGGAAATCCCCCAAAAATGCTTCCAAAAATTGAGTGAATAGCCGAAGGTATCAAACCGAATATAGAGGAAAAGGTATGAACAAAACCAATACCAACAGCTTTGAAAAAATTTGCGAATCCAGCTATACATCCCACCAGTTCACCAAAGTGTCTCGGAAAGTTCGTATTTAACAGGGACTGTATTTCTGCCGACGACCTTGCCACTTGAAGTGTCTCGCGTGCAGATGTAAGGGCCACATGCTTCTGAAACAATAAAGCCTTCAGTCTACTTAACTTGTCAAAATTTACCTTGGAAGTAGCAATTTGAGGCCAGATATCAGCTACCTCCTTAAATTTAGTGGGGGGAAACAACACGTTCCCGCAGCATGTAACGACCTTAGAGACCGAAACAACGTAAACTACTCCGGCCCACATGCCACAACAGTCTTCACTATTGAGAAGGACGTAGCTGCCATTTGAAAGCACCTGGAACGTGCATTTCATCAAAGGGACTGGAACTCCCTTCAGATAGCAAGCCAAGTTCGCAACCGAGGCATTACACGGCCCATGCCAAGACAGCTGCTTACAAATCATCGAATGGCTGACGGAAGTCTCGTATTCACTACTGCTAAGAAAGACTTCTTTCATGCCATTGAGGCACTTGTATGAGAAGGGTAGCTCCCACACCTCATGGACATAACTATCTCCCAACTTTTCATATCTGCCTACAGGAACGTGTTTTAAACAAGAAGTGAATTGTAATGTAGAAATAGGCAGATTAATAACCCCATGTATCAACCACTCTGCCGAAGGAATCTCGGCCACGGTAAAAGGCAGTCTTTCTATCTTTTCAATGTTGAGCATGACATAAGTTGCTTCCTTTTTAGCCATTAGCTGTTGTTGTCGCGTCAAATTAAAGGAAAAAAATATTTCCCTGGCACTGATGTGCTGCCACGGAACGCAACCCGCCTTCAAAGTCTGAAGTGTCCAACCCAACTGCATAATGGACCTGGTCTGGCTCTGACCATTATATAAAGGAGACATATCGGATCGTATAATGTCTATAGCAGAAGAAACAATGTTGTTAATTGTATATATCCGGTCGGACAAGGTGTGAATCCCATTATCCACAACAGCTAATGCGTTTTTCAAATTTTCCTGGTCTATCTGCCTTAACCGGGCTGCAGCCTCTTGTTGAGAAAGTTTCCATATTTCATTGTATACTTCATACAAGAAACCCTTCCTACGTGGTATCTTTGGACCTGAAAAGAAATCTTGTAAGTCAGTGTTGTTAGACAGGAGATTGAGGTGTGTCTTAACCACGTCTAGTGAGGATGATTTTAGCCACTGTTGGCACAATTTTCCTACACTATATGTTGTAATTATGTCAGCATGGTCTGGTGATATATATAGAGGGTCTGACCTACTCGTTCGGAAACCCCCGAGGAGGTGACAAAACGTTGATGACACCCGTTGGTATCTATTGGCCACAATAACCACCCGCCTGGACGTGTCAGTGAAGCATTAAACGTACCATTCTGGAGCCACTCGTTCAGCTCTTGTATAGTTGTGTTCGTGTACTTTTGCCAGTTATCAAATTTCACAGGGGCAGGTATTCTGGGCATGTTTAATTCTTTAATCATGGCTAAGCCTAACCAACTTGTCTGTTGTACTGTTTCATTTATAAAAAATAATTTGAACAGGGATGAGACATGCTCTAAACAATGTTTTTGTACCCTTAGTCTGCCAATTCCTTGTTCCCCAAACACTTTTCAAATCAACATATTTAGACCAATATTCATAACCTTCAATTGTTAACCGGGAAACAAAGGAGTCCGAATATATACATTTTGTGTTGGTCAATAACATATGTGTATCCTTAGTAGGAGTTACCTTAAAATAATATGACTCAGCATTTTTTTGACGATGCCCAGAAAAATACACAAACTTTTCTGTATAAGTTTTTTAACTCCCTTGCGGGGGAGTTGGACAATGTTCCCATTGTGTGTAATTAAATATCATTTTTGGACTGCTCGCTCTATGTATGAAGTGGTGCCCATAATAATTATAGCAAAACATATCACCATAATTTTCTCTAAACTGGTAAACATCTTTGTTTTCATAGACAGTATAATATTGCAATTCTGTCATCATAGAATCAACTGTTTTCACGTCCCAATCATCAGATACAATGCCTGGTATGACTATATCGTTCATAGATAATTTTAACACATACAGTACTTGAATGATTTCAGTGGGACCATATATATCAAACATTACTTTGTCCCACACAATCCTATCTGGAATTGGTACTGCAGAAATGTTCACAAAAGGCAAGTCTCTTCGAATCTTGTGATGAAAAATGTGGTTTCAAAACATCCTCCACCTGTTCAACCGCTGATCTCTCTGGAAGAAAATGACCATGTGTTAACAAGAAAAAAGTAATGACAAAACCAATCCAAAGCAGAAAGGCTAAGACAGTCAAGGAAAGCCATACATAGTTCCATGGAAAAATGAAATATGTTTCTTTAATCCAATGTATTAACTTACGTGCACCTAACAGATCAGCTGTCGAAGAGGCAAACGAGTCTGATAGACCGTCGTTGTAGTCAGCAAAGTAACCAGAGGCAGTTTGTGCAAATGGCGTAGCCGTGGCCAATGGTGGAGTTGGTGTTTCCTGTGGTGGTACACTGTAGACAGCACCATCCGTCTGATTTGTAGTCATAGTGATTTGATCAAATGTTTCTAAATTGCTTGTTGTTAGTGGAACCAATGCAAGATCATCATCCACCCTCCCCAAGCTCGGAGAGGTATCAGTGTTGGTATAAACAACTTGAAGCAGAACTTCTTCTCCAGTAGTGAGAGGGATTCGGGAACTACTGGATGTTCCTCTTAGTCGGCTGTGCAGAATCGGCCACTTGTAGTTTGGCATTGTCAATGGAAACAAAACGATTTTCTTTGGCACCTGGCAACGGTGGTAGAATAACCGTTCTGGTACCGTGTATCCCCAACACAGGGACTGGTGCTCGATAAGAAGTGCCAAATTCTTTTTTCACTGTGACCTTTTCACGTACAAGATCCCCAACCTTGGGAATCCAGCCGGTAGATGTTACTGGTACATCCTTAATTCCTGTGGAGGAAGTACTTTTAGAAGAGTTATCTTCACGGAACTGCTGTAATTCCTGTAAAACAGTGACACGATCATTTATGTCAAAAGATGTTTCTGCTGCCTCCACACCAGGACCATCAAGATCTGGAACGAACATTGGTGCTCTGAACAGGCACTCATATGAACTACGGGCCCCCCCCCCCCAGGGACCTCCTAGGCAGGTTATTCAGTGCTCTTTGAACTCCATATAGTTGGGTTAGCCAACTACGACCCGTACCTAGGACTCTGGCTGTTAAGGATTGCTTTAAATTGCGTTTTAATCGCTCCATGACACTATTTCCCTCGGGATGAAATAGAGACGAGTACTGGAGTTGGACCCCCAAAGAAGCCATGGTGTCCCTGAATGCCTTGAGGCAAATGCAGGGCCCTGGTCCGAATGGAATGCCGCAACTGCATATGTACTGATAAAGACTCGCAAATCTTTAATAACAGTCCGAGCATCAGCCGAGCGTTGTGGCCACACCCACACAAATCTGGAGCAGGAATCAACAGCAACTATTAATGTATTTGTATGCACTATCAAGTGTTAATGGACCGCAATGGTCCAAGTACACACATTGTAATGGTCTATTGGAAATTAAGAGGAGTGTCTGTGGCGGGCACTTGGCCGGGGAAACTTTAATTTGTTGACAGATGTCACAACAAAGGACATACTGCTTAGTCTCTTTATAGAGACCGGGCCACCAATAACCGGCCTATAAGAGTGAAATTGTAGCCGCCACACCAGCATGGGCAGATGCCACCCCCTCATGCGCTGCTTTAATCAATTGAGGTCTTACATCTTTATTGGGGATGTTGCGTATGCCTACGCCTGGAATTTTAACTTCAGTGTTCAGCATACTCCCCATCAAGTATTGATATTTATTAGGAAATCCTTTAGGATAAGTTGTGCCATCAACCGTAGCTTTTATGGCAGCCGTAATGTCTGTGTCTGGTTTGGAACTCGATCGAGTCACTGCAGCTACAGTGGCAGCTGCCACTGCTGACTTTGCGGCTTCATCAGCCAAAGTATTTCCAGCAACGTGTATTCCAACACGCTGGTGTCCAAGTGTATGCACAACATGGACTTTGGGTAGCGTCTCTTTCAGGTCTGCTACCTTCCCCCACAGGAGTCTGTGTTTAATGGTGTTGCCTTTTGAATCTCTGAACCCATTCAAGTGCCAGTAATGCAGATATTCATTAAAGGACTGGGCGCAATAATATGAATCACAAACAATCAGAGTGAACTGTGTCGGATCCGTATGTTCTACTGCCATCAGTAGAGCTTTTAGCTTAGCCAACTGTGCTGTACAATCCCCCAAGGTCTGTGTATAGGTATGTTGTGGACAGAATTTCTCACCCTCCATATAGCTGCTTACGACTGCGCATGCAGCAGAATATTGATGTTTAGTTCCAGTCGCTGGTTGCGCAGCTCCATCGGAGTACATGACTGCATGATATTGATCAATAGGCAAGGTGTCTGCGGGAACTGGATATTCTACTTCATATTGTACAAATTCCTGAGTTTGTAATTTTGGGTCGAAAATTGAATCTACATCAGTGGCTGTTAGAGGCGTAGCCCATTGTATCCATCGTGGATGAAGTGCTTTCGCGTTCGGAACGCTAGCTTTTGTAACAGCCTCTAGGGCTGGAATAGGAGAAACAACAATAATGCTTTTTCCATGGGCAAGAGGTCTTACTTTAATAACACCCATCTGCACAGCAGTGAGAATTTTTTCCATGGGTGCAAAGCGTTGTTCAGCAGCTGAATACAAATGTGATTTGTTTGCAATCGGGACTGTCTCACCTTCACTAAATGTTACATAAGTAAAACCGATGGCTCCAGCTGTTACCCTGATGACCAAATGTGTTTTATTGTCCCTTGTGTGTAAATGTTTTGCTGCTAGCATATCTGCCTGTAATTTTCGTAGAGTGCGTGTATGTTCAACCGTTCAGAATTTACTTGAAAAATCGGGACGTATTAACTCATATAAAGGTTTTATGCGTGTTGCATAATCAGGAATGTATGTTGCGCCAAAATTTAGAAAGCCCAACAACGATTTAAGTTTTTTAATCGTATTTGGTGGTTGCAATTGTGCACATTTTTCTAAAAATTGCGGCGCTAGGCTCTTTCCTTCACTCAACAGCTCATATCCCAGGAACAGGACGCTGAGGAAGGCAATTTTTGACTTTTTAAAGTTAAATTTGTAGCTGAGTTTGGCAAACCCTACAACAATGCGGGCTATCCGTCTTAAATGTTGTAGTAACTCGTCATCCGTGAGATATATATCGTCCACATATGACAATGCTTCAGGGTGTATCTCGTGTAAAATAGCAGTCACACGAGCCGCAAACAGTCCTGGGCTGTTCTTATACCCCTGGGGCCAACAACAGATTTTTTTCTGAGAGCCTAGTGCGCTAAAGCTTGTTAAGTCCCTGCTTTCAGGCGCTATATTCTGGCAGAAGAACCCATTCGAGATATCTAAAGTTTTTTCGAATTTTTTCTGCACAATGTTGCTCATTAGTGCAGTGCTATGTGAATTTTGTATAGCATATGTACGTGTATGTCCATTTAAATGTCTGTGGTCTAAGACTATTCTGTATGAATGGTCCGGTTTAGCTACAGGGAATAAAGGGTTATTCATCGGTGAGACACAGGGTTCAATCACACCATGGTATTCTAATTGCGTGAGTATTTGTCTCACCGGTGCCCTTGCTTCATGCTTTATGGGATACTGCGGTTGTGGCTGAGGTTCACTTTTAATGGGAATAACACTGTTTGGAGAGTTCCTATCCCACCCTACATGATTTCTATATAACGCAGGTGCTTGTGCTAGAGCCCATTCTATAGAATAAGACTCCGTGAGTTCCTCTGGAACAAGGGGCGAGACGGAAGGTTTAATAACCTCTTCCCCATAGGGCAGGTGCGGACAAAATCACGCGGCCAATCTTGTTCGGGCAACAAAATGTCATATACTTTGACTACACGGTCCCAAAAAATTGCGTGTATCGTGCATTCAATGCATCCTCCCAGTTGTAGCGTTAATTTATACAACCTATCAGGCTCGGAGACACACATGTCCGCTGTTTCTACTTGTATAAAGTCATCAGTTGCTTTCACCTCCAGATGCTCTAGAAGATTCCGGCAAACTGTTGTGACCTCTGCCGCGCTGTCTAGCAGTGCTAGAGCCCAGTTCTTGTTCTTCAAGAGAACCCTCTTCCTGAGTGGCATGTCGAACTTGAAACAGCTGCCACTTTTTTCTTTTTAAATTGTTGTTTGTGTTGTATGGTTTTCTCTTCCTTTTTAACAGAAACCTCCAAAGAGCGTTGTGATTCCTGTCTCGGTTTCACGTACTCTGTCCTCCGCTCTGATCGCCCACCTCTCTCATTTCTCTTTTCCGATGAATCCTGAAAGTAACGAGATTGGCGTGTATCAGTATATTGATATCTATCAGGCGTTTTCATATTCTCTCTATTCCTAAGATTATATTTATTCTGTGGGGTCTCTACTCGTGGAGATTCTCCCCTTTCTTTTTTAGGTGTTTGTTGTTTTTTCTCCCACCGTTTCTTAGTACCCTCAGGTTGCTGTTTAGTATTATCTTTATTAATTTTACCTTGAATTTGTGTTTTTTGTTGTTTAGCCCCTAGGCTATCTCGACCGATACTTGAGTAAGTTTCCGCTATTATTTTAGGCAGCTCTCGTTCCTGATCTTGTTGCGGAACGTCACTGCGAGTGCTACTGCTTCCCCTATAAGGTTACTTAGGATGATTTAAGAAACTGTGGCAAAATTGCTTATCAGTTGCATTCCCAAATCTAGGGCTGGAGCAGCCCCGTATTCATCTTGAATTTGTTTAGGCACTTCCGGTAGGTTGGCAAGTGTCGGTGTACCATGTGCCGTTGTATAGAGCGCGGCAAATACCGTGCCCCATGTGTTACAGTGTTCAACTGTAGGGACCATCCCAAAGGGCAAGCACATAGTTCTTTAATAATAACTTTATTTTGGCTAAAAGCCATAAAAGTGTCCAGTAAAGCAACATACCACAATCATGCAATAAATAAATAATTAAAAATAGAAAAGAAGAGTGTCGAATAGTACATTAACAAGTCTTAACAGCTTCCTTCTAAAGTAAACTATTAAAACACACAATTACAATAACAATACAAAAATGAGCATCAAGCTTTAAAAATCTGAAAGCCTATTTTACTTAATTCCACTTAATAATCTACTTCAGCCTTCAATACTTTTGGTTTTGCCAATCAGTCAGCAAGGGTTCCTCTGCTTCTTATGGCCCATGCGCTTTGAAGATATCTTGCGACTGCAAAAACTACCTTATCGCTTGTGTCGCTTGTCAGGATTCGTAGGGATGTATTATATTCCCTTATCCCCATTAATCTACATAAAGGGATAATCCACTTCTTCCTTTGAACCAAGTATCTGGGGCAGAAGAACATAAGGCGCGCAAGTGTCTCTAATTGCTTGTTGCAAAAATTGCAGAAGCTCAGATTGCTGTCCTCCTTGTTCCACCTTGCAGTGAATGTCTTGAGTGGCAAAATCCCTAGCCTGAGTTTAATAAAAAGGCTTTTGGTATAGGGAGGGTTTATGTTATCCATATAGGCCTCAAATTTGGGACTGAATTTGTAATCTAAGAACAGTAGCGTCCTATTGCCTATGGACTTCTTGGTCCAAATCTGCATCAAAATGGTCTCCCAATAAGATCGCTTTATACGTGCTTTCACTTCCCTGGTTAAAGTATAAGGATCTCACCACACCTCCTCCATTTTAATGAGTTGACTCAAGCACATAGTTAATATTCTATGTTTATCCTGAGGTCCTGTATGGGGAAATACCGCCTCCAGCGTATGAATTTTTTGTGCTAGCCAAAACGGAGTCTCCTCTCGTTTGGCTGGGACCTTACCCATAATTGAATGTACAGTCACCAGATTTATACCTGGTATTACTGCATGTGGTTGTGCTGGAGCGGCACTCGCTGGGTTTGTATTTAACGTCTGCATCACAAATTGTACTAATCTTCTGTATATTGCTGTTAACGCAATGTACAAGAGTCAAACCTCAGCTATTGCCAAATTCGCAACCGCAGGATGTGGTGTATATGTGGCCAATAAAGGCCAGGTAGGACCGTCATTACTTAGTGGACCTAACCGTACTGGTAATACTGTGTGGGGTAGGGCACCATCAAGCCAATTATTATGTTCTTGATAAGATAGAGGTATCTCTAAGTATGCGTACTCCCTGTATTGTCCAGGTGCGTTCGCAACTGTATATGTATGAAATGTATTTGTATTCCCATCAACTGCTGGAAATGTGACCCAAGAGTAGAAAAGTTCTGTTCTATAGGCTGCATGGGCGTCCACCACAAACGTGACTGGACCTCCCAGGGCCGTAAGGCCATGTGCTAGTAAGTGTGTTGTGAGAGGTTGTCTCATGTTAAGAGCTATTTGTACAACCTGGGGATTCGCCATCATAGAAGCACTAAGAGTTCAGAGAAGGCCCACCAAGATGGGGTTTTTCCCTTTTAAAGTTGAAGCTTGAACAACCACGAGCTAAAATAGGATTACCTATGCAGCTGTGGTGGAAATCCTCAGCACTACGTACGTCTCCGTATACGGAACTGAGGTGTCATTATATATATAATGAGACTGAGGCATTCCGGTGGACCCGAAAATTAGAGCCTGACCAAACGTTGGTGGCGCCATGTCGCGTAGGCTCTCATTATCTTAATGAGACTACTGGATTTTGAGCAGCAAGATTGTCCACGGTGTGGGGACGCAGTCTGACCCACGGTGGATGACACTTGTCGCTCCAAATCCGGGCTTTGCTCCGGCTAACTAGCAGTGCCTCATCTCTCCCGAATGGTAGAGATGATTGGGCAGCCGAGCGCATGACATTTCTGTACTTCTCAGAGAAGTCGTGGTCACTCAGGTCACAACCGGTTCTCTCATACACAGTGCGGTCTCATATATAAATGACAATAAAGGCAGTGTAATTTTTAAAGATTGGTTTAACAAAACAACTGCATTTCGGATACAAAGCGTGAGCTGCAATAACCAGAACTACACAACACAGTAATATTAAAATAGTAACGATGAGAGTGAAACACAAGAATAAGGCTATCATAGTGCCCTAGATTATTCTCTCTCTAAGTTATATTTTTGAGCACAGCGTGTTAAGCTTTAAGCCTGCCTTTCAGGTACCCCCAGGAGGACATCAACCCTCATACCTGAGCAAAGGCCTGTAATTT
This sequence comes from Pleurodeles waltl, assembly GCF_031143425.1. Lineage (NCBI taxonomy): Eukaryota > Metazoa > Chordata > Amphibia > Caudata > Salamandridae > Pleurodeles > Pleurodeles waltl. Next base: position 358,482,871 of record NC_090450.1, on the reverse strand, counting down.
GTGTCAGCGTCTGCAACGAGGCATTCAGCATACAGTTGTGGTTCCCTGGTTGGAATCTCCCTCTTGACGTGTACTAGGACTAGAAAGTGTTTTTATAACTAACACGCAGATGTTCTAAGAAAATGTCCCTACGTAAGTATGTGTATCTTCTACAAATGCTGGAGACTAAAGTTCTACCACGTTTACCGGCAATGTACCGGACTGTAGCCTTGACTGGAGCACAGGGCGATCGAGAATGCATTATTTGAGAACACAGTGCTGAGCTAAGCTAAACAGTGCGATAGAAGAAATTAAAACAAGACCGTAAAAACTGGTTATTGTAAAACAACAACGCAAAGCTGAATAAAATATGTCTAGGGCAAAGTGCATTGTGGCCTAGTATGTTAAACTTAACGTGCATGGAGCTATACTTAAAACGGCTACACTACAAAAGGATTTGAGTCACAAACTACAAATTGGTGTAAGTCCTCGAAGGTTCCTTTTTTAACTGGGATCAATTCTGTAATAGGGTTTGTCAAGTGCTGATTTGCTACTCCTGCTGCCAGAAATGTCCTTCCAGAGAGGGGCACATTAGAGACTTTTGCAGTTCTGACAGTGGAACGGGTTGCTTCAGTGTCAACCAGAAATGAAACATCATGACTTATAACAGTCGCATTCACAATGTACCCACGCTGATCTACCTCTAGTGATGCAGCCAGCACATTTTCCTCTTCCTCTGAGCCTTTACTCTGACATTCTTCACTCATTTCATCATCAATTAAATTTGTAGGTGGTTATTGTGTGATTAACTGCTTCGTGGTATTATTTGACCTATGGTTCACGTTCTGCTGAGGAACCATTACCTGCTACTGTACCATCGGAGCTTGTGGAATCTGAATTTGCAGTTGCAGAATTTGTATTTGCTGTTGGGGAATCTGAATTTGTACTGCTCTAGTAGGAACATTCATGTTTTGAAATTGGAGCCTCTGTACCCTTTGTATGGCAAGAGATAATTATATAAAAGCTGAATTATAAATTTATCACCTGAATCATTTTCGGCAGCTCCTGCCTTTTTGCGTTCATCTGATCTCTACTCTGAATCCTCTGTGGGCTTTGGGTTTGGGTCTAACACTTCTGTCACCCTCCTGTGTCATTGGTGGAAATAATTTCACTACATGTAATGTGTCTGCACTCTAGATTTTTGTTCCTCATCCCATTTAGCTTCTGCTAATGTCTTCTCTGTTTTTCTCATTCTCCTCTCAAATTTGTGACTCTCTTTCTGTCTTGCAACTAATTCCCAAATGGCAAATGCCTCAAATTGTGCAGGCCTTTGAGAGGGTTTTAATTCATACAACACCCTCCTTAAGTTTTCAAAAATTCTCAAATTGAAAGTTCCGTAGCAGGGTAAAGCTAAGCAGCCATCTTTCTCTGTGATTATGCACCATTGTTTCACCCAGAGACATGCTGAAGCTCCTTTCTCTTCTATCACTCCAAATTCTGGTGTACCCTCAGGTGGAACAGGTTCACCCTCTCTGACTGGAATGAAAACGTCTCCTCTCAACGCACCCCTTGAAGGTCTAAAAAAATTCATTTTTACACAAAAATCTAATTCATGCACATATTTTACGGAACCAGGAAGTACATTTCAATCTGGCAATCATTTTTGCAAGCTGTCTTCAACAAATAGCAGCGCAGGCTTGTCCACCAGTCAGTGCAAGGGTCTTCTCACTACCCAATCTGTCCCAGAGCGGACCAAATGCCATCACACTCCCTTCACTCTGCAGCTGCAACTCACTTCACAGCTGCTCATACACAACTCATGCATACAACTAAATACAAAATATTGTGAACACAGAAACCAAACCTGTCTGCTTACTACGGTTAGAACTAAGAAGCTTTCAAAGCTGTGCCGGCTACACTTCCGACTGTGGCTTTCACACATACACAAGTAAGATTTGACCTGCACATCTCACTCCGGTTGATGCGGATCCTCCCTGTTCACTCAAGATTTACCTAATACCAACCAAAACTCGACCTCACTTAAGGGAACAACTACTGGTATTGTCAACAGTGCCCAATTGACCAACACTTCACCGCAGACAATAAATTAGCCAAGTGTTTCCCAACACTTGTGCGGTACTCCCGTATCTTAAGCCACGCAGGACACGTAAACAACAACCATGTGGCCAATTTCTTTGCATAAAGTGCAACACTCACTATAACTCCCCAAACAACTCATGAATTACACTTCACTACAATTTTAGCAAAAGCACTTCAAGGTAAAAGCCCCTACTCAAAACACATACCATACACTTGTAACACAACACTGGAATTTTCATCAACCCCTAAATTCACCATGAACAACTTACAAACCTGATTCCCCTTCCCATGAGGCAGAACCGTCACTCTCCTACCAAAAACTAAAAGTACATTTTCCTCCTCCCAATTAGGATTTGGAAACCGTGTGGGTGGTAGGACGCAACAACAATCCCTACCCACCTTAGAAGTTGATGGGATCTTTGGACTCAGCAAGGAGTGTGGTAATCGTATTAATTAAACACCAATCAATCAACATAAACATTTAAACCAATTTGTACACTCTAGAAAATTGAGATGCCATGACCAATTTTGCCACAGAAACAAAACTCCAAGCTGATTCAAATTTCAAAGCTTTATTACAATCACAATTACAACCAGGACGACTCCTGGTGGCTGATTGAACTGGGAGCAGCCCCGACACCCACCTACCACGCACGCAACCTGGGCGTCATCCTCAACTCAACACTCTCCATGACCAAGCAAGTCAACGCCGTCTCTTCCTCCTGCTTCAACACCCTCTGCATGCTCCGCAAGATCTACAGGTGGTTCCCCACAGAAACAAGAAGAACAGTCACCCAGACCCTTGTCAACAGCAGACTTGACTACGGAAACGCCCTGTATGCAGGAGCCCCAGCCAAACTCCTCAAACGACTGCAATATATACAAAACGCCTCTGCACACCTGATCCTCGGCGTACCCCGACGTACCCCGCCCCGCCACATCACTCCCCACCTGAGAGACCTACACTGGCTCCCCATCAACAAAAGGATAACCATCAAGCTCCTCACCCACGCACATAAGGCACTCCGCAACACCGGTCCAGCCTACCTCAACAGATGACTCACCTTATACACCCCGAACAGCCAGCTCCGCTCAGCCGACCTCGCCACCGTCCCTCGCATACAAAGAGCAACCACTGGAGGCAGATCCTTTTCTCACCTTGCTGCCAAGACCTAGAACATCCTCCCATTACTCCTATTACAGACGAAAGACCTGCTGACATTCAGGAGGCTTCTCAAAACCTAGCTGTTCAAGCAGTAGTAGCACCCCCCTCCCCTCAGTGCCTTGAGACCCTCACGGGTGTGTAGCGTGCTCTACAAGTGTACTGATTGATTGATTGCCAAAATAATTTAAATTGTACGTAAAGCTAAGTTATAAATATACACGAAAACCATTGGCTCCCTGAAACGTCTGAAGAAATTCAACCTACCAAGCATTAGAGCCATTAAGTACTCTAGCAATATAACAGAGACAAATAACACAATGATTTGAGCAACTGAGACCAATTTCAAGTTGGTTGATAGTGATATTAGTACAATTTATATATCAACAATCCATTTGCTGGGCAGGGTCATCCTTAATTTTATCACAAATTTGGACTTCCATGTGTGAGGAAGGGCTGACAAATGTGGTAAAAAACAAAAGATATAAGAAGACAAAAATAATTTAGAAAATCATCTTACTAGGAAACTAGCTATAAACATATACTGGTGTAAGCCATTTGAGCTGAAAAGAAAAATGAGAACATTATATATATATATATATATATATATATATATATATATATATATATACATATATATATATATCAAACAATTGGCTTCTCTCCCTTTGCCTCTAGGCAAATGTAACTAGGAATATATATGTATATATATATATATATATATATATATATATATATATATATATATATATCGAAAAATTGGCTTCGCTCCCTTCGCCTCGTCCACAATTCCTTCCACTTAGCAATACGCCGTAGCATTGTACTTCCAATCGGGCTCAAAAGAAGAAAGATGGCAGCACAACCAGGTATGTGGTGACAGTATTTCCATCACAAAAAGTTTTTTATTTCATTGAAACGTGCATCAGCTGGTAAAAATGGTTACACATTTCAGCATACAAGCCTTCTACTGACCACTACAGATATATATATTTATGATTCATCGATCCAGAGCGCAAACAGCTTCACAGCATCAGTAGACAGCAGCATCAGGGCGGTGCAGAACAAGAGCTGCACATAGGGCAAAGTGGCAGTTCAGACTACTTTGGGCATATTAATGCTGAACAGCATAAGCATTGGGGCAAATAGAAGAGGATTACTAGGGTATCCCAAAGGCATTCAAGAGACGGGAAAGAAGCATAACTCAAAGCACAAGAGGCAAGAGTGCACTCACCCTCATATTGCCCAAAGAAGACTAACCTAAAGTTCACAAGTCTCTCCTTACCCAGAATTGTCCTTTTTCTCTAATTGGACCGCAGAGTGGGCCCATTAGACACAAATTGATCAATATACAATATAAATTATAGATGCCTATCAGGTTTGCAACTGTTCCGGATTTTTCTCAAAGAAGTTGCAAAGTCATCTTGGGCAATGACCAAAGTTTAGTTGCAAAATGATAAATTGTATAACATTTGATAAATTGCGGTTTCTTCCCATGGATCACAGGATGATTTCAGAAGTTCTCATGTGAATTAGGAATGCTCACTGTTAGTCCAGTAGCTGGAACAAATTCAGCTACAGTTGCAAGGTTAATAAGACCCTACTCGACGCCTTAATACAATAGGACATTCTCTAACACATAAGCAGCCTAGGAAAGAATCCAGGTCAAAGGGAACAAAATGAGACAGCATTTCTTCTCCACTGCTGCGAGAATTGAATTTCAGGCCTGGTCTGGTTAAAGGGAGCTAAATACATAATCATAATTAATAAACATATATACTAATGTGTACCATTTATTAACACATATGCAAAGCAAAATAATTTATTTGCAGTCATCCTCACTGCATAACGTTAGGAATAACTGAGTTGTGCATTTATTTTTCTGCACACGCATAACTCCATGTTAATAAATTCCTATAAATCAACATAAGTATGATTAATTCATGTTAATTTACTACTCATTATATACTTTTAGGGGCATATTTATACTCCGTCTGCGCCGATTGTGTGTCAAAATGTTTGATGCACAATCTGCGCAAACGTTGCCCCGTATTTAAACTTTGACGCCCAAGCCCGCGGATGACAAAATTCCGCTGTGTGCGTCATTTTTTGGATGCGGCAACCTGCCTTGCGTTAATTATATGCAAGTTAGGCGTTCCCGTACAAAAAATGGCTTAAACGGCCGTGCGTCTTATTTATGCTTTCTGGCAAAAATGATGCACGCCGAGAGGCGGAGCCAGAAAATGACGCACAGCCCGATTTGCGTCAAAAATTAAAGCCTGGGTCAGGGCAGGCGTTAAAATGGGGCAAACACACCTACATTTAATCAGAACACACAGAACAAACAGCAGAGCAGCAGAGCAGCAACAGGGAGCCATGGAGGTGATCCTAATTCAGCGTGCACGCAGACGCAGAGCCCAGCAGCAACAACAGCAGAAGGCAGGAGAGGATATTCCGGCCCAGAACCACCCTTCAGGGCCTCAGGGAACACGACATCATCCAGAGGTACCAGTTGAACTGGCAGGCCATTCAGCAGCTGCTGCGCAACATTGAACCGCAGTTGGCCCCCACTTTGGTGACACCCCGCACCATCCCAACAGAAACCAAGCTGCTTGCCGTACTTCATATGCTGGCAAGTGGCTCTTTCCAAACAACTGGTGCCCTGGTTGGCGGAATATCACAACCATCATTCTCCGCCTTTGTGCCTAAAGTACTGGATGCCATCATTCGACTGACACCCGCCACATCTGCTTCCCTAACACACTGCAGAAGCAGCAGGAAACAAAACAGGGGTTCTACCTCATCAGTGGCTTTCCACACGTCCTTGGTGCAATTGACTGCACACATGTACGCCTTGTGCCACCTGCTGCAACTGAACACCTCTACCGCAACAGGAAGCACACACATTCCATCAACGTGCAGGCCATAGTTGATCACCAGGGATTGATCACCAACATCGTGGCTAAATATCCTGGGAGTGTCCATGACTCATACATCTTCTGTCACTGCACCATCAATGAACACTTCCAGGATGGACGGTATGGTAATGGACTACTTGTTGGTAAGTACAAAAACCTACTTATATACACACTGGACAGCAATCCTCTAGACCACACAACACATACACCACAACAGCAACATGTGAACAGGAACATACTGAGGTCGTGACATCGCTAGCCATGTTTCTTAGCTCACCATTGAACCTGTCATACATCGGAAATTACTGTACAGCCTAATGTTAAAATGTCAAAGATCACAACGTGTGGAGTGGGTTGCCCAAATGTCACCTTGCAAAATGTAAGTGTCCCAATGACCTTTACATTAATCCATTGCCTAAGTCTAAAGGTATGGGATGTCCAGGGTACATTGATATGAACGTGTTAACAACACTGTCAATTTTAACTGTGCATGGAACTACCATCTCACCCCCAGTGAAGACACACGGACACCTGTATCACAAGTCACAATGCTAGGGAGGGCACACTGTACTGCAAATCCCAAAACATACTGCTGACAAACGGTTAGCAGACAAACACTCGTTCAGCCAAGGAAACAACACAATGCAGATGGTACATCCTACAAGCATAGGATGCCACATTATTACACAAAAGAGTCACAGACAACACAAGACAACTACTGCCATGAAAGGTCTTTTAAATACTGCCAGCTACATCAACATGATCCCAATCATTTTCTCTTGCAGCTGATCAGGGGTATGGCATCCAGCCATGGATTATGACACCATTTGGCAAACCAAGTACTGCTGCAGAGCGTGCCTACAACGACGCCCATAGGAGGACACGCAGCATTGTTGAGAGGACCTTCGGCATCCTCAAGTCAAGGTTCCGGTGCCTCGACATCACTGGTGGTAGCCTCCTATATTCCCCAGAGATGGTCTGTAGGATCATCCTCACATGTGCAATATTGCACAACAGTTGCATCAAAAGAAACATTCCCCTCCTGGAACCAGAGCCACACATGCCTGAAGAGGAGGAAGAGGAGGATGCTGGCCTGCAACAGGAGGGGGAACTACAGAACACGGCTGCTGGTATACGCAGGCGGCAACAGATCATCAACAATTTCTTTTGAATATGATCACCTTCACCACTTTAGTTAACGAATTTAAATAAACACCTATTCTAATCACCATATCATGGTCTGGCTCTTCCTTTTTGCACACCTTCATCTCTTCTTATCAGAATAAGAGTGTTGCCTCATGGAGCATTGATGAAATACTGAGTAGGACACAGAACATCCCAGAGCTAATGTGATACCTAACATACAATGGTCACATGCAACACACACTCTTAATGACATATATCATGTACATTTCTCCTTTGAAGGCCAATAGCAGAGGACCACAACTATTGCACACATACATTTTGAAATCAAGGTCCAACGCAGCAGATGGTACACAACTAAGACACCATCACTCAATAAGGGGAAAACAAGCCTCATACATGAGTCAGTCAATGTGCTTTGGCATCAGTAACAGGAATGCCTGACCAGACCCTTGACAGCAGTAAGTCCAACTGTATCCAATATTTACAAGGAATATATGTGACCAGAGTCCCATAGAAGCAGAACAGAGACAGCACAAGTGCCACACATATGAGCAGCATTGCACACATGACATTCCATGTACATGTCAGCCCATTTCCTAACTCCTGACACACCCATGCACCTGGTCACAACCCACCTGTGGGAAGAGGTCCCTGGAATACTAAGATGTGTACCCTGATATACCCTCCTCTACACACACAGACCAACATTAGCAAACCAGTGTGCTACACCCTTTCCTATGGTATGCCATTGTCATAGAACATCTGACTGCAAGGACGTCAGGTCAATTTATACACTTCAAAAAAACAACAAAATGGAGGGGCAAAAGTGGGAGATTCGGAGAAAATACTCCTGGTCCCGTGTGTAAAGGCTCCCAACAGATAATGAATCAAAAAAGGTACACACGGTTCCAAAAAACGCCAGAAGGTTTCTTTCACACTCAATGGTTCAGCATTTGATGGGAACCAAAAAATGATCGAAGCAAGAGCCCTCACTCACCTTCCCGTGACATGCTTCATCATAGGGCCAAGCTCCTCGTCAGGCCGGCACTGCAATGCCTGACGGGCCCCACACAGGGGCTCTTTGCCGGATATTTTTTTGAAGTGATGTACAACCGGTCAAAAAAAGGTTTTTATGAAGGATTGGTGTAAGGATAATTAAAAATGACTAGAGGTAACAGTTATGCAAGTTTATTCTAATGCTGGAACCTCTGGCATGATTAAAAACAATACGCAGGGATACGGTAGATTAATGCCTACGCTCCCCATATAAATAAAGTACTAATTCTCACAATCGAGAGTAGTAAAAAGAGGGAAGTAAACACAGGATCCCCTGTGTTACTCTATATCATTGGTCAACATGTTTCTCGCCTTTTTCTTAAGTCAAAAAATGATCTTAATGCGATTCTTCAGGACCACAGTACGTACCTAATCCTTTAAGTAATCAGGACTTCCACAGTCCGGAAATCCAAAAACCCTCCAAATATTCAAGGTAGGGCCTCATCGGGGAGACTTCAGGCTTTGAAAATCCACTCTGGTTTGATGTGGAGACGAGGGTACTGGACCACCTACGCCTGCTCTTTAATCCCCGGAACTATAGTTTAGATTGTGAGAATTAGTACTTTATTTATATGGGAAGTGTAGACATTAATCTACTGTATCCCTGCGTATTGTTTTTAATCATGCCAGGACATACACAGTTTGACATGTCAACTGTCTAGTTTGTCCTCCAAACAGTCTCAGTCAGACCACTGATTATGTAACTTGTCAAGTAGCTAGATCCTGAATCACCTTGCATTCTGTGAGCCGGACTGGCAACTGTCTGTGCGTCACACTAAAGTATCCCTGAGTCTACATATCTACCACACTTGCGTTAGCAAACCTCTCATTCATCAGGGGGTATTGGGCATGGGCTTCTTCCATTCATACACAAATACATTGTATAGCATCATCTGCCTTTTAACTGTACCATTTGAGTTACATCCTCTTGGAAAAGCAAAATTCATGGACCATCCCTTGTCTGGGTTGCATTTATGCATGAATGACAAAGTGTGACAGTGTCCCAGGGCCATAGGCAGGGATTGGGTACGGGGCTTTCAGCACAACCAGCCACCTCTGATAATGTCCATGAATAATACACAAATGTCAGGACCATGACAGTTCACACACAGAATCACAGTGTGCACAACATAGTGATGGGCCGTGTGTGGTGAATAGCTGTGAGAATAATCTGCACAGAGGCTATGATGTTCCCAGATGCAGTGGGAATTGCAGAGGCCAACCTGTGTACAAATGTTGTAATGACACCTGCCGGAACATGACACCTGAGACATTATCTGACTCAGCACACCAAGGTTGCCCATTTGACTGTCTCATTACACGTCTTTAGTGACAGGGTGGGAACATCCACATATTGGTTCACATGTCCACATCCACTTTACTCACATTGATCAACCAAGGATACTTAGTAGATACAGGAATAGCTGCCACTGACTCATGATGAGTCCTGGACCGAACTGTGACAAATTACACCCCAAAAAATATACAGGATCATCATTGGACCACACACATGAACAAGACACCTATGTGCAATTGATCACTGGAAATAAGTGGACACGTACTGTCTTGTATGCTGGTCCATCACAGCCACTTGATAGTTGGGGCTCACTTCTATGGCCTCATCTGTGGTGTCATCATACATTTGAGATTCACCCTTGTCTGTCTGTGCAAACAACATGGTACCCACTTCCTCAATGCATGTGTATGACTCCCTGTGGGATTCACCAACTAGTGCCTAGGAAGCTCTTACCAATACTGTAGGACATAGGATGTAGAAAATGTGGACCATTGACATGAATAAGCGTCTGCCATCCATCTGGTGCATGCTATGTCACATGTGGTGTCTACGTGACCCTAAAACTTGGAAGTACACTTTACGGGTGTTGTTACATGTATGACTAACACATGCCCTCGCTCATTTCCAATATGACTTGCATCTAAGGATTGGACACATAGACGTCACATTCATACAAGCATATGTACAAATATGCTTCATGTGATACACACACACTTTGTCAACAAATACATTAGTTGCCAAAGCACACAATTGGAGCCAAAGGCATTTAGGTATTGTACATATGTGCGTCACGTTGCTGTCCTCTCCTTATGCCAAACATGCACAATTTGTGCAACACATATATGTAGGCCACACTTATGATCATCTCTTGCGTCAGCCAACCGTAAAAATACTGTGAAGGGAGTAGTGGATCATGGTCCGCTGCAGTATGATGTCACATATGTGAACATACACCATCAACACCATACTGTCTTCAATCAGCCTATCTCTGATGTGTCCCAAATGTAACATAACCAGAAAACAAGTAAAAATGCCCAAAACCAGTTAATGCACTGTAATTTTGACATCCCTAGTGTTATGTGTTATTTTTTGACTACCAAAACTGTATTTGCGTCATTTTTTTTGACGCACAGGAGTAAAATTTAGCCTGCATCCAGATATTTGTACAGTCCATGTACTATTATGTGGATGCAGGTTCATTTTCACTTGTGTGCGTCAAAAAAATGACGCAAATACAGTTTTGGTAAACAAAAAATTACGCATAACGCGAAAAAGGTGGGACTTTTCATACAGGAAGTGATGTAATAGGATATCCTGTTTACAGATCATGTACAGTGGTTGTACTTTTACTTTCACTTTGCAGTCTATGATCCTTCTAGACTGTGTGGCTGTGTAGAGAGTGTTGTCCTGAGATTTTGTGCTGTTTTTGTGCTGTGTGCTATCTGTATTGTCAATTTGTGAAATATATATTGTTGCTCTATACTATACTACTGTGTTTTGTCTACATTTGTCCATTTATCTTGTGTTTTTGTTGTTTGTGGGAGTCTGTTGTGGGTAGTGTTAGTTTGGGGATAGTTGGGCTCTTTTAGTGTTTAGGTTTACTTTTTTTCTGTCTTTGTACCCCTACTTTCCCCCTTTTCCCCTTTCTATTTCTTTTACGGCTATTCCATTTCACTTCCAAGTATATCTGGTAGGCCACGTCTTGGCAGGATGGGGGAAGAGGAGTTGGGGGGGTTCATCTGGCTTGTGACGCATTTCTTGCCGCTCATGATCCAGGCAGGGGGCAGGGTGATACAGGGGTATCCAACAGAGGCGCGCAGAATCCGGTGGGGAAAGGTGCTGCATCACGTGCAGCGTGTGTATGCCAACCAGAGGAGTGACCACCAGCTGAAGCACCGGTGGGCTGATCTCATCACCAGGGAGCAGGATCTCTTGGACCACCTGGGAATCATGATTGGTGGAACTGTTGGTGAGTACGAATCATGTTAATGTGCACGATTAAATGCTCTGTAGTGACTTAAGGGGATTAGTACAATGTATGCCAGCTAACTTGCTGACTGTGTGTAATGCTGGGGAAATATAAAGGGATAATTGATGCACTATGGCAAGGATCACAATTGCTAGCTGTCAGGTGGCACGTGCTCAGCAAACTTACAGGTTACTTTTCCATGAAGGAAATTGGTGCGGCCTTTTTGTCAGAAAAGCTAACAAAATAGGAGCCAATCATGTCTATATAGGGTACTATTGACAGAGAAGTACAGATGTACCAACATTTAGGCCAACTTTGTTGACGCAATTGCTAGACTGACTTTAGAATCACTACATGATGCAGAAAATGAGTGCTGCCTTCACGTCAATTGATAATAGCAAAGTGGCTCAGACATATGTCTCATGTGAGTCTGGTGAGTGTGGAAGGAAAGCGTTCACGGAAGTACTATGAATGTGTGGGATTATTGTGTTCCTTGATCTTTTTGGATGCATGTCAGTTCTGGATTTGAAAACATCGTGAAAAGGTGTAAGGTGCCCTCAGCTAACATCTTAAAATGTTTGTTGGAGTTAGTTGTGCCACAATCCAAATATGGATGGCAGTCCAAGTGTATGCACATGGCTTCACATCTCCATAGTTGGTGCAAATCACCATAGCTGGGCCACATCAATTGAAAAAACTGTAACAACAGGATGGCTTACAAAAGTCCCTGCCCCTCCCTCTGTACATTGGACCTATGTGTAATAAATGTGTCATGGCCACGAGGCATGGTTGACTGGTAATGCAGTCCTCAAGTAACCAGGCTTTGGATGTCTCTCTTGGATGCACATGATGAGACGATTACACTCCATATTTTTTACTGCTCACCAATTACGGGGCATATTTGCAACCACACGATAGTTATGGCCAATGTATGTGTGCAGATATGTGTGTAACTGTCACAGGAGACCCATGCTATGTACAAGTTGGCCGTGATATATCAGATGCAGTACCATCATGTCTGAATGGCTGCCATTTCCTTATTCAGCCTACACATTGTATATGTTAATGAAATTGTTGCACTGTGCACAGATTTTGAGCACATTTCTTCCTTCCATACCTTACAGGTGGACCGGCACCCTACACTGTGGGAGAGGTGGCGACATTTGAGGACCCCAACCACTCCAGTAAGTGTTGATATGTCTGTTATGTGTTGTGTTTGCTGGTTATGGACTCGTGTGAGTAGGACGCATAGCAAGGTGTGATGCGTTGGGCAAGCTTTTCTCTTGTTCCATGAGTGGGAATACAGTTTCTCACATGTTTTGAGTTGGCCAATGCGTATCCAATGGTATCATGTAGGGATTGTAGGCCAATCCTGTAGGCCCCACTGTGAGTGCAGGGGTTAGTCATGTGGATGACACTAGTATCACCAAGAGTCGCACTGGAAGTCAGCCCTGATTTAGTCAGCCTGTCAGACCCACATTTTCTAAGATTGGTACAGCAAATTGCTTTCCAATAGACATGTGCTTCCCTATTTACCAACGTAATTTTGAGACAGTAGGTAGAACCTCCTAGCAGCATGTACTTCCACATGTAGTGCTACAAGTATGTGGAACTTGAGTGCAATGGCCTAGGTGTGCATGCAATTCATGATCATGGGTGTTCTAGCAACTCTGTGTCTGATATAAGTCAGGCCTCACTGGAAGTAAATGTTGTGTACCAAGTTCTGCATTATCTGACATGCCTGACCCTATGAGTGCTCTAGGGTTTGCTGACTCCTAATTGTAGATAGGCCTTACCTGTGGTGTGTCTGTAGAGACGAACATGTGTGGAGTTTTCTATACACTCCTCGGTGTACATGTTGTTGGCAAATTATAGTTGTTTATCCACCCCCCCCAAACACGGGCATGGGTTTGTGAATGGGGTACCTAGTACTGATGCTACCAGTATGTTACACATACATGTGAATAAGTGATGGTTTGGTTGCAACCTAGTATACACACTCAGGTTTGGCACTTGGTACTATACTGGCAAGTCCAGTTACAACTTGCAGACCATGTGGCTTTAGTTTTGCTTTCCGTACACTGACATTTGTAGCCCAGGTCTTGGCGGAGGATATGCAGCATGATTCTTCGCTGATAACTGGCAGAACTCAGATTGCAAGTCAAAGCCAGTTGTTACCCATCTTGTAGGTTATGGATGTGCTATGTGTGATGTGACCTTTGTAGTCTGGCCTGCCATGTACTTCCTCAGGGACATTCAATGATCTGTATTGTGATATGAACTGTTACAAGTACAGTAGATGTAATGTCTGATAAACTTGCTGTGTCATTTCACACAATGCAGTTACTAATGTAGAATATCTGCATTTGTCTTCACAGCTGCTAACATGACTCCAGACCAGGTCCGTGAATTTCAGCACCGGGCCATGCAATATCAGCACATCCTGCTGGTGGAGTCGGGGCTCCGGAGGATGGCCCGGAGATAACAGCATGAACGGGCATCTGGGGCATGTAGAGCCTTCCCACAGAGTGGGCCTACTTTGCCCACCACAGCCACCACCAATCCGAGCCAGGTGGTCCCACCCACAGCTGCCACTGTTGGTCCGACATCTGCTGGACTTCCAGGCCCCAGCATTGTCACCGGTGCAGGACAGCCCACTAGGCCTGGCACCACACCCACACAGACCTCCTCCACCGGTACCCAGACTGCCACTGCTCCATCTGTTGACCCTGCAGCCTTCAACCGAATGGATCGTAAGATGGACAAAGTGCTGCGCAAGTTGAGCCTCCTGAGCTGGGATGTGCGGCACATTAACTGGTGTGTTAAGTCAATTAAGAGGACCCTCCGGAGGGCCAACCTCTAGACTTTTTGCTGTGGACATGATTCCCTCCCCTCCCTCCTCTTTCCTTGTTCTTATAGCTAATGGGCTTAGGGGGCTTAGTGTTAGGTTAGTATAGGCTGTTAGTTTAGTTAGTGTTAGTGGGTGGGGGTGGCGGGTCCTTCTTGCTTCTATTTTTACTTATTACATGTGTGGGTGGGTGGTTGGGGGGCTATGTTGGGGTTCTTGTGTGTTTAAAAAAAAATAAAAAAAATAAGTCCCCAAAAATAACAAAAAGATATATACTTGTATAGGATAGTATACTATGTGTTTAGGTTAGTATGTGCTGTCCTCCATGTGTCCCGTCTCATAAGGGGTGTGGGGGTTAGATGTTTAGAACGTTTCATTACATGTGATAAGTAAGTGTAGCTTAGGTAAGTTAGGGACAGTTGTGGGTAATGAGTAGTCAGGGTAGATTAGGGTAGGTAAGATTTTTCCCTCAGTTTCCTCATCTGTGATTAGCATTTAATAAATATTTGGTTACCCCTTAATAGTATGTGTAGAATGGTACTTGATCGTGGGTTTGGATTCAGTGTGCATCAATTTTGTACTAAAACATCTGTGTCCTATGCTACAAACAAATCCCAACTGAGCTGTATGACTGGCAGCTAGCCCAGAGCTACCTTGCAAAGTGTCGACCCTTCGTTGCAACCGCCAATCACAGTTAATATGGATCCCAATGTGTTTCTGTTGACAAGTGTGTTTTCAAAGTCACAAACAGTGCTTCCAGACTTGGTATTGGGGAAACAGTTTTAGGTCTGACTGCAGTGTGATGATCATGCACACCCTTATAAGATGAGTTCTCATTGGCAATCTTGTATTCTTGTCTTCATGACCCTTATACATCATTTGTGACACAGTTCGTCATGATTACCTATTTGTATGGTAACTCAGACACCTTCATTTATGCAGTATTTTTTTGTGTTTACTTAGATTAGTGTGGCATGTTTATTGTCTTATTTTTGCATGTTTACAACATTTTGAGGCCACTATTTGATGACTTAGTTATCCCCTGAGGAAGCATTCTTCTGTCCAACACAGCATGGTGGTGTATGGTTTCTCACTTCATCAGATTTGTCCCTCAGGATGGGCAGAGTATGATGCAATCATGGGCACTGTGCAGAATTCTCCGACTACATATTATCAGGACGGTTGTATTGACAAGCTACGTAATTTGACAGTAGGCACATTTCAGTCATCTACTTCACAGTTGATATGTCACATTACCCAGAGACAGATTTTTTGTGTAAGTGCTATTTATTGAAACGTGCTGTAGTGCTATCTGTACATTGTCCATGATTGTGAGTCCATTATAGTGACATCTTACATTGTGATCCAACACAAGGGGTTACGGAAATGCTTTTGACATGCTGGGGTTGATGTTTCAGACAGTGCAGAGGGACAGGATTTGGCAATGAGTAGGAGAGAGACAATCACTGGGCTGGGTGACAAGATATACAGTGGTTTGCAGAACAGTGCTCGAGTAAAGTTGTTGCAAGACTGGCAAGTTATAATGCGCAGGACCTTGGTAAATGTGGGCCATGTGGCAGGAACTAGTGCTTCCGGGTCATTTTCCTTGTGAATGTGATCTGTTCCATGTCTTCTTCTTCTGATGTGTGTGTTGCCTGCTTTGTCCTTGTTGTTGTTGGTTGTGAAGGGGCAACTCACACCTCAGTGTTAGAAGACGTGGAGTCAGACATCCCGGTCGCTGCTCCCTGTGAAGATCTTAAGGGCAGTACTGCAGCAAGGAGGGTCTGCTAGTTCTTGAGAATAGCAGCCACATCACGATGGTAGGCAGTCAGGTCAGCCCTGAGGGAGTCATGATTGCATTCATGCATGCAGTGGAAGGTTTGGGGTGCGAGGTGTTGTGGCAACTCCCTTACTGCAGTGGTGAATTCCTTGACAGTTTCTTGTAGTCCTTGCAGTATGGATGTTAGGGCTTGCATAGCTGCTGCCTGATCTGCAGATGACATCATGCACGAACGCATCCCCTCAAGGCTGGCTGCCATAGTTTGCATCCCCACCCGCACCACCTTGGCTAGCTCCCGCTGTACTCCAACTACAGTTCTCTCAAAGCTGGTGCCAGTGTCGTCTGAGTCCTCGGCTGTATTGGAGCTGGCAGGTCTTACAATTTGGGTGGTGGGTGGATCCTCTGCGATGGCTGCTTGTTCTGTGCTCCTCCTTGTGACAGAAGGTGGGGTCTGGAGGGTGTCAAGGACATTTTGGATAGTCTCCTGGGGAATGTTTATCGGCTCGTCATCCATGTCATCAGGGAAATCTGGGACAGGCATATCGGCAGGAGATCCATCTTCCTCTGCAATGAAACAGGGTACAATTAGTGTGTCTGTGTTGTGGCAATTTTGATGTGACGTGCCTGCCTTTTGGTGAATTCACTTTGTGATCTTGTTTTGTGTTAATTTCTCCAGTCCTTCAGATGGGCATTCTTCCAGGCCTATGGCCCACCTGTGTGTCACATGTATGTTATTGAGTTATCAGACTTGTCAGCCTCATTGCCTCTAGGTGTTGGTTTATGCCAAATAGAGAATTGCCACCTTCTTTTCCTACTCAACCCTCCGTGTACATCCATTCTCATGGTGTGACCTGTCTCTGGCTGTGGGTGTACTAATGGCCCTGGCAGCACACTTAACAATCTGGACCTGCCCCAATCTCTGATCTTTCACATCCACTTAAACGTAATTGACATGTGGCATATCCTATGCATGGCAATGTTATGATCCGATATGGATGTTGACATTGGTAATGTGTCCTGCTGATGTTGGGAAATGTGTGTTACATTGGATTGCCCTGATAATCGTATCAGTGTCCTATTTCCTCCTCTGACTGTGCAGCTGTATTTCAGTGACCAGTTAAATGTGCCCCTCCCCCCCCCAATGCTGTTGTCTGAGTAGTATGACATTTGGGATGTTGCATTGTTACCCAGGCACAGGATGGACCCTGACATATGCAGCATGGGTGTGTCTTTAGTGCTGTGTAGCTCCTATTGTTGTTTACATTGGCTGATGTTTGCGACAACTATGGGCATTGACATTTGAGAGTACTGGGGCCTTTGTCTTGTTTTTGGGGATTGTTGCAGTTGTCATCCTCACCCCCTAATTTAGGTGTGTATGATCCATGGGGAGGTTACTGCCATTGGCTACTTGAGCTGCACACAGAGCAGAGGTGGTAGTGGCAACTGTTGTCACAGTTACATTCCAGTTGTCGGTATGGCTAGAGGTTGTTAATAGGGCCCTAGTTAATGTAGGGGGTATGGTGGCTGATGTGTGCCGGGATGTCAGGTTGAGGTTGTGGCCTTCCCTCCTGGCGTGGCTTTCCCTTTGCTCCATCGTTGGCATGACAGCATGCCCCCATGGGACTGTTGTTGGTGTTGTGTAATGGTGTGCCCCAGGTCTTCTCAGAATGGGCCATGCCCCCATGCCGTGCCCCTTTACCCATGCCACTCCATGTATTAGATGACTTCCATGCATTTAGTGGTCGGTATCCCCCCCTGCTCACAGTTGACATTAGTGCATTTTAATTCCCCATGCGACTTACCCTGCATGTGCGTTGTCTCCTGGTAGTCTGCGCTGTCCTGTCCTTGAATCCCTGCGACGATCTCCTCAGGGATGACGGCTGCGACCATCTCCTCCATGTGGTCCAGGGCCTCCTGGTGTGCTGGACTCCCCCCTCCAGTCTGCAGTGCTGCCTTCCTGTTCCTGGCCATCTTTTCCTTGGTCCTGCACTTGCAGTCATGCCAGCGTTTCTTGCACTCAATGACTGTTGTGCGTACTTCAGCCACACTGTTAATCTTGTCGACAATTTGTTGCCATATAGCCTCTCTCCTACTGATTGGCAACCTTGAGGTGACAAACAGTTGGTGCTGGTGTTCCGTCACCTCTTTAACCAGAATTTCCTGCTCCTCTGCACTAAAGCAACACTGTTTTCTTCTTAAAAGTGTCCTGGTTCTTGTGTGGGTCATCCTGGCTGGTTCCTGGTCTGCTGTCATCTTCCTGGGGTCTGTAGTGGCATCTGGGATCCATTTTGGCTCTCCTCTGGTGAAATGGCAGTGTTCGCAGGTTTTTTTTACGCTATTGCGTAAAAAAAAAGGCGCATATCCGGTTTGCGGTGTCGTAAATTGACCCACAGTCATTTCCGCTGCGTTATCGTTGTTTTGCTTTACGACTTGACGCTGCGGTGTGCGTAAAAAATAATGACTCCCACCTGTGGTTTGCGCCGCCGTGCGTCAAAGTATAAATATGACGCCCCCACGCAGTTTTGCGTCAAAAAGTGTAAATATGGGCCTTAATGTCTACTATTTCTCTAAGAATAATATTTTTAATAAGAATTTATGTCAGTAGTTCACTAAAATATAAATGCATGACATCTGCCATGGAAAACCCGATGCTCAAACAAGAGGAGGGCACAATGTTCACCATAATTCAAATGCGCACATTTTTACTATTCATGTTAATGTTCTCTGTAAGGCCTTTAAACATGAATACTAAGTTATCATATGCTGATGTCTATGCCACTAATAGATTAGTAAAATTGTTTCTCTATCAATTGCAAGACTCTGTTTTGTTTACTAAAGGGCTTGGAGACCGCCTGTGGCTCACCATTTGTTGGTTTGCGTGGCACTCTTCTTTACAGTCTTGTAATTTGTCAAGGCTATTTGACATCATTTCTGTTCCTCTTTGTGGAGCAGGGATCAAGCACTAATTGATTCAAATTATTTAGTGCCAGTCCGCTGCTCCTTACATGATTGAGGTACTATTTTGCTCTTTTAACTTCTAGTGCCCCTCAAACAGAAGGCTTGTGACTTGCAAAAATGTGGTTAGCAGGAAAAACAAAATTACAAAGTTTTTTTTTTACAGCTAGCTTTTTTTGTTTTTTTCCAAATTGTCTTTTCTCACTTTCTGCTCATGTTTTCTTTTGTTTCTTCTTGTGGTTGCTGTTCTCAAAAGATGCCAATTAACTTGTTTGAAATATTGCAAAGCAACAGTGTTTCTTTATTATGCGTAATCTCTGAAATGATGCTTTAACAAATAATCATGAAGTACACCCCAATATACAGCACTCAAATCTGCCGCCACTACTTTCCAAACCACTTTACTCCACACCAATCCACCACACCCCAATCCAGTCTACTCCAACCCACCCCATATCAATCCTCCCAACCCACCCCAATCTAATCTGCCCCAATCCAGTTCACCCCCTCTAATCAAAACCAATCTGCACCACTCCAAGGCAGTCTGCCCCACTCCAATCAAAACAATCGATCCACTCCAATCTGCCCCTCTCCAATCCAAAACAATCTGTCTCACTCCAATCCCAAAAATATGCTCCACTCCAGACCAAAACTATTAGCTCCACTACAGTCTGGTCCAATCCAAAACAATCTGCCCCACTGCAATCTGCTGTACTCCAATCCAAAACAATTTGCCCCACTCCAGTCTGCCCCACTGCAGCCCAAAGCCACCAGCCCCACTGCAATCCAAAACAATCTGCCCCCCTCTAACCTGACCCACTCCAATCTGCCCAACTCCAATCCAAAACAATCTGCCCCACACTAATGCGTCACACTCAAGTCTGCCCCACTCCAATCAAAAACAGTCCGCCCCAATCCAATCTGTTCCACACAATCCAAAATGATATGCCCCACTCCAATCAAGTCCAATCCACCCCACTTCATCCCAATCCACCCCACTCAATTAAATTTTCCCCACACCAATCCAATCCACCCACTCCAGTCCACCCTAATACAATCTGTCCCACTCCAATCCAAAACAATCTGTCCACTCCAATCCAAAACAATCTGCCCAACTCCAATCTGGTCCACTCCAATCCAAACAGTCTGCCCCACTCCAATTTTAAACAATCTGCCCCACTCCAATCCAAAACAATCTGCCCCACTCCAATCCAAAACAAACTCCCCCATGTCAGTCTGCCTCACTACAATGCCAAACAACCCACTGAAATCCAAAACAATCTGCCCTACTCCAACCCAATCCACTTCACCTCACCCCAATACAACCCACTCCATCCCAATGTACCCACTCTAATCCACCCCACTACAACCCAGTTTACCCCACACCCAATCCAATTCAATACAGCCCACACCAATCAGATCCAGCCCAGTCCAATCTACCCCACTCCAATCCAATACATCTCACCCAAATCCACCACAGCCCAGCCCAGTCTACCCTTCCCCACTCCAGTCCAATCCACCCCACTGCAGTCTGATCCACCCTTCTCTTTCCAACCCATCTGAGCCCACTCCAATCCAACCTACCCAACTCCAGTGATCCCATCCAACTCCAATCATCCCACCCACTCCAATTCCACTCCAGTCCAATACAACCTCCGTACTCCAATCCAACCGACCCCACTCCAATCAAGTTTACCTCTACTTAATCCACCTCACTGCAGTAAACTCCATCCCACTTCAATACAATTCACTTTATTCCACCTCCTCAGTCCAATCTGGTCCACATCAATACTCCCTACTCCAGTAGAATACACCCCACTCCAGACCACCTTAATCTACCCCACTTCAGTCCAGTAAACCAATCTCTAATCAATCCACTCCACACCAATCCATCCCACCCCACCCCAACCCCATCCTATCCACCCCACCCCACCCCAATCCAGTCCACTCCTATCCAATCCACCAACATGCAAGCAAACACACTCAATCCAATCCACCCCATCAAACCCTAATATACCCCACTCGGTATGATCCACCTCACTCCACTCCACTCTGATACCCCCAGTAAACCTCACTACAGTCTACCCCACTCCACTGCATCCCACTGCCGTCAACCCAACATCATGCTAATCCAATCTATCTCACCTCAATGCAATCCACCCCATCCAATCCATTCCAGCCCAGTACACCCACCCCAATTCAATCCAATTCAAACCACCCCACCCCAAGCCAATTCACCATTTCTAGTCCGCCCCACTCCAATCGATCCCACCCATTTCAATCCCCTCTACCCCACTGCAATCTACCCCTCTCCAATCCATCTCACTCCACACCAATCCACCACACTCTACCCCAGTCCAGCCTACCCCATCCCAGTTCAGTCCACCATACTCAATCCAATTCATCCAGCCTACCCGAGTCCAATCCACCCCAATCCAATCCAAGACACCCCACCCCAATTCAATCTATCCCATCCCAATCCACCCCACGCCACCCCACCCCACCCCACTTCAATCCAATCCACCCCATCCCGCCCTATCACTCCAATCCAGCCTACTCACTCAATCTAATCTGATCCACCCCTCTCAAATCCACCCTGTACCATCCACCTCACCCCATTTCAATCCTCTGACTCCAATCCAGTCCACCCCACTCCACCTAGACCACCCCAACCCAATCTAGCCCATTCTACTCCAATCCACTCCACTACCTCAATCCACTTTAAACTACTCCACACTATTCCACCCCACTTCACAACACTCTCTAATACTGAATCCCACTCCTCTCTAGTCAACTCTACGACATTCTAATCCTCCTATTCCACTCTACAACATTCAGACAAGTCCACTCTGACACTTTTCTCCCTCACTCTACTCTGACACTCCATGCTACCAACCTTTAGCCATGCTGAACAGGAGCCACACTGGTGTACAACATGGCAAAACAAAGCCAGTAGGTCTTGTATGGGCGAGACATATTGGCTTTGCCAATGCTTGTTTGTTTTGGTGCTGTTTAGATTGAACACTCATACGGCTAAATAAAGACAATGTGAAGTCCACAAGTTTCCATAATTTATTGACCAAAATGTATTTTAATGCAATTTTTTTTAAAACTTGGCATTATGTGATTTTGATTATATTTGATCCACAGGAAACCAGGTTGCAAAGAAAATGCCTATTTGGCGACATTACCTTCTCAAATGTCCTGTTGCCATTTCGTATGACTTTTTTTTATACAAAGCATACCCTAGTGTAAAAACAAAAGGCCTGAATTAGATCTTGGCACTGCTACCACAAAGCGGCGGGCCTGAGAAGACTGTCAAGTCGGCGGTGTTCCGCGTACCGTAGTTAGATGTAACAGTCCTGCAGACAGTGTACTGTTGATGGTTCTCTGATGGCAGGAGAAGGTGGCAGAACTCAATGGACTTTCTATAATGGAAGCAGCTATGAAAGGAGAGGTAAGTGACACACACACTGTCCTGTCGCGTGGGCTCTCATTATCCAAAATGAGACTACTGGATTTCTAGGCGGCAGGATCGATAACGGTGTGGGGGACTGAGTCTGACCCACGTGTAAGGAACTCTGTCACCCTAAATCCGGTTTTTGCTCCGGCTAACTAGCAGTGCCTCATTTCTCCCACGGGGAAGAGATGATTGGGCAGCCGAGCGCATGACATCTTTGGAACTTCTCAGGGAAGTCGTGGTCACTCAGATCCAAACCAACTCTCTCATTTACAGTATGATCTCATATACAAATGGCAAAGGCAGTATAAGTTTTATATAATGTTTTAATAAAACGACTGCATTTTAGATAATAAGGCGTGAGCTGCAATAACCAGAACCATACAACACAGTAGGATAGAAATAGTCACCAGGAGAGTAAAACATAAGAACAAAGCTATCATCGTGTCTAATAGTTTCTACTCTCCCTCTGCTTGTTCTATTTCGAGCACAGCATGTTAAGCTTCTAACTTGCCTTTCTGAATAACTGGGGAGACATCAGCCCTCATACCTGAGCAAAGGCCTGTGATCTTGGTTCAGCATCTGCAACAAGGCAGTCAGCGCTAGTTGTGGTTCCCTGGTCGGAATCTCCCTCTTGCGTGTATTGGGACAAGGAAGTGTTTTTATAACTAACATGTCAGCGTGATCACAAAATGTCCCTACGCAGAAATGCCAAAGACTAAACTCCTACCACGTCTATCGGCAATGTACCAGACTGTGGGGGTCATTCTGACCCTGGCGGCCGGTGGCCGCCAGGGCCACCGACCACGGGAGCACCGCCAACAGGCTGGCGGTGCTCCCACGAGCATTCTGACCGTGGCGGTTCAGCCGCGGTCAGAAGCGGCAAGTCGGCGGGCTCCCGCCGACTTACCGCTGCTCGGGGGAATCCTTCATGGCGGCGGAGCGCGCTCCGCCACCATGAGGATTCTGACCCCCCCTACCGCCATCCTGTTCATGGCGGGAAAGCCGCCATGAACAGGATGGCGGTAGGGGGGGTCGCGGGGCCCCTGGGGGCCCCTGCCGTGCCCATGCCAATGGCATGGGCACGGCAGGGGCCCCCGTAAGAGGGCCCCGCAAAGTATTTCAGTGTCTGCCTTGCAGACACTGAAATACGCGACGGGTGCCACTGCACCCGTCGCACCTTCCCACTCCGCCGGCTCGATTACGAGCCGGCATCCTCGTGGGAAGGGAGTTTTTCCCTGGGCTGGCGGGCGGTCTTTTGGAGACCGCCCGCCAGCCCAGGGAAAAACTCATAATACCCTCCGCGGTCTTCTGACCGCGGAGCGGTATAATGGGGGCGGAATTCTGGCGGGCGGCCTCCGCCGCCCGCCAGAATCAGAATCACCCCCTGTATCCTTAACTGAAGCACAGAGTGAACAGGAATGTGTTATGGAGAACTCCAGTGCTGAAGTAGGCTAAACAGTGTGATATGAATATAAAACAAAACCGTAGAACTGGCTATTTGAAAAATAACAGTACGAAGCCTAATAAAAGTATTTAGAGCAAAGTGCACAGAGGCTCTAAGCTGCAAGCAAATGAATAAAATATATCCACGGCAAAGGCCTAAAGCCTGAAAGCTAATGCGCAAATGATACGTAAAACTAACCACACTACACCCTCCCCTTGTCGGTAGTAAGTGGTTCCAATAACATAAAAATATGCCCTAGAGATAAACAATACCTAAAATATATATTTCGACAAGGTCAGAGGACAACAAAGTCATAAATTTGGGAAGCATGTGACAATAAAGCCAAATTCAATATAATGTCAATTTTCGAAGAAGAAAAAAAATCCAATTGTCAGACAGAAGCAATAGAAAGCAGGAGCTCCTCCACTTCGATATATGTTAATATCGGAAGATCCACGCCAAAAAGTACCATGGAGCAGGTGTGTTCCAAAGCCCCAAAACCATTCAAGGTGGCACGCCGTGCAGGGCCTATGAATGAGACAATACCATCTTCCTCCAGGAAGGGAATCTCATAAACTGCCTCGCGAAGCAAACGCAACCGTAGTGCACAAGTCTGGGAATGAGCCCTAATCGGGAACATCAACAGACCAGTATCGACCACTGGAGGGCGCTGCAGTGAGAGACAGAGAGACAGTGCATGTTCAAACGAGCACCAAAGGCACCGAAACACAGGTTGCACACAATCCAAAACTGGTCGGAATGACAGTGACCAGTCACACTCCAAATGTCCCAGGAGTGTTGCTCCAAAATACTGCATCATGCGTTCACGACACAGTTGCGCTGACGGGAGCAGCAAGATAGGATCTCGTCGTGGCGGGACAGCCATTGCGGAAGAACAGCAGCAACAGCAAGACTCCAGCCAATAAAGCCAAACTAATCGGGAAACCCCCAAAAATGCTTCCAAAAATAGAGTGTCTAGCCGAAGGTATTAAACCGAATATGGAAGAGAAGGTGTGAGCAAAACGAACACCAACGGCTTTGAAAAAATGTGCAATTCCAGCAGTGCTGGACGCATTAAATATACGTCCCACAAGTTCACCAAAGTGACTCGGAAAGTTCGTATATAAAAAGGGACTGTATTTCCGCCGACGACCTCGCCACCTGAAGTGCGTAGGTCTCGCTAGCAGATGTAAGGGCCACATGCTTTTGAAACAATAAAGCCTTCAGTCGACTCAACTTGTCGAAATTAACCTTGGAAGTAGCAATATGAGGCCAGATGTCCGCTACCTCCCTAATTTGAGTGGGGGGAAACAACACATTCCCGCAGCATGTAACGGCCTTGGTGACAACGACAACGTAAACTATTCCGGCACGCATGCCACAGCAGCGTTCGCTGTTAAGAACAATGTAACTGCCGTTAGAAAGCACCTGGAAAGTGTTTTTGATAACCGGGACTGGAACTCCCTTCAGATAACAAGCTAAGTTAGCAATCGAAGCGTTACACGCCCCGTGCAAGGACAGCTGTTTACAAACCATGGAATGGCTGACAGAAGTTTCGCATTCACTACCGCTAAGAAAAACCTCCCTCAAACCATTAATACATCTGTATAGAAAGGGAAGCTCCCACACCTCGTGTATGTAACTGTCTCCCAACTGTTCGTATCTACCCACCAGAATGTGCTTCAAACAAGAAGTAAATTGCAGATTGGAGATAGGCAGATTAATTACCCCATGAATCAACCACTCAACTGACGGAATCTCAGCAACCGTGAAAGGCAGTTTCTCAAATTTTTCAATATTTAACATGACATACGTCGCTTCCTTTTTTGCCATCAGCTGTTGTTGACGAGTTAAATTAAAGGAGACAAAGATCTCTCTGGCACGAATGTGCTGCCACGGAACACGACCTGCCTTCAAGGTCTGAAGAGTCCAACCCAGCTGCATGATGGACCGCGTCTGACTCTGCCCATGATATAAAGAAGACATATCTGATTTAATAATGTCTATAGCAGAGGAAACAATGCTGTCAATCGTGTAAACACGGTCAGAAAGGGTATGCATGCCATTATCCACAACAGATAAAGCCTGTATCAGGTTTTCCTGATCAATTTGCCTTAGCCGGGCCGCTGCCTCCTGTTGTGAAAGCTTCCAAATCTCATTATATACTTCGTATAAAAATAGTTTCTTCCGAGGTACCTTAGGTCCTGACAAAAAATCTTGTAAGTCAGTATCATTAGACAGTAACGTGAGATGTGATTTAACTGCATCCAGCGTGGATGATTTCAACCATTGCTGACAAAGCTTTCCCACGCTGTATGTAGTTATGATATCAGCATGTTCTGGTGAAATATAGCGAGGGTCTGCCCTACTAGTCCTGAATCCCCCTGAAGAGGTGACAAAACGTTGATGACACTTATTAGTGTCTACAGCCATAATAACCACCCGCCCGGATGTACCAATGAAGTGTTAAGCGTACCATTCTGGACCCAGTGTGTAAACTCATTAAATGTAGCATTAACATATTGCTGCCAATTGTTCAATTTGTAAGGGACACAGGTATACTAGGCAATTTTAACTCTCTAATCGTTGCCAAGCCTAAACAGCTAGTCTGTTGTATTGTGTCATTGAGGAAAATCATCTGCACAGGGATAATACATGCTCTAAATAATGTGTCCCTGACTTGCATCTGCCAATTTTTTGTTCCCCAGACACTTTTTAAGTCAACAGTCTTATACCAATATTCATACCCCTCAACCGAAAGTTTAGATACAAACAAATTCGAATACAGTAATTTAGTATCGGTCAATAACATTTGCTTATTAGCATACGGAGTAACTTTAAAATAGTAAGACCTAGCATTTTGTTGATTATGCCCAGAAAAATATGCAAATTTATCATAATACGTTTTGGAACTCCCTTGTGGAGGAGTTGGGCAATGTTCCCATTGCACATAATCAAATATGGACTTAGAGCTACTTGCTTTATGAATAAAGTGGTGTCCATAATAGTTGTATTAAAACATGTCACCATGATTATCTCTAAATAGGTAAGCATCTTCATCGTCATAGACAGTATAATATTGCAATTCTGTCAGCATAGAATCAACTGTCTTCACATCCCAATCATCAGAAACAATGCCTGGTATAACGATATCATTCATAGATAATTTGAGAACATACGGTATTTGAATCAATTCAGTGGGACCATATATATCAAACATTACTTTATCCCACACAATCCCATTCGGAATCGGTATGGCAGAAATGTTTACATTGGATAAGTCTCTTCGAACCATATGAGACGAAAAATTTGGTTTTAACACTGTCTCCACGTGCTCAATGTCAGATCGTTCAGGAAGAAAATGACCATGTATTACTAGAAAAAAGGTAACCACAAATCCCAACCACAAAAAAAGAGCCATTACAGCCATAAAAAGCCACAAATAGTTCCAAGGAAAAACAAAATATGTGTGTTTAAGCCAAAACAGCAGCTTACGTGGACCTCGGATTGATGATAGTGATGACGAAGAGTCGGACACGGCACCATCAGTGTCGTTGAAGCAGCCAGAGGCAGTTTGTGCAAAAGGTGCAACCGTGAACACAGAAGCAGAAGGTGGCTCACGCCTCGGCGCGCTATAAACCACATGTTCAGAAACATCAGTAGAACGTACAGCAACTTGATTAAAAGAATCCAAATTAATCGTCGTCTGTGGAACAATCGCAAGATCATATTCCACCCTCCCCAAGCTCGGAGAGGAAACAGCATCGGTGCAAATCACCTGCAGCGGGACTTCTTCCCCAGTAGTGAGAGGGATTCCGGAACTACTGGGTGTCCCTCTTGGTCTGCTGTGCAGAATCGGCCACATGTTGTAACTTGACATTATCAATGGAAACAAAGCGATTTCCTTTGGCCCCGTGCAGCGGCGGTAAAATTACAGTTCTCGTGCCGCTAACCCCTAACACAGGGACAGGTGCTCGATAAGAAGGACCAAATTCTTTCTTTACTGCAACCTTTTCACACACAAGATCCCCAATCCTGGGTATCCAACCAGTGGGCGTTACTGGCTCATCCTTAATTCCTGAGGAGGCAGCACTTGCAGAAGAGTTATCTTCACAGAATTGTTGTAAATCCTGCAAAACAGTGATACGATCATTTATGTCAAAGGGCGTATCTGCCGCCTCCACACCAGGACCATCTAGATCAGGAACATACATTTGTGTTCCAAACAGGCACTCATATGAAGTACGACCCCCCAGGCACCGTCTAGGCAAGTTATTAAGTACTCTCTGTACTCCATACAGGTGGGCTAGCCAACTATGACCCGTACCTATAACTCTGGCCGTTAAGGATTGCTTCAAATCACGATTTAAACGCCCCACAACAGAATTTCCCTCAGGATGAAATGGAGACGAGAATTGGAGTTGGACTCCCAACGAAGCCATGGTGTCCCTGAATGCCTTAGAGGCAAATGCAGGGCCCTGGTCCGAATGAAAAGCCGCAACTACAAATGTATCGACAAAGATGCGCAAATCTTTAATAACAGTTCGAGCGTCAGCCGAGCGTTGTGGCCAGACCCACACAAATCTGGAGCACGAATCTACAGCAACCAAAATATATTTGTATGCACTATCTGGTGTCAGCGGACCACAATGATCCAAGTACACACACTGTAAAGGCTTATTTGAAATCAGAAGGGGCGTCTGCTGTGGGCGTCTAGCCGACGAAGCTTTAATTTGTTGACAAACGTCACAACAAAGGACATACTGCTTTGTCTCTTTATAGAGACCAGGCCACCAGTAACGAGCCTGTAAAAGCTCAATCGTGGCAGCCACACCAGCATGTGCAGATGCCGCCCCCTCATGTGCTGCAGAAATTAATTGAGGTCTCTCAATTTTATTGGGCATGTCACGCACACCAATGCCTGGAATATTAACAACAGCATTTAGCGCACTACTCAAGCAGTAACTATATTTAGAAGGAAATCCTTTAGGAAAGGGCGTGCCATCAGCCGTAGCCCTTATGGCAGCCAAAATCTCTGTGTCTGGTTTGGAACTCGAACGAGTCACTGCGGCCACAGTGGCGACAGCCACTGCCGACTTCGCGGCTTCATCAGCCAAGGTATTCCCAGCAACGTGTATTCCAACGCGCTGGTGTCCAAGTGTATGCACAACATGGACTTTAGGAAGCGTTTCCTTCAGATCCGCAACCTTACCCCACTACAATTTGTGTTTAATGGTGTTGCCTTTAGAATCTCTGAACCCATTCAACTTCCAATAGTGCAAATATTCATTGAAAGACTGAACACAGTAGTAGGAGTCATAGACCAGCAAGGTCAAAGTCACCGGATCCGCATGCTCCAATGCTAACAATAGAGCTGTGAGCTCAGCTAGCTGTGCTGTACAATCTCCCAAGGTTTGAGTATAAGTATGTCGGGGGCAGAACACTTCCCCCTCCATAGTGCCGATCACCACCTCACATGCAGCAGAATATTGTTGTTTAGTCCCAACCGCTGGTTGCGCAGAGCCATCGGTATACATGACCACCTGATATTGGTCAATAGGCAACGTGCCAGCAGGAACTGGGTATTCCATTTCATATTGAAGAAATTCTTGAGTCTGTAGTTTAGGGTCAAATATGTAATCTACATCAGTGGCTGTCAAAGACGTAGCCCATTGTATCCATCGGGGGTGTAAAGCCTTCGAATTAGGAATACTCGCTTTTGTAACAGCCTCTAAGGCTGGAATCGGGGAAACGACAATGATGCATTGTCCCTGGGCAAGCGGTCTTTCTTTAATCACAGCCATCTGTACTGCAGTGAGTATTTTCTCAGTTTGTGCAAATCGTTGTTCTGCAGCAGAATACAAGTGGGACTTGTATGCAATCGGGACTGTCTCATCCTCATTAAAGGTGACATATGTAAACCCAACAGCCCCAGGTATCACCCTGATGACTAAATGCGTTTTATTGTCCCGTGTGTGTAAATGTTGAACTGCTAAGAGATCAGTTTGCAAATCTCGTAGTATATGTGTATGCTCAATCGTCCAAAATCTACTCGAAAAATTTGGGCGAATCAACGCGTATAAGGGTTTTATACGTGTAGCATAATCAGGAATGTAAGTTCTGCCAAAACTCAGAAACCCCAACAATGACTGGAGCTTCCGAACCGTATTAGGAGGCTGCAACTGAGCACATTTCTCCAAAAAACGTGGCGCTAAGCTCTTGCCCTCACTCGACAATTCATATCCCAGGAAAATGACACTGAGGAAGGCAATCTTCGATTTCTTTAAATTAAACTTATAGCCAATTTCAGCAAACCCCACAAAAATGCGTGCTACACGCCTTAGATGTTGCAGAATCTCATCATCCGTCAAATATATATCATCAACATATGATAACGCTTCAGGGTCCAACTCGTGCAGAATTTCAGTAACACGAGCCGTAAATAGTCCCGGGCTATTCTTATACCCCTGAGGCAAACGACAAAACTTTTTCTGAGAGCCAAACGCATTGAAACCGGTATAGTCCCGACTTTCGGGCGCTATATTTTGGCAGAAAAATCCATTTGAGATATCTAATGTTTTTTATTTTTTACGCACAATATTATTCATAAGCGCTGCGCTATGTGAATTCTGTATTGCATATGTGCGTGTATGTCCATTCAAATGTCTGTAATCCACCACTATCCTATATGAGTGGTCCGGTTTAGCAACTGGAAATAAGGGATTATTCATCGGTGAGACACAGGGTTCAATTACACCCTGGTACTCTAATTGTGTAAGAATTTTCCTAACCGATGCCCTTGCCTCAAATTTGATAGGATACTGCGGCTGCGGTTGAGGTTCGCCCTTTATTGGAATTACATGATAAGGTGATTGTCTATCCCACCCCACGTTATTTCTATATAGGGCAGGGGCCTGTGCTAGAGCCCAAGTTTTACTACAGGACTCCGATAGTTCTCTCGGAACAAGTGGTGAGAAGGAAGGTATAATAACCTCCTCCCCAACCGGACAGTCGCGAACAAAGTCAGGTGGCCAATATTGTTCGGCCAGCAGAACGTCATATGATTTTACCACATGGTCCCAAAAGATGGCGTGCACAATGCGGTCAATGTCCCCTTCTAATCGCAGAGTCACTTTATATACTCTCTCAGGATCAGAGACTCGCATATCCGCCGTTTCGACTTGTATGAAGTCATCAGTTGCTTTCACCTCCAGATGCTCTAGAAGACTCCGGCGAACTATTGTGACCTCTGCCGCGCTGTCTAACAGTGCTAACGCCCATGTCTTGTTCGTCAAGAGAACTCTCTTCTTGAGCGGCATGTCTAACTGAGACTGCTGCCACTTTCTTCTTTTTAAATTGTTGTTTTTGTTGCAGTGGTTTATCTTCTTGTTTAATAGAAACCTCTGTTGAGCGTTGTGAGTCCTGTCTCGGTTTCACGTACTCAGTTCTGCGCTCAGACCGCCCACCTCTCTCACTTCTCTTGTCCGAGGAGTCCTGAAAGGAACGAGATTGGCGTGTATCAGTATATTGATATCTATCAGGCGTCTTCAAATTATCCCTATTCCTGAGATTATACCTATTTTGCGGGGTCTCCGGTTGCGGAGACTGTCCCCCATCTTTCTTAGGTGTTTGCTGTTTCTTTTCCCAGCGCTTCTTAGTACCCTCAGGTTGCTGCTGTTTAGCATTATCTTTATTATTTTTACCCTGTAATTGGGGTTTTTCTGGTCTAGCTCCTAGGCTATCGCGACATATACTAGAATATGTTTCTGCTATTATTCTCTGGAGTTCCCGTTCCTGATTAATCTGTGGAACGTCCCGAAGACGCATTCGCACTGCTAGTGCTACTGCCTCTCCCTTGAGATTACTCAAAATAATAGAAGAAACTGCGGCAAAATTGCCCATCAACTGCATGCCCAAATCTAAGGCAGGGGCAGCCCCATATTCATCTTGAATTTGTTTAAGTACCTCCGGTAAATTAGCTAATGTCGGTGTACCGTGTGCCGTAGTGTAGAGCGCGGCAAATACCGTGCCCCAGGTATTACAAAGGTCCACCGGAGGAACCATCCCATACGGCAAACACATCGTCAAAATTCTATGTTTATCCTGAGGTCCCGTATGGGGAAATACTGCTTCCAGCGTATTAATTTTTTGTGCCAGCCAAAATGGAGTTTCCTCACGTTTAGCCGGTACTTTACCCATAACTGAGTGTACAGTGGCCGGATTAATACCCGGAACCACTGCCTGTGGGTGCGCCGGAGCAGCAAGCGCTGCGTTTGTGTTTAGTGTCTGCATTACAAATTGAACTAATCGTCTATATGTAGCCGTTAAGTCTGTATATAAACGACGAACTTCAGCCACTGCCAATTGAGCAACCGCAGGATGTGGTGTATATGTAGCCAATAAAGGCCAGGTAGGACCATCATTACTTAGTGGACCTAACCTAACTTGTGCTACTGTGTGTGGGAGGGCGCCATCAAGACAATTATGGTGTTCTTGATAAGATAAAGGTATCTCTAAGTATGCATAAGCCCTGTACTGTCTAGGGACATTCGCAACAGTGTATTCGTGAAAAGTGTTTGTACCCCCATCAACTGCCGGAAAT
This sequence comes from Pleurodeles waltl, assembly GCF_031143425.1. Lineage (NCBI taxonomy): Eukaryota > Metazoa > Chordata > Amphibia > Caudata > Salamandridae > Pleurodeles > Pleurodeles waltl. The sequence goes on along the minus strand of NC_090450.1, from coordinate 358,450,155 downwards.
ACGACCCAAGAATAAAAAAGTTCTGTTCTATAGGCTGCATGGGCGTCCACCACAAAAGTGACCGGACCCCCCTGGACCGTCAGTCCATGTGCTATCAGATGTCCTGTGAGCGGTTGTCGCATATTAAGCGCTATATTCACAACATTCGGATTCGCCATTTGTAAAAACAGCACTAGGTCAGAGAAGGCACACCAATATCGGGGTTTTCCTTTCAAAGTTCAAGCTTGAACAACCAACCACTAAGTAATAGGATGCCTATCCCGTGGTGGCGGAAATCCTCAGCCCCACGGACGTCTCCGCTTACGGAACCGAGGAGTCAATATATATATGAGACCGAGAGAGTCAGCCGGACCTAAAAATTAGAGCCAGACCAATCGTTGGCGGCGCCATGTCGCGTGGGCTCTCATTATCCAAAATGAGACTACTGGATTTCTAGGCGGCAGGATCGATAACGGTGTGGGGGACTGATTCTGACCCACGTGTAAGGAACTCTGTCACCCTAAATCCGGTTTTTGCTCCGGCTAACTAGCAGTGCCTCATTTCTCCCACGGGGAAGAGATGATTGGGCAGCCGAGCGCATGACATCTTTGGTACTTCTCAGGGAAGTCGTGGTCACTCAGATCCAAACCAACTCTCTCACTTACAGTATGATCTCATATACAAATGACAAAGGCAGTATAAGTTTTATATAATGTTTTAATAAAACGACTGCATTTTAGATAATAAGGCGTGAGCCACAATAACCAGAACCATACAACACAGTAGGATTGAAATAGTCACCAGGAGAGTAAAACATAAGAACAAAGCTATCATAGTGTCTAATAGTTTCTACTCTCCCTCTGCTTGTTCTATTTCGAGCACAGCATGTTAAGCTTCTAACTTGCCTTTCTGAATCACTGGGGAGACATCAGCCCTCATACCTGAGCAAAGGCCTGTGATCTTTGTTCAACATCTGCAACAAGGCAGTCAGCGCTAGTTGTGGTTCCCTGGTCGGAATCTCCCTCTTGCGTGTATTGGGACAAGGAAGTGTTTTTATAACTAACATGTCAGCGTGATCACAAAATGTCCCTACGCAGAAATGCCAAAGACTAAACTCCTACCATGTCTATCGGCAATGTACCAGACTGTGGGGGTCATTCCGACCGGGGACCGCGGAAGCACCGCCAACAGGCTGGCGGTGCTTCCTGGGCCATTCTGACCGCGGCGGTAAAGCCACGGTCAGAAAAGGGCAACCGGCGGTTGCCCGACGGTTTACCCCTGGCCCAAGGAATCCGCCATGGCGGCGCTGCTTGCAGCACCGCCATGGGGATTCCGACCCCCTTCCCGCCATCCTGGTCCTGGCGGTAAATGCCACTGGCATGGGCAGTGCAGGGGCCCCCTCACAGGGCCCCATAATGATTTTCAGTGTCTGCAAAGCAGACACTGAAAATCGCGATGGGTGCCACTGCACCCGTCGCACACCAGCAACTCCGCCGGCTCCATTCGGAGCCGGCTTCATCGTTGCTGGGCCTTTCCCGCTGGGCCGGCGGGCGGCCTTTTGGCGGTCGCCCGCCAGCCCAGCGGGAAAGCCAGAATGGCCGCCGCGGTCTTTTAACTGCGGTGCGGTCATTCGGCGGTAACCGCATGGCGGGCGGCTACCGCCGGCTGCCGCGGTTGGAATGACCGCCTGTATCCTTGACTGAAGCACAGAGTGAAGAGGAATGTGTTATGGAGAACTCCAGTGCTGAAGTAGGCTAAACAGTGTGATATGAATATAAAACAAAACCGTAGAACTGGCTTTTTGAAAAATAACAGTACGAAGCCTAATAAAAGTATTTAGAGCAAAGTGCACAGAGGCTCTAAGCTGCAAGCAAATGAATAAAATATATCCAGGGCAAAGTGCACAAAGGCCTAAAGCCTAAAAGCTAATGTGCAAATGATACGTAAAACTAACCACACTACAGTCCCTTAGCCATAGGGGCACCACTGCACTACACTTTATACAACACATACTCAGAATTACCCATTGCTAGTTCAACACACCACAACCCGTACATATCGAAACCACACATTTACACACATTCGTGACACAACATACACACACCATACATAATACACCAACACACTGCATAACCACAACAAACAATACAACTACACTCTCACACACACCCACACCTCACCCAGCTACTCACATCGCATACACACATACACATACTGACTCACACACACAACTCACAGCACAACATGACAGGTACAGGTCCCCTGGCAATCTGAACACATGGACACAGTTGACAGGTGTGAATGTACCGTCATTGTGGTGCCAGCATTCATTTGCAAATGAATACTGGCACCATAATGACAGTTGTGTAGTGTGTGTTGTGTACCAGTGTACCTCCACCCCTGTCTCAACCAACTGTGTTCCTGTCATATGCATGTCACAGTGATTTAAAAAAATACTGTGATATGTATATGTCTCCAGTGGCCCCCACATCCTGTGCAGTGCCCACCCAATGTACCCTGGAAATGCTGCGTCCCTACCTTGTAGTCCATTGATAGAGGGGGGTCATGTTTTCTCCTTGGGTCGGTGGCAGTAGCAACGGCAAGTATTACCCAGTCGGGTCCAGTCAAAGACAGGATTTGGCAAGTGGTAAAAAGGTGAGTTCCCCCCCAATCCCCCCAATCCACCAACTAACTTGGTGGACCACCACTTTTCTCTTGAAGGTGAGGCACATCTAATTCTGCACAGTAGGAAGGCTGGCTGCGGTCCGGCCAGCATCCCCTTTTCCCTTACACGCCATTGATGCAGCCCGTGTTTCTTGGTGGAAACGGCGGTTCACATGCGGTCTTTCGTCAATGGGACCACTAACATCTAATTATGGCAGGCTGGCCACCGCAGCAGTGGACGAGTTTACAGTTGAAAAGTCGACAGCGGAACTGTTACTGCCAACATCTAAATCAGGCCTAAATTCATGCAAGATACTGGCAAATCACATTTTGGAATAAATAGGTAATGTCTTGCAGTTTCATCCATTTTTACAGAATGTTTCTGAAATTTTGTGAAACAAACTGCATAATTTCCACAATCTAGCTAGAAACTTCTTGATACATTTATCTGGTCACCAGTCAGGTATTATATAAACCATGCTGTGTTTTCAGCTGTTCAACCATCAAAGGATTAACAGCCAAGATTATGTACTCATATGTGCAATTGGGCTGGCAACCTGGTAAAACGGCCAACATGCACAACAAGTTGAAAAAAGCAGTGTCTGGTCCCGAACAAACAGTAGTGTGTGTTTCCTACTTGAAGCCCTGGAAAAACAGAAACATAGAATCGTATAAAAGAGAGAACTTGTAAATGTATACAAAAGCAATACTTGTTAAAATCTGAAACATGTACCTTCTGCTACAAGGAACGGCAGACTTCCCCCCGGATGAATTAGAGGATGGCATGAAATTGGTCCAATAAAGTTGTCCCTATTAACACTTTTTAAAATTTGTTACACAAATTTGTGTCCATTCCCCTCAATCTCTAACATGTTCTTTGTCTTCTCATTGTTTAGACTGCTCAGAGTACAACAACTTTCTGAAGTCTCGTCCTGATGAAATGGAGGTGGAGGCCATCCGAACTGTTGTAGATCTCTGCCTCCAGTACAAGTAAGACATTTGAAAATGTTGTCAAGTAAAAGCTACATGACTACACAAGTGGTCTACTTCCCCTGCTCCAAATACAACTCCACCTTCCTAGATGAATTTATATTTAGTTTTATTTATTTATGTAATTTTCTATAGTGCTTCTTCACCAGACCGTATTAGAACACTTTACAAAGAATTGTAACTACATAAGCAAGCTATATTTACATAAGGACACAAATACTCGTGACAAGGGCATGATTCAGAGGGGGAGGCCAAGGAAAAAGAGGGTGAGAAGGAGGTCAATATATGGTTTCTGTAGCAGATTATCATAAATTATGGAACAAGCCATAAGAAAGAAGAGCCAATGGAGAAGGGCTGAGCAGTGCCTTGGCCACAAATCTTAAAGATAATTGTCCTTCTACTAGGAATTGATAGATCAAGGATGACATTCCGATATAACTTGTAAACTGATAAGTCTCAAGCTTTTTTCTGAAGAACAGGATGTCTAGGGCCATTCTTAATGGGTCAGCAGAATGTTCTAAATGGCATGCACTGAACCAGAAAAAAAGGTTTTGTCTTTGAGCTGAGATGTTCAATAGGTCTGTTCAGTAGCTAGGGCTAGGTGTATGAAAGTTTTTGTATGTTAGACAACAGATTTTGAAATTGATTCAGGCTTCCAGGAGGGAGCCATTGAAGATCCCTCAGGATTGGCGAGGGGGTAATGAAGATTCCTTTTATTCATGATCCGTTGAGCTGGGGACTGGTGTTAGACTTTTCATCCTTGGCGTGGTCTCCCTTAACTTTTTGCCTCTGTTCCCCAGGTTGTTGATGTGTGCTGGACTCTTGATTTTTCAGTTTTTGCTACTCTGGGCACTTTACCACTGCTAACCAGTGCTAAAGTGCAGGTGCTCCTTTACAAAATGTAATTGACGTATTCATGATTGGCATATTTGATTTACTAGTACGTCCCTAGTAAAGTGTACTAGAGGTGCAAGGGCCTGTAAATCAAATGCTACTAGTGGGCCTGCAGCACTGGTTGTGCCACCCGCATAAGTAGCTCTGTAATCATGTCTCAGACCTGCCATTGCAGTGTCTGTGTGTGTAGTTTTAACTGTAAATTCGACTTGGCAAGTGTACCCACTTACCAGGCCTAATCCTTTCCTTTTCTTACATGTCAGACACCCCTAAGGTAGGCCTTAGGTGTAGGAAAGTATCATCTTGACTGGCATGTTACCCCCATTTTAACATGTATGTATGTTAGTTTTTGCCTGTGTCACAGGGATCCTGCCAGCCAGGACCCCAGTGCTCATAAAATGTGCCCTGTATGTGTTCCCTGTGTGGTGCCTAACTGTATCACTGAGGCTCTGCTAACCAAAACCTCAGTGTTTATGCTCTCTCTGCTTTTAAAATTGCCACTGCAGGCTAGTGACCAATTTTACCAATTCTGATTGGCACACTGGAACCTCCTTATGATTCCCTAGTATATGGTACCTAGGTACCCAGGGTATTGGAGTTCCAGGAGATCCCTATGGGCTGCAGCATTTATTTTGCCACCCATAGGGAGCTCAGACAATTCTTACATAGGACTGCCACTACAGCCTGAATGAAATAATGTCCACGTTATTTCACTGCCATTTCACACTGCACTTAAGTAATTTATAAGTCACCTATATGTCAAACCCTCACTTAGTGAAGGTTAGGTGCAAAGTTACTTAGTGTGAGGGCACCTTGGCACTAGCCAAGGTGCCCCCACATTGTTCAGGGCAAATTCCCCGGACTATGTGAGTGCGGGGACACCATTACACAAATGAACTGCATATAGGTCAATACCTATGTATAACTTCACAATGGTAACTCCGAACATGGCCATGTAACATGTCTAGGATCATTGAATTATCACCCCAATACCATTCTGGTATTGTGGGGACAATTCCATGAATCCCTGGGGCTCCAGGATGGACCCCGGGTACTGCCAAACTAGCTCTCTGGGGTTTTCTCTGCAGCTACCGCTGCTGCCAACCCTCAGACAGGTTTCTGCCCTCCTGGGGTCTAGGCTGCCCAGTCCCAGGAAGACAGAACAAAGGATTTCCTCTGAAAGAGGGTTTAACACCCTCTCCCTTTCGAAATAGGTATTAAGGGCTAAGTAGCCTCCCCCAGCCTCTGGAAATGCTTTGAGGGGCACAGATGGTGCCCTCCTTGCATAAGCCAGTCTACACCGGTTCAGGGAGCCTCCAGCCCCTGCTCTGGCGCGAGACTGGACACAGGAAAGGGGAGTGACCACTCCCCTGTCCATCACCACCCCAGGGGTGGTGCCCAGAGCTCCTCCAGTGTGTCCCAGACCTCTGCCATCTTGAATGCAGAGGTGGGAGGTCACAATGGAGACCTCTGAGTGGCCAGTGCCAGCAGGTGACGTCAGAGACCCCTCCTGATAGGCTCTTACCTGGTTAGGTAGCCAATCCTCCTCTGAGGGCTATTTAGGGTCTCTCCTGTGGGTTTCTTGTCAGATAACAAATGCAAGAGCTCACCAGAGTTCCTCTGCACTTCTCTCTTCGACTTCTGCAAAGGATTGACCGCTGACTGCTCCAGGACGCCTGCAAAACCGCAACAAAGTAGCAAGAAGACTACCAGCAGCATTGTAGCGCCTCATCCTGCCGGCTTTCTCGACTGTTTCCTGGTGGTGCATGCTCTGAGGGCTGTCTGCCTTCACCCTGCACTGGAAGCCAAGAAAAAATCTCCTGTGGGTCGACGGAATCTTCCCCCTGCCAACGCAGGCACCAAACTTCTGCATCACCGGTCCTCTGGGTCCCCTCTCATCTTGACGAGTGTGGTCCCTGGAACACAAGAGCTAGATCTAAGTGTCCATGACAGTCCAGTGGCCCTTCTGTCCAAATTTGGTGGAGGTAAGTCCTTTCCTCTGCACGCCAGACAGTTATCCTGTGTATTTCGTGAACTGCAGCTGCTAGGGCTTCTGTGTACTTTTGCAAGACTTCCTTTGTGCACAGCCCAGGTCCTCAGCACTCCGGCCTGCATTGCCCAACTCGCTGAGTTGACCTCCGACTTCGTGGGACCCTCTTTTGTTGTGCTGAGATGACTGCCGTGCTCAGATCTTCTGAATGCCTGTTCAGGTGCTTCTGTGGGTGCAGCCTGCTTCTGCATGGGCTCTCTGTGTTGCTGTCTCCTCCTCCAAGCAGCGACCTCCTGGTCCTTCCTGGGCCCTGGCAGCACCCAAAATCCTCTACTGCGACTCTTGCAGCTAGCAAGGCTTGTTTGTGGTCTTTCTGCGTGGAAAGAACTCTGCGTCCTCCAGCACGCCGTGGGACATCTTCTGACGGAAGGAGAAGTTCCTGGCACCTTCCGTTGTTGCAGAATCTCCGGCTTCTTCCACCCAGAGGCAGCCCCTTTGCACCTTTATCCGGGGTTTAGTGTTCTCCTGCCCCCCGGACACTTGCGTGACTCCGGGACTTGGTCCCCTTCCTTTGCAGGTCCTCAGGTCCAGGAATCCGTCTTCAGTGCTTTGCAGTCAGTTATTGTCTTTGCAGAATCCCCTATCTCGACTTTACTGTCCTTCTGGGGTAGTAGGGTGACTTTACTCCTACTTTTCAGTGTCTTGGAGTGGGGTATCTTGGACCCCCTTAGTGTTTTCTTACACTCCCAGCGACCCTCTACACACTACACTAGGCCTGGGGTCCATTCGTGGTTTGCATTCCACTTTTGGAGTATATGGTTTGTGTTGCTCCTATGCCTATTGTCTCCTATTGCATTCTATTGTGTTCTACAGTGTTTGCACTACTTTTCAAACTGTTTACTAATTTTATTTTGGTTTGTGTGTATATTTTGTGTATATTACTTACCTCCTAAGGGAGTATATCCTCTGAGATACTTTTGGCATATTGTCACTAAAATAAAGTACCTTTATTTTTAGTAACTCTGAGTATTGTGTTTTCTTATGATATAGTGCTATATGATATAAGTGGTATAGTAGGAGCTTTGCATGTCTCCTAGTTCAGCCTAAGCTGCTCTGCTATAGCTACCTCTATCAGCCTAAGCTGCTAGAACACTTCTAATCTACTAATAAGGGATAACTGGACCTGGCACAAGGTGTAAGTACCACTAGGTACCCACTATAAGCCAGGCCAACCTCCTACAGATGACAACCCTGGGGAGGGTCCTCCCACCGACCTATCTGTCAATAAGCCCCCTAGTATAACTGGTAGTGGGAAGGGTTCACACACAAGTAGGGCTCCCTTTACCCCTAGCGGCCAGGTCACTAGAGTGGCCCCTGTTAGAGATAGGTCTGCCTCTGTACACTCTCATGTTACCTCTGTTTCAGAGGCTTCACGTAATTCTAACCCTGAGGACCAGTCCCTATATAGGGAACTCAGAAAGCTGAGGTTAGAGGAGGCCAGACTGAGGCTAATGCAGCAACAGTTGGCCTTAGACCGGGAATCCCTGGCTGTCGAGAAAGAGAGGCAGGGTTTGGGGTTAGTTCCCCATGGTGGTAGCAGCAGTTTTAGAAATACAAATGTTAGGGCACCTTCATTTGATTCTAAAAATCTGCACAAAGTTGTCCCTCCTTACAAGGATGGTGATGACATCTATAAGTTGTTTGCTGCACTTGAGAGGGCCTGTAAAGTTCAGAGGGTTCCACATGTACAGTGGGCTGCTATCCTTCGATTATCCTTCTCTGGCAAGGGGAGAGACAGACTTCTTAATGTCAGAGAGGATGATGCATATAATTACCAAATTCTTAAAGGTGCACTTTTAGATGGTCTGGGCTTAACCACTCAACAGTACAGACTTAAGTTCAGAGAGACAAGAAAGGAGTCATCACAGGACTGGACAGACTTTGTATACTGTTCTGTGAATACCCTAGAAGGTTGGTTAAATGGCAGTAAGGTGACTGACTATGGAAGCCTATATAACTTGATTCTGAGAGAGCATGTCCTGAATAACTGTGTGTCTAACTTGTTGCATCAGTATCTTGTGGACTCAGATCTGACCTCTCCCCAAGAAGTTGGAAAGAAGGCAGACAAATGGGTCAGAACAGGGGTGAGCAGAAAAGCTCATACAGGGGGTGTCAAGGATGGCAAGAAGAAGGATGGTAAGTTACATGGCAAGGGTTGGGACAAAGATAAAAAGTGATCAGAGTCTTCATCAGGCTCACAAAAATCCTCTGTGGTGGTGGCTCCAAATCCTCTTCTCACAAATATAAGAAACCTTGGTGTTATACTTGTATAGCCAAAGGTCATTGGGCAACTGATCCTCATTGTCCAAAAAGAAACACCAAACCTCCCACCACCACACCCCAACTGCAACCACTAGCGCCCCTAGTAATAGCAGTGGTGGTGGGAAGAGCACTACTAACAGCCAGTCAAAGAGTGTAGCTGGGCTCACCATTGGTAATGTAGTTGGGGTTGGTCTAGTTAGGGAGATCACTGAGGCTCTTTTAGTCTCTGATGGTGACATTGACCTAGCCACTTTAGTTGCTTGTCCCCTTAATATGGATACGTACAAGCAGCCACCCCTGATTAATGGAGTTCAGGTTGAGGCCTAAAGGGACACAGGTGCCAGTGTCACCATGGTGATTGAAAAACTGCTTGTTCCTTAGCAGCACCTACTTGGTCACCAGTACCAAGTGACAGACGCCCACAGCAACATTGTAAACCACCCCATGGCTATTGTGAATCTCAATTTGGGGGGGGGAGGGGGTTACTGGTCCAAAGAAAGTTGTGATAGCCACTGATTTAACTGTAGAATGCCTGCTAGGCAATGATGTGGAGACTTCAGCTTGGGCTAAAGTGGAGTTGGAGGCCCATACAGCAATGCTGCGCATTCCTGAGCATATCTTTGCTCTTACCAGGGCTCAGGCCAAGAAGCAAAGAGGACAGGGAAACTTAGATCCTGAAAAAATGGACCAAGTGCTCCCAAAAACTAGGGGTAAGATGGGAAAACCCTTGTCCACTATCCCTCCCTCCACAGATGATTCCCCTTTTGAGGAAGAGGAATTCTCTCCCTGTGCAGAACCCACACCAGAGGAGCTGGAAGCTGATACAGCTGATCATTTGGGTACGGCGGGCCTGCCAGGGAAGAGCTGAGTGTGGCACAGCAAACCTGTCCCACATTGAAGGGCCTCAGACAGCTAGCTGTCAAGCAGCAAAATGGTGATGTCACTGACACACACAGAGTTTATTGGGAGAATAATCTCATTTATACTGAAGCAAGGGACCTAAACCAGGAGCCACCGAAAGACTGGTCGTCCCCCTTCAGTACAGGGAATTCCTCCTAACTCTTGCTCATGACATCCCTTTAGCTGGGCATTTAGGCCACAGCAAAACATGGGACAGACTTGTTCCACATTTTCACTGGACCCATATGTCAGAAGACACAAAGGAGTTGTGTCGCTCCTGTGTCACCTGCCAAGCCAGTGGAAAGACTGTTGGCACCCCAAAGGCCCCCTTAATGCCACTACCAGTGGTTGGGGTGCCTATTGAAAGGGTAGGGGTTGATAATGTTGGTCCCCTCAACCCTCCAACAGCTTCTGGCAATAGATTTATCTTTGTGGTGGTGGACCATGCCACAAGGTACCCAGAAGCTATCCCCTTAAGGGCCACTACAGCTTCTGCAGTGGCAAAGGCCCTCCTAGGAATCTTTTCCAGGATGGGCTTCCCTACGGAAGTGGTGTCAGACAGAGGTAGTAACTTCATGTCTGCATACCTAAAAGTAATGTGGAAGGAGTGTGGTGTTACCTACTAGTTCACCACCCCTTATCATCCACAGACTAATGGACTGGTTGAGAGGTTTAATAAAACTCTCAAATGTATGATTATGGGACTCTGAAAAACTCAGATGGAGATGGGATGTCCTATTACCATGCCTACTTTTCGCCTACAGGGAGGTACCCCAAAAAGGAGTGGACTACAGCCCCCTTGAACTCCTATTTGGTCACCCTGTTAGGGGTCCCCTTGCTCTTGTTAAGGAGGGTTAGGAACAACCTTTAAAAGCTCTGAAAAAGGACATAGTGGAAAGACCAGCAAAAACCTTCTGGCAAGCCAAGAGCTCCAAAAGCAATGGTTTGACCAGAAGGCTGTCCTGACAGAGTACCACCCAGGACAGAAGGTGTGGTTATTTTAGCCTGTGGCCCCAAGAGCACTCCAAGACAAATGGAGTGGACTTTATCTAATTGTAGAGAAATAAGGTGAGGTCACCTTCTTGGTGGACCTGGTCACTGCCAGAAACCCCCTCAGGGTGCTTCATATCAATCGTCTAAAGCCTTACTATGACAGGGCTGACTTAACCCTGATCATGGCTATAGATGAGGGACAGGAAGAAGAGAGTGACCCTCTCCTTGATCTCTTCTCCAACACTGAAGCTGATGGCTTAGTGGAAGGAGTGGTTCTGGAAGACTGCCTTACTGCTGAGCAGAAGGAAGACTGTAAAAATCTCCTTGATCAGTTTTCTGAACTCTTCTCACTCACACCTAGTGCAACTACTTGGTGTGAACATATAATTGACACTGGAGACATATTACCTGTCAAAAGTAAAATTTACAGGCAACCTAACCATGTCAGAGATTGCATAAACGTTTGGAGGCCCCGCAAAAGGCAGGCCTAACTATCAAGGCTTCAAAGTGCCAGATAGGGCAGGGAAAGTGGTTTATCTCGGCCACCTGGTAGGCGGAGAACAGATTATACCACTTCAGGGGAAGATTAAGCCCATTATGGACTGGGCTCCCCCTACAACTCAGACCCAGGTCATAGCCTTTTTATTTCTCACTGTGTATTACAGGAGGTTCATTAAGAACTATGCCTCCATTGCAGCACCTCTTAATGACCTTACCGGTAGGAAAATGCCTAAAAAGGTATTGTGGACAGCTAGCTGACAGAAAGCTTTTGAGGAGCTTAAGCAGGCATTGTGCTCTGCACCTGTCTTAGAGAGCCCAAACTACTAAAAAAAAATCTTTTTTCAAACAGATGCTTCCGAATTAGGGGTAGGGGCTGTACTATCAAAACTGAACTCAGAGGGCCAGGATCAACCTGTTGCTTTCATTAGCAGGAGGGTCACCCCTTGAGAAAATCATTGGTCTGCCATAGAGAGGGAGGCCTTTGCTGTAGTCTGGGCACTGAAGAAGCTGAAACCCTACTTCTTTGGAACTCACTTCATTGTTCAGACACACCACAAACCTCTATTATGGCTCAAACATATGAAAGGTGAAAACCCTAAATTGTTGAGGTGGTCCATTTCCCTATAGGGAATGGACTAAACAGTGGAACATAGACATGGGAGTACCCACTCCAAAGCAGATGGACTCTCCAGGTATTTCCACTTACACAATGAAGACTCATCTGGGCAAGGTTAGCCTTATTGTCCCTCATTGGGGTGGGGGTGTTGTGTAGGAAAGTACCATCTTCTTTGGCATGTTACCCCCATTTTTACCTGTATGTCAGTATGTTTTTGCCTGACTCAGTGGGAATCTGCTGGTCAGGACCCCAGTGCTCATAGTGTATGGCTTAATGTGTGTGTCTGTATAGTGCTTGACTGTATCACTGAGGCTCTGCTAACCAGAACTTCAGTGTTTATGCTCTCTCTGCTTTTATATTTGTCACTGTACGCTGGTGACTTCATTTACCAATTTCAGTTGGCACACTGGACCCCCCTTATAAGTCCCTAGTATATAGTACCTATGTACCTTGGGCATTGGGGTTCCAGGAGATCCATATGGGCTGTAGCATTTCTTTTGCCACCCATAGGGAGCTCAGACAAACCCTTATACAGGACTGCCACTGCAGCCTGCGTGAAATAATGCACACGTTATTTCACAGCCATTTTCACTGCACTTAGGTAACTTATAAGTCACCTATATGTCTAACCTTCACTTGCTGAAGGTTAGGTGCAAAGTTACTAAGTGTGAGGGGACCCTTGCACTAGCAAAGGCACCCCCACATAGTTCAGGGCCATTTCCCGGGACTTTGTGAGTGTGGGGACACCATTACACGTGTGCACTACATATTGGTCAATACCTATGTGTAGCTTCACAATGGTAACTCCGAATATGGCCATGTAACATGTCTAACATCATGGAATTGTCCACCATTCCACATCTGGTATTGGGGGGGGCAATTTCATGCATCCTGAGGGCTCCACCATGGACCCCCAGTACTGCCAAACCAGCTCTCTCAGGCTTGCACTGCAGCTACAGCTGCTGCCACCTCACAGACAAGGTTCTGCCCAGTCCCAGGAAGGCAGAACAAAGCATTTCCTCTGAGAGGAGGATGTTACACCCTCTCCCTTTGGAAATAGGTGTTACAGGCTGGGGCGGGGTAGCCTCCCCCAGCCTCTGGAAATGCTTTGAAGGGCACAGATGGTGCCCTCCTTGCATAAGCCAGTTTACACTGGTTTATGGACCCCTGCTCCCCTGTTCTGGCACAAAACTGGACAACGGAAAGGGGAGTGACCACTCCCCTGTCCACCACCACCCTAGGGGTGGTGCCCAGAGCTCCTCCAGTGTGCCCCAGACTTAAGTCATCTTGCTGTGCAAGGTGTGGGGGCACTCTGGATGCCTCTGAGTGGCCAGTGCCAGCAGGTGACGTCAGAGACCCCTCCTGATCGGTCCATACCTGATAAGGTAGCCAATCCCCCTCTCAGGGCTATTTAGGGTCTCTCCTGTGGGTTCTCTTCAGATTCTGCTTGCAAGTTTCCTTCAGGAATCCTCTGCAACTACTTCAGCATCCTCTGACCTCTGATCAACTGCAGCCTTCTCCAAGAAATGCTGTAACTGCAACAAAGTATCCCCAAGATATACTTTTCTTCTGCAACCTCAGCTCCAAGTCAGCAACTGCAACAGTTTCCATGGTGTGCATGCTCTGAGGACTCCCTGTCTTCTTCCTGCACCAGAAGGGCTGAAGGAATCTCCCGTCGGGGGACGGAGTCACTCCCTTGCTTCAGATGGCACCTTCTAAGATGACAACCGGTACCCTTAAGACTCCTCTCACAGCAACGAACATGCTACTAAGGACACAGAGGGTGGACGTCATCGACATAGACTGTCCTGAGGTCCTGCTTCTGCAATTTGGAGGAGGTAAGACCTAGTCTTCCCTGAGAGCGATGGTACCCCTGTGTACTGCATCTTCTTCACCTCCTGAGGAGTTTGTGCACTATTTGCAAAATTCCTTCATGCATAGTCTGGCCCAGGTCCCCAGCACTCCATCCTGCGACGTTCAACTCAGTAAGTTGTTCTCTGGCAACGTGGGACCTTCTTTTGTTGTGCTGCATCAACCGCATTTTGCACCTCCTTTGTCCCCGGATCCTGTGACTCCCCAGGGTTCTGGCTGGCATCCTGAGGGCTCTCCAAAGTGCTGAGAGCCCCCGCTTCCTCTTCACACAGAGTTGAGGCCCCCATGTCCCTCCTGGGTCCATCCAGCGCCATTTTGATGCAAAACACTCTTTTGTCGTAGCCAAGGCTTGTTGGTGACATCCATTACGAAAACACGTCTGCAACGATCCTCACATTGTGGGACAGCCTTTGCATCATGCAGGGGTGAAGTAATTTACTTACCTTTACTGTATTCTTACTCTCCCAGTGATTCTGCACACACTTCACTTGTCTAGGGGGGAATTCATGATTCACCTTCCACTTTCTTAGTATATGGTTTGTGTTGCCCCTAGACCTATTTTCTCCCATTGCATTCTATAGCATTTCCTATTGTTTGCATTGTTCTATGACTATTTACTTGTTTAATTTTAGTGTCTAGTGTATATATTGTGTATAATACTTACCTCCAGAAGGAGTATTGTCTCTAAGATATTTTTGGGACTGTGTCACCCAAATGAATACCTTTATTTTTGGAAACACTGAGTATTGTCTCCACTTGTGTATAAGTACTGTGTAACTATAAGTGGTATTGCATGAGCTTTGCATGTCTACTAGTTCAGCCTAAGCTGCTCTGCTATAGCTACCTCTATCAGCCCAAGCTTCTAGAACACTACTACATTTCACTATAAGGGATAACTGGACCTGGTGTAAACTGTAAGTACCCAAGGTACCCACTACAAACCAGGCCAGGCTCCTACAAGGGCCATGCATTCTGATGCACCCAGAACTGCCATGGCAGGCTATGTTTCCTGGTGCAGACCTAAAAGATGAACTCGACATGGCACACTGCCTGTGTGTTCTGTCCACTACACAATGCATGCAATTTAGATGTCACCCCCTGGCCAGGCCTTTCAGCCCCTAGGGAGGATGCATTATGCTGTATGTGAGGGCATAACTCCATGAGCAGTATGCCCCCACTGTGTCCTTTCCAAACCTGGGACAAAGTGAATGAACAGAGCAGCCATTTTAAATGAATGTGCTGGTCAATATTCATCACGTGTTTCACAGCTACATGATGACCACTCTGAACCCTGGACTGTTTGGTATCAAACAACTCAGACTAATAAATCCAAACTGGTAACAGCATTGGATTTATTATAAAAAGTAGCCGGGGGTCACCTTAAAGGTCCTCCATGCTAAAGCTAACTACCTTGACATGGTTGCTGGCCTGTCCCAACCAGCCTGCCACCTCCAGAAACAAATCTGAACCCCTGGGGTGAGAGATCCTGCTCTCTGGGATCCAGCTCTTCCTGGGTGGAAGTGCTGCCACCCCCTTCCTCAGGAATGTTCACTGCCCTGTTGGCAAACTTCAAAGGGCTTACCGCTCTTGAAACTCAACCCCCAGGCCTGCTGCTAGCAGCAGATGGCTGCCCCTGTTTCAAATCCCCACTTTTGGCGGGAGCAACAATGGGAAAACCAAAGAAAGTACAGGAGGAGTGGCCCCACCAAGCTTGCACCACTGCTACGGTGTTGCATGCGGGGTGACCTCTCCATTTCAGTTTCCTCCACCTTGGATGGAAGGAAAATAGCCTTTCAGGTGTAGGGAAGTGTCCTCTGTCCACAGGAAGTGGTCACTTAGTGGGTGTAGTCACCCTAAGGTAGATAGCCCATTGGCCACTACCAGGTTCCTCCTAAAACACCCCCTAAATACTGTACATAGAGGGTATCCCTAGACCGAGAAATCAAACTCTAAAGACTCAATAAGACCTGCAACAAAGAAGACCCAAGGCACTAGAACTGAAGACATGCTGCACAAAAAGAAGCTGCCAAACCCTGCCTGCTGCACCCAGGACTCGACAATTGCCGCTGACGGGTTGCTTGGACACTGGACGGACTCTAAAAACCCCCAGAGGACCTCCACTCTTCACCAACCACCAAAGATCTCCCTCCAGAGTGAAAGCATCACTTTGCAACCTCAAAGAATCAAGAAGCCAGTGAGGTTCCCTCACTCACTGGCTGCTAACTTCCGAACTGGATGCCACAGCCAGGCCAAGCTCTATACCACAGACCAGAAGGATAAACCCTGCAAGTGTGCCATGGTTGGTTGTGCTGCACCCTCCTGTGCTGAAGCATACCATTGCCTTATTTAGTGGTCACTATATTTCAAACACCAAGAAAAACATCCCACACCGGACTGTAAAAGGACCAGGAATATGCCCCCGTCAAGGGACTTCAGAAACCACCAGGACCTCCCACCAGAGTGCCTCTGCTGACCTGCAAGCAACCCTTGAACTGACCCACCTCCTGCACCCAAGGGCATCTTTATGCACAGCTCCTGGCTCACTAATTTGCTCTGCACCCAGCTGTAGGAAAGTACCCTCTTTCTTGGCACGGTTACCCCCTGCCTGCTGTCAGTGTGTTTTACTGTGTTCACTGGGATCCTGCTAAACAGGACCCCAGTGATCATGCTCTCTCTCCCGAAAGTCTGTTTTTCACGCACAATAGGCACACTGGTGCCCCAATATTAGTCCCTAGTATATGGTACCTAGGTACCCAGGGCATTGGGATGCAAAGGGAACCCTATGGGCTGCAGCATTTATTTTGCCACCTATATGGAGCCCAAGCAAAGGGTTCCGCAGGACTGCCATTGCAGTCTGCATTAAAAGGTGCAAGCACCCTTTCAATGCCACTTTTCACTACACCAGGTCACTTTTAAGTCACCCCTATGGCAGGCCTTCCAGCCCAGAGGGCAGGGTGCCAAGTACCTCTGCGTGAGGGCACCCCTGCACTAGTAGTGGTGCCCCCACAAACTCCAGGCCCCTTTTCCCGGACTTCGTGAGTGCGGGGACACCATTTTACATGTGTACTGGACATAGGTCACTACCTATGTCCAGCTACATATTGGTAACTCCGAACATAGGCATTTTTGGTATTAAACATATTGAAACATTTTGCAAGCAGTGGCTGTATGATTCCATGCACTCTGGGGGCTCCTTAGAGGATCCCCAGTATTGCCATTACAGCCTTCTGAGCGTTTCCAGGCAGCCCAAGATGGCCACCTCCCAAGAGAGGTTTCGGACCTCCTGTTGCTTAAAAAGCTCAAACCCAGGAAGCAGAACAAAGGATTTCCTGTGGGAGAGGGCTGTTACCCCCTCGCCCTTTGGAAATGGGTGTTACGTGCATGGGAGGGGTAGCCTCCCCAAGCCTCTAGAAATGCTTTGAAGGGCACATTTGGGCCCCTCCTTGCATAAACCAGTCTACACCAGTTCAGGGACTCCCAGACCCTGCTCTTGAGCAAAACTAGACAAAGGAAAGGGGAGTTACCACTCCACTGCCCATCACCACTCCAGGGGAAGTGCTCAGATCTCCTCCAGAGGCTCCCTGGCTTTTGCCATCTTGGATTCAAGGTTGGCAGGGAACACTGGGAGCATCTGAGTGGCCAGTGACAGCAGGTTATATCAGAGACCCCTTCTGATAGGTAGTCACCCAGCTATGTGGCTAATCCCCTTTTCAGGGCTATTTAGGGTCTCTCCTTTGGGTGGTTCCTCAGATTTGGATTGCAAGACTCCAGCAGGAATCCTCTGCACCCTCCACTTTGACTTCTGACCGAAGAAACTGCATCTGGACTCTTCAGGACCCCACAAGCTGCAACAAAGAAGCAAGACACCTTCTGCAACATTGTATCTCCGGCTCCTTCCAGCAACTGCAACATTTCCCCAGTCATGTATCCTCTGAGGACAGCCCGTGCTCAGCCTGCATCCTAAGAAAGAAGGAATCTCCCTTAGAGTGAAGGAGTCACTCCCCTGCTTCTGCAGACACCAACTGCGATGACGACTGGCCACATGGATCCCCTTTGTGCTGAATTGCTTGAATCCTGCATCACGGGTAGTGGACTGAAGTGGTTCCTACGGTCCTCTCTTCCAGCTGTCCAGCTTGGCTGAAGGTAAGCTCTTGCCTGCCCACGCAGGACAGTACTCCCGTGTACCACGTCCCTTGCAGCTGCCAAGGCTTGTTGCCATCCTTCCTCCAAGATCTTCAGGCATCTTGAAACTCCAGCCCCCAGCACTCCTTCCTGTGACACACAGCTTCCTAAGTAGTTCCCTCGTGGTGTAGGAGTCTTTCTCTTACCACTGTGTGGGCCTCTTCTGTGACTCTCCTGTCCCCATCCTGTAGGACTCCTGTGGGTGCTGCCTAGGCTTCTGTGAGCTCTCTGTGTTGCTGAGGACCCCCTCTGACTTCCCCTCCTGGGTAGAGTCCACCTGGTCCTTCCTGGTCCCTGGCAGCTCCATTTTCCGCTAGTTGTGAGTTTTGCGTGTGCCAGGGCTTGTTGGCGGAACCAGAAGACGCAAACCCAACTGCAATCCTCCTTCAGGCGTGGGACATCACCTGCATTCTCCAGGGACCAAACTTTGTTTTTCTTGGGTGCAGTGCTGACTTTTCTTCTTCACCAGTGGTTCACCTTTTGCACCTTCATCCTGGTGGGTAGGAGCTCCTGCCCTTCCTGAACTTTGCTGTTCTACTTGGACTTGGTCTCCTTCTTCCACAGGTCTACTTGTCCAGGAATCCACTGTTGATGTCTTGCAGTCTCTTGTGGGTTTTGCAATATTCTTCTTTACTTCTCTCTGTATGTTCTGGGGAACTTACTATGATTTACTCCTGTTTTCCAGGCCGCTGGTGTGGGTTGTGGTATTTACCTTTGAGTACTCCGAGCTCCCCTCTACACACTACACTTACCTAGATGGGGAATTGACTTTCACACTCCACTTTCTTAGTATATGGTTTGTGCTCCCCCTAGGCCCATTTCTTCCTATTGTAATTTTCACTAATTGTTAGTTTTCTAACAGTTTTTATGCCTATTTATGCATACTAGTGTATATAATTTGTATATTTCCTACCTCCTAAGGGAGTGTAGCCTCTATGGTATTTATGGTATTTGTGTCACCAAAATAAAATACTTTTGTTTTTGTAACACTGAGAGGCATATTTATAATGCCATAGCGCCACCTTGTGCCACATTAACGTCATTATTTTTTGTCTTTAATGTGGCCCAACAAGGCCAAAACCCCTGCGCCGTATTTACAGGGTGGCGCAATATGTGGATTGCACA
The DNA here is from genome assembly GCF_031143425.1 of Pleurodeles waltl. NCBI lineage: Eukaryota > Metazoa > Chordata > Amphibia > Caudata > Salamandridae > Pleurodeles > Pleurodeles waltl. Next base: position 358,431,127 of record NC_090450.1, on the reverse strand, counting down.
CCCAGTAACCCTTTGCGATACATTATGCCTGCGCCAGACATAATGTATGCAAAGGGGGCGTTCCCCCATTAGGGGAGCCGGAAAAATGGTGTAAGGAAATACATGAGATTTCATTGCGCCATTTTTTACGGCACTTTTAATGCCTGCTCAAGAGCAGGCGTTAAAAGAGAGCTTCCATTCTTTAGTATGGGGCCCTATGTACTATGTACTATGCAGGAGTAGCAGCAATATTTTGGCGCTACTCCTGCAAAGTACATCAATAGCGCCATGAGAAATGATGCTATTGCCCCTTACCCTGTGCCATGTTGCGCCGTATTTCAAATACAACGAACACATGGTAGCGGTAGGGGGGTGCTAAGGGGCACAGGGAATATGGCGCTGCACTTGGTGCAGCGCCACTTTCCATAAATCTGCCCCTGAGTGTTTTCTTTCAAGTGTTTAAGTACTAAGTGTGACTACAGTAGTATTGTGTGATCTTTGCATGTCTGCTAGATAATCCGTGGCTGCTCATCCACAGCTACCTCTGGAGAGCCTGGCTTCTACACAAAACTAATAAGGGATACCTGGACCTGGTGTAAGGTTTAAGCACCATAGGTACCCACCACACACCTGGCCAGCCTCCTACATAGGTGGTGCAGTGGTGGGATAAGTACTTGCAATTGCCTAATCACTCTGTCACCTGGTGCTTTCCACAGGAAAGACCACTCCATACCTAAAGGTATACATAGTACCTAGCACAGAAAACTAGTCTCTAAACTTCTGTCTGAAAGACAAGGAGCTAGGTAGGTTATGTACACCCTACACTATCCTAGCAAACACCATGTCTACAGCTGGACATAGCTCTGAGGTCATGAAGGCTCCTCATGAGAACCTGACCTTCAAGGAACTGAAGGGACTGTGTGCAGAGAGAAAGTTAGAAATGGGGAGGAACCCTAACAAGAGTCTGCTCTTGAGCCTCCTCCTCCAGGATAACCAGAATCAAGCTGGTGGCCAGGAGGAGGAGGAAGGAAGAGAAGACCTTGACCCCACTGAGGTAGAGGAAGACATTCTAGGCCTTGGGGGAGGGTTCCTCAAAGGATCATAACATTCCTAGTAGACCAGCTAGCGTAGCTGGTAGTGGGAAGGGAAATCACACAGTTGTGGCTCCTTTCACACCCAGAGGGCATTAAGAAGGGGTCACCAATCCTAGGAATAGATCACCTCTGCTCATTCTCACATCACTTAAGTATTTGAAGGATCCCACTGCACAACTCCAAGGGATGAGTCTATAGATAGAGAGCTCAGAAACCTAAGACGGGAGGAGGCCAGGCTGAGGCTACAGCAGCAACAGCTATCCCTACATAGGGAGTGTAGGAAAGTACCATCTTGCCTGGCATGTTACCCCCACTTTTACTTGTGTGTCAGTTTGTTTTTGCCTGTCTCACTGGGATCCTGCTAGCCAGGACCCCAGAGCTCATAGTTTGTGGCCTAAATGTGTTCCCTGTGTGGTGCCTGTGTGGTGCCTAACTGTGTCACTGAGGCTTTGCTAACCAGAACCTCAGTGCTTATGCTCTCTCTGCTTTTAAAATTGTCACTGCAGCCTAGTGACCATTTTCACCAATTCTGATTGGCAAACTGGAACACCCTTATAATTCCCTAGTATATGGTACCTAGGTACCCAGGGTGTTGGGGTCCAGGAGATGCCTATGGGCTGCAGCATTTCTTTTGCCACCCATAGGGAGCTCAGACAATTCTTACACAGGACTGCCACTGCAGCCTGAGTGAAATAACGTCCACAATATTTCACAGCCATTTTACACTGCCCTTAAGTAACTTATAAGTCACCTATATGTCTAACCCTCAACTAGTGAAGGTTAGGTGCAAAGTTACTAAGTGTGAGGGTTCCCTGGAACTAGCCAAGGTGCCCCCACATTGTTCAGGGCAATTTACCCGGACTTTGTGAGTGAGGGACACCATTACACACGTGCACTACATAAAGGTCAATACCTATATGTAGCTTCACAATGGTAACTCCGAATATGGCCATGTAACATGTCTAAGATCATGGAATTGTCCCCCCATGCCAAATCTGGTATTGGGGTGCCAATCCCATGCATCCCCAGGGCTCCAGCATGGACCCCGGGTACTGCCAAACTAGCTCTCTGGGGTTTTCACTGCAGCTACCGCTACTGCCAACCCACAGACAGGCTTCTGCCTTCCTGGGGTCTGGACAGCCCAGTCCCAGTAAGGCGGAACAAAGAATTTCCTCTGAGAAAGTGTGTTACACCCTCTCCCTTTGGAAATAGGTGTTGAGGGCCTGAGAGGAGTAGCCTCTCCTGGCCTCTGGGAATGCTTTGAAGGGCACAGATGGTGCCCTTCTTGCATAAATCAGTCTACACCGGTTCAGGGGTCCTCTAGCCCCTTCTCTGACGTGAAACTGGACAAAGAAAAGGGGAGTGACCACTCCCCTGTCCATCACCACCCCAGGGGTGGAGCCCAGAGCTCCTCCAGTGTGTCCCAGACCTCTGCCATCTTGAATGCAGAGGTGTGAGGGCACAATGGAGGCCTCTGAGTGGCCAGTGCCAGTAGGTGATGTCAGAGACCCCTCCTGATAGGTGCTTACCTGGTTAGGTGGCCAATCCTCCTCTGAAGATTATTTAGGGTCTCTCCTGTGGGTTTCTGGTCAGATAACGAATGCAAGAGCTCACCAGAGTTCCGCTGCATCTCCTGCTTCGACTTTTGCCAAGGATCGACCGCTGACTGCTCCAGGTCGCCTGCAAAACCGCAACACAGTAGCAAGAAGACTACAGCAACATTGTAGCCCCTAATCCTGCCGGCTTTCTCGACTGTTTCCTGGTGGTGCATGCTCTGAGGGCTGTCTGCCTTCACCCTGCACTGGAAGCCAAGAAGAAATCTCCCGTGGGTCGACGGAATCTTCCCCCTGCTAACGCAGGCACCAAACGTCTGCATCACCGGTCCTCTGGGTCCCCTCTCTTCTAGACAAACGTGGTCCCTGGAACACAGGAGCTGGATCCAAGTGACCCCGGCAGTCCAGTGGTCCATCTGTCCAAATTTGGTGGAGGTAAGTCCTTGCCTCCCCACGCCAGACAGTAATCCTGTGTACTGCATGAACTGCAGCTGCAAGGGCTTCTGTGCACTTTTGCAAAGAATCCTTCATGCGCAGCATTGCCCAGGTCCCCAGCACTCCGTCCTGCATTGCTCAACTCGCTGAGTTGACCACAGGCTTCGTGGAACCCTCCTTTGTAGGGTTGAGACGACCGCCGTGCTCAGTTTTCTTGAACCCCTGTTCAAGTGCTTCTGCGGGTGCTGCCTGCTTCTGTGTGAGCTCTCTGTGCTGCTGAGCGCCCCATCTGTCTCCTCCTCCAAGGGGCGACCTCCTGGTCCTTCCTTGGCCCGGGCAGCACCCATTTTCTTCAACTGTGACCTTTGCAGCTAGCAAGGCTTATTTGCGGTCTTTATGGGTGGAAACAACTCTGCATCCTTAAGCACATCACAACAGCGTATCAGCAGCACCCTCGTCAGCTGCTCAGTTCTACTCCAGCTGTTAGGCGAGAGCAAGATCTAGATAACCATGTCTTGATGCACCCAGGAAAAACACACAAACAGAACAGGTGACATGCCCAAGCAGAAACGTCTTCATCTCTCTCATCCCCACCTCAACCCCATTGAATTGTGACCATGTAGTAATTTGGGGGCAATGGACTCTACAGCTGAAGCAGGCAGCACGAAGATCTTAGAGGCATCACCTCACGCACATAAATCCTACATTCCCCCGGTGCAGACAAATCTGGGAAAATGGGTGTCAGGCGGCCACTGCTGCAATGGAATAGGAGCATGGGAGAGGATCGTGCTCCCAGAGGTCCCTTTCACAGTGTTACGTGGCCACTTCAGGACCCTAATTCACAGGGGAAACAGCCTTTACTTTTAAAAATTTTAAATGTGCCTCAATTACCATGCATTTTTTTACAACGAAATACCAGTTACCATGCAAATCTTTACATGGCAAATCTTCACAATGCAATTCTTTACAGTCAGTGGGAGTGTTCTTCTCTGGGTGAAATTACAGTATTCCGAGCAACTTATTATTTTTTGAAACATGAGTGTTCATTTAATAATTTCTTTTTTTAATAGTATTTTTTCATATTACTAATGTGACATCTTGATGGTGGCATTTTTTTTTTTTTTTAAAGTAAAATATAACTTTTAAAGTATAATTTTTACTTTTATATATTTATATATATTTATATACATAATAATACTAAAAGTAAAAATTATGCTTTAAAAATTATATTGTACATTTAAAATATATATAATATCACAAAATATATTATATTAATTATTGAAATTATACTAATATAATTATAGTAATTTATTTAATTATATATATTATATATTACATATATTAGTATTATATATAAAGCAAGAGCGCAAGATACTCACATTTAAGGGTTGAGTGGTGGCTGAGGTATAGTGATAAGGCTATTTTAAGTGTTTAGTTGCGGGTAAACGTATTGTGTTTTAAAAGTGTTTTTAGGGTTTAGGGGTGGGTAAGGGGTATGGGTGGCAAGGGTGATTTTAAGGTTTGGTGGTGGGTAGGGGTATAGGATAGTGAGGATATTTTAGGGTAAGTTGGTAGGGGGTTTGGGTGGTAAGGGTGATTTTAAGATTTAGGGGTGAGTAAGGGAAGTGTGTAGTAAGGTTTTGGAGGTATTAGGGGAGGTTAAGGGTATTGGGTTCTAAGGGTATTTTAGAGTTTAGGAGTAGGAAATGGCTATAAGGTGCAAACAGCATTTTTAGGGTTCATGGGTGGGCAAGGGTACAAAGGGTGTTTTTAGGCTTGGAGGCAATGAGTGGGTCAGTTTCTTAATTCTTCATTATTATTTGTAATACATGAGAATCAATTTGATAGCAATTTATATCTTATACTCCCAGGGCCGAATGCAAGGGATTTAGGAGCAAAAGTCTGGTAAGTATTTTGAAACTTTGAAGTCCAGTATTTATTTTTCCTGGGAGACATAAACCTGTAAGTGATATAAATGGCATTTAAAAAAAATATGTTGACATTTTTAATTCAGAGTATTAGGGTTTATTGTGTATTTACATTTATGTATTTAGGTTGATTCTGGAACTGTTACTCACATTTATCAGTAGGTGGCAGTGTCACACTGTAGTGAAACTCCAGACAGTTTAGTTATAATATTATTAAAAATACAAAGTAATAGTATGCATGGTATAAGTGTGCATGCTAGTTGTTTGTGTGGTAAGTGTATTTTTAATGCAAAGACGTGCATGGAAAAACCATGCCTGGTAATGTCATACAAGCATTCGCCGCAGGATCCCTATGCCAGACTGGTACCACAGCCCCCCACAAGCTTAGACACCATCAGCACCACTGCACAACACAGTGTCTCCTGATCCCAGCCACTGCACATTTCGGGCCAGATTTACAAGGCCCAGCGCTACTCAGTGCCACACTAGCATTATTTTTTTACACTAATGTGGTGATAAGGAGGCCATTCTCCCATATTTACAAAGTGGCGTAATGCTTACATTGCACCACTTTGCGCCCCCTTGCGCCACGTTATGCCTGCACCAGGAATAATGTATGCAAGGGGGACATTCTCCCATAGGGAGCCCCGTCAAAATAGCGCAGTGAAATTTACAACATTTCACTGCGCCATTTTTAGCATCATCTTCAATACCTGCTCAGAGCAGTCGTTAAAATGACATGCCCATTACAATCAATGGGCCTCCCTTTACTTTGCAGGATTAGCGCTGCAATTTATGGCACTAATCCTGCAAAGTACCATAATAGCATCATATAGTTTGACGCTATTGTCCTAATGTGAACCATGGTGCGCCATATTGTAAATACGGCGCACACATGGTGTTGTTAGGGGACACAAGAAAAGTGGTGCATCACAGCTGATGTGCCATTTTCTTGTAAATCTGGCCCATAGTGACCAGGGCGAAGTACAGCTGACCCACATGCCAGGTCTCAGCTGGTGGCTGGCACTTGAGACCTCAAGGGGTGAATTCACATTTCACAGTATACTGTTCCCCCAGGCATCTCCCTGTTTAGTAGGGGCCTACAGGGAAATCTGATGCCTCTTGTAACTGCTTCAGGGATGGGTCTTTCGTTGCTAAGGCAGCACCACCCTTCTCCAGCCACATACGATAGGCCTCTAATACACTGTAGAGCTGGATGGTCGCTCACCTTCTGGATCCTCTGCGACTCCCCTAGCTGAGGGCTCGACGGTGCCACAGCAGACATGACGAATTATGCAAGATCTGATCCAGACAGGTGAGAGCACTAGTGGAAAACTGTTGCCAAGTTAGCTATCAAGCTACGCCCCTCCAACATTTTACATGCTCATTCACTAAATACCACCCCTCTTTTGTAATGATTATCTTACTTAAAACTAAGGGGCTCATTTACGAGCACCTAGCGCCACCGACGCATCATTTTCAGCGATGCTCCGGTGGCGCTGTGCCCATTGCCATATTTGCAAGTCAGCACTAAGACACTTTTCGTTGCTTACGCCACCTTGTAAATATGGGCCCCTCCAACGCAGTTTTCTGCAGCAGTGGGGCATGCAATGGGGTGTTGCTGTGAGTGTTCCACCACAACATCCATTGTTTTTTATGCTGCCCTAGATTTGTAAGAAATCATAAACCTGAGGCAGCACTAAAACCTACCCCGCCACGCCAAGGGTGACGTTAGCATGGTAAAACAAGGAGAAATACTTTTATTTCTCCTTGTTTTTACTTTTTCTATGTGTTCTGCATTCAGCAGCACACAGAAAGAGCAAAACACCATGAATGATTGTTTGTGTACATGAAGGTGTCCCTTCCTGCCCATAAACAATCATTAAATAATGATGATTTGCTACTTCTATGTATGCTACAGAATGTAGTATACATAGAAGTGCCAAATCACCATTATTGATTGTTTATGTGCAGGAAGGCACACCTTCCTGCACATAAACAATCATTCCTGCAATGCAGGCACCCTTGCACTATGGTGCAAGGGAGCCTGAGTTGGCACTAGGCAGCTAAACTTAGCACCAGCGCTAGGAAAAAACCAGGGCTTGTCTGTCTTAAACATGACATATCCCTGCGTTTCTGAAGTGACGCATTGCGGTGGTACGAATTTTGGTGCAGCGCCACGCTGCATAACTTTGTTGGTAACTGAGGCCCTAAGGGCAGGGGCAGCTGGTGTTCAAGGGCTACTGGACTGCACCCCTAGCCTCTTCTGGCCTCTCTAGTGAAGCATATATTTAAATACATTTTTAAAGTAAAACATTTTCTTCACAACATTTCCCGAGTGAAAGTCGTGCACTTTCAAAACCCCCCCTGCACCTGAGTGAGTATGTGGCTGAAAGCTGCACAGTAGGGCTGACAGGGCTTGCCCATGCAAAGCCCTTACGTTTTCTCAAAATGCAGAGACGTAACTGGCTTATCTCGTCCTCCACCAAGATTGCTGATAGAAAACATCCTGGAGTTTTTCTGTCCAGCCCGGACTTCTGAAGACTTCACACCACTCAGATGCTATTACTCCACCCTTTCCTATATACTCACATCGTCGGGTGTGATAAGAAGGCCTTACTGACCACACCCCAATCTATGATGAAATGGGTAAGGGTCGGTTGAGAAGCATGTTACCAGAGGTCACATTTTATTAAGAGAATGTGGCATTGTTCAAAAGAAATCCCGTTTTCCCCCATTTCAAGGAGTCTGTGGCAGAGGAACAGAATAAATACAATAAATAACTTCATCCAGTGCTCTCTGGGAGACACAAATGTGATCTCACAAGACCTCAAGCCATAAATATGCCAAAGACAACCGTGCACACCAGTAAATTGTGTAAGTAAAAAGTCTATCTTTTTGCAGAAAATAAGAACAAATCTGTTCTCTCAGCTGTCCCATCCCTTCCATTCACTGCCTCTCTAGGTGCTTGTGTCTCTCGAAGGCAGTAATGTTTTCAGTAATTTATCATGGCTTGTTATGCTCATTTTATTTCTTCTGCAGAGTAATGACGTGAGATGTCATATTAAACAGTTGTAAATTCATCTCAAATAAAAGTGCAACTTGTATCACTGAAACTACTGGATACTGGATGGGTGAGGCTATGTGTGTTTGTTTGAATAAGTGTTTGCAGGGTTTGGCTGAGAAAAATGTGGGTGTCTGTGTATAAGAGTTGTGTGAATGGCAGTGGATGGCTTAATGTGGATGAGTGAATGGGTAGGAGACCAAAGGCAGTGAGTGAGTTGGTGAATGGAAATAAGTGGCTAGTGAGACTCACTCACAAGGTGCAATTCCGTCTTGTATTTGTGCCCCACTGTAGGAAAGGAGCCACTTTTTAACATGGTTACCCCCTCTTTTGGCCTGTTTGTGAGTGTGTGTCAGTGTATTTTACTGTGTCACTGGGATCCTGCTAGCCAGGACCTCAGTGCTCATAGATAAAATACTATATGTCAGTGTGTTTTGCCTGTCTCACTGGGATCCTGCTAGACAGGACCCCAGTGCTCATATTTCATGGCCTAATGTGTATGCCTGTGTAGTGCCTAACTGTGTTACTGAGGCTTTGCTAATCAGAACCTCAGTGCTTATGCTCTCTCTGCTTTTATATTTGTCACTGTAGGCCAGTGACTAAATTTAACAATTTCAATTGGCATACTGGACCCCCTTTATAAGTCCCTAGTATATGGTACCTAGGTACCAAGGGCATTGAGGTTCCAGGAGATCTATATGGGCTGCAGCATTTATTTTGCCTCCCATAGGGAGCTCAGACAAACCCTTAGACAGGTCTGCCACTGCAGCCTGCGTGAAATAGTGCACACACTATTTCACAGCCATTTTCACTGCACTTAAGTAACTTATAAGTCACCTATATGTCTAACCTTCACTTGCTGAAGGTTAGGTGCAAAGTTACTAAGTGTGAGGACACCCTTGCAATAGCAGAAGTGCCCCCACATAGTTCAGGGCCATTTCCCCAGACTTTGTGATTGCGGGAACACCATTACACACGTGCACTACATATAGGTCAATGCCTATATGTAGCTTCATAATGGTAACTCCGAATATGGCCATGTAACATGTCTAAGATTATGGAATTGTCCCCCCATTCCAAATCTGGTATTGGGGAGCCAGTTCCATGTATCCTGGGGGCTTCACCATGGCCCCCCGTACTGCCAAACCAGCTCTCTGAGGCTTGCACTGCAGCTACAGATGCAGCCACCTCACAGACAGGGTTCTGCCCTCCTGGGGTCTGGGCAGCCCAGTCTCCTATTGATTCTGCACACACTACACTTATCTAGGAGGGAATTCGTGATTCACATTCCACTTTTTTAGTGTATGGTTTTTGTTGCCCCTAGGCCTATTTTCTCCCACTACATTCTATAGGATTTACTACTGTTTGCATTGTTCTATGACTATTTACTTGTCTAATTTTGGTGTCTAGTGTATATATTGTGTATAATACTTACCTCCAGAAGGAGTATTGTCTCTAAGATATTTTTGGTACTGTGTCACCCAAATAAATACCTTTATTTTTGGTAACACTGAGTATTGTCTTTACTTGTGCATACGTACTGTGTAACTATAAGTGGTATTGCATGAGCTTTGCATGTCTCATAGTTCAGCCCAAGCTGCTCTGCTAAAGCTACCGCTATCAGCCTAAGCTGCTAGAACAATACTACATTCACTAACAAGGGATAACTGGACCTGGTGTAAGGTGTAAGGTACCACTACAAACCAGGCCAGCCTCCTACACCCACCACTGCTTTCAGTCACCAGCCACCACTGCCTAAGGGCCATATTTACTAGGAAATGGGGCAGCTCCAAGCCAAAAGCAATTTAACTGCACCAGGCTGCGTAATTTCCAGAACACATGGATGGGCCATATTTACAAGAATACATTGCATTCCTGTGTTTTCCCCTAGCTGGCGCTAAATCAGCTGCCTAGCGCCAACGTAGACACCCTTGCACCATGGTGTAAGGGTCCCTGCTTTGCAGGGGTGTTTGTTTTTGTGCAGGAAGGGATACCTTCCTGCACAAAAACCATCATTAATAGAGATTTGCTCATTCTATGTGTGGTGCAGAATGCAGCACACATAGAAAGAGCACAAAACGAGAAGAAACAAAAATAAACGAAAATAAGAACATTTCTCTTTTTTGCACCACTCTAACCAACCCTGGGGTGGTGTTTGTTTTTGGCACTGCCTCAGGTTGATGATTTCTTCTAAATCTGGTGCAGTGTCAAAAAGCAATGGGTGTTTCGTGGGTACGCCCACAACAACACCCGTTGCACGGCCCTTTGCCGCAGAAAACTGTGTATAATGGCCCATATTTATGAGGCCGCTTTAAGCCAAAAAGTGCCTTAACACCACCTTGTAAATTTGATACAGGGCACCTCGCCACCAGAGTCTTGCAAAAAGTGACACTTCTATAACGAAACTTGAGGAGGCCCTCTTGCGAAGTACATGGAGGTGCCTCTCCGGATTAACTCAGGAGCTGTCATGCCAGGTTGCTGTGGTAATGATGTCCTCGCACCGCGGCACCTTTGTTACACTACTGTGTTATGCTATATTTGCTTATGCTAATTGCTGTTCTCGGGTCCCCGGGTAGAGTGTTAAATAAACTCCAACTGGTGCAAAATGCTGAAGCACGGCTAATCCTCAACGCCCCCAAAAGGTAGTCGATCTGCGGCGGCCTGAGGGCTTTGCACTTGCGTCCTATCAGGCAACCAATCAAATTCAAAGTTTTAAACATCACTTATAAATAACTACATAACAATGTCCTATTTACATTCAGAACCGAGCCAAAGTGTATGTTCTGAATACGTCACTTCGGTCAGCCAACCAGCTCCTGTTATGCGGATTCGCAAAGCCAGATTAGGTGGTAGATCTTTTTCTGTATTGGCAGACAAGCAGTGCAATGCCTTCCCTAAGCGATTACGGGGGACTAATTGCGAATAGGCTTTTAAAACGGGTCTGAAGACTTTCTCTTTAGAGTTGTAGTTCAATGGCAAATATATTTATTGGTTTAGTTAGCTCTGGGACGCTGCCTTTCAGAGCAGTCGCTCGAGCTTTATAAATAGATTTTCATTCATTCACTCATTTTTCCGGATAAGAAACTGAACCTCGGAATGGCTGGAATAATGGGGGAAATATTTATGTTCAGGTCTTTGACAAATAACATCATTTCACAGTGGAAAGGGAAGTAGAAAAGACTTTCACCATTGAGACGGCTACTTGACTTTTGTCTGTGTGTGCAGGTCAGGGGCTCCAAGTCAATAGCTAAGAGGATATGGGATGGGTGGTAATCTTGTCCGCTGCCATTAGTGATTTCACAAGGAAGAGTGATGTATCATTCTGAAGGATCTGAGCCACAGAGGTAGCTTTATAGTACCTTGATCCAGCCAATGAAATCTTGGTTTAGCCCATTCCCATATGTTCAAGCGTTGCCAACAGCAACCCCCATTTCATAGAATCAAGGGGCATATTTACAAGAAAGTGGTGCATCGGTCCCGATGCGCCACTTTTCTTGTGTCGCCCTTGCACCACCTAACAACACAATAATTGCCCAATACTGAGCACCATGTCGGTTGTTACCACAACAGCATCATAATTTTTGCCGCTGTTGTGGCTCTTTGCTGCACTAGCGTCAAAACAGTTGATGCTAGTGCAGCAAAGCACGGCGAGGCCCATTGATTTAAAAAAAATGGTGCAGTGAAACCTAATAAATGTCTTTGCACCATTTTTTCGTGCCTCCCTGAGTGGGAACTTCCCCCTTGCATGCATTATGCCTGACGCAAGCATAATGTGGTGCAATGGGTTGCAAAGGGGCGCTTTGCATGCACTGCGCCACTTTGTAAATCCAGCACGGAGAAAGGCCACCTTAGCGCCGCCTTAGTGTCAACTATGGCGGCGCTAAGGTGGCGCAAGGGGCTTGTAAATGTACCTCTAAATGCCTTAGTGGAATCTAGAAACTGTGGATTAAGCTGATGGAGTACGGTGAAGGTCGTACGCAAGTTATGGAAGGTGAACATGCTCAGAATGAAGTCCGATTAAGCCAGCAGGCCAGCAGGACCGGGAGTAGTGAAATTAGCCTGCAGCCTAACATTTTAGCCAGGATTTTGTTTTTGAAGTTTATGAGGAACAGCGGACGATGGAACTCAAATCTCTTGGGGAGGGTTATCTTGTTTTAATAGTGTTATCAGAAGCACCTCACATAGTGAGGGCAGAACGGTCCCTTTGGCTCATGCTTCTTCATACATCACGAGTAGGTGAAAAACTGATCTGTGCATTATTTTTTTTTAGAATTCACAAGGCAATCCCTCGCTTCCTTGAGTTTGACTGGCCTACGTGCTCTGTTTTACTTGTTTAATTTCTTCCATCGTGACTGGTGTTTCTCGATATAGGTGATACGCAATTTAAAGCCATGCCAGAGGAACACTCTTGAAATAAGCATAGAATAGAATTTGGTTGATTCTTGTAAGATTAAATCTGCTTCGAAAAGGGGAGCCGCAGTCCTCAAAATAATCTTGGAGACCTCGTTGTCCGCCAAAGGATGCCCAATTAACTGTGCAAGTGTTTTCACCACCCATGTCTTTGAAACAATTGCAATCACAAATTTCCAGATAAACAAGTGTAGGAGGCTGGCCTGGCTTGTAGTGGGTACCAAGGGGTACTTACACTCTGTACCAGGTCCAGTTATCCCTTATGAGTGTAGAAGAGGTGTTTCTAGCAGCATAGGCTGATAGAAGGTAGCTATAGCAGAGCAGCATAGGCTGAACTAGGAGACATGCAAAGCTCCTACTATACCACTGGTGTTGTATGCACAATATCATAAGAAAACACAATACACAGATATACTAAAAATAAAGGTACTTTATTTTTATGACAATATGCCAAAAGTATCTCAGTGAGTACCCTCCATCTGAGGATGCCAAATATACACAAGATATATGTACACAATATGCAGTAATAGCAAAAGGAAGTAATGCAAGCAATGTAAAGTTACAGTAGATTGCAATAGGAGCACATAGGTATAGGGACAACACAAACCATATACTCCAAAAGTGGAATGCGAACCACGAATGGACCCCAAACCTATGTGAGCTTGTAGAGGGTCGCTGGGGCTGTAAGAAAACAGTGAGGGTTAGAAAAATAGCCCACCCCAAGACCCTAAAAGTAGGTGTAAAGTGCACCTATAACCCCCAGAGAGCACTGAAGTTGTGATAGGGGGTTTCTTCAAGGAAGACCAACACCAGCAAAGCAACAACAGTGGATTTCCGGACCTGAGTACCTGTGAAACAAGGGGACCAAGTCCAAGAGTCTCGACAATGTCGAGAGTGGACAGATGCCCAGGAAATGCCAGCTGAGGGTGCAAAGAAGCTGCCACCGGATGGTAGAAGCTGTGGATTCTGCAAGAGCGAAGAGGGCTAGAAACTTCCTCTTTGGAGGACGGATGTCCCACGTCGTGAAGAAGCTTGCAGAGGTGTTCCCACGCAGAAAGACCGCAAACAAGCCTTGCTAGCTGCAAGGGTCGAGGTTAGGGTTTTTGGATGCTGCTGTGGCCCAGGAGGGACCAGGATGTCGCCACTTGGATGAGGAGACAGAGGGGGTGCCTAGCAAGTCAGGGAGCCCTCACAGAAGCAGGCAGCATCCGCAGAAGTACCGGATCAGACACTTGGAAGAGGAGTGAACCGGAGTCCACCTGAAGACACAAAAGGGAGTCCCATGACGCCGGAGGACAACTCAGAAGGTTGTGCACTGCAGGTTAGAGTGTCTGGGACCCAGGCTTGGCTGTGCACAAAGGAAATCCTGCAAGAGTGTACAGGAGCCGGAGCAGCTGCAAATCACGCGGTACCCAGCAATGCAGTCTAGGTGGGGAGGCAAGGACTTACCTCCACCAAACTTGGCCTGAAGAGTCACTGGACTGTGGGAGTCACTTGGAGTGAGTTGCTGAGTTCCAGGGACCACGCTCGTCGTGCTGAGAGGGGACCCAGAGGACCGGTGATGCAGTCTTTTGTTGCCTGCGGTTGCAGGGGGAAGATTCCGTCGTCCCACAGGAGATTTCTTCAGAGCTCCTGGTGCAAGAAACAAGCAGGCTACCCCCAGAGCATGCACCACCAGGAAACAGGCGAGAAAGCCAGCCGGATGAAGCGATACAAGGTTGCAGTAGTCGTCTTTGCTACTTTGTTGCGGTTTTGCAGGCGTCCTGAGCAGTCAGCGGTCGATCCTTTGGCAGAAGGTGAAGAGAGAGATGCAGAGGAACTCTGATGAGCACTTGCATTCGTTATCTGAAGAATTCCCCAAAGCAGAGACCCTAAATACCCAGAAAAGGAGGTTTGGCTACCTAGGAAGGAGGATAGGGTAGTAACACAGGTAAGAGCCTATCAGAAAGAGTCTCTGACGTCACATGATGGCTCTGGCCACTCAGAGCAGTCCAGTGTGCCAGCAACACCTCTGTTTCCAAGATGGCAGAGGTCTGGAGCACACTGGAGGAGCTCTAGGCACCTCCCCTGAGAGGTGCAGGTCAGGGGAGTGGTCACTCCCCTTTCCTTTGTCCAGTTTCGCACCAGAGCAGGGCTGGGGGATCCCTGAACCGGTGTAGACTGGCTTATGCAGAGATGGGCACCATCTGTGCCCATCAAAGCATTTCCAGAGGCTGGGGGAGGCTACTCCTCCCCAGCCCTGACACCTTTTTCCAAAGGGAGAGGGTGTAACACCCTCTCTCTCTGAGGAAGTCCTTTGTTCTGCCTTCCTGGGCCAAGCCTGGCTGGACCCCAGGAGGGCAGAAACATGTCTGAGGGGTTGGCAGCAGCTGCGGTGAAACCCTGGGAAAGGCAGTTTGGCAGTACCCGGGTCTGTGCTAGAGACTCGGGGGATCACGGAATTGTCTTCCCAATGCCAGAATGGCATTGAAAATTCCATTATCTTAGACATGTTACATGGCCATGTTCGGAGTTACCATTTTGACGCTATACATAGGTAGTGACCTATCTATAGTGCACATGTGAAATGGTGTCCCCGCACTCACAAAGTCTGGGGAATTTGCCCTGAACGATGTGGGGGCACCTTGGCTATTGCCAGGATGCCCACACACTAAGTAACTTAGCACCCAACCTTCACCAGGTGAAGGTTAGACATATAGGTGACTTATAAGTTACTTAAGTGCAGTGGTAAATGGCTGTGAAATAACGTGGACGGTATTTCACTCAGGCTGCAGTAGCAGGCCTGTGTAAGAATTGTCAGAGCTCCCTATGGGTGGCAAAAGAAATGCTGCAGCCCATAGGGATCTCCTGGAACCCCAATACCCTGGGTACCTCAGTACCATATACTAGGGAATTATAAGAGTGTTCCAGTATGCCAATGTGAATTGGTGAAATTGGTCACTAGCCTGTTAGTGACAATTTAGAAAGCAGAGAGAGCATAACCACTGAGGTTCTGGTTAGCAGAGCCTCAGTGAGACAGTTAGGCATCACACAGGGAACACATACATATAGGCCACAAACTTATGAGCACTGGGGTCCTGGCTAGCGGGGTCCCAGTGACACATAACAAACATACTGACTACATAGGGTTTTCACTATGAGCACTGGGCCCTGGCTAGCAGGATCCCAGTGAGACAGTGAAAACATCCTGACATATACTCACAAACAGGCCGAAAGTGGGGGTAACAAGGCTAGAAAGAGGCTACTTTCTCACAACAAG
This sequence comes from Pleurodeles waltl, assembly GCF_031143425.1. Classification (NCBI taxonomy): domain Eukaryota; kingdom Metazoa; phylum Chordata; class Amphibia; order Caudata; family Salamandridae; genus Pleurodeles; species Pleurodeles waltl. Next base: position 358,415,405 of record NC_090450.1, on the reverse strand, counting down.
TAACAATACATGTAAAGAAAAAACACTTGTAATAAGCATTAACATAATATTAGCATATTTAACACTATCCCCGACCCTAGTGTGTCAGGGAGATAAATAGAATACCTTATGGCAATATCTTCAAGTTTCAGGGGTCAGGTATGGCTGGCAAAGGACATGCACGCAACAAGGTTGGCAACAAGGCTGGCCCCAAGCACTGATAGGTTGATGGAAGATAGTGTGAAATGGAAAGCATGCAAAAAGTTGAAGGGCGTGTCCCTAGAAGAGAATATGGTTGGAGTATGGAGCAGCTGGATGGTGCAATAACAAGCTTACTCCTTATAATGCTGATATTTACTTTAGTTCAATATGTATGTCTTATTGACTTCTAGGCAAATGTTTTTTAAAAAATTGTATTCTTGTGAAATGCAGTGATTGAATTCTCACTTATGGGCAATTTGTCTCATAACTCATTTCTGAATAAAATCCTAATAAAAAAATAATGGGGTGATGGGGTAGCGGGGGTTGGCCCTAAACACCCCCTCGACCTTTACACACCTAAACAGGGATGACAACACAGGAAACAAGGTACCAAAGTCAGTGTCAAATTGAAAACAAAGGCCATAATCTTCGAATTCTCTTGACTAAAACAGAAGTATTAACTTAAAATAAATAAATGTACTTTTAGAAATCAAAAAGTAACTGAAATCTTCAATTTAACTAAGCTGTGTAAGTTATTTGGAGGAGTGGGCAAAGAGTGGTCATTGTTACATTTATCTACAAGTCAGAAGGGTTTGACAGATAGATTATCTGTTGGACATACATCATGAAGACGAATGCACTCTATCTAGCCGTAGCCTACAATTGACCATTTATACCACGATGATGTCCTATGAAAAAACTAAGAATATAATGTGCCCCCTCCTGGGGAGTTTTATCATTGCTTAAACCACATCCATCCCACCAAATGTGAGCTCTGTAGCTGGTGGAAATAGATTATAGCATGATAGTTTTTGCATTTATGGGGAGGAGGTTTAGGCAATCAATCGTTGGATTGGTAGGGAGGATTATGGAAACGTTGAGAGAGAGATAGGCAAGATATTCAGTCAGTCTTAGGGGCACGGCACATTTGTTATAGAAGCAAGATGACAGTAAGTTAGCACAATTCTTTAACAACCCACAGACTCCTAAATCAGAACGCAAGATTGAAAGAGCACATACAGTTCAAAATTATAAAAAGAAACTTGTTACTGCATAAAGAATAATACAACTGCATTCTGGCATTGGCCAACTTGGTAAAAGGGCTGATCTGCAAAGGAAAAGCTTAATCGAGCTTTTTTTACCTCCGATCTTTTGAAGGAGAAAACTTAAATATTTGAGCCTCAAGGTAAATGGGGCCTGTCTTGTTTCAGAACAACCATATGGATAATCAGCTGAGGTGCATACACTCATGTAAGTACTGGTAGATAAAGGCCAGGCTAAAACCACTCTTAGGCTAGAAGCAAGCTGCATGTGAACTGAAAAATGTATCACCTGAGCATTTAAAAAGCAAGTTTAGCTAAGCCTCTTGTGTGCATTACATTAAACACTTTACAGTTGCCACTCAAGCCACTCCTCAAGTTTTTTTTTAAAAACACCTTTTTTCTTTTCCAATCTAGAGGGAATTGCCTTTTTGCTCATGGTAGTATGTAGCCTGAGAACGATCATCGTCCTACTTGTTGTGGACTAGACGTGGAGATTTTCTTTTCTCTGGATAAGAGAAAGGGATTTTGAATAGAAAAAAAGTGAGAATGAGCATCAGTTAAGGTACTGCTAAGAATGGGGTCTCTAGTTGGCAGTGGTTTGCACTCCAAGTGGAGACCCTCACTCTAGTCAGGGTAAGGGAGTAACACAGCTAAGATAACCGCTGCTCACCCCCTTGGCTGCTTGGCTCAAGAGTCCATCTTATCTCAGAGTCAATGTGTAAAGTATTTGTACACACACACACAGTAACACAGTGAAAACACCACAAAAGTACTCCACACATAGCCAATATTTAAAACAAGACCAAAATGACAAAAATCCAACACACATAAGTAATGATGCGAATTTTCAAAGATTAAGGGGGTTATTCTAACTTTGGAGGAGGTGTTAATCCGTCCCTAAAGTGACGGAAAAGTGACGGATTTACCACCAGCCGTATTACGAGTCCATTATATCCTATGGAACTCGTAATACGGCTGGTGGTATATCCGTCACTTTGCCGTCACTTTTGGGACGGATTAACACTCCTCCAAAGTTAGAATAACCCCCTAAGTCTTAGTATAGAGCTTAGAAACACAATAGCTCCAATTGAGGCTATCACAGCCTCTTGACAGAGTCGCTTCCAACAGTCCAATGCCGCTTTCAGGGGAGTGTGGGTTGATTATGAAGTTGCACGGACCCTGGGTGTAGTAACTTGGAAAATGATGAGGAAACAAATACATTGGGGAGGTGAGGCATCACTGGAGCATGTGCAGGGTTGGTTCCTTAGTGCTACCAGGGAGTTGAGGTGTTGGTTCCTTACTGCTAGGCAGGAGAGGTGAGGCATTGGTTTCTTATGGTTTGCTGGGAAGGTGATGCAGCGTTGTTTTTGAGGCATCCGTTCCTTTTGGCGGGGTCGATGAATCCATGCGACGCGTCAACTTTGCGGTGTCACGATCACACCATGGGGCTATAGGTGCTGTGGCAGAGTTGGGGTTGGATGCCACAGAAGTCAGTGACACTGCATTCTGGACTCATGCTGTGGCAGGACTTTGGAGGCACTGCGGCAGCATCGGGCCTGATTTGCGGGTCGCAGTAATTGCACTCAGTGGGGAACATGGCCCCGGTCAAAGCAGTGGCACGGAGTCAAAGAGCTGCAACGGTTCCGAAGTCGCGCTGGAGCTGATGTGCTTAGTTTCTTTTTGGTTGCACCAGAGCTCACTTCCAAGAGCCCAAGACAGAATTTGGTACAACCTGACAAGTCAGAACTCTCAGGAAGAGAGCCCAGGTGCTGGCAGATGAAGTCTTTGATGATCCTGAGACTTCTTAACAGTAGGCAACCTCAGTTCAAGTCCTTAGAGAACCTTGGAAAGCAGGTGTAGAAAGCCAAATCCAGTCCTTTCACTTCCAGGACAGAAGCAGCAAGCAACAGGCCAGCACAGCAAAGCAGCAGGTAGAGTGGCAGTTCCTTCTACAGCATCCAACTCTTCTTCCTGGCAGAATTTCTTTAGTCCAGAAGTGTTGTAACTCTGTGGTATCAGAGGTCCAGTACTTATACCCATTTCCGTCTTTAAAGTAGGGAAACTTTAAAGAGAAGACTTTTTAGTGCACAAGACCCTGCCTTTCCCTGCCCTGGCCCCAGACACACTCCAGGAGGTTGAAGACTGCTTTGTGTGAGAACAGGCACAGCTCTATTCAGGTACAAATGTCAGCTCCTCCCACCACTCTAGATCTGGAAGACCATTCAGTCTGCTGATGGGCCATCAGGATATGCAGGGTAGACCTCAACTCCCTTTGTGTGATTGTCTGGAGTGAATACACAAACAGCCCAACTGTCATACTGACCCAGGCATGTATTCAGCAGACGGAGAGAGGCACCAAATGGTTAAGAAAGAAAAGGCCCACTTTCAAAAAGTGGCATTTTCAAACTTACACTTAAAAAACCAAATTCAGCAAAATGTGTATTTTTATATTGTGAGTTCAGAGACCCCATATCTTTATCTGCTCCCAATGGAAATTGCACTTAAAAGATATTATAAGGCAATCCCCATGTTACCCTATGACAGTGATAGGCCTTGCAATAGTGAAAAACAAATTTAGCATTAGTTCACTATCCGGACAAAAGAGGTACTGGTTCAGACAGAGGGCATCCCTCTGAGCTATCCGAGTTGCACACAGAAACAGACCCAGCAACAACTGAGGAGCTACCCCATGTTCCGCAGTGGCAGCCCTGCAGTGAGCTTGGGCATCCATCTGAACAGAGAAGGGGGCACATGCAGACTAAATGTAAATAGAGCCAAAGAATACTACACACAGAAGAACACAAACATGGGCAAGGGAAGAAAAAGGGAAAGGGGCGTTGCATGGGTGTTGCTTGAGGTGCTCCCACGCGACACCTATAGAACCCAAAATAATATGACACATTCCCCTATTTACAATTCTGGGAATGTGTCAGATTCCTACGCCACCACAGGGGTGGCATTAGAGTGACGCAACAGGGGGAAATATCTTTATTTCACCCCGTTTTTCCTCTTTCTATGTGTGCTGCATTCTGACGGATTGTAACATGGAGATCCCCTCATGGGGACCATTGACGCTTTATACGATATCTACCCCACTAATACTAATCATAATATGTAGCAGATGACTGTCTGGTGGGGTTGGGGTTCTGGATTGACAGACGGTCGGTGGGCACCATAGTACACCCCCTGCACTGGACGAGATTCAGACTGTCTTGGTACCCTCATGCATACCCTTGTTGAAGAGGTGATGCTGCTATGGGCTGAGTCACTTGCCCCTGTGAGAGTCTGCCTGTCGAACGCCGTACTCTCCTGAACACAAAGGCCCATATTTATAATTTTTTGTGTCACATTTGTGTAATTTTTTGACACAAAAGCAGCGCAAACTTACAAAATATAATTATATTTTGTAAGTTTGTACCGCTTTTGTGTCAAAAAATTATGCAAATGTGTCGCAAAAAAGCAATAAATATAGGCCGAAGTACTATCAGTTACTGTTCTTTTTTGTATCTAGTAAGGTTCACACAAATAACATGGGCTTATATTGAGCCTGCACCAGGGAATAATGGAGGGAGACAAGGCTCTGAGTTTTGAGGGGCTGCTCCCAGGGCAAGGGAGGGAGGGTGTTTGTATGCTATTGCTTTGCTTATTGAAGTTCTTAAATGTTTTATATTCACCATTGCAGCACAATGACTAGGAATCTCATACCTAGACCAAGATACATGAAAAAAACAACACCCCAACTCAGACCGCTCATATGGCACTGTGCAGAAGACATATTCTAAGACTTTGCCCTTGATGCCATGATGGAAGGTGCTGAGATGAAATTCCTCACATGGAATATTAGAGGCCTCAGCAGGTCTCAACAGTTATATCAAATTATACACATGTTACTTAGAGGATACTCTGTTGACATAGCATTCCTTCAGGAGACACACTAGAGGGACGCAGAGGTCCAGAAGCTACATAAGAAATAAAGGAGAGAAATCTATGCTATCACGTACTCATCCTATGCAAGAGGTGTCCTTTCCTGGATAGCCCCCCATGTCCCCTTCTGCCTTTATTACTCTCATACCGACATAGAAGGTCACTACATCCTACAAAAGGGCCTGCTAGATGATACTTTCATCAGCATGCTGAACTTGTATGCACCTATAACTGACAATAGAGCATATTTTGTTCCTGGTCATGTCTAACTTGACCACAAGGATAGACTTAATGCAGTACTTCTGCCAGTATCTCTCAGATCATTAGCTTCTTTTATTAGAATACTGCAGGATGACTGAGTGCGCGTTTTCACGAGGGAGGCAGTGGCGGCTATACCAGAAAGGGCAGGAGCCCTTTAAATTGAACTCTCGCGCTCCCGCCCTGCGGGAAGCCTGTTTTCACGAGGGAGGCGGTGGCGGCTATACCAGAAAGGGCAGAAGCCCTTTAAATTGAACTCTCGCGCTCCCGCCCTGCGGGAAGCGCGTTTTCACGAGGGAGGTGGCGGCAGCTATACCAGAAAGGGCAGGAGCCCTTTAAATTGAACTCTCGCGCTCCCGCCCGAGGGACGCGCGCGGGCGGCGCCCGAGGGACGCGCGCTGGCGGCGCCCGGGCGAAGCCCGTGCCAAGGGCGGGCCGGTCCTGCGCCCGTCAGCGTCTGACAGAGGCTGGGCTGGGCCACCCCCTTTGATATTTCCATTCGGATACTATTGGTATCTCTTCTTGGTCAACCATATACGGTAGGGGTGTGTGCTCCTTTCATTTTGACTCAGACTACATCATTGAATGCGTTACAGGGCCACGAGGAGACGTTTAAAGATTTGAGCTGCTGCCAGTGTTGGTTCTATAGACAGGGGCAGGAGCCCTTTAACAACTCTTATCTCTGCACTCTTGTGTCGAGCCCGTCAGAGCCCGGAGGAGGCTGGGCTGGACTCATTCTGCTGTTATTTGTTGGTATTTGGCTTAGTGACTTGCATATACTTCGTTTCGACTAGATAAAAGTGTTTAAGATAGTAACCCCATATACATAACATACATAATGGGGAAAAGAAAGCAAAATCAAATAGGGAAGGGTATTAATAAAAAAAAACAGGGAAGTACTAATATGATCACAAATTACCTTACAGATGCAATGGGGAAAATTAATGAAGAAATTATCAATGCTGAAGCATGCTTAGTGGCAACAAAAAATGTCCTACACAAGGCCATCATAGAAGTGAGCACTGAGGCTGTAGGCTTGATTACTGAACTGGAATCCCCAAACGAAAAAGGTACTGGGACGGATCCTAGACCTTCCCTAGTCTCCCTTTTACCTACAGATATAATAGAAGAAACTGATTCCTTGAACAGTACAGATGACCAAACTCCCTCACCACCAAAGAAAAAAAGAAGTAGGCAGACTACTAACTCTAAAATTATACAACCAACCTCACAGTTTTCTAAGGGTAGGAAATTAATAACTGAAACGCATGGGGGACATGCAGTAACACTATCACCAGACACCGGTGGCCCCTTTCAAAAACGTATGGAAACTCTTTTCAAGAAACTGCATGGCAAGCTAGACCAGATAGAGTCAAAAGTATTGCTAGAATTTAAGGAGATAAAAGAACATATAACTAAGATAGAAGCAAGTGTTAATACAATGACTAAAGTGAAAAATTTGTCCCATGGTTGTGACTCTATACCAAGTGTAGATATAAGGAATAATGCAATGACAGGGAAAGAAGATTCCAATGAAAGAAGTATAGGAAACCGGCACTCCATACAGAAAGAGACTCTACTGCCTAAGGATCCCACGACCAATCATATGGAGCAATTGGATAGGAATCATAGATGCCAGTCCTTGTTTAGAAATAGACCTGTGAAAGAGGTATTACAACTACCACCAGATGCTATACCATATACAATCATTCTAAAAAATGTTCCCAAACTAGGACCAAATATCACTGAGACCTGGACGGATTTACGTAACAAGGTAGTACACTGGATGGCAGAGTACATATGTGTACCAGATATACTATTTCGTGAAATCTTATATGCAAGAAGAGGGAGACTGTATTGTGGTTAATTTTCGCAACCCTCGTTTTGTAGGCCAATTACTAGCGGACTTGGATAAAAGATATCGGACTCGCAAAAATCGGAGGAAAGAGATTATGGCTGTTCCTCTAGGATATTTTTATAGAACGATGAATACCTTAGGCACAAGAGACACAGGGCAGGGAAAACATCCAGTAAACTGGTGAGGTATAACAAACTAGAGTGCTCCAATCGATTTGCTCCCCTGAGTAACATGGTGGATTAGGATTGACAACAGGAGGACATGAGTAGGAAAGAGATTCTGCTACCGGATAAAATACAACCTACTATTGTAGCCCCCTCTCTCAAATTTCCAGGTTGCAATGGTAATATTGAGACAGATAGGAGACCCCTAGCAGGAGACTTAATGATACTCATGTCATGGAACATAGCTGGAGTAAAAACGAAAATGGATGAGAAGGAATGGCAGACCACAATAAATTCATCACATATAATCTGCCTACAAGAGACCTGGCACACAGGATCCTTTTTTATTGAAGGATATGCCATTTTTTCCACCCCAGCTACTGCCTCACCTAGCGGAAGGGCAAAGGGAGGAGTAGCAATATTGATCTCAACACTGGTTCCTTATACTCTGGTGAAATCTTCCCTTGATTCCCCTTATTATCAGTTTTTATTTCTCCGGATAGATGGGATTCTAGGGATTGTTTTAATAAACTACTACAATAATAAATTTGATGGCACCAATAGAGTAGTGGCATCGAATCTTCAGGAAGAACTGCAAACTTTCATAAATTATATAACTTCAAGCTATATAATAATATGGGTTGGAGACTTTAATATTGAAACATGCCAGAACACTATAGGAAAGTCATGTGGATTTGTCGATGATGGGGGAAGTGCACAATTGCACTTCTTACATAACAAATACGGAATTGTATTAAATGAGATATTATTTAGATATGATCTAGAATTAATGGAACAAGACGGGCTCAAAGGAATGAAACTACCATCATTTATAGGAAGAGGACATTTCTCATTAATTGACCATATACTAATGTCAAAGAGCAATATGGATATGATCGAATCCCTAAAGATTGAGCCAACCATCTATAGTGATCATAATCCCTTGGTGCTAACTCTGAGATTGGTTAAATCTTTTAATATAGGTGAACGATTGGCAAGGAATATAGGAATAAGAAGGGAATATGGCATTGTAATCAAATGGACTGGGGTAAACGAAACAGATGTGATGGAAAAAGTTGTAACACAACATCATCAAGACATTCTCACATGTACAGAACCTAACCAAAGCCCAAATGAGATCCTAGGATCTTTCATCCAGCTCAGAAATGCCATTGCAGGAAACCTAGTGAGAACATTTGGGAACAAAAAGAGCGGGAAAGTGGGGTGGTTTGATCATAACTGTTCACTAGCAAGTCAGGAATTAAAACAAGCCCTGCAGGCTCGACCAAGAAACAGGGAAGAGGTCATTATTAAATGTTCTAATTACAAACTTGCACTAATGACAAGGAAGGCACAATTGAGAGCTAGGGCATGGGCTGATCTTGAGCAAGCAACAACATTAAAAGATAGTACTTTATTTTGGAAAACAATTAATCAACCATTCCTAAAATATAATGATGTACTCCAAATAACTGTACATGTCCCGTCATCAGAATGGCTTTCACATTTTGGCTTAATTTTTAATCCAGATAATCTGACTACCCATATATCGAATAGGGGGATAATCGAGATAAAGCCACCCTTTTTGCAACCAGTCAGTATAGGGGAAGTGAAATCTGCTATGGGAAGATGTTTGAAAGGGAAGGCACCAGGCCCTGATGGGGTGCCAGTAGATGCCTACTTGACATACATCGATTTGTGGTGCCCTATTTTGACCCAAGTCTTTTTGAGTGTGACAAAGGGATATATATTAACATCTTGGACTGAAAGTATAATTGTCCCCATTTTCAAAAAGGGAGATAGATATGACCCTAAATGCTATCGGCCAATCTCACTCCTAGATACCTCCATCAACCTGTTGGGAAGAGTACTCCTAGAAAGACTAGAATTATGGGCTACCAAAAACCATATACTCACAGAGGCCCAATTGGGATTTAGGCTGGGGTTGGTACTCTGGAACAATGCATAAATCTTAACCTAATAATAAGTAAATATACAATAGCAAGGAAGGGTCATATGTTCCTCTGCTTCGCTGATCTTAGTAGTGCTTTTGATTTGGTGAACCATGTCAAGCTGTGGAAAGTTTTGACAGACATGGATGCACCCCTAGATATAATAAGTTTTTTGGCACAACTATATAATCATTTAACAGCACGGTGAGATATGGAAGAAATGGTGAGTGTACCCCAGGTTTTAGGATAGGGAGAGGAATACGTCAAGGCTGTGTCTTGGCACTCCTTCTATTCTCCCTTTACATAAATGGAGTAGATGCCCATTTAAAAAATATGAAAATCGATACCCCAAAAATAGGAGAATGCTCTATCCCAGTTCATCTATATGCAGATGATGCTGTATTGCTGTCACGAACTGCAAATGGGTTGCAGAGGCTAATTGAGGGGTTTGTGGAATTTATGGAGGAAAGAGATATGTTGTTGAATCTGAGCAAAACTGTTGTAATGACTTGTGGGCAGGGGAAAGTCAGGAAGAAAGCTTTTTTTATTAAAGGTCACAAATGTGAGGAGGTGAATGGATTTACATATCTGGGTATACAATTTTCTAATATGGGACATTGGAAACAACATCTAGAAATCATTAGGATGAAATATGTTAGGACAACTGAGGCTGTTTTTAGATTTTAAAATAAAATTGGTAATAAACCCCTTAGGGAAATGCTGCAAATCTACAAAAGCAAATCAATTAACAACATTACGTATGGTTCTGCCCTTTGGGGTTCGATGCCCGAGATCCGCTGATTACAAGTACTAGAGAATACCTTTTTTTGCAGACTATTGGCGGTGCCAAATACCACTTCCACATTTATGGTACATAAGGAGTTGGGTTGCCCTTACGTGGAAGATCTAATATACACCAATGCATTGTTGGCTTGGTATGGTATTTGGTCTAAAGAAGGGACGCTTTTTAACCAACAGATTATTAAAGATTGCCTTACATTAGAATATTGGGATAGAATTCCGTGGTTCATGCACCTAAAAGATTTGCTGAAAGGCATAAATCTAGTTCCAAATTTGGACAACCCAGATATTATCCTTCAATTTAGCAAGAAAGAATTGAAAGATCAACTTATAGCATGGAGGGTCTGTGAAAGAGAAAATAGGGAACGTAGGAAGACAACAGTAGCACTTTATATGACTGAAAATAATGAGCTAATGCCAAATTATTTGATGAAAGTAGCAAACATTCAGGATAGATTTTATCTGACTTGAATGCGCTTTAGAACGCTACACTTTTTGGTAGCTTTCCCAAAGATGAGGATTTGGAGTAAAAGTCTACCTAAGTGCCCCTGTGTGGGACAGTTTGCACAATCCACAATGCATTTTATTATATCTTGTAAATTTTATCACGATGCTAGGAAGACATTTTTAAAACCCTTATTTATTACTAATAAATTATTTTATTGTAGAGAGGCATTTAACTACTTATGTAATTTGATACTAGTGACAAATGTGATGCAGTGATAAAATGTATCCTAAATGCCATTAAAAAGCCGTCATATCTAGAAAACCTTCGGTTTGAGAATGAATAATTCTACAACCTGTAGTAGTAAGGGTTTTTATTTATTTATTTATTTATTAGTAATGTTTTTTTCTTCCGTATTTTATTCTCTTGTATATTTTATCATTATTTTAAAGAGACTGTTTTTATCTTTTGTGGAGTAAAATCCGAATAAAGATTGATTTGATTTGATTTGACTGAGTGGACAAGGGTGCCTACTTGGCACCTCCCAACCCAGGCTCTGCACTCGACAAAGACTAGGGTCAATTAGTATGATGCATTAAAGTAGGGGTGGGCAAAGAGTTCCGCTCCACCAGCTGGGTTCGCCGAGGTTTACCCACTCTGAGTGGAGTTCTGAAAAACTCAGCAAAGTGACATGGAGTGGAGTTTTTTCTCTTGCTCGCCAACATTAAGTTGGCGAGCAAGAGAAATCACTAAGTTGCCAAGCACCAGCAAGATTTCTGAACGTGAGTGGTTGCTGTAGGTTGTGACTGTTCACAACGAGAAGCTGCCGCTCTCGTTGAGGAAGCTGCCACTCGAGTAGTACATCTACTCGAGCAGCAGAAAGAAGTTAGTGACATCTGGTGATCCACATGATGCCCTTTGCGCTGAATTTACAACGCAGGAGAAACTCCTGTGCTGAAAATCGATGCAAACAGCGGGACTTACCCAAACTCTGAAGTTCGCGGAACTCAGCGTAGCGGGCAGAGTTTTTTTCGGCACTTCAGAACTCCACAAACTCCACTCAGGACTACATTAAAGATAGTGCTGCAAGGGGATTAAATGGACACAGTAAATGGGCTAAGGAGGTAAATCCAGCAGGAGCTCCACAGGGCTGAGAATGCTCTGCACTGCAGGTGGAGGCAGGCTGGCAGCTCCTTGGATGTTCCTGAGTTAGGAAAAGCACAGCATGCAGTAGGCAAGAAATGGGACGCCCTTGACAAATGTAACTAGCAGGACTACAGACAGAGACTACACATGGAGGGTGACAGACTGTGTAAAATGCTACTTTGGCTCCTACATCGGCAATGCCCAGCATCTACTATACTATCGCTGACTAAACCGAGTAGTTAACACTGAGGCATCTATTAACTCTACCCAAGAAAACTATCTATGGACACTATACACTAGTAGTCAAAGGGTAGACTACCTGGAAGCCATTAATATGACAGTGCTGACTAAGAAATGGGCTGAGATCCTGGAATAGCCCTTTGCTGTGGTGGAACTATGGGCAGCCCTGGAGAGCATGTCAGCTGGAAAAGCTTCAGGATTTGGCGGTTTCCCGCTAGAGTTTTACTGTTGATTCCATAACAACCTGTTAGGGAAGCTTCTGTAGGTTTTTGAGAAACCGTATAATCAAGGCAGACTTAGGCGGTCATTACAACATTGGCGGTTAAAGCCGCTTACCGCCGTGCAGAAGACCGCCAACACACCACCGCAGCCGCGGAATTCCACCACAGCTATTATGACCCACAGCACGGAATCCGCCAATATTCAGACACCCACACAACCCCGCCACACCAAAGGTCAGTGATAAACTGGCGAAAACAAAACCTCCACCGTCAAGCCAACAGAAATACGCCCACACTATCACGACCCACGAATCCACGCGGCGGTCTTTCAACCGCGGTATTCAATTGGCGGTACACACCGCTGCACTCAAAATACACACACACTTACAAAACACAGGCACATTGGACATTTTCAAAAAACACACACCTGATACACATACACACACCACTCCCACACACCCAATACAATATAAAACACCCACCCACATCACCCACAAACCCCTACGACCACAATTGAGAAAGAAGCACAAAGAGAGACACCACCATCAACAATACTAGCATCCACAGGCACACAACACCATCACCCACATAACTTCCACGCACCTCACACAACACCCCACTACATATCAGCACACTTATCACCACACACACCACCCCACACATCACCCACACCACCCCATGGCACGGCAAAGACACCCCAGGTTCTTGGAGGAGGAGCTCAGGGTCATGGTGTAGGAAATCATCTGGGTAGAGCCACAGCTATTCTGCTCACAGGTGCAGTACACCTCCATTGCAAGGAAGATGGAGCTATGGCGAAGAATAGTGGACAGGGTCAATGCAGTGGGACAGCACCCAAGAAATAGGAAGAGGTGGAACAACCTACGGGGGAAGGTGCGTTCCATGGTCTCAAGATACCACCTTGCGGTTCAGGGGACTGGCGGCGGACCCCCACCTCCTCCCCTACAACTAACAACATGGGAGGAGCAGGTCTTGGTGATTCTGCATCCTGAGGGCCTTGCAGGAGTAGCTAGAGGAATGGACTCTGGTAAGTCAAATCTTAACTATTACATCCCCCACCCTACATGCATGCCATCACATGCCCCCACCCTCACCCCCATCACTCCAACTCCTCACAAATGTCCCAACATCACAAACCACACATCCTAACACCAAGCCCTGCATGCAACAACAAAGCATGGACAACCATCACTAAAGCATGTCCACTGCACATACCCATACACCCCCCAAACCATCATCACACAAGGTCCCACACAGGAATGCAAGCACTGGGGTACACGGTCACCCACCCATTGCACACCATGGCACACACAGATGTAATAAACATCCTTTTATACCCCTGCAGGACCCCTACCCAACGTCTCCGGACAGGAGGGTCCACACATGTCCACACCACCAACAGAAGAGGCCCACAGTGATGACAGCACCTCTGTCCAACTGGATCTAGATGACCAGCCCAGCCCATCAGGGATCTTGGGACAGTCGGTTCCCATCACACAGTCACAGGCCACTACAGAGCTTCCCCCCTCTGGAAACAACAGCACAGCACCCACCCAGCGAGCCCATACCTCCGTCCCCAGGACACGTCAATCAGCAGTGTGTCCACCACTACAGGGAACCCAGGCTAACCCACCACCCCAACAACAGGGACCTGGGGGCAGTGGCAGTGGGCACACGGTCCAGGGGACAGAGGCCCAGGAACACAGGGGAACTGGGAGGGCTGCTGTGCGACAGGGGGAGGACAGGCCCAGGGAACCCACTCTCCACGAGGCCCTCTCCAACATCATGGGAGCCTACCACCACTCCCAGTAGACAATGGCAACGGTACTGGCCAAGTTTCAGGAGACCCAGCGCTTGCAGGAGGAACAGTATTTGGGCTTCAGGGAGGAACTCAGAGCCATCAATTCCACCCTGGGCACCATCGTAGGGGTGCTGAAGGAAGTACTCAACACCAGGAGGGACACTGTGGCACTACAAGGGGCCCCTGACACTAGCCTGGACGATGAACTGCCCACCACCTCCGCCGGGGCTAGTGGACAGGAGGCACCACCACAGGACCACCACACCAGCACCCCACCCCCTGCAGAGGGAGAACCACCTCGCAAACGGTCCCTGAGATCCAGGACAAAGACAGAGAATGATGCCAAGACCGCCGCCAAGAAATGAGACCACCCTGAATGTCATCCTTCTGTCCCACTTTGTCACCCTGTCCATCCTTAAACTGCCCCAACTCCACTTCCTATGCCCATTTGGGCAATGCACCTGTGAGGCTAATAGACTGTACTCTGCCATGGACATTCCTCCACCATCACCCCTCACCATTTTGCTACTCCCTCCAATATTGAGCACTAAAATAAACTCCCTTAAAGCACAAAACATCTGGAGTTAGTCTGTGATTTATGAATAGTGTATTAGCAATTACAGTGTCAAAAAGCTCTTTCATTTGTAATGTCAACATACCTATGTCACACAGCTCTAGTCCATGAGGAATCAAAGCAGATGTCACACTGTGGGACCCACATCTGTGAAATCGTAAATGACAAATCAGTGACCATACACTGGTTGAAAATGACAGACAGTAGAGAGGTAGTAGTGTAGTAGGCAGGTTTGTATTCTTACCTGTATCTCACTGGAAATATTGCTGGATCACTGAGTCCCTGTTGTGCATGTCTTCTTCTTCTGCTTCCTCATCTTCACTGTCCACAGGCTCCACAGCTGCAACAACACCGCCATCTGGACCATCCTCCTGCAGAAAAGGCACCTGTCGTCGCAAAGCTAAGTTGTGAAGCATACAGCATGCCACGATGATCTGGCACACCTTCTTTGGTGAGTGGAATAGGGATCCATCTGTCATATGGAGGCACCTGAACCTGGCCTTCAGGAGGCCGAAGGTCTGCTCGATTATCCGCCGTGTTCGCGCATGGGCCTCATTGTAGCGTTCCTCTGCCCTTGTCCCGGGATTCCTCACTGGGGTCAGTAGCCATGACAGGGTGGGGTAACCAGAGTCACCTGCAAATGGCGAGGGACAACTGTTAGACACACACTAACTCATAGGGACATCCACAGACCCAGACAACCATTCCCACTGTCTTGCTTCCAGGTGCAAACCTAATAGCCACACGGTGCCTCTGGAGTTGACTCATCACATTCCGCAGGATGTAGGCGTCATGCACTGAGCCAGGGAACTTGGCATTCACTTGTGAGATGTACTGGTCGGCCAAACATACCATCTGTACATTCATGGAATGGTAACTCTTCCGGTTTCTGTACACCTGTTCACTCCTGCGGGGGGACCAAAGCCACATGTGTCCCATCAATGGCACCTATGATGTTGGGGATATGTCCCAGGGCATAGAAATCACCTTTCACTGTAGGCAAATCCTCCACCTGAGGGAAAACGATGTAGCTCCGCATGTGTTTGAGCGGGGCAGACAACACTCTGGACAACACGTTGGAAAACATAGGCTGGGAAATCCCTGATGCAATGGCCACAGTTGTTTGAAATGACCCACTTGCAAGGAAATGGAGCACTGACAGCACCTGCACTTGAGGGGGGATTCCTGTGGGATGGCGGATAGCTGACATCAGGTCTGGCTCCAGCTGGGTACACAGTTCCTGGATTGTGGCATGGTCAAGCCTGTAGGTGATGATCACATGTCTTTCCTCCATTGTCGACAGGTCCACCAATGGTCGGTACACCTGAGGATGCCGCCATCTCCTCACATGTCCCAGCAGACGGTGCCTATGAAGTACAACAGCGAGCACAGAGTCAACCAACTCAGAGGTACGTACCCACAGCTTACACAGAACACGAATACTAATCCAAAAAGTGGCCTGTATGTGTGTTGAGTCTAGGCCTAGGTATGTGTGACGCAGTTAAAAATGAAGCCATGTGGGCCCCTGAAATGGCGGCTGCCTGACCTCTAAAGTGGGACAATGGGATGTGAGGTAACTGCGCTGGCGTTGTACACCGTCGCTGTAGGCGGTCGAAGACCGCAGCGCATTGCTGCATTGGTTAACATTGGACCCTATGGGTCCCAGGAGCCAATGACGATGTACGCCGGCGGTGACGGTACGCACCGCTGCGGATGTAATTGCCATTTTCTATCTGTTCAATCACTCGATACCTGATCTTCTACAGGAGAGGACCTACACTGCAAGTGCTGCTGTGACCTCGGTCTGCAAGAGACAATGGCTCGAGTGTCTGGGGAAAGGGCCCCTGCCTTCACATCGGAGGAGTTGGAGAAACTCGTGGACGGGGTCCTTCCCCAGTACACGCTACTCTACGGTCCTCCAGACAAACAGGTAAGTACACTGGGAACATGCTGTATGGGCTAAGCCTGTGTGGAGTGGGGTGGATGTAAGAAGGCGGGGTAGATTGCGTCGTGCATGAAACGACGGTGAGTGCATGTGCCACATGGCAAGGGTAGGGATGGGGGCCAATGACAGTGACAGTGCAGTTGGTAATAAGTTTCTCTTCCCCCTGTACAATTCATGTAGGTCAGCACCCACCTGAAAAAAGATATTTGGCATGCCATCGCCAAGGACGTCCGGACCCTGGGGGTCTACCTCAGACGGAGCACCCAGTGCCGGAAAAGATGGGAGGACATTCGCTGCTGGAGCAAGAAGACGGCAGAGGCTCAGCTGGGGATGGCCTCCCAACGTGGGAGGGGTGCCCGTTGCACCATGACCCCCCTGATGTTCAGGATCCTGGCGGTGGCGTACCCGGAGTTGGATGGGCGCTTGAGGGCATCACAGCAGCCACAAGGGGGTGAGTACACTCTCATCCTGCTGATTTTGTGCGCAGTGGAGGTGTCTGGGTGGGGGAGGTGGGCTGTGGGTTTCCCTAGGCCAGGTCGAGTTTCGTAGGCAAGGTCCCTCCTTAAGGCAGGCCATGTGGCACCCCACCCCACCTCTGTAGAGTGCCAAGTACACCTAGTCATGCCCCTGTGTCATCCATGTGTGCAGACGTCGTCCATAGTCTAGTAAGCCATTTCCCAGGGATTGAACAGTGGAGCCCAAGAGTGCGGCGTAGTGCAGGGGGCTTCTGTGTCTGTCGTGTCCGCCAACGGTAGCGGTAATGCATGCACTGAACATGTCTTTCTTCTGCCGTCCCCCCCTTTTTGTGGTCTCCCTGTTCTTGTGTGCATTAGCATCATCAGGCGGAGGAGCAGTGGCACCGGAGCACGAGGGGGCTGCATCCCACAAGGCCATGGAGGGCCACACTATGGACTCGGACTTCACCAGTGGGGCGGAGGGTGAGGGGAGCACCACGGCGGGGACAGGAGCTGAGACTAGCAACACGGACTCGTTCTCGTCCTCTGATGGGAGCTCCCTTGTGGTGGCGGCAACATCTGTGCCCCCCCCATCTTCATGTACAGCCGCCACCCCCTCTACCAGCACTGCCCTCCCAGCAGCCCCTCAGCCTTTGCTCCGTGTACCCGCTCACCCGGGAGGGTGGGCATCATCTTCGCCCAGGCACCTCAGCCCCTGCCCCAGTCACCCCTGCTTCCCTCAGTAAGGAGGCCATTGACCTCCTCATGTCCCTCACTGTTGGGCAGTCTACCATTTTGAATTCCGTCCAGGGTGTAGAAAGGCAGTTGCAACAAACAAATGCTTTCCTGGAGGGCATTCATTCTGGTCAGGCGGCCCTTCAGCAAGCTTTTCAGACTCTGGCCTCAGCACTGATGGCAGCCATTGTCCCTGTCTCTAGCCTCCCCCCTCCAACTTCCTCCACCCAGACCCAATCCCCTGTACCCGAGCCTATCACAAGCACACCTACAGACCAGCATGCACACACGTCAACACACAAGGGAAGCTCTGGCAAACATAAGCACCACATATCCCACAGGCACTCACGAAAGCATCAGACACATGCAGACACACCAACATCCACTGCCTCCACTGTGTCCCCCTCCTCCTCGTCTCCCTCCTCCCTCCCAGTCTCATCTACACTCACACCTGCATGCACTACATCTATAGCCACTACTGCCATCACCAGCACACCCACCACCACACCCTGCTCACGTGCAGTCACCCCCCCACTACCATTCAAAGGTCCCCTGTGTCCTCTCCCAGTGTGTCTGTGACGCCACCTCCCAAGATATACAAATGCAGGCACACACCCACCCAACAGCCATCCACCTCATGACAGCCTCCAGCCCATGCACCTTCACCCAAAGTCACAAAACGAACACCTCCTACAACCACAACCTCTTCCTCCACTCCCAAACCCCCTCCAGCTACCTGTCCCAGTGTCTCCCAAAAACTTTTCCTGTCCAACCTTGACCTCTTTCCCACACTTCCACCACCCCTAGGTCCCGAACTAGCACCTTAGCCACAACATCTCCGGGACCAGTGGGTGCCTGTAGTCACCGGAATCTGGAGTGCACCGGCCACTAGGGCGGCCAGTGTGGCACGGAGCCACAGCACGGACAGTCCCCCACCTGTGAAGCATCAAAAGTTGGCCAGTGCCCGGCGGGAGAGGGGGAAGACTCCAGCCACCAAAGCCGCTTCCAGGGGTCCTGTGGGAGTGTGGAGTCAGCTGAGACACGTTCCAAGGTGGGGAAGGGCCACAAGAAACCAGGAAAGTCTTGGAAGAGCAGCACAGGAGGGGTCCGCCATCATCCCCACTGCCCAGGAGGTCACCGCCATCATCCCCGCTTCCCAGGAGGCCACCACCATCATCCCCGCTGGGACAGAGAGGACCGCCAGCACAAGCCCCGCTGGGCTAGAGAGGACCACCAGCACAAGCCCCGCTGGGCTAGAGAGGACCGCCAGCACAAGCCCCGCTGGGACAGAGAGAGGACCGCCAGTACAAGCCCCGTTGGGCTAGAGAGGACCGCCAGCACAAGCCCCGCTGGGCAAGAGAGGACCGCCAGCACAAGCCCTGCTGGGCTAGAGAGGACCGCCAGCACAAGCCCCGCTGGGCTAGAGAAGACCGCCAGCACAAGCCCCCTGGGACAGAGAGGACCGCCAGCACAAGCCCCACTGGGCTAGAGAGGACTACCAGCACAAGCCCTGCTGGGACAGAGAGGACCGCCAGCACAAGCCCCGTTGGCTAGAGAGGACTGCCAGCACAAGCCCCGCTGGGCTAGAGAGGACCGCCAGCACAAGCCCCGCTGGGACAGAGAGGACTGCCAGCACAAGCTCCGCTGGGACAGAGAGGACTGCCAGCACAAGCCCCGCTGGGCTAGAGAGGACCGCCAGCACAAGCCCCGCTGGGCTAGAGAGGACCGCCAGCACAATCCCCCCTGGGCTAGAGAGGACCGCCAGCACAAGCCCCATTGGGACAGAGAGGACGCCAGCAGCTGAGTCACTGCAAAGGAGCCCGCTGCCTCAAGCACCGCTGAACAGGGCACCGCCGCTCAAAGCACCGCTGAACAGGGCACCACAGCCTCAAGCACCGTTGAACAGGGCACCGCCGCCTCAAGCACCGCTGAATAGGGCACTGCCGCCTCAAGCACCGCTGAACAGGGCACTGCCGCCTCAAGCACCTCTGAACAGGGCACCGCCGCCTCAAGCACCGCTGAACAGGGCACCGCAGCTCCAAGCACCGCTGAACAAGGCACCGCCACCTCAAGCAAAGCTGAACAGGGCACCGCCGCCTCAAGCACCGCTAAACAGGGCACCGCTGCCTCAAGCACTGCTGAACAGGGCACCGCCGCTCCATGCACTGCTGAACAGGGCACCGCCGCCTCAAGCACTGCTGAACAGGGCACCGCCGCCTCAAGCACTGCTGAATAGGGCACCGCCGCCTCAAGCACCGCTGAACAGGGCACCGCCACCTCAAGCACCGCTGGCCCATGAGCGCCAAGGGCACTGATACTACTGAGTCCGTCACAAGCAGGATGAAGCACTCTGGGCACCATGCCCCCTCCAGAACCAGTGGAGAGATACATCCACTACCTATGTCCTTAGCAGGATGAAGCACTCTGGGCACCATGCCCCCTCCAGAACCAGTGGAGAGATACATCCACTACCTCTGTCGTTAGCAGGATGAAGCACTCTGGGCACAGAGCCCCCTCCAGAACCAGTGGAGAGATACATCCACTACCTCTGTCCTTAGCAGGATGAAGCACTCTGGGCACACAGCCCTCTCCAGAACCAGTGGAGACTGTCATCCACTTGAGAGACTGTGGCTTTGCATTCCCCTAGGATGGAAAAGTGGGCAAACCACCCACTGGAGAGACTTGAGAGACTGTGGCTGTGCACTCCCCAGGATGGAACAGTGGGCAACCCACCCACTGTAGAGACTTGTGAGACTGTGGCTTTGCACTCCCCAGGATGGAACAGTGGGCAAACCACCCACTGGAGAGACTTGAGAGACTGTGGCTTTGCACTCCCCAGGATTGAACAGTGGGCAGCCCACCCACTGGAGAGACTTGAGAGACTGTGGCTTTGCACTCCCCATGATTGAACAGTGGGCAACCCACCCACTGTAGAGACTTGTGAGACTGTGGCTTTGCACTTCCCAGAATGGAACAGTGGGCAAACCACCCACTGGAGAGACTTGAGAGACTGTGGCTTTGCACTCCCCAGGATTGAACAGTGGGCAACCCACCCACTGTAGAGACTTGTGAGAGTGTGGCTTTGCACTCCCCAGGACGGAACAGTGGGCAACCCACCCACTGGAGAGACTTGAGAGACTGTGGCTTTGCACTCCCCAGGATTGAACAGTGGGCATGTGGCCCTCTCGTGGATTTGACATTGTGCACTCAACCGGCTGAGGTGCCCCAGCTTTCCCTCCCCCTGAGGTGCCTGTTTTCTTGCTCTCTTATGCCCCTGCAGTGTTCTCTCCGTCATGGTCGGGGATCTTGCGTGGGCCTCGCCCGTACCGTGTGGGCCCAGTGTTCTACGGACTTCATTGGAGCACTACCTGGACTGCTAAGCTTGGTGTATATTTTGTTTATGGTGTATATATATATTTTTGCGTACTTGATTTTAATATATTACCATGGTTACACTCATTTTCTTTTGTCTTTGCATTCTTCCGGGGGGTTGGGGGTGTAACTATCATGTATAAATATGTATTAGCATGTATGTTGTAGTGGGTGAGGGTGGGGGTGTTGCATGTGTGTGTCCCTGTTTTTTCCCTCCCCCTCCCCTGTGTCATAGGTGCAGTACTCACTGTGGTCTTCGCCGCCAGCGTTCGTGCTCCTGGCAGAGGAGCAGGAAGACTATCGCAGGGAGAATTTGGAGTTCCGGCTCCATGGTGTCCTGGTTCCTTGTGGGGTGTGTAGAGGTGAGCATTTTCCCTTTGAAGTCCTGTTTCCGCCATGTTTTTATCTGCGGTGAATCCGTCCCGCAAAAGGTGGCAGATTGGTAGGTTGTGATACTGTGGGCGTTACTTTGTCTTCCGCCTGTCTGTTGGCGGTGACCGCCAAGCTGTTTGTACCGCCGTGGCGGTCGGAGTGTTGAAGTGGCTGTCTTTGTTGGCAGTTTCCACCACGGTCGTAATTCCAATTTTTTTACCGCCGGCCTATTGGCGGTCTTACAGTCGCTTTTACACCGACCGCCAGGGTTGTAATGACCACCATAGTGTCCTTAATGAGGAGCATAAAAACTTCTTAATCAGTTATATTTTGTAACCCAACTTTAATCTGAATTTACTGTGCTCTCATCACATGCAACTAGGTACAAAGCAGACAATGACCAATATATGACATACCTTCCTTGAAAATGATACTACTACCAATGTTAGTAAATGCTGCATCTAAACCCAAATCTTGTGATTTATTAATAGAACAGCATACGCTACAGAAACTGGAAACTGTTTCCTTTGAACATGTAAACTTTTCACAAACAAAAAATTGCAATAGTCTGTCCAATCTGCTTTGTGTTGTCAATCTGATCAGAGTTAATCAAAATGTATTCCACCTCATTTCTATTACGAAAATTATTTAAAATCAACAACTTTACCCATAGAACCATTAACCAAACCTTTCTCAACATGTAAACTTTGACTCTAAATCACCCTACAGCTTTTGCATGGACTTAAACATTTCTCTAATCCTGCAGTTCGTGAAACTGCTTTTTCTAATGAATCCAGTTTTGCTTGTAACTTTTCATTTAGCAATACAGTTACACTCTGGTGTTCCATGTTATCTATTGCCTTTCGTTACAAAATGTCTTCTGTTTCTAATTGTAGCAATTCTTTGTTGAAACATTTTTCTTCTTGTATGGAAGTGAACTTTAGTTAT
Organism: Pleurodeles waltl; assembly: GCF_031143425.1. Classification (NCBI taxonomy): domain Eukaryota; kingdom Metazoa; phylum Chordata; class Amphibia; order Caudata; family Salamandridae; genus Pleurodeles; species Pleurodeles waltl. The sequence continues at coordinate 358,392,953 of NC_090450.1, read as the reverse complement.
GCTGCTGTGTTCATTGTTGGAACAGTTTTTTTTAAGAAGATGATTTTATAGAACATGCCTTCCCTCTTTCCCTCTTTTGAAAGAACACCTATTCTAATCTCTTCCAAAATATTTCCATATTCAATGTCCAATGCTTGTCCATAATCTGAATGAACTCTTTATATAACAAATTTAGCCAAATATTCACACTTCCAATGCTTCCCAAAGAATTCCTGTTTTCATCATAGAACAGTGTTTTGAATACAGGCTGACCTAACACAGATGTAAGTTGCAGTAGAACTAAAAAAATTCTCAAATATTTTCCTCCAAATAGGACATCATAATCTGTTTTCAGAACCTCCTGCATTCTCAAATGTACAAAGGCAAGCATTACGTTTTTTTGCAAAGCCTTAAGTTTAAGGCCCTGCTCACCTAATCAATTAGTAAAAATGTACTTTTTTTTTAACACACATGACAAGCTTCACTGGATAACTTTTGGTATTCTAGTTTGTTGTCTTGTTCCATAGGCAGCATCAAAAGTCAACATAGAGTAATACCGTTGGTATTAGGTGCAGCTATTCCAGTGGGTGTTGTAACCATACATGATAGATTACAACCTGGAGTCTTCTGTAGGAAATCAGCAAGAACTTATATTAACAACCTTTTACCAGTACCAGCTTGACCGCTGACATGCAACAGTATATACTTAAATGCTTAAACACTGTTTGTTATCATGAAGCATATATTTTTCCTTTTGCTTATCGTTTAGTTGGCCAACTAAATCTGCCAAATCAATTGTTTCCTGTCTTGCCTGGTCCTTTGCAGTCTGCACCTTATTTATTGCAATGGCAGCCTTATTTTCAGTTATTGGCTGTCGAAGTGGGTTCTGACTTTGCGGACCAGAAGTTTGGCCACTTTGTGAACTCTACTTAGCTACCTCAGCAGCAATTGTATCTTCCTGTTCAATTTCATTATTCAACATTTTCAAGTGGTTTGGAAATACTGAGAAATAAATACCATCTTTTGCAGCATGGAAAGAGTCTTCATAGCAGTCAAACTCTCCTAGTAATTCTGATTCAGAAAGCCAAGGTCTAAACAGCTGCAAAAGTGCCGAATAGGAAAATTCTATTTTTCATTAGTCTGACAGCTCAGTTTTCTAAGGTTAATTAGACTGCACCTGTTATGTCACACCAACCTCCCCTTGCAACCAACTACTACAATGTATCTTCATCTACATTTTCTGTCACATTGTTTCTATATGTGCAGTACTGGATATATACTTTCTGGCCAAAATTTCAAAACTCTGTTTTGAGTTGATGCTGGGCCTACACTCACCCAAACAAGTCCTCTCAACTTAGAATATAAACTAGCTAAACTAAACCGATCACAGCATTCACAGGTTCCAATTTCAAACTGAAGCTCTACAATTGTTTTGTTGGAGACTTTTCTTCAAAAATGTCTTCCCACACATCTTTAGTCTCCGTCTTCTCAAATTATGTTATGTAAGAAGTTATATAACGAAACTGATTATCCATATTGGCATTCCACATTTGCAAAATGAGAGGACTGTAGTCATTAATAGACTCCAAAGCCTCTGTTCTCCTGAGGTTGTAGGTGTTTTTGGGTGATTTACAAGTAAATGTATGTGTCACAGCAGACATAAATCTGTTCAGTCTTCCTTTTGAAATAACAAGTCTTAGAAATTAAAAATTACATTTTATGTAAAATTTTGCTTTTGCTCTGTATTTCCGCTGACAGTACTTTCCACATCTATGACATTGGAAATGCAGTTCTTGCTGCTTTAGACTTTTTTCCTCATTGTCTTTTGGGATACTACATGTAATATACTGTTTTATGAAAGAAAATACAGACTCATCTGTGTCTGTTCTAAATGTATGTGTAACTTCTATCAACAACAGCATGTTAATATGAGGAGTACCTCTTGCTTGGTACTCTTTATGCCAAAAGAAATCAGTAACTTCTCCAAGAGGTGGATTTTTTTGTTGCAGATGAAGGAGAGCTTGGCTTGAAATCTGTAGTTAAACTACCTACAAGCATTTGCAGCATCTAAGAGCAAAGTTCTCCTGGTGTCTTCAAATTGATGTCCTTAATGTTAGAGTTTGCTTCTCTCATAAAGGCATGCATGTCATCCAATACATACTCTGCACAACTGAGGTTCACAACCCACATTGGTGGACCTAAATTTCACAACATACACTTGAGCTCACCATGACGATGATACCAGTATTCATTAGTTCCACATTGGCCATACCATCAAATTTATCAAATTGTACTCAAGCTTCTCATCTTTTCCATAGAGTGATTCAACAAAACCTTCTGCAGACAAATTTTGCACATTAACTCCTGTTTTAAGAATATGATTAACAGTGTATGACAGTCCAGGTATATCTATTACAAACAAAAGATGGAATACATTTGGAATACTTTGTCAAAATCCAGGGTCCTCTAGAATATAATCCTGTTGGCCTTTACTTAGCTGCAGGTATTTGCACTGGGTGGTCATCATGCTGTCCACCCACTCTAGTTGGAAATAGGTGAGGAAAACATCGAGCAGCTAATCTTGCCTCCCACATACTCATTGGAGCTTCTTTAGCTTGTTTCATCTGATACAGTTCAGTGGCATCCCCCATAACCTCTTTTGAATACAATGGATTGATACTGTAGTGCTCATTTATTTCTTCAGATATACTTCTATCAACTTTTTGAAACTGTCCTCTTGAAGGCAACAGTTCTCCCTCCATGCAACTTCCATGGGTGACAATTTACATCTTTATAAAACACATTATTCTCTTTAAAATACAAAGTAGCTTTCTTAACCTTATTCACATCCACTAGTTCCTGACAGGTTTTTTTGTTTTTCCTCTGTACACCATTCACTAGAATACCAAGCAGTTCATCCAAATCCCTTTCTACACCCATAGGTTCAATATTGCATTTCACATCTAAAGGTAAATACACAACTCTAACTTTAAGCCCTTCTGAAGCTTAGTGGGAGCCAGTTTCCCAGTCTCTGTCTACATATGAACTATTGCTTGCAAAGGGTGTGTAGATTGTATGAGTATTCCTTAATAAACATTGAGATGATGAAGTTCCTCTGAAATTTAAATCACCTCAAACTTCTTGTGTATTGCTCAGGAAGGCATTTTGCTGTTCTCTAGTTTGTCATAGCAATATTTACGCATGATCTAGTGTGTCGACAAATTAAAATGTTCCTCCACGAATAAATATACCGCAAATTCCATCCACTTTTCCTGTCCAGTTTTCAACAGCACACCAACACTTCGAATTTGGCCGACAACAAATGCAAACATAGTTTAGATTCTATATAGAAACTGCATTAAACTTTGCTATTTCTCATTCAAGGTTATCAGTAGGAATACCTGTTTTTTGTACCTCTACACCTAAACATACCAACTCCTCATTTTGCCCAGACTTCACTTCAGGGCTAAAGAAACATAAATGAATATCTTCACGAAGATTTTCAACCTCTGATACTGTACTATTTAAAAGTACTTTGTTTATTTCTCCTAAACACAATGCAGGACATTTTACAATGTAACGTCTTCTAACTAAATTTCACAATTTTGAATGATGTTCAGCCAACATTCTAAAATGATTAAAAATACCTGTGCACACTTTCCTGTATAGACATGCCAGTGACTATCCTTGCAAATTAGTATATTTCATGACTTCGTATGGATCTAACGCTTGCAACTTTGCAATTTTCCAATTCACACTTCAATCTGGAAATTCACACAGAAAATGTATTAATACATCAATTTATTCCTGGTGAAAACTACAAATACTACTGCAGTACCGTTTATACACAGGGACACATCTATGCCTTCCTTGCACCTATTCAGCTATCTGTTCTTCGACATTTTTAGAAACCATCTACTCTTTTGCAATGGGAGTACCATCTTTTACCTCATAGCATTGACCAGTTATTTGAACTGCATGCACTAATGCGTTCTCTTGAAACTAGCTTTCGTCACTAAAGAAAACCTCAGTGCTAGATGTATGCTTCCATTCTCCTTTGAAAATTTTGTAAAAATTACTTTTATTAATAAGCCTTTTATAGGCTTCTTTTCTCCATAGAATGCACTGGTTATGCAATGTTCTCTTTCTGTTTAGTATCAAGATAAATAGTTTGTGCTCCAAGGCAAACGCTTTATCAACCACAGTCAATATGTTGTTTTTGCTTCAATGCTGCCCTTCTCCTCTTATACTGCTTCATGTTTTGTACCAAGTTCTGTATTACTGTACTTCTAAACTTTCTCACTCATATTTCTTTAAATTGTTTCTCTCTCCTAGGCTTATTCACAAGTCCCTTGCATTGCTGTTGCATCACGTTTTTTTGGGAAGAAGTAATGTACCGGCGGAACAATGGGCTTGTAAATAAGCCCCTAGGTGTTTTCTTATAATAGTTCTCACTTTCAATGTGAATTACTGTTTCATCTTGGTGAGCTGACTTTATACCTCCCTTTTTATTTGCATATTTTTCACATTTTGCATTTTTCTACATACTGTATTAAGAAACCCCTTAGTTCCCCTGCAGCTGCCTTTTTTCCACTACGTTTTCTCCATGATGTACTTTTTAAATCTCACATTTATGCAAATAGTGCTGTTTTTTCTGTCTTTTCTCCTCTTTGCCTTCTTGGTATTGTAAATCCTCCTCTTTCAAGAGAAGTAGATATCTGAAAAACAAATACAGAATACATTTAACTTTAAATAACATACTATTAGATTACATACTGTAAGCAAGTAAGTACCTATAAACTGGCTATATCAGTGTGTCAAACGTTGTGTACGTGTCTCATAATGGGCATATATATATATATATATATAATTGTATATAATTGTCTGTATAAGTGGGGTACTTGGTCTGCAAATGGTGGAGTGGATAGAACAGTCAGCACATCACTGCTTATGTGGGTGTGTGACTGGATATGTAAGTATCTGTGTGGGTATCTAGGTGCCTTTGTAGCTGTAACTTTATATTATATACTGTTAGATTACATTCTATAAGCATGTGCCTATATAAGTGGCTAAATCAGCATGTCACATGCTGTGTAAGTGTCTCATTATGGGCATATAAATGGGTATATAATTGTCTGTATAAGTGGATTACTGGGTCTGCAAGTGGTGGAGTGCATATTTCAGTCAGCACTTCACTGCCTTTGGGGGGTGTGACTGGATATGTAAGTAGCTGTGTAGGCATCTAGATGCCTGTGTGAGTGTATCAATGTGCAAAAAATGATGTAAGTGGCTCTATGGATTGCTAACTGGGTATGTTAGTGACTGTTTGGATGTCTAAATGTGCACAACTGTCTTTGTTAGTGGCACATACATAACTGCTATGTGGGTGTGTGAGTGGATGTAAAATTGCCTGTGGCACTGTCTGACTGGGCCTGTAAGTGGCTGTTTGGTTTTATAAACAGGTATATGATTGACTATATGTGTAGGTGACTGAGGGCCTGAATTTGCGTACGGCGGAGGGGCTACTCTACCACAACAGTGGAATCATAATATGGCAGACGGGATATCCATCACCTTTATGATGGTGTAACCCTATCTGCCAAACTCGAAATCAGGCCCTGAGTGTGTAACTGGGTGTAAGCATGTGCAAGTGTATGTTTACCTAACTATCTGAGTGCTGCATATAAAAATAACTATATAGGTGTGTGAATGGGTGTGAAAGTACCTCTATAGGTCTGTTAATAACTATGTAAGTGGATGTATAGGTGAGTAAAGAGATATGTGAATGCTTTTACTATGTTTCTAAGTATACCAGTCAATCTCTGCCCATATCAGTGGTGGGTACATAAGTGCTTTGTGGGATTTTAACTAGATATGTAAGCGCTTGTCTGAATGTATGAGTGGGTATAAATTACATAAAGTTAAATTACATACTATAAGCAAGCACCCACATCTAATTTCAAACACATTCATTCATACTGCCTTACCATTTCCTCTTTCTCCTTTGCTGGTTATGACATTTTTACTTAATGTCCTCATCTAACCTCCCTTCTATTTTGCCTTTTACTGTTCTGTCTAGAAGCTACACATTTTCTTTCAAATTATGTGCAATTATATATATGTTTTTAATATAGTTTTTTGTAGTGCACCCTAATTCACATACCTGTAAAATCTCTTTGCTGTTCGTCAAGTCTTCTGTTAATAACACATAATGGCCCTCATTACGACCTTGGCGGGTGGCTGAAGCCGCCCGCCAAGATCGGGCCGCACTCCTGCCGCGGCCATTTGGAGATCCCCGCCGGCCCAGCGGGGATCTCGGCCGCAACACAGGAGCCGGCTCCAAATGGAGACGGCGGTGTTGCGGCTGCGCGACGGGTGCAGTTACACCCGTCGCGCTTTTCACTGTCTGCTATGCAGACAGTGAAAAGCTACACGGGCCCCCAGGGGTCCCGCGACTCCCTGTACCACCAGCCTTTTCCTGATGGTTCAAACCCCTGGGCAGCGCTGCTCTGGCGGATTACAACCGCCGGGGCCATTGTGGCCGCGGTCGTGATTCCATGGGAAGCACCGCCAGCCTGTTGGCGGTGCTGCCGTCAGAACAGCCCTGGCGGTCCAAGAGTTGGGATGACTGCCAATATGTCTTTTTATTGCAAATTTCATGTCAAAAACATAGCAATGCTCTTCCACTATCAGTACAAAATTATCAATAATGGCTACCCTTCCCCCTGTGCTCTCACTAACACTGCTATACTTAGCACACCACAGGCCTTCTTTTATCTTTTAATTTTGTTGTACCACATCTAAATGGTCAATATTTTTAACTCTTTCTAAGACTCCTATAAAGAAGCTACAATTAGGAAGTGTTTTTTTGGGAGGATCTGTGGATCCCCTGCGGCATTCAGCATGGCCCCCAACCAGGAAAATTCGTGGTGGATCCATGGAGCCACATGGAATCCCTTCCAAGCATTCAACAATATTCTCTCAATCATTTCCATTTGTAGTTTACTTTGTAAAACACATTCAATTACAAACCATACAGAACCTACTGACTAATGTTTGTACACCATTTTGCTTTCGAGTTTCACATTGCAGTCTGTTTTCTCCCCCCACAGTCTGTTAGCTCCGTTTCCTTTGTAACCATCTTTGGAACACTCTCTGCTAGCACTAGATCAACAGTTCAAAAGACTTTCTGTGAGCAGCACACTAGCTTCAAATTAAGCTGTAGTAGGTGTGGTTGACTATGCAATTCCAAGCATATCCCAAACAACATGACTTTTTTTTTTTCAAAGCCAATCATAGATTCAGTAACTTTTTCTCTTAATGTCACTACCTAATTTTAGTTCCCTGCACATCTCCACTGTCCAATCAAACATTTTCTTTTATATTTTAGGTGCTGTTCTCCATTTTACCTACCTTTCGTCTTCAAAACTGACTCATTCTGCTGCAGCCTTTTCCTGTGTGCTACTGCTGCCTGTCTCCAAAAATGGTCAGGATATGGATTGTGGGCCATAGTTTTGTGTTTTGGGCCAGAGAGAGTGCTAGAAAGAGTAGCATTGACAGGGACAAGACTTACCTAATGGAGAGATTACTTGAAATGGCCGGAGAGTATTAATGTGGCATCAATTGCTGCCTTTGGTTGAAAGCATTGCAGATTGCCAACGTCCAGACCTCTAGATTGTGCACTGTGGTGGCAATGACCTATACACAGTTACTGGGGTAGGACTTGAACTCCTAATGAAGGATACCTTTGGGAAATTAATGACACTTTTCCCACATACTACTTTTGTGTTCTCCAATATTTGCTAAAGGCAGAAGTGACAGTGGTCAACCAAATTTTGTCCACAGATGGAGAAATCCAGGAAACATGTCAATAAAACTATTTCTGCATTCTTACGACATCACAACTTGCGATCTATATACCACAACAGCTTATGCCTCAATATGAATGGAATATATCAAAAGGCAGAGTCCATTTCGCGGACGGAGGCAACAGGGTGTTCCTTAACAATTTGAAAGACTCCATCCTCTTCTATGTGTAATAATAATAGACATAAACACAGATTCTGTTTTCAGAGTCAACCCTTTTACTAAAAACAAGAGTATTTTCTTTTTCAAATTATTTTTTTAACTTCTCACTCTGATCCGCGAATCCTCAAACCAAAAGCACACTTTCCATACCAAACAACAACACATTTTAGCTCTACGATGGATCTGCGGACCCATTCCCAGCCAAAAACACATATTTAAAATAATGACCAATTTAATACAGTAGGTGTGTGAGAGACTGTATGGGTATGTGAGTGGATGTATTAATGGTTTTGTGGGTCTGTGACTAAGTGAGTGTGTGAATTGGTGTGTGAGTGGGTGTGTCACTAGCTATGTGGGTCTGTGAATGGGTGTGCGATTCTGTGAGAGGTATGTAAATAGGTATACAACTGCCTACATGGGTGTGAGAGTAGGTGTGTGAGTGGTTGTGTGATTGTGTGAATCAGTATCTGGATAGATGTGTGAGTGCCTGTATCAGTGTGTGAGTGGGTGTGTGAGTGGCTGTATGGGTCGGTGAGTGGGTGTGTGAGTAGGTATCTGAGAGGGTGTTTGAGCAACTGTGTGTGTGAGAGGGTGTATGAGTGGCTGTATGGGTTAGTGAGTGAGTGGGAGTGGTTGTGTGTGTGTTTGACTGGGTGTGTGAGTGGCTGTGTGGGTATATCAGTGGCCGTGAGCGCTTGTGTGAGTCTGTGAGTGCCTGTGTCAGTGGCTGTGTGAGTAACGTGGGTGGGCATGTGTGTAGTGTTGTGGTTGTGTGAGTGGGTGTGTGAATGTTTGTATAGGTATGTGAGTGGATGCATGATTAGAATTATGGGTCAGTGAATGGGTGTGTGAGTGTGAATGGTTGTGTGAGTGGGTGTATCACTATCTGTATGGGTCTATGAGTGGAGTGTGAGTCTGTGAGTGGGTATGTGAGCAGGTGTGTCAGTGGCTGTGTGAGTGTGTGAATTGATGTGTGAGTGTTTTTTGCTCTGTGAGCAGGTATCTTAAAGGGTTTGTGAGCAGATGTATGAGCATGTGAGTGGGTTTATAAGTGGCTCTATGGGTCAGTGAGTGGGTGTGGGTGTGGGAGTGGTTGTGTGTGTGTTTGACTGGGTGTGTGAGTGGCTATGTGGGTCTGTGAGTGTCTGTGAGTGTTTTTGTGGGTCTGTGAATGGGTGTGTCAGTGGCAGTACTGATAAGTGAGTACCTTTGTGAGTGGCTGTGTGGGTGTGTGAGTGGGAATATGAATAGGTTTGTGGAGGGGTGTCTGTGAGCAGGAATGTAAGTAGTTTGTTGGTGTGTGAGTGGCTGTGTGGGTGGCTGTGTGGGTCAGTGAGTGGGTATGTGAGTTGTTCACTGGATCTTTGAGGGGACGTTTTAGTAGTTGAGTGAGTTTGTGAATGGGTGTCAGTGGCTGTATGGGTCTGTGAGTGTTAGTGTGAGTGACTGTTTGGGTATTTCAGTGGGTGTGTGAGTGTTGTGTCTGTGTGAGTGGCTGTATGGGTGTGTGAGTGGGTGCATGAGTGCCTGTGTGCTTCTGTGAATGGATGTGTGAGTGGTTGTGTCGGTCTGTGATTAGGGGTGTGACTAGTTGTGTGAGTCTGTGAAAGGGCCTTTCAGTGGCTGTATGGATTTGTGAGCCTGTGTGAGTGGCTGTGTGGGTGTGTGAGTGGGAATATGAGTAGTTTTTTGAATGTGTGAGTGGTTGTGTGAGTGCCTGGGTGTGTGAGGAGGTATGTGAGTGGGTGTGTGAGTGGCTCTGTCGGTCTGTGAGTGGGTGTGTGACTAGCTGTGTGAGTCTGTGAATGGGTGTGTCAGTGGCTATATGGGTCTATGAGTTTCTGTGTAAGTGGCTGTGTGGGGGACTGCCAATGGGTATGTGAGTGGTTTTGTGGGAGTGTGAATGGGTGTATGAGTGCCTGTGCTGGTGTGTGAGTGACTGTATGATTCTGTGAGTGGTTTTGTAGGTCTGTGAATGGGTCTGTGAGTAGTCTTGTGAATGTGTGAGCGGGTATGTGAGTAGTTGTATGGGTCTCAGAGTGGGGGTGTGAGTGGTTTGTGGGTGTGTCAGCGGGTATGTGAGAGGCTTTGACAGGAGTGTGGGTGGATATGTGAGTGGCTGTATGGGTGTGTGAGTGGATGTGTGCTTCCCTGACTGTATTTGTGAGTGGTTGTGTGGGTCTGTGAGTGGGTGTGCAAATGGTTTTGTGGGTGTGTGAGTAGGAGTGTGAATGGTTTTGTGGGTCTGTGAGGCGGTGTGTAAGTGGCTGTATGGGTGTGTGAGTGGGTCTGTGAGTGGCTGTATGAGCCTGTGAGTAGATATCTAGGTGTATGGATGTGTGAGTTGGTGTGAGAGTGGTTGTGTGGGGCTGTGAGTGAGTGAGTGGGTGGGCCTGTGAGTCAGTGTATTTTTGTTTTATTCTACTTTGGATATGTGGATCCGTCGCAGATTTACATGGGGCCGCGGTGAGCACCCTTATGGGGCCAGGGATCCTCACACACAAAAAAAACACTTTTTGGAAAATGACTCTCCATGACGGAACCCTTTCAGGCCCCTTTATCACACCCATGGGAGCAGGATGAATATATCCTGCCTTCTTCATTCAATTTCAGGTGTCAATTTTTCCCCCCCTCAGACTGAGTCCACATATATAGAAAAAATGCGGCTGCAACTTCCTTGTCAGGTTGTTGTGAGCAAGGGCCTCTTTTGACATGGTAACCCCCCCACTTTTTGCTTGGGAAATAATGTGGTTTCATCCTGTATGTGCCGTGGGCCTCCACTAAACAGATCCCAAGGGCCAGATCTCTTTCTCTAAAACTGTACTCTGTACTGACACTTCAGCCACCCTTGTAAGTCCGTAGTCAATGGTACACCTGGTACCTAAGGCATGGGTGCTGAAGAGGGCCCCCACAGAGCTGCAGCTTCAATTGTGTCACTCTGAGAGATCCCACACCAGCCTCATACAGACTGCTATTGCAAGTTCATGACAAGGTATATTTAAAAGTTTCAAACTCGACATGTCACTCACCAAGAGTACCATGTCCACTAACACTGCATGCACTATAGGTGAGTCACCCCTCTGGCAGACCTTACAGCCCTAAGGCAGGGTGCACTTTAATGCATGTGAGGGTATATGTTTGCATGAGCAAATATGCTCCTACTGAGGCCCATATTTATACTTGTTTTGCGCTGAATTAGCGTCATTTTTGTTTACGCTAATTCAGTGCAAACCTAACTCCATATTTATACTTTGGCACGTCTAGCACCAAAGTTATGGAGTTTACGCCGTTTTCTGAAGGGGAAAACCTACCTTGCATCAATGAGATGAAATGTAGACGTTCTCGTCCAGAAAAGGACGATATGGCCTTTGCGCCATATTTATCCCCCCATACTAAAATCCAGCACGGGCGGATGGGGGCCTTAAATAATGGCTCTAAGCTGGCTTAGCTCCATTATTTAACGCCTGGGTCTGGGCAAGTGTAAGGGGACCTGTAGGCAGATTTCCATGGTCAGAGACCATGGAAATTTCCCACAGGTGCCCTTCCCTGTCCCCAGGGACACCCCCACCCACCCCTAGCCACACCAGGAGGTCACTTAGGGATAGTGGACCCATCCAAAGTAAGTCCGGGTGAGTATATATTTTGTTTTCATCCAATGCCACTCGGGGGCCCTGACTTGGGGCCCCCTGCACAGCGCTGGTAAGTTTTCCCCTCCAGAAAACGACGTAAACTCCATAACTTTGGCACTAGATAGCGCCAAAGTATAAATATGGAGTTAGGTTTGCGCTGAATTAGTGTTAAAAAACATGACACTAATTTAGCGCAAACTGAGTATAAATATGGGCCTAAGTGTGCAGGGCAGCTGTAGCAAATACATGTGCTGGACACTGGTCATTACATGTTCCCCAGCTAAATAATGAACTAAATGAAGGCCTCTCTGAACACTGGGCTGTTTGGTATCAAACAACTTAGAATAATAAACCCACACTGATGCTAGTGTTGGATTTATTATACAGTGTACCCAGCGGGCACCTTAGAGGTGCCCCCTACAAAACCAAACAGTCCTGGCATGGCTGCTGACTGGTTCCTACGAGCCTGCCACCACCAGGCAAAAATCTGGACTCCTGGGGTGAAAGCCTCTGCTCTCAGGAGCCAGAACACAAAGCCTTTCTAGGGTGGAGTTCTTACACCCCCTTCCCCAGGCAGGCACCCTGCCCAAGCGGTCAGCTTCAGAGGCTTTACCACCATTGAAATCTGAGCTCTGACTCTGCTGCTAGCAGCAGATGGCCTCCCAATGGTTTTTCCCACACCTTGAGCAGGAAAACCAGCAGGAACATTTAGTCAGAGTACGAGGAGTGGTCCCCCTCAGCCTGCACCACCCCTCGGGTGTGGCAGGGAGGTGACCACTCCATTTCAGTATCCTCCATCTTAGAAGGTAGGAAAATCGCCAATCAGGATTAGGGATGTGACCCCTTCCCACATGAAGTGGTCACATAGTGGGTGTAGCCACCCTAAGGTAGTTGGCCCATTGGCCACTAACAGGTACTCCCCCAAACACCCACAAAATGCAATATTTAGTTGGGATCCCTAGACCTGCAGATCAGATTCGATGGACACAAGAAGACCAATGACAAAGAAGACCCAAGGCACGAAAACAGAAGTCCTGCTGCAAGAAGAAAAAAGCACCAAACCCTGCCTGCTGCACCCAGGACTTGACAATCATCACTGAGGGGTAGACTGGATAATGGACAGACTCTAAGAACCCTGGAGGACTTTCCAGCCTTCTGAAAATTGCCAAGAACCTCCCTCTGAGTGAAAGCATCAATCCCTGCACACTGAAGGCAAGAAACCATTTCAATGATCAGCCACTGATCAATGAACCAGCCACAGCAGGCTGATCAAATTGCACCCAAAGGACCCGGAGGACAAACCCTGTCAGTGTGCCAACTTTGGTGGCACTGCAACCTCCAGTGGCTGAGACATGCTATTGCCCAAGTTATAGGACCCTCAATATCAGACACCCAGAAGAAAAGTCCACTCCAGACTCACTGAGGACCAGAAGCAAGCAGCAGTAAAGGGACCTCAGGACACCCAGGAACCACCCCCAGAGGGCCCCTGCTGACTTGCAATCTGCCCTCAAAGTGACCTGCGCCTGGACTCCCAGTTGCACAACCCTAGCTGACCCATTTGCACGGCACCGAGCCTCCCTGGCCCTGCGTCAGACAACCTACTGTGTTCTAGGGGTACCTAACCCCTTGTGATCTCCACACTCCAAGGCGACCCACAAAACTTACCTTTAAGTCCACCTTTAAAGTGTGTTTCCAAGTGTCTCCAAGTGGTCCCCTTGTACCTTCTCCACTTTCAGCCACTGCTCCCCCTTCAACCGGGAACCACCCGAACTTATTCAGCTGGCCCACAGGACATCTCAACATCCTTGACCTAAAAACAGAAGGTGAGACTTGTGAGAGCATTGCCTGATTTTATATGTATTTTTAAAGTTTCTCTCATTCATTCTTATGGTGCGTAAGTACGCACAAAAATACTGTTTTTGCTAAACTTTGAAAAATCCTAACTTAAAAAGTACTTACCCGATTTAGATCTTGGTCTTAAAACTTTTATAAAAGTCTGAAGTATCTTTGTAAATTGTTCTCGAGTGTACTTCTGAGTGTGTGTCCACATTTAGTGATACTGTGAATACACCAAAAGCTTAGTACATCTCCAAGATATGCCTATCTGTTCCCCTGCAATACCACAAAAACAGAGCACAGGTTCAGCTCTAGATTCCAAACTGGGGTTGCTTGGACTCTCTCTACAGTGCACTTCATTTTCATACACTGTATAAAGAGCTAGCCTCTTACATTTGGTGGTACAGCGGTGGGATACAACACTTTGCATTTGCTAATACCACTTTGTAACTAAGGCCCATATTTATACTTTTTGACGCACAACTGCGCCAACGCAGTTGTGCGTCAAAAATTTTACCGCCGGCTAACGCAATTCCAACATGCCATGTAAATGTAAATTAGCACTTGTATAGCGTACTACTCACCCGTTAGGGTGTCAAGGCGCTGTACTCATACTGCTATGGAACCCCTCCTGGCTTTTCCCTGTGAGGCACCCACTCCTGAGCACCCCCAGGGTGAAGCCAGGCATCCAAGAGCTGTTGTGGAGATTAAGCAAGCTATTGCCCAGAGTTGCAGACCCATGAATTAGATTAGGCACTGAGGCGAGAATTATCTGGTCAAGGGGAATTGAGCCCAAGACCTGCCGAAGCAGGACTTGAACCCTGGTCTTGAGCCAGATCTCTGCGTCAGGGTCTGCCGCTCTAACCATTGAGCCACACTTCTCCACTAAATGTGGGTGCCTTATTTATAGAATGAGTTTAGCCGGAGCTGCGGACTGGTGTGCGTCAAAAAAAATGACTCACACCAGCGTATGGGAAAATGGGGGTTGTGCGTCAAAAAATGGGGCAAGTCAGGTCTGAGGCAAAATTCAGGCCTCAAACCGGATTTGCGCCATTTTGTTTTACGCGCAACCTCCATTGACAGGACTCCTGTCTTAGCAAAGACAGGAGTCATGCCCCATTGCCCAATGGCCATGCCCAGGGGACTTAAGTCCCCTGGGCATGGTCATTGGGCATAGTGGCATGTAGGGGGGCCCAAATCAGTCCCCCCTATGCCACAAAAAAAATCGGAAAAAAATACTTACCCGAACTTACCTTTACTTCCCTGGGATGGGTCCCTCCATCCTTGGGTGTCCTCCTGGGGTGGGCAAGGGTGGCAGGGGGTGTCCCTGGGGGCAGGGGAGGGCACCTCTGGGCTCCTTCCGAGCCCACAGGTCCCTTAACGCCTGCCCTGACCCAGGCGTTACAAAACGGCGCCCATCAGGCTGTTCGTCGTTTTTTAAGGCCCACCCCCTCCTGTGCGTCAAAATGATGTCAGAGTATAAATATGGGGCACATGCCTTAAAGTCATTTTTTGGAAGGGAACGCCTACATTGCATATAATTAACGCAAGGCTGGTTCCCACTTCCAAAAAATTACGCACATGGTGGAATTTTGACGCCCGCGGGGTCGGACGTCAAAGTATAAATATGGGGCAGGTTTTGCGCCGATTGTGCGTCAAAATTTTTGACGCACATTCGGCGCAAACAGAGTATAAATATGCCCCTAAGTGTGCACACAAATAACTCTAACAGTTGACTGTAGTTCTATTTTGTTACAATTGGACTATTTTTCTAAATTGTTAAATTAATTGCTAGGGCCCTGGTTAGCTTCTTAAAACAAGTTATTAGAAACTAAGGCCCAGATTTAAGAGGGCCTAGTGCCTTCTTGCGCCCTCATTCTTTTTTACATTAATGTGGCCCAACGAGGCCAAAATCTCTGCAGCAGATTTATGAAGTGGCGCAATTCATACATTGCGCCACTTTGCAACCCCTTGCACCACATTATGTCTGCGCAAGACATAATATATGCAAGTGGGGCGTTCCCTCATTAGATTTCTTTGTGCTATTTCTGCTGCATTCTTAATGCCTGCTCAGAGTAGGCATTAAAAGGATGCACACCATTGGGTACAGTGGGCCCCTATCTACTGTTCAGGTTTAGCGCCAACATTTTGGTGCTAACCCTGAATAGTATATCAATAGCGTCAAACACTCTGACACTATTTCCCCCCACCCTGGGCCATGGTGCGCTGTATTTTAAATATGATTCCCACATGGTGGCAGTAGGAGGGTGCTAAGGAGCGCAAGGAAAGTGTCATTGCACTGAGTGCAGCACCACTTTTCTTAAATCTGCCCCAAAAGTCTTTACTATGGTCAGGCCTTGGAAAAAGTTCGCAAGTTTTTCACAAAGTTAAAAAGGTCCCAACTTTAGTGAGAAAAATGTCTGATGCAGAGAACCACGCTAACAAGCTTGACTTGGTCCCTTGAATTGGAATGAGATACCCCCAACTAAAAGCTCTCTGCAAAGGTCACCAAATTCACACTGGTGCTCATGCTACCACTAAAAAATCTCAGGCAGCTTATGGCAGAATATGAGACTGCACAGTAGGTGAGGGGGAGACCTCAGGAACAGAAAATCAAGACAACTCAGAAGAAGATGAGGGTGAGGAGGTAGGATCCTCTGTCTCAAAAGTAGGAGCCCCCTCAGAGGAGGATGTGGCTCTAGGTAGGTTGACCAAAAGGCTGAGTTTAGAAGCTCGTCCTTTGGAAATATAGATAAAAAGAAGAGAGATAGGCCTAGGAACAATCTCTGGTGGAAGCATTCAAGTAACTAGGAAAACAGAGAAATCTTTCAACCTACCACAAAGGGTGCTGATATCACCAAGTGATTTTCTCAGGGCCAACAAAAACTTCATCTATTTGCTTCTAGCAGCTAGTCCACCGACTTCACTGACTCCAGCACCAACGCTGGTGTCCGACGCTGCACCACTGCCTGCTCCAGCTCCATGGTCCTTGACAAACGCAGTGACTGCAGCCTTCAACTGAAGTCTGACGTCGCCGAGATGCTGCTGACGTCCCGCAATGTGATCGCGGCACTGCAAAGTTGACTCATCACGTCTTGACCGACTGGATTCATTGACCCCGCTGGGTCACAAGGAACCTACTCTCACCTCCGATGCCCCATCAGCTTCCCTGCAACTACACAGAACCAACACCTCACCTCCTCTGCCTCACAGTGCGGAACAAACACCTCATCACCCTGGTCGCCTTCAGGAACCGATGCCGCCCCAGCTCCAGTGACACCTTATCTCCCCCCGACTCTGTGCAACGTCTTTGTTTCTTTGTTTTCAAAAGTACTGTGCCTGCTTGTTCGGAATGACTCTGTCATTGATGTCGTGGTAGCCCCACTTGGAGCGATTGCGTTTCTGAGCACTTTAGTGGGATTTAAACTTTAAAAATTCATATCTTGACTTGTACACATTGGATTTTGACATTTTGACCTCATTGTATTCAGATAAAGATTATCTACTTTTCTAAACTTGTGTAGTGTACTTTTGTGGTGTTTTCACTGTGTTACTGTATGAGTTATTGCACAAATACTTTATACATTGCCTTTTAAGTTAAGCATGACTGCTCTGTGCCAAGCTACCTGAGGGTGGGCACAGGATAATTTGGATTGTGTTGTGACTTACACTGACTAGGGTTGTTGTCCCTACATGGACAAGGGTGTATACCTCTGCCAACTAGAGGGTGGATTGGATTGGTGTAGGGTGGGGTGGGTTGGATTGAGGTGGGATGAATTGGAGTGGTGTGGATTGCAATGAGGTGCGGTTGATTACATTGCCATGGGGTGAATTGGATTGGAGAGGGGTGGACTGGAGTGGGGTGGACTTCAGTTGGATGGATCAGATTGGGGTGGATTGTAGTGAGGTGGATCTGATTGGAGTGAGGTGGATTGGATTGAGTCAGGTGGATTAGGATGTGGTGGGGTCTACTAGGTTGGGGTGAATTGAATTGAGTGTGTTGGATTGGATAGGGGTGGGGTAGATTGAATTGCAGTGGGAAGGGGTAGAGTGGATTGTGGTGGATTGGATTGAAGTGGGGTAGATTGGATTGGAGTGGGTTAGATTGGACTGGGGTGGGGTGGATTGGATTGGAAAGAGGTGGATTGGGGAGAGGATGTGGCATAACGGTCAGAGCTGCCGACCTTGGAGCTGGGGAACCAGGTTTGAGTTTCGGGGTTGGCTCAACATCCTGAGATTCTGGACAAATCACTTAGGTCCTCATTACAACATCGGTGGTAAATCCCGCGTACTGCCGTGTAGAAGACCGCAAACACACCGCCGCGGCCGCGAATTCCGCCACAGCTATTACGACCCACAGCTCGGAATCTGCCAAAATCTAGACACCCACACAAGTCCGCCACACCAAAGGTCAGTGATAAACTGGCGGTAGCAAAACCCCTACCGTTATGCCGACAGAACTACGCCCATAGCGATAAAAAAACCTCCACTGTCACGCCAACAGGAATATGCCCACACTATCACGACCCACGAATCCACGCAGCTGGCTTTCAACTGCGGTATTCCATTGGTGGTACACACTGCCGCGCTCAAAATACACACTCATTCACAAAACACAAACACATTGGACAATTCCAAATACACACACCTGATACATATACACACACCACTCACATACACTCAATACAATATAAAACACACACCCACATTACCCACAAACCCTTACAACCCAAAATTTTTGAGAAGCAGAGAGACAGAAAAGCAAAAACTACACCAGCATACAGAGGCACACAACACCATCACTCATACACCTTCCACGCACAAAACACCTCACACCCCTAAACATCACTCCACGCATCACAACACACACCACCTCACACAGCACCCACACCACCCCATGGCACTGCAAAGACACCCCAGGTTTTCTGAGGAGGAACTCAGGGTCATGGTGGAGGAAATCATCCGGGTAGAGACACAGCTATTCGGATCACTGGTGCAGCACACCTCGATAGCTAGGAAGATGAAACTATGGCGCAGAATCGTGGACAGGGTCAACGCTGTGGGACAGCACCCAAGAACACAGGATGACATCAAGAAGAGGTGGAACGACCTACGGGGGAAGGTGCGTTCCGTGGTCTCAAGACACCACATTGCGGTTCAGAGGACTGGCGGCGGACCCCCACCTCCTCCCCCACAACTAACAACATGGGAGGAGCAGGTCTTGGCTATAATGCATCCTGACGGCCTCGCAGGAGTAGCTGGAGGAATGGACTCTGGTAAGTCAAAGTTTTAAATACTACATCCCCCACCCTACCTGCATGCTATCACATACCCCCACCCACGCTCTCACCCCATCACTCCAACTCCTCACATATGTCCCACTAGCACAAACCACATTTCCCAACACCAAGCCCTGCATGCAACAGCAAAGCATGGCACCCATCACCAATGCATGTCCACTACACATACCCACACAGACCCCTAAACAATTATCACACAAGCTCCTACACAAGAATGTTAGCACTGGGGAACAGGGTCACCCACCCCTTGCACACCATGGCACACACAGATGCAATAATCATGCCTTTACACCCCTGCAGGGCCCCTACCCAACGTCACCGACAGGAGGTTCCAGACATGTCCACTCCCCCCACAGAAGAGGCCCACAGTGATGACAGCAGCTCTGTCCAACTGGATCTAGATGACCAGCCCGGCCCATCTGGGACCTCGGGACAGTCGGTTCCCCTGACACAGTCACAGGCCACTACAGAGCCTCCCCCCTCAGGGAACACCAGCACAGCACCCACCCAGAGGGCCCATACCTCTGTCCCCAGGACACGTCAAGCAGCAGTGTGTCCACCACTACAGGGAACCCAGGCTAACCCACCACCCCAACAACAGCAGGGACCTGGGGGCAGTGGGCACACGGTTCAGGGGACAGAGGCCCAGGAAAACAGGGGAACTGGGAGGTCTGCTGTGCGACAGGGGGAGGACCTAGGCCCAGGGAACACACTCTCCACGAGGCCCTCTAAAACATCAAGGGAGCGTACCATCTTTCCCAGGAGACAATGGCAACAGTACTGGCCAAGTTTCAGGAGACCCAGCGGCTGCAGGAGGAACACTATCTGGGGTTCAGGGGGGAACTCAAATCCATCATCACCACCCCGGGCACTATTGTAGGGGTGCTGAAGGACCTCGTGAACACCAGGAGGGACACTGTGGCACAACAAGGGGCCCCTGACACTAGCCTGGACGATGAACTGCCCACCACCTGTGCCGGCGCTAGTGGACAGGAGGCACCGCCACAGGACCACGACACCAGCACCCCACCCCCTTCAGATGAAGAACCACCCCGCAAACAGTCCCTGAGATCCAGGACAAAGACAGAGAACAATGCCAAGACCCCCGCCAAGAAATGAGACCACCCTGAATGTCATCCTACTGTCCCACTTTGTCAACCTGTCCATCCTTAAACTGCCCTAGCCCCACTTCCTATGCCCCTTCGGACAATGTGCCTGTGAAACAAATATACTGGACTCTGCCATGGACATTCCTCCACCATCACCCCTGACCATTTTCCAACCCCCTCCACTATTTTGCACTTAAATAAACACCCTTAAATCACACAACAAGCTGGAGTCAGTCTGTGCTTTCACTAATGTGTATTTGCAATAACTGAGGGAAATAGCAATGTCCACAGTATTGTCAACATACCTATGTCACACAGCTCTAGTCCATGAGGTAACATAGCAGAGGTCACACAATGGGACCCACATCTGTGAAATTGAAAGGCAAAGTGACAAATCAGGGTCCATACACTGGGTGAACGTGACAGACAGATGAGAGGTAGAACAATTATATCAGATGTAGGAGGCAGTGATATCTTCTTACCTGTGTCTCACTGGAAGTATTGCTGGATCACTGTGTTTCTGCTGTCTATGTCCTCTTCTTCTGCCTCCTCTTCTTCACTGTCCACAGGCTCCGCAGCTGCCACAAGACCTCCTTCTGGACCATCCTCCTGCAGAAAAGGCACCTGCCGTAGCAAAGCCAAGTTGTGCAGCATATAGCAGGCCCCGATGATCTGGCACACCTTCTTTGGTGAGTAGTATAGGGAACCACCTGTCATATGGAGGCACCATAACCTGGCCTTCAGGAGGCCGAAGGCTCTCTCTATAACCCTCCTAGTTCGCCCATGTGCCTCTTTGTAGTGTTCCTCTGACCTTGTCCTGGGATTCCTCACTGGGGTCAGTAGCCATGACAGGTTGGGTTAGCCACAGTCACCTGCAAATGCTGAGGCACAACTGTTAGACACACACTAACCCTTAGGAACAACCCTGACCCAGACAACTATTCACACTCTATAGGGTCCATGTCCTCACCTAATAGCCACACACGGTGCCTCTGGAGTTGCCCCATCACATAAGGGATGCTGCTGTTCCTCAGAATGTAAGCGTCATACACTGAGCCAGGAAACTTGGCGTTCACATGGGAGATGTACTGGTCTGCCAAACACACCATCTGCACGTTCATAGAATGGTAGCTCTTCCAGTTTCTGTACACCTGTTCACTCCTGCGAGGGGGTATCAAGGCCCCATGTGTCCCATCAATGGCACCTATGATGTTGGGGATATGTACCAGGGCATAGAAGTCACCTTTCACTGTAAGCAAATCCTCCACCTCAGGGAAAACAATGTAGCTGCGCATGTGATTCAGCAGGGCAGACAACACTCTGGACAACACGTTGGAAAACATAGGCTGGGACATCCCTGATGCAATGGCCACTGTAGTTGAAAAGACCCACTTGCCAGGAAATGGAGTACTGACAGCACCTGCACTAGAGGGGGGAATCCTGTGGGATGGCGGATAGCTGACATCAGGTCTGGCTCCAACTGGGCACACAATTCCTGGATTGTGGCACGATCAAGTCTGTAGGTGACTATTACATGTCGCTCTTCCATTGTCGACAGGTCCACCAGCGGTCTGTATACTGGAGGATGCCGCCATCTCATCACCTGCCCCAGCGGACATGCTCTATGGATGAGAACAGCGATCAGAGGGTCAGCCAACACTGAGGTACGAAAATAACAACTTTCTTGTGCATATTAGTCAATCCGCTATGTGCCTGTCTCAGTGTGTATGCAAGGCCTAGATATGTGTGACGCAGTTGAAATTAATGCCATGTGGCCCCCTTTAATGGCGGCTGCCTGACCTGTAAAGTGGGACAAGGGGATAAGGTAACTGCGCTGACGTTGTACACCATCGCAGTAGGCGGTCAAAGAACGCGACGCAATCCTGCATTGGTTAACATTGGACCCTATGGGTCACAGGAGCCAATGACGATGTACGCCGGCGGTGACGGTACGCACCGCCAAGGACGTGACCTCCATTTTCTGTCTGTTCACTCACTTGATACCTGATCTTCGACAGGAGAGGACATACACTGCAAGTGCTGCTGTGACCTCAGTCTGGAAGGGACAATGGCTCAAGTGTCTGGGGAGAGGGCCCCTGCCTTCACTTCGGAGGAGTTGGAGAAACTTGTGGATGGGGTCCTCCCCCAGTGCACTCTACTCTACGGTCCTCCAGACAAACAGGTGAGTACACTGTGAGCATGCTGTATGGGCAATGCCTGTTTGGTGTGGTGTGGATGGGAGATAGGGTGGCGGGGATGAGGCATGCATGATACGACGGTGAGTGTATGTGTGTCCCTCCCCCAGTGCACGCTACTCTACGGTCCTCCAGACAAACAGGTGAGTACACTGTGAGCATGCTGTATGGGCAATGCCTGTTTGGAGTGGTGTGGATGGGAGATAGGGTGGCGGGGATGAGGCATGCATGATACGACGGTGAGTGTATGTGCGTCAGGGCAATGGTGGGAACGTGGGCCAATGACTGTGATGGGCCAGACGGTTAATGTTTTCCCTATTGCCCTGTACTATTCCTCTAGGTCAGTGCCCACCAGGAGAAAGATATTTGGCGTACCATCGCCAAGGACGTCCGGGCCCTGGGGGCCCACCAAAAATGGAGCACCCACTGCCGAAAAAGATGAGAGGACATTCGCCGCTGGAGCAAGAAGACGGCGGAGGCCCAGTTGGGGATGGCCTCCCAACGTGGGACAGGTGTCTGTCGCACCATGACCCCCCTGATGTTCCGGATCCTGGCGGTGGCGTATCTGGAGTTGGATGGGTGCTTGAGGGCATCACAGCAGCCACATGGGGGTGAGTACAGTCACATTCAGCTGACTCTGCGCGCATTGGAGGTGTCTGGGTGGGGGAGGTGGGCTGTGGGTTCGCCCAGGCTAGGGTGAGCCTTGTAGACAAGGACCCTTTGTGAGGCAGGACAAGTGGCACCCCAACCCCACCAGCAGTAAGAGCCATCTACACCCAGTCAGGCTCCTGTGACTTCCATGTGTGCAGCAATCGGCCATAGGCCATGTACCCCATGCCCTTGTGATCAATTAGTGAACTCTAAGTGCATGGCATAGTGCAGAGGGCTGCTGTGTCTGTAGTGTCCGCCAACGGTAGCGGTATTGCATGCACTGAACATGTCTTTCTTCTTTCTTCCCCCCCCTTTTTGTTGTTTCCCTGTTCTTGTGTGCATTAGCATCATCAGGCGGAGGAGCTGTGCCACCGGAGCAGGAGGGAACTGCATCCCACATGGCCCTAGAGGGCGAGACTACGGACTCTGAATTCACCACTGGGACGGAGGGCGAGGGGAGCTCCATGGCGGGGACTGGAGCAGAGACCAGCAACACCGACTCCTCCTCTGATGGGAGCTCCCTTGCGGTGGCAGGGCCCCTCTGTGCCCTGCATCTACAGGTACTGCCGCAACACCCCCTATCAGCACCTCCCTCCCAGCATCCCCTCAACGTGTGCCCCGTGGACGCTCACCCAGGAAGGTGGGCATCTCCTTTGCCCCAGGCACCTCAGCCCCTGCCCCAGTCAGCCCTGCTGCCCTCAGTGAGGAGACCATTGACCTCCTCAGATCCCTCACTGTTGGGCAGTCCACCATTCTTAATGCCATCCAGGGTGTTGGGAGACAGTTGCAACAGACAAATGCATACCTGGAGGGCATTCATTCTGGCCAGGCAGCCCAACAGCGAGCTTTTCAGTCTCTGGCCTCAGCACTGATGGTAGCCATTGTCCCTCTGTCCAACCTCCCCCCTCCAACTTCCTCCACCCAGACCCAATCCCCTGTACCTCAGCCTATCCCAAGCACACAATCAGACCAGCATGCACACACCTCAACACACAAGGGTAGCTCTGGCAAACATAAGCACCACACATCCCACAGGCACTCACACAAGCATCATACCCATGCAGACATACCAACATCCACTGCCTCCACTGTGTCCCCCTCCTCCACGTCTCCCTCCCTGTCACGTCTTCACTCACACCTGCATGCACTACATCCTCAGCCACTACCTCCATCACCTGCACGCCCATCACCATACACCGCTCACGTGCACTCACCACCCCACTACCATTCACACATCCCCTGTGTCCTCTCCCAGTGTGTCTGTGAGCCCTCCTCCCAAACGACACAAACGCAGCCACGCACCCACTCAACAGCTATCTACCTCACGACAGCCTCCAGCCCATGCACCTTCACCCAAAGTCAGCGAACTGACACCTCCTACAACCACTACCTCTCCCTCCACTCCCAAACCCCCTCCATCTACCCGTCCCAGTGTGTCTAAAAAACATTTCCTGTCAAACCTTGACCTCTTCCCTTCACCTCCCCCACCCCTTACGTCCCCAAGGGCCCGCCTTTCCAGGTCCCAACCCAGCACCTCAGTCACCACATCACCGGCCACAGTGGTGCCAGCAGTAACCGGCTTCTGGAGTGTGTCAAGCAGCAGGGCTGCCAGTGTCCCAAAGGTGAAGGCCAAGGACATTCCCCCACCTCCCAACCAGAAGAAATTGCCCACATCCTGCAGGGAGAAGGCCAAAACACCTGCCACCAAGGGCTCTGCAAAGCCAACAGTTGGGGGTGGCAAGACAGCTGTGCCAACATCCAAGGTGGGGAAGGGCCTGAGAAGGAAAGGCCAGTCGCCGCCAATCTGCACGGCGGACAAGACCACCACTGGCACCGCTACCAGCACCGGCGCCAGCAGCAACCTCGGTCAGGCCTCCACCAGCACCACCGCTCAGGACACCGCCGCCAGCACTGAGGTCAGTCAGGCCGCCACCAGCACCGCCGCTCAGGACACGGGCACCAGCACCGAGGTCAGTCAGGCTGCCACCAGCACCGCCGCTCAGGACACCTCCGCCAGCACTAAGGTCAGTCAGGCCGCCACCAGCACTGCCGCTCAGGACACTGCCGCCAGCAGCAACCTCAGTCAGGCCGCCACCAGCACCGCCGCTCAGGAAACCGCCGCCAGCACCGAGGTCAGTCAGGCCACCACCAGCACCGCCGCTCAGGACACCGCCGCCAGCACCGAGGTCATTAATGCCGCCACCAGCACCGCCGCTCAGGACACCGCCGCCAGCAGCAACCTCAGTCAGACTGCCACCAGCACCGCCGCTCAGGACACCGCCGTCAGCACTGAGGTCAGTCAGGACGCCACCAGCACCACTGCCCAATGAGCGCCGCAAGCATCGCCGCTACTGAGCCCACTGCCAGCACCGCCAGCGGCCATGCCACTTCCTGAACCAGTGGAGAAAGGCATCCACTACCTCAGTCCTTGGCAGGATGAAGCACTCTGGGCACAAAGCCCCCTTGGCAGGATGAAGCACTCTGGGCACTAAGCCCCCTCCAGAACCAGTGGAGAAAGGCATCCACTACCTCTGTCCTTGGCAGGATGAAGCATTCTGGGCACAAAGCCCCCTCCAGAACTAGTGGAGAAAGGCATCCACTACCTCTGTCCTTGGCAGGATGAAGCACTCTGGGCACTAAGCCCCCTCTAGAACCAGTGGAGAAAGGCATCCACTTGAGAGACTGTGGCTTTGCGCTCCCCAGGATAAAGCAATGGGCTAACCACCCACTGTAAAGACTTGTGAGATTGTGGCTTTGCACTCCCCAGGATAAAGCAGTGGGCAAACCACCCACTGTAGAGACTTGTGAGACTGTGGCTTTGCACTCACCAGGATAAAGCAGTGGGCAAACCACCCACTGGAGAGACTTGTGTGACTGTGGCTTTGCACTCCCCAGGATGAAGCAGTGGGCAAACCACCCACTGGAGAGACTTGTGAGACTGTGGCTTTGCACTCCCCAGGATGAAGCAGTGGGCAAACCACCCACTATAAAGACTTGTGGGACTGTGGCTTTGCACTCCCCAGGATAGAGCAGTGGGCAACCCACCCTCTGGAGAGACTTGAGAGACTGTGGCTTTGCACTCCCCAGGATACATCAATGGGCATGGAACCCCCTTGTGGAGCTGGTGTTGTGCACTCATCTGGCTGAGATGCCCCCCTTCCCTTCCCCCTGAGGTGCCTGTTTTATTTCGATCTGATGTCCCTGCAGTGTTCTCTCTGTTTGGATCGGGTATCTTATGTGGTCCTCGCCCATGCTTTTTGGGCCCAGTGGTCCACGGACTATATGGTGCAGTACATGGACTTAAAATTTTGGTGTACACATTTGTTAATAGTGTATATATATTCTTAACTAATGGATTTTTATTGATTACATTTGTTCAACTCATTTCCTTTTGTCGTTGCGTTCTTCCGGGGGGTTTTGGGGGATGTAAATGTAATGTTTCAGCATGTATTTGTGTGTGTGTTGTGGGTGAGGGTGGGGGTGGGGGTGTTGCTTGTTGTGTGTGTGTGTCACTCTCTTTTCCCTCCCGTGTCGTAGGTGCAGTACTCACCGTGGTCGTCGCTGCCGTGGGTCATGCTCCTGGTAGAGGAGCAGGAAGACAATTGCAGGGAGTATCTGGTGTTCCGGCTCCATGGCGTCCTGGTTCCTCGTGGGGTGTGTAGAGATGAGCGTTTTCCCTTCCAAGTCCTGTTCCCGCCGTGTTTTAGTTCGCATTGAATCCGCCCCGGAAAAGGTGGCGGATTGGTGTGTCATAATGGTGTGGGCGGTACATTGTCTTCCGTCTGTCTGTTGGCGGTGACCGCCATGCTGTTTGTTTGTAGATTGGAGCACCGTAGATTGCAGTGATGCAGATTGTTTCAGATTTGGGCAGATTGGAGTGGGCCGATTATTTTGGATTGGAGTGGAGCAGAATGTTATGAATTAGAGTGGGGCAGATTGGAGTAGGGCGAATTACTTTGGATTGGAGTAGGGCAGATTGTTTTGGATTTGAGTGGGGTGAACTGGAGTGGGACAGATTAGATTGGAGTGGGCTGGGAGGAGTGGAGTGGGGTGGGGTGGGTTGGAATAGATTGGATTTGGGTGAGTGGTTTGATTTGGACTGAGATGGATTGGTGTGGGGTGAGGTGGTGTGGATTGGGGTGGATTGTAGTGGGGCAGATTGTAGTGAGGTGGATTGGGGTGTACTGTGCAATTATCGGTTAAAGCATCATTTCAGAAACAATCGCGCCCACAAGCGAAAACAAAAGAAAACATGAGTGCAAAGTGAGAAACAACGACTTGGCAAAATAAAAGAAAGTTAACTATAAAAAATATAACTTTGCAATTTGGTTTGTCCTGCTGGGCATGTTTTTGCCAGTCACATGCCTTTTGATTCCTGGGCACTAGAAGTTAAAAATAACAAAATAGTACCTCAATCACGTCAGGAGTACTGATGTGGCACTGATTAGGTTGAATTAATCAGTGCTTGGTCCATGCTCCCCATTGAGGAATGGAAATGATGCTTGGCCTGCAGTGACAAATTATGAGGTTGTAACGAACAGCTCCATGCAAGCCAACAAATGGTAAGCGACTGGCAGGATTCAAGCCCTTTATTGTACACAATACAGTCTCACAAGCAAGACACATGTGCTAGTGCATGCACTTGTAGGCTTGATCCTAAAAAGTGAAGGAATTCGCAAAGGTGAAACAGGGCAGAAGGCTTCCTAATTAATGATCATCTGATGTAAGAGGCCAGGTACATAAAGTGAGAAGGGCACGGGGACCCTTGACCTCAAACCTTACAATATTATAAGGAGAAGGACGTCAATGTGTGTCCTTTCCCCCCCAATAAGGCCCAGTCTGGAACAGTTAAGCAATGCTCTTGTGTCCGCTTTGTCAAAATTGTTTGTCACATGCATGTTGAAAGTATCCTCTCTGTGTATCTCATAAAATGAATTATGTTACAGGCCTCTTTCCAGCTCCACCTCAGGACAGCTTCCCACTGTCTGGTTGCAGGTTCATTATAGTCCATGCTCTCTTCCATCCTTGGGGGAGAGGGTTAGTGGATCTTCAGAACGTTAGTGTTGGCATCATCAGGTAGTTTATCAAATGCCTGTTCAAACCATCACACTTTCTGTGTGCCTTGCTATATGTGTCTATAGAGCGCTCACACACTCACTTATGCACTCACACAACCACTTGTGCACCCACACAACCACTCACACATCCACTCACATACAGACAGTATGGAGCTGTGGCAGTTGTATTAATGTATGGTAATTAAATGTTACTGTATGTAAAAAAAAAAAAAAACTGGAAATTCAAACAGGGACTTTATAGTTAGGTACTAGAATTTAAAAAACCTTAGGAATTCACTAAAAAAACAAAGGTTACTGGGATGTTATAGTTAGGTTCATATTTAACACATACAAAACCATAGAAATTCAGCAGTTGTAGCTATCTAAAAAAACTATAACTTGTGCCCTAACTTCACTATAACTCACTCCCTAACCATGCCCTGCTAATTACCCTACATATTACATCACTCATGACATCTTATATGACATCATTGATACTATCACTGCAACATTTGCTGTGAAAGTATTGATGAGAAAACTGCATGGCGAGGGCATGAGTTATAGTTACCTTAGGGGACGCGTTATAATTATTTGAGATAATTCTAACTATAACTGCTGAATCTCTATGGTTTTGTGTGTGCAAACAATGAATCTAACTGTAACAACCCTGTAACCTTTGTTTTTTTGTGAGTTCCGAAGGTTTTTTAAATTCTATTTCCTCACTACACTTGTTCAATGAATTTATATATTTTCAGTTTTATATACATTAAAACCTGCCAGATTCATTTTATTTCAAGCATGGGAGATTTAGGTCCTCATTACAAACCTGGCGGTTGGTGATAAAGCGGCGGTAATACCGCCAACAGGCCGGCGGTAAAAAAAAAAGGAATTATGACCACGGTCGGAAACCGCCAACACAGACAGCCACCTTAATACTCTGACTGCCACGGCGGTAGCAATAACTACTGCAGCGGTAAACGCCAACAGCCAGGCAGAAGACAATGTACCGCCCACCCTATTACAACAAGCCAATCTGCCAGCTTTTCCGGAGCGGTACCAACGCCATCAAAAGCATGGTGGAAACAGTACACAGAAGGGAAACGACTCACCTCTGTACACTCAAGGAAGAACCATGACGTAATGGAGCCCGAACTACAGGTGTTACCCCAGCTGGTATATCTCCTCCTACACCAGGGACACGAACGTCGGTGAAGAGGACCACGGTGAGTACCACACCTAGCACACAAGGGAGGGGGGAAGGAAAAAGAGAGTGACACACACACAACACCCCCACCCCCAACACCATACACAAAGACAGTTCCAACAACATTACAAATCCACCCCATAACCCTCAGGAATAACGCAAGGACAAAAGGAAGTGAGTAAGGTCAGTGTAATAATATAAATTGAGAGAAAGATGTCCCAAAAGCACAAAATAGTATCTACAATATATACAAATGGAGGGACACTGCCCAGTCCAAATTGTCCGTGGTCCACAGGGCCATATCACATAGGCCAAGGCCCCACTTGACTCCTGTCTCAATACAGAGAAAACACTGCTGGGCCATCAGGTCGAAAAAACACAGGCACCTCAGGGGAAAGGGGAAGGGGGGCACCTCAGCTGGAAGATGATATAACGCCACTGTTCCTGGAGGGGGCTACATGCCCACTGCTTGGTCCTGGGGAGTGCAAAGCCACAGTCTCTCAAGTGGGTGGTTTGCCGACTGCTTGGTCCCAGGGAATGCAAGGCCATAGCCTCTCTGGTGAGTGGTTTGCCCACTGCTTTGTCCTGGGAAGTGCAAGGCCACAGTCTCTTTAGTGGGTGGTTTGCCCACATGCCTGGTCCTGGGGAGTGCAAAGCCACAGTCTCTCAAATGGGTGGTTTGCCCTCTGGTTGGTCCTGGGGAGTGCAAGGCCACAGTCTCTCTAGTGGGTGGTTTGCCCACTGCTTGGTCCTGGGGAGTGCAAGGCCACAGTCTCTAGTGGGTGGTTTGCCCACTGCTTGGTCCTGGGGAGTGTAAAGACACAGTCTCTCAAGTGGATGCCTTCTTCCATTGGTTCTGGAGGGGGCTTTGTGCCCAGTGTGCCTAATCCTGGCAAGGAGTGAGTGAGTGGATGCCTTCTTCCACTGGTTCTGGAGGGGGCTTTGTGCCCAATGTGCTTCATCCTGGCAAGGAGGGGGTGAGTGGATGCCTTCTTCCACTGGTTCTGAGGGGTCTTTGTGCCCTGTGATGCAGATCTTCGAGGGTGCAAGGTCACAGTCTCTCACCTGGGTGTCACTCCTACAGTTGTTGCAGGGGCCAGGAGGCACCACGGCCCATGGAGGCACGACTACACACTGCCCACTGGCAGTCACAGCTGCTCAATGGTGGCAGTGGTGGTGATAGTGTCAGTGCTGCCTGTGGTAGGGAGTAAAACAATAGCGGAACACACCATGTATTCCATTAAATTATATAAGATGAAAGGTCAACAGATCCTTTACAAAAGTTTCTATTATAGGAATGAATTACAGAAAATGGTTAGGGTGTTATGTCTCCCAATCAAGGCCATGATCAATAAGACATGGTGAAAAACATGGTTTAATGAATATCACAGACATACAACCATTACATATATAACATAATACAAATGTAACAAACAATACATACACAAAACATAGATTTGAGTCACTGAAAAAGGACTGAGACTGGATTTATGCTGACTTGGATATGTATCTTTTCACTAACCAATATCAGTCAATTTAGATTTGCTTTAATTCGATATGTTCCTAGTGCCATAAATTATGGTTAAATAGGCTTTTAGTATGTATACAAACTATTACCATTAAGTACAACAAATGATATATCAGGCACATGAGTCTTCGTAACTTAATGAGAAATTAACTCTATGGTTTTGATACACTCAGACTTTGACTGGTTTTACTTGAATAAGAATATTCACAAGACTTTATGGTATGAATACCATTGCATGTTGTTGGGATGGGTATTCTTCAGTTCTGTATCATTTTATTTTATATATAGACTGGGTACCCCCTTGGTGTGGACTCCAGTAGGGGTGTGCCGCTGATTAAAATACAGACTGGATTTTTCATTAATCCTTCAAGGAGTTATTTCTATGGACTTTCTAATATGTGATTGATTGATATTTATTGCAAGGTTGGTATAATTGTGTTATCGGGTACACTTTTGGGTATTATGATGAGTGCCTAGTTGTTGGATTTGACATATTCCATATTTGTTTCCTTAGCAGCTTGTCTTCGAATTGATGGTTGTTGTTACTACTAAGGTACAGATATATTTACGTGACCCTATGTTTAAGGGCTTCTGTACACAAGGAAAAATACTAATCTAAAATTAAAGCTTTCTAGATATGTTGGGCACTATAGGGTGGAAGATCTGTTCACGTAATTTTATTTTTATTTCTATATACATATAATATTCTGTAGTTGGGGTGGCCATATCCTTCCCATCCCCTTATGCACAGACATTGACCACTAGACATGCAGCACTCTGCCCAGGACCCCTCAGCCACCCCCCCTTACACGAGGCATACACACACAGCACCCCTTGCATTCATGCCCCATGCATCGTGCTCACAGTGAACTCATCTGTTGGTCTGGAGGACCATAAAGTAAACGGTACTGGGGTAGGACCCCATCCACCAGTCTCTCCAACTCCTCCAAAGTGAAGGCATGGGCCCTTTCCCCAGACACTTGAGCCATGGTCGCTTCCAGACACAGGTCACAGCAGCACTTGCAGTGTAGGTCCTCTCCTGTTGAAGGTCAGGAAGCAAGTGAGTGAACAGATATAAAATGGCAGTCACATCCACGCCGGTGGGTATTGTCACCGCCGGCGTACATCACCATTGGCTACTGGAACCCATAGGGCCCTATGATAACCAATGAGGTGTTGCACGGTGGTCATCGACCGCCTCCCACAACGGCGCACAACGCCAGCGGAATTACCTCATTTCCACTTGTGCTGCCATTTCGGGGGGGAACAGGCCATGGCACCTAACTGCGTCACAGTACACATAGGCACATTAACGGAACTACACGTTCACATACTGTTTCTGTCACAACATGCAAGGCATTTTACTCTGAGGATATGTTTGAATATGACCATCTGCTCACCGTTTTTCACCCTAGATTTCAAACAATGCAGATGAATAGGAGATGGAGACGTACCCCCGTGTACAGACCCCTGGTGGACCTGGCAACAATGGAGGACAGGTACATTATCCTCACCTACAGACTTGATAGGGCCACAATCCAAAAGCTGTGTGCCCAATTGGAACCAGACCTGATCTCAGCTATCCGTCACCCCACTGGGATCCCTTCTCTTGTGCAAGACCTATCAGTGCTCCATTTCTTGGCAAGTGGCTCCTTCCAAGCGACAGTGGCCATGGCAGCAGGGATGTCACAGCCTATGTTCTCAAACGTGCTTACCAGAGTATTGTCTGCTCTGATGAAACACATGCACAGCTACATCTTATTCCCCCAGGTGGAGGATTTGGCCACAGTGAAGGCTGACTTCTGTGCACTGGGGCATATCCCCAAAATTATTGGTGCTATTGATTGTACACATATTGCGTTTGACCCCTCCTCCCCGGAGAAATGAACAGGTCTTCAGAAATCGAAAGAGCTTTCACTCCATGAATGTGCAGATAGTATGCCTGGCGGACAAGTACATCTCCCATGTGAATGCAAAGTATCCTGGGTATGTGCATGATGTCTATATCCTCAGGAATAGCAGCATCCCATATGTGATGGCTCAACTCCAGAGGCACCGGGTGTGGCCATGGTCCCCAACCAGTGGATGTTGGTATATGGATGTGGGTTTGGCCCTAAGGGTGAGTGTTTGGCTAAATGGTATCCGACGGTATTTGCAGGTGACTCTGGTTACCCCAACCTCTCATGGCTACTGACCCCAGTGAGGAATGCCAGCACAAGGGCAGAGTAACGTTACAATGAGGCACATGGGTGAACAAGGAGGCTCATTGAGCGAACCTTTGGCCTCCTGAAGGCCAGGTTCAGGTGCCTCCATCTGACAGGTGTATCCCTTTGCTTCTCACCCAAGAAGGTCTGCCAGATCATCGTTGCATGTTGCACAACCTGGCCTTGAGATGCCAGGTGCCTTTTCTGCAGGAGGATAAGGCTGGAGATGGTCGTGTGGCAGTGGTGGATCTTGTAGACAGTGACGAAGAGGAGGCAGAGAAAGAGGATGTGGACAACAGAACAACTATAATACAACAGTACTTCCAGTGGCACACATGTAAGACACTGTAATCTCACCTTCCATTGCTGTTTTGTGAAGTCAATTTTTTCTGGCTGGCTGTTGTTCCCACTACACAGCCCACTTATTGTACCCTTTAACATGTCTATTTGCAGATATTTGTGCCCTCCAGTGGCTCCTGGTGTATTGACTGCAGCACATTACAAGTCATAACTATGTTTACATCACTGTACTGTCTATTTGCAATGTCTACAGATTGTTAAACAACTACATCCTTACATCATTTGACATACTCCTTACGTGTTCATTCCAAGGGTGTTTATTTCAGTGCTGATAAGTAAATGGGGATGTATAATGTGCGTGGGTGATGGTGGAGGCTGGAAGAGAGTCCATGATAGGGTACAGTCTATTGGTATCACAGGTGCATTGTCCAAGGGGGCATATGAAGTGGAGCAATGGCAGTTCAAGGTGGAAAGGGTGACATTGTGGGACAGAAGGGTGACAATCAGGAGAGTCTTATTTCCTGGCGGGGTCTTGGCAATGTTCTCTGGCTTCTGCCTGGATCGCAGGGACCGTTTGTGGGGAGGTTCTCCTTCTGCAGGGGACGGGGTGCTGGTGGCCTGTTGTTCCTGTGGCGGGGCCTCCTGTCCCCTAGCGTTGGCAGAGGTGGAGGGCTGTTCATCGGTGTGACTAGTGTCACGGGCACGCTGGTGTGCCACTGCCTCCCTCATGATGTTGGCCATGTCTGTCAGCACCCCTGCAATGGTGACCAGGGTAGTGTGGATGTCCTTCAGGTCCTCCCTGATCCCCAGATACTGTCCCTCCTGCAGCCGCTGGGTCTCGCGCAACTTGGCCAGTATCTGGCCCATGGTCTCCTGGGAATGGTGGTATGCTCCCAGGATCCCTGCAAGTGCCTTGTGGAGAGTCGGTTCCCTTGGCCTGTCCTCCCCCTGTCGCACAACAGTCCTCCCAGCTTCCCTGTTGTCCTGTGCCTCTGTCCCCTGAACTGTGTGCCCACTGCCACTGACCCCCAGGTCCCTGATCGTCCTCTGTTTGTGAGGTTGCCTGGGGTCCCTATAGTGGCGGACACACTGCTGATTGACGTGTCCTGGGGACAGTGGTATAGACCCGCTGGGTGGATGCTGTGGTGGTGTTTCCTGAGGAGGGAGGCACTGTGGTGGTATAGGACTGTGGCTGGGTAACTGACTGTCCAGAGATCCCAGATGAGCCAGGTTAGTCATCCTTATCCAGGTGTGCAGAGCTGCTATCATCACTGTGGGCCTCTTCTGGGGGTGGACTCAATGTTGCTGGCACCTCCTCTCCAGTGACGTTGTGTGGGGGTCCTGTGGGTATGTAAATGCAGTGTTATTGTTTCTACG
This sequence comes from Pleurodeles waltl, assembly GCF_031143425.1. Lineage (NCBI taxonomy): Eukaryota > Metazoa > Chordata > Amphibia > Caudata > Salamandridae > Pleurodeles > Pleurodeles waltl. The sequence goes on along the minus strand of NC_090450.1, from coordinate 358,358,556 downwards.
TGTGACATATGGTGCATGGGTGTGTTTCCCTCTATGTTTGTTATTACCAAGGCAGCTTTGGCTTGCGTGAGTTGTAATTTGATTGGCTAAGTGATTGTCACTACTGTGCATGCTGTGGTGATGGGTGTCCATGCAGGTCTGTGATGGGTGTCCATGCATTGGTGTTGCATGCGGGGGTTGGTTGTGGGAGGGGCGGGTTGTGATGGTGGGGTGTGTGGGAGGTGGTGGAGTGATGGGAGTGAGGGTGAGGATGGGGGTATGTGATGGCATGCAGGTAGGGGGGTGAAAGTAGTAAAGATTTGACTTACCAGAGTCCAGTCCTCCTGCTAATCCTGCCAGGCCCTCAGGATGCAGTATTGCCAAGACTTGCTCCTCCCATGTTGTTTGTTGTGGGGGAGGAGGTGAGGGTCCACCACCAGTCCTCTGTACTGCTATCTGGTGTCTTGCAACCACAGAACGCACCTTACCCCGTAGGTCGTTCCAACTCTTACTGATGTCATTCCTGGTTCTTGGGTGCTGTCCCACGGCATTGACCCTGTCCACGACTCTCCGCCATAGCTCCATCTTCCTTCCCCTGCAGAAGGAGAACCACCCCACAAACGGTCCCTGCGATCCAGGCAGAAGCCAGAGAACATTCCCTTTTGAAATTGCTTTGTGAAGTAACAAAACAAGGGCAGAAAATACTGGAAGGTTCACCTGAAGTCTTGCTTGGGAATGCTTGCAAGGGTTTCTTTTAGAACTGGACATTGGGACATAGTTCAGCACCTCAGCACCAGTGGTGCTGGAACAATTTTCATTTGGTGTACTGACACAAAGGTTACATCACCGCAGTCATAGGCATTGTAAAACTTCCTAACTTCAAACAAACTGTAACAAATGTATTCAGCAGGAGAGTGGTAAGGTTGTATTATACAGTTGGTGGTGCCTTTTATGAGCACACTGCCACAAATGTATTACTAAAGTATTGTGCAGTAGCACACTGTCATTTACAGACAGCACATTTTCAATTGAAATGGCCACAAAATTTTCACAGACATACACTTTTACTGACAGACCAATATAGCACGCAAATGATAATGTGTGGGAGTTTGGTTGTAGTGAATTTTTATCATTTGCTCCAAGTAAAGTACCATGATTTATTTCCATCACACTACAAAATAAAAAGAAATATTCTTCTCTTCTGCTTTCCTAACTGCTGATAAATTCTGCAATATACATGCAGTTCATTTACAGGTATTAACATTTTGTTTAGTCAAAAAAATGACAACCCACAGCCTTTCCTTCCACACTTCCTGTACCCCTGCAAGACGGTCACATAGTTCACTTTAAAAACTCCTCTCACGCTGCAGTCAGAGAAAGAAAAGAAAACACCAATTCCAATGTTAAAATAATAAGCATCAATTTGTCAGAAAACATAGCCTGACATTTGACCACTAGAGGGTGGAATGTTTCATTCTGCCGGCGGAATTGCCGAATCCATGTTACTCTTGTAGCACAGAGTTCTGGCCAAATTCTGCCAGTCCCCACATGATGGACTTTTTTCCTACGAGGCTCCAGAAACATGAGTGAGATTTGGTGCCCCCTACTGCCGTTTTCTAATAAGGGTGGTCACGGTGAGAGGGCTGCTTCTCAAGTAGATTTGCTGCCGCTGAATTATATTTTCTGCTTGAGAGGCAGCAAAATCAACACAAGTGGTGACATGCTCTTGTGTACCGCATGGTGCAGTGCACACTTATATTTCAGGGCTGCTCACGCTATGGTGTAAAATTCTTGCACAAACAGCAGCACAGTGTGGATATTTTCCACATGTTGGTGAAACTCCGCTCAATCTTCCAGAGTATTTTTGTAACTCTGCATAATTCCACAGAGTGATACTCCTTTAGTTCAACCCACTCCTACATTTGACCTCTGTCTTTGAAGCACAACAATTGTAACAAAGTGAACACAAAATGTAAATGCATCTTTATTTTTTGCTCTTTTGCAAACCCATTAGAAATCAGTTGGTAACCCACAAGTGGGTCACGACCCACAGTTTGGGAACTGCTGAGTTAGAATTACTTGTTTGTAGTGCTGTGTAGCATCTATGTTTCTGTTTTTCAAGGAGTCCATATACAAAAACAGTACATTCATCTTAATCTTTGATGGTAATTTAGCATTGGAATTAAAAAATACCTAAGGGTGGCATCCTTCTGTTTTAGAAAATAACAGCATCCATTGCAGGGGCTATTGTTTATTGAAAAGTCTGTGGTTGACTTGAAGGTTGAATATGTTGTCTTTGTTTGTCACCAAGCCAGAATGACTGTGTTCTTGATTATCTGTCTATGACTTACACTAGACAAGGGCCAACAATTTTGGCCAGTTTCCCATTTTTGGACCAGATGCTGGTTTTGATGATACAGTGCAACTTTGCTAAACATTGATTTGATAGTGGTTTACGTTTATTTCTGACAATCCCACCTCAGGTAACTTTCATTTAGGAAGGCTGCTTCAAAGCTTTGTGGTAACCTGGACCTTCTGCCCAGCATACCTTTCTCCTGAGGCAGCATATACACTATGGCTCATATTTATGGGATTTTGGGGCACCTTGCTGGGCAGATCTACATCAAAGGGTAAGGGCAGGAGTGTGACACCACTACGGCATACAGCTCATTCCTGTTCTTTCCCCCTGCGCTGGTACTGTTTCACCATCCTAGCACCAACGCAGGCCCCCTTGCAACATGGTGCAAGGGTGCCTGTTTTGCATGCATGCTTGTTTTTGTGCAGGAAGGTGCCCCTTCAACCCTGGGAGGCTTTTTTCTCTTTCTATGTGTGCTGCATTCAAAGAGTAAAAAACAAGGAGAAATAGTGATATTTCTCCTTGGTGCCCCTTCCCTGAGGATGCGTAAGGTTTTGGCAGATTCCAAGGTTTACAAGGTCTTGTAAATCTAGGGACGCATCAACATCCATGAGTGTTGCATAGGAACACCCACCACAATGCCCATGGAATGCCTCCCAAATGCAAAGTATGGCAACTCAGCAATTTGTCCAGCTTTGCCTTACTCCATATCAATGAGACAATTCAAAGCGACGCAAAGTGGCTTTGTGTGGCCTCATAGATATGATTTAAAGGTTTGCACTAATGCTGCATCACAAAGAATGACACAACTACGGCCCCTATGTGTGGCAGAGCTAGTTGTCCTGAAAACAACATCATCTTCCTTATTAATTCATTTACTTCAGGTTCAGCTACATCAGCAATGCTCATCTTTCTTAGATGCTACTCCCTCATGATTGGGTGTTTATTTTTCATATCAGACAATGGCTTCACACTGCCAAGATGTCCAGGTGGCATCCCACAAAGCACTTATTTGAGGCAAACTAAGCACTCTGCCATGTGCCCTTCATTCACTCTAACTGTGAAGTAGTTCCAAACCGGGGAGAATAGCTTTATTAAAGAGTCAAACCCAGAATTTGTGGTGGAGCCTGACTGGGTTTGCTTTTTATTGGGGTGGGCTGGGATTAAAAGGGGGATGATGGTGCTGGTTTTGATTTTTGAAAGGATGAAGGCCGGTGGTAATGCTACAGGTGTGGCTTAATAGAGGCTTCTCGTTGTGAAGCTTGGCATGAACAATAAATGGTTCTTCATCCTCTTCACCAACTGTGCTTTCTGAAAGCTTTCTTCTCTCCCACAGTGGATCTCGGTCTTCACTTCATGTCACCTTCAACTTAGATGGGGCTTGGAGAATATTGAAGGTGTGACCTTCTTTTTCTTGAAGAAGGAGATGATGAAGAGGATGCATATGACAGAAGAGCAGGCACAACTTTCAAAAGTACAGCAAGCACAACAGCTTGCTGTTTAGCTTGCACAAACTTTTGCTGTGAGCAAGCCCAAACTCCTACTGTGCTCCTAACACAGGATGATCAGGTGCATGGCTGTAGTCCTGCAGTACTGAGAGGCATGGGCTTTGGTTTTGATGGTTGTTAGACTTGGCATCATTGGCATGGTCTCCCCTAACTTTTTGCCTCTACTTCCGAAGTTGCTGCTGTGTGTTGGACTCTGTTTTTGCGGTTTTGTTTGCTCTGGACACTTTACCACTGCTGACTAGTGCTAAAGTGTAAGTGTTCCCTTTCTAAATGAAATGTGTACGTTGGGTTATCTATGATTGCCATATTTGATTTACTAGTAAGTCCCTAGTAAAGTGCACTAGAAGTGCCAAGGGCCTGTAAATCAAATGCTACTATTGGGCCTGCAGCACTGGTTGGGCCACCCACATTAGTAGCCCTGTAAACATGGCTCAAACCTGCAACTGAGGTGTCTGTGAGTGCAGTTTTAAACTTCCAATTCAACTTGGCAAGAGTACCAACTTTCCAGGCCTAAACCTTCCCTTTTTATACATGTAAGGTACCCCTAAGGTAGGCCCTAGGTAGACCCCTGGGCAGGGTGCAGTGTATGTTAAAGGTGCAACATGTACTTCTGTGTTTTACATGTCCTGACAGTGAGATACTGCCAAATTTGTTTTTCACTGTTGCAAGTCCTATCTCTCTCATGGGTTAACATGGGGGCTGCCTTTTAATATAATTAAAGCTCAGATTCCCATTGGGAGTAGATAGAAATATTGAGTTTATGGTCTCTGAACTCACAATTTAAAAATACATTTTTTAGTGAAGTTGTTTTCTAGATTCTGTGTTTGAAAATGCCACTTTTAGAAAGTAGGCATTTTCTAGCTTAAACCATTCTGTGACTCTGCCTGTTTGTGGATTCCCTGTCTGGGTCAGTTTGACAGTTGGGCTGTTTGCACCTCTCCTCTAGACAGTGACACAAAGGGAGGTGGGGAGTAGCCTACATATCCTGATGGGTCATCTGGGCTGAGGGGAGGGGAGGAGTGGTCATTTACACCTAAAAGGGCTGTGCCTGTCCTCACAAGATGCCATCTCCAAACCCCTGGTATGTGTCTGGGGCCTGAACTGGGCAAGGCAGGATCTTGAAAACAACAAGACATCTCTTTGAAGTAAGCCTGCTTTAAAGGCAGAAAGGGGTATAAGAAGAACGTCTCAAAACCCCTGAAAATCAGATTACTTCTGGAACCAAGAGGAACCTCTGCCCGGGGGAAAGAGCTAGAGAAGCTGGAGGAGGATGACTCCCCCTGTGACTGGGCTTTTCTGGGTTGGCCTGCAGTAGCTGCTTCTGCCTGAGAGAGGACAAAGACTGACTTGTGTGTGACTTCCCACTGGTGAAGAATCTCCAAGGGCTTGAACTGAGCTTGCCTCCTGTTGTTGAAGTCTCAGGGACAACAAAGACTTCTCTCTGCCAAGACTTAGGTTTTCTGCTGAGAATCCTGCCTGCCAAGTGGTACCCTAACCTGACTCTGGGCCCTTGAAAGGTGCAGCTGATGGAAAAGGACAGAATTCCACGCATAGACCGCCATGCGGAGAAACATTCGATGCACCACCCGCCTAGTGGCTGCACGGTCTCGCTTGCAAGTGAAAAATCGACTCATCAATGGCCTTTTCCGACATACACTTGCCCGTACCGCTGTATTTTGATGCTACCCAGGTAGTTTTGTGCAATAACAGCATTCTCACTGTTTTCTAAGGATTGAAGACTCTTAGGCGGTCATTTCAACCGCCCGCCGGCCCAGCGGGAAAGACCCAGCAACGATGAAGCCGGCTCCGAATGGAGCCGGCGGAGTTGCTGGGGTGCGACGGGTGCAGTGGCACCCGTCGCGATTTTCAGTGTCTGCAGAGCAGACACTGAAAATCATTATGGGGCCCTGTTAGGGGGCCCCTGCACTGCCCATGCCAGTGGCATGGGCAGTGCAGGGGCCCCCAGGGGCCCCACGACACCCGTTCCCGCCATCCTGTTCCTGGCGGTAAAAAACGCCAGGAACGGGATGGCGGGAAGGGGGTCGGAATCCCCATGGCGGCGCTGCAAGCAGCGCCGCCATGGAGGATTCCCTGGGCCAGAGGAAAACAGGCAGAAAACCGGCGGGAAACCGGCGGAAAACCGGCAGCAAACCGCCGGTTCCCCTTTTCTGACCGCGGCTTTACCGCCGCGGTCAGAATGGCCCAGGAAGCACCGCCAGCCTGTTGGCGGTGCTTCCGCGGTCGGTCAGAATGACCCCCTTATTCTTTTTAAAATTCATAACTTGACTTGTGTATGTCGTACTCTTGTTGTCTTGGTCTTGTTTGGTTTACATAAATATTACCTATTTTTCTAAACCTGTGTTGTGTCATTTTGTAGTGTTTTCACTGATTTATAGTGTGTGTTGGTACAAATACTTAACACATTGCTTCTGAAGTTAAGCCTGCCTGCTCGTGCTAAACTACCAAGGGGGTCAGCGGGGCTGACTGAGGTTGATTCTCCTTTACCCTGACTAGAGTGAGGGTCCTTGCTTGGACAGGGGGTAACCTGACTGCCAACCAAAAAAAACATTTCTAACAGTGGTGGTATCAATTCAAGGGTGTTCATGGAATATTACTCCTCAGAGGAGAATGCAGGATGAGCAGCAGGCTTTAAAACGAAAGATGGTTTGATGCCAGCGCTTGAGGCCTGAATTGTTCACTATGAAAAATATTTCTGATGCCATAGATGTGATCAGCTTATTATGAAACATTATGATAAATGCAGTAGGTATGACACATTAATTGTGAAATACATATGTTAAAGTAAATTGGTATTTGAGGGTGAATTGATATTTATCTGTATTAAAGCATGCAGATAAGCATTTTGTTAAATTAAATGTCACAAATTACCTTTTTAGGTTAGGATTTTAGTGTGAGTTATAATCTCTGACAAAACCTAGGGGAGGAACATTTGCACCGTAATAACGTTTGCTAGAATTAGCTTCATAGATATCTGACAGGATCTTGTAACAAAGAAAATCATTAAATAACATATACATCAATAACTACAAACACTTATCCATACGGGTAAATATAGGGCTATTGGGTCAGTTCTGTTCTGCAATTGGTCTGTCTGACTGTCAATTCTGCTTCCATCATGACAGTGTACTGCATGGGGTAATGATTTAGTCCACATCAGTCATTGGCTTTCTGATCACATGTGTACATTCATCTTAAAACTAGTGTGCCTTGATGTCAGGGCTGGTCAGCAGTTGCTTAGTTTTTGATCTTCTCCTTTTATTGTTCCCCTTTCATTTGTTTGCTTCTCCTTTTTTTATTTGAATATTTCCTCAGATAATACTACAGATCTCCAGACAATGCTAACAGTCACTTGCTTGCTGCTCATTTCGTCTACATTGTCTGCATCCCATGTGTGCACTTTTCTTAACCAGGAGATCATAATGGAATGTTCTTGTCCCTAATGTATCATTGTTTTACCATTCCAAGATGGCCAGCACATTGGTTCTAAATGTGGCTGTAATGCTGAAACTTTAATATTTATGCAAAATGGTCATATGTTGCTATGTTTAGATTTGTTATTGCAAGTATATGAACGCCAGGTTTAGACAGCAGCAATATTGTGTCTATCTTGTTGAATTTGTGTGTTTTAAATACGATTGAAACAGAGGGTGAATGCAAGAATGAGTCAGTGGATGGACAAATGGATGCATGACCGCAAAGATTAGTGACTGCGTATTGAGTGGCGAAACCCATCAGTGACACAAGAGACCCTATCGTTCATAAGCTAGACCTATTGCCATTGTTGTCATGGAGGACAGTCTTGACAATGAATACATCTAAATATCTACATTGATCTCAGCCTACATTTGGATTGCATCTTACTTTCTGTAATTGTGACTGAGTAGGTGAACTACTGATTGAGCCTTCTGAAATCACTTTGTGTTCCCTCCTATCCGCAGGGTCAGATGCCATATTGTTCATCTTTCATCTTCTCAAGCCCTGCCAGTCATCCGTGAGGCTCGCCAGGCTGGTGCACCGATCACTGTTGAGACCACCCACAACTACTTAACACTGTGCTCCGAGCTCATTCCTGCTGGGTGCACCATGTACAAGTGCTGCCCCCCTATTCGAAACAAGTGCAATCAGGTAACAATTGGGACACAAACAGAGGAAGGGTAACATTAGCGATGCAAGGGTGCTATGGGCCCTCAGGCTAACAAGGAAAATGCTCCCTTGATACAATTTAATAACAAAATATAGCCGTAAATGGCTCTAGGCAATCCCTCATAGCCTTGGGTTTCATTGCCACTAAACATGATACACTACTGATTGCTCTGCCCCAAAGGAGAGAAAATATTGGTAAAAATACGTACTATGACCTCTAACAAAAAATAAAAATATGACCTCAAATGACATAAAACTGTAAATAAGAAAGCAAAAAAACACAGTAACCACCAAGATCCCTATAGGCTGTTATGAATATTTTCATAATCTAAAAACAGCATTTATATGAGTATGACTTCTTACGCGTGAGCTGCCATTTCTGAAAACAATGTATCACAAATAGGGACGCATTGCACCTGCAATAGTGAAACACACTGGGTGCAAATTTGCAAGCCCCATATGATGAAGTAGCATCACTTCTTTTTAAACTACGGCGGCATGGAGTGCTGACCCATATCTATGAGGCCACAATAAGCCACTTTGCATAGCTTTTCATGGCCTCATACATATGGAGTAAGGCAACACAGCGCAAGCTGCTGCGTTGCCTTACTCTGCATCAGGGGGCATTTCATGGGTGTTGAGGTAGGTTTTCCCACACAACACCCATGGGTTTTGACACATTGCCAGATTTATAAGGGTCTGTAAACCTGGGAATGCACCAAACTGTACGCCTACCCACAGGAGACGCAACAAGGAGACATATCTCTATTTCTCCTTGTTTTATTCTCTTTCTATGTGTGCTTCACGTTGGTGCAAGGGTGCCTGTGTTGGTGTTAGGCTGTCAAAAGGGCACCAGCACAGGGGGAGAGTACAGACATGCACCGCATTTTGTAAATACGGTGCATTTCTGCCCTTTCCCTGTGACACAGGGCATCACAGCAAGTTCACTTACTGAGCTGCCCTACACCACTGTGTTGTAAATATGTCCCTCAGTTGATTTGCTTACAGAGGATTTGTGAGTTGCTATGGTTACTTTCAATATTTTCACTTTTTCCTGAAAATCAGTGGGTGACATGGTTTATATATAATGGCACCCGCAAAAAATGCTGGTGACTGTTTTTCAGGTGTTTACAAAAAAAGTGCCTTAATTCTGTCCTTACGCTGGAGCTTTCCTCTCTCACGTAGCAAGTCTCTCCACAACGCCTCTTACCCACAGCCTCCCCTTCTCAATGCTCTTCTTTCAGCATGGTCGTCCTGATGTTGCAATGTTGCTCAGGTTCAAACACTAATGGATTCATCAGCTCTTCCTGGCACTTGGCCAAAGTAGAGAGGTAGGCTCCGTTGGAAGGCATTTGTGTGTAAGAGCACCAGAGAATTCCAGTGTCAGAATACCAATTGATCAATGTAACTATTGTGCTGTCTACAATTAAATATATGTGTTGCTAATTTTACAAGACCACATGCCTTGTCTTTCCCGTATGCCTGTACTATAAACACTGAATCTTTCTAGCAATTCTGTTAGTGTGGATTTTTATCTCAAACACTACAATCATTGCTTGAGAAGGGAACAGTGCATGACCCCTTTTCAACTCCCCATGCATGCAGCCCATCAGCTTAGGCACTGCCCCTTCCCACCAAAATTCCAAATGCCGAATCTCAAGCCTAAGAATTTTCCAACTCAACAACCTACACTGCTTAAGCCACAGCCACACAACTCACCCCAACCCATATCATCTATGCATTTGCCCCCATACAATTCCACATCTCCTCAAAGCACCATCCTACAGAGAATAAAAAGATGCAATAACTGAAGTGCTTGCTCTTCAAGGACAAAAAAGACACACTAGACCTTACCTTCATTACATAACCACAGCTCAGTGAAAATGCCACAAAGCCACCCCACCTGAATATGGCATCATCACCAAAATGTGTTGTCAAAAATGGAGGAGGCATAGCAGTCATCCAAAACAAGTGTTGGCCTAGCCAGTAGGTCTCGTCTTTGGGAAATTATAAATGTTTAGCCGTGTGGCACATTATCCTGGGTGCTACAACACCTACAGTTAGTTGAGGTGGAAGCTTTGACACTAATAGGCTTATTATAGCACAGCATTGAAAAGTACTTATCTAAAGTGTTATCTCCCTGAGCCTTCCAAAAATAAAATGCTGAGACATGCCCATCTGACACGTTTAAGTAAAACAATGACGAAAGCCAACAAAATACTGCCATTTATTAGTGGCTTTATGCAATTTCAAATGGGATCTTGACACAAAAAACAAGCAGGTTTGTCACTAGTCCTTAACCCCTTCTCTGCCAGGCCTTTTCCCCCTCCTGTGCCAGGCCTTTTTTTGCCTATTTGGAATAGTTCTCGCTTAGGCCCTCATAACTTTTTGTCCACATAAGCTACCCACGCCAAATTTTCGTCCTTTTTATCCAACATCCTAGGGATTCTAGAGGTACCCACTTTGTAGGTTCCCCTGAAGGAGGCCAAGAAATTAGCCAAAATACAGTGAAAATTTTGTTTGTTTAAAAAAAAAGGGAAAAAGGGTCTGCAGAAGAAGGCTTGTGGTTTTTTCCCTGAAAATGGCATCAACAAAGGGTTTGCGGTGCTAAAATCACCAACTTCCCAGCTTTCAGGAACAGGCAGACTTGAATCAGAAAACCCAATTTTTCAACACAAGTTTGGCATTTTACTGGGACATACCCCATTTTTACGATTTTTTGTGCTTTCAGCCTCATTCCAGTCAGTGACAGAAATGGTCATGAAACCAATGCTGGATCCCAGAAATCTAAACATTTCTGAAAAGTAGACAAAAGTCTGAATTTAGCAAGGGGTAATTTGTGTAGATCCTACAAGGGTTTCCTACAGAAAATAACAACTGGAAAAAAAAATATTGAAATTGAGGTGAAAAAACAGCAATTTTTCTCTACGTTTTACTCTGTAACTTTTTCCTGCAATGTCAGATTTTTGAAAGCAATATACCGTTACGTCTGCTGGACTCTTCTGGTTGCAGGACATATAGGGCTTGTAGGTTCATCAAGAACCCTAGGTACCCAGAGCCAATAAATGAGCTGCACCCTGCAGTGGGTTTTCATTCTATACCGGGTATACAGCAATTCATTTGCTGAAATATAAAGAGTGAAAAATAGCTATCAAGAAAACTTTTGTATTTTGAAAATGGGCACAGGATAAGGTGTTGAGGAGCAGTGGTTATTTACACATCTCTGAATTCCGGGGTGCCCATACTAGCATGTCAATTATAGGGCATTTCTCAAATAGACGTCTTGTTTACACACTCTCTTATATTTGGAAGGAAAAAATGTAGAGAAAGACAAGGGGCAATAACACTTGTTTTGCTATTCTATGTTCCCCTAAGTCTCCCGATAAAAATTATACCTCACTTGTGTGGGTAGGCCTAGCGCACGCGACAGGAAATGCCCCAAAACACAACGTGGACACATCCCATTTTTTGACAGAAAACAGAGGTGTTTTTTGCAAAGTGCCTACCTGTAGATTTTGGCCTCTAGCTCAGCCGGCACCTAGGGAAACCTACCAAACCTGTGCTTTTTTGACAACTAGAGACCTAGGGGAATCCAAGATGGAGTGACTTGTGGGGCTCTGAGCAGGTTCTGTTACCCAGAATCCTTTGCAAACTTCAAAATGTGGCTAAAAAAAACGTTTTCCTCACATTTCGGTGACAGAAAGTTCTGGAATCTGAGAGGAGCCACGAATTGCCTTCCACCCAGCGTTCCCCCAAGTCCCCCGATAAAAATTATACCTCACTTGTGTGGGTAGGCCTAGCGCCCGCGACAGGTAATGCCCCAAAACACAATGTGGGCACATCACATTTTTTGACAGAAAACAGGGGTGTTTTTTGCAAAGTGCCTACCTGTAGATTTTGGCTTCTAGCTCAGCCGGCACCTAGGGAAACCTACCAAACCTGTGCATTTTTAAAAACTAGAGACCTAGGGGAATCGATGATGGGGTGACTTGTGGGGCTCTGACCAGGTTCTGTTACCTAGAATCCTTTGCAAACCTAAAAATGTGACTAAAAAAATAAGTTTGACTCACATTTCGGTGACAGAAAGTTCTGGAATCTGAGAGGAGCCACAAATTTCCTTCCACCCAGCGTTCCCCCAAGTCTCCCAATAAAAATGATACCTCACTTGTGTGGGTAGGCCTAGCTCCCGCGACAGGAAATGCCCCAAAACACAACGTGGACACATCACATCTTTTGACAGAAAACAGAGGTGTTTTTTGCAAAGTGCCTACCTGTAGATTTTGGCTTCTAGCTCAGCCGGCACCTGAGGAAACCTACAAACCTGTGCATTTTTGAAAACTAGAGACTCAGGGGACTCCAAGATGGGGTGACTTGTGGGGCTCTGACCAGGTTCTGTTACCCAGAATCCTTTGCAAACCTCAACATTTGGCTAAAAAAACACATTTTCCTCACATTTCGGAGACAGAAAGTTCTGGAATCTGAGAGGAGCCACAAATTTACTGCCACCCAGCGTTCCCCCAAGTCTCCTGATAAAAATGATACCTCACTTGTGTGGGTAGGCCTAGCGCCCACGAAAGGAAATGGCCCAAAACACAACGTGGACACATCACATTTTTTCACAGAAAACAGAGGTGTTTTTTACAAAGTGCCTACCTGTGGATTTTGGCCTCTAGATCAGCCGGCCCCAGGGGGGCAGAAATGGCCTAAAATAAAGCCTAATAACAATAGGCCAATCCCCCCCCCCCCCGGGAGCGAGCCTTGCCTACGGGGTCGCTCCCCTTGCGTGACATTGGCGCAAGAAAAAAGTCCCCAGTGCCTAGTGGTTTCTGCCCTCCTTGGGGGCAGATGGACCTAAAATTGGCCGATCTGCCCTCAAGTGGGGCAGAAATGGTCTAAATACAATTTGCCCCCCAGGGGAGTGACCCTTGCCTAATGGGTCGCTCCCCATCTCTAAAAAAACAAACAAACAAAAAAAAAACACACAAAAAAATAGCCCCGGTGCCTAGAGGTTTTTGCCCCCCCTGGGGGCAGATCGGCCTAATAACAATAGGCCGATCTGCCCCCGGGGGGGCAGAAATGGCCTAAAATTAATTTCCCCCCAACCCCCCCAGGGAGCGACCACTGCCTACGGGGTCGCTCCCCTTCGTGACATTGGCGCAAAAAAAAATAATCCCTGGGGCCTAGTGGTTTCTGCCCCCCTTGGGGGCAGATTGACCTAAATCGAAATGGTCTAAATACAATTTGCCCCCCAGGGGAGTGACCCTTGCCTAATGGGTCGTTCCCCATCTCTAAAAAAATAAACAAACAAAAAAAAATGTTTTGTTTTTTTTAGCACTGGCGCCTAGAGGATCAGATCGGCCTAATAACAATACCCCCCAAACCCCCCCCCCGGGAGCGACCCTTACGTGACATTGGTGCAAAAAAAAAATCCCTGGTGCCTAGTAGTTCATGCTGATCTGAAAAATATAAGTAAAACAATTGGGAAAGCCAACAAAATGCTGCCATTTATTGGTGCCCTTGTGCGATTTCAAAGAGGATCAAGCATGTTTGTCACCACTCCTTAAAGCATGTCAAGTAGCTGGGCCGGGAGAGTGCTTTTCTCTGCTGTTATCCTATACATAATGGGGAGGAGAGCAAGTGTCAGTTAAAGACAAAGTGCAGCATCCATGAAGTGGGCGCTGCTCTGAGCCAGGAAAACCTGTGCACTTTTGAACAAAAAGAGTGTGTGAACACAAAAGGAACAAATTGGCACACAATGTAGACAAAAACAAGAACCCTTAACACGAGTAGAGACAGGCCAACACAAAAGAGTGCTCTCAAAGTTTCCTAAACAACCTGAAGTGTAAAAGAACATGTAACAGGGGCAGTTCTCATCGGAGGATACAAAAGTCCAAAAGGAGGGACTACTAAGCATATTCACCAAACAAAAAATGGTGTTTACAAAGTACAGTAAGAGGTACCAGTGTAAAACCCATACAGTACATGTGATACTGGGTGTGGTGATGTATTCCAGATTCCCATTGGCTGCAGGGTGAATCTGTGTTGCCAGATTGGGCTAAGTGGACTATTCCCCACAAAAACAGGAGATATGTTTCCAATTTGTGCAGGAACAACCTGATCTGGTAGATCTGTGGTGACTATACCTATCCATGGGATTTGATGTGGATATGGATCAGAAGACCATTGCACTTTATTTGATAAGAAGAAGATCTTAAGAGTACTTATAAGGGCGTCTGCGTTGGCATTGGCAGTGAGCGGAGAGGAGCGGAGTGGTACGAAGAGTGGCTCGGAGCGGCAACAACTTCCGAAATTGAAGTGGGAGGCCCCTGAATGCTGGGAGGTCCCTGAACGCCGGAACAGCCGGTGAACCAGCGGACCGGAGGTCTTGAACCCCAGACTTTGCCAGAGCTATACTGGTGTGAGGGTGTTGCAAGCAAGGAGCAGTGAGTAGAGAGTTGATCTTGCTAGCAATAACAGCTCGTAGCTTTCAGCCTCACCCACCCTGTCTCCTGCCAGCACTTCCACCACACGCCCTTTGCCCCTGCCTCTACCACCTTGCCCCCGTTGTTGCCCTCATCTTTTGGTCTGATGTAAGAGGCCGCCCTCTATTTGTTCACCTGTGAGCTACAGTGCAATGAGACTTGTTCCCCCGGTATCAAGGGGATACTAGAAATGTTGAGTGGAGATTGGATTGCATTTGGAGATATAATTTGTATATGCGGAAAAGAAGACTCCTTGCTCTGTGTGCTCTGACAGCTGTTTACCTGTAGATCAGAAATCTTATCAGGAGAGAAAACAAGCCTACTGCCATATATGTATCCCAGGTGCTGAAGGAGAAATGACCACCAATTATGTGAAAGTTTATGTTTTTTTTCTACAGCCTCTGCTTCTACCCACCTTGTCACCCACAGCTTTTACACTATCAGAGCTATTGAGCGAGGAGGAAAGGGGAGGGGAGAACCTTTGCTTGTGTTGGTCTACTAGTCTTTTGCCCAATTGTCTAATCGCCTTACTGATTGACTCTGTGCTTGACTCTGCATCTTGGATGGCAAGTAGTCTATCTGTTGCTATGTGACCCAGCAAGGAATTGCAAGTGCAGCAGCCATAGCTGGTCGCTGTGAAGAGTCTGCCACAGGTTCCCACAGAGTGGGCCCTGATTGTCTCGGTGCAGCTTGTGGTGCACCCGATGTGCCCCACTTACATCAGCACTCCATCACACCAATGTAGGGCGACTTCATAACCTGCATCTTTTACAGAGACTCTTATTGGGGGACAACCCTCGTTCATCTAAGGTGACTTACTACAACCTAAGATAATGCTGAAAAGGAAAGCCTGCCAGCAGTGCAAAGCTCATATAACCCCAGCAGACTCATTGTTACAGCAACCTGTATCTGCATCTGTATCAGGGGCGGCATTAGGAAAAGACCTGAGCACCGGGAGCAGGAACTTGATCCAGAAATCTACAGCCCTATTCCATGTATCAGGCCTACGGTGGGGTTAGGCACAGGGTGCAACTGTAACCCTCCTTAAGGCAAGAAGGCAAGCTTCAAGGTCCTCTGATGCAGGGGGTGCTCAAAGCATTAAAGATACACCAGTCAGAGTATTTTCTTAAAACCCCCACAAAGAGGATCCATTTGACAACTTGTAATGGCGCACAGCAGACAAAGAAGCAAATCGTTGATAGTCTAAGCCCAGATGATGAACAGCTAGCTGAAGAATTAGATACACTAGAGCTCCAAAGTTCAAGCTTAAATTCATGCCTTAGGCATGTAGGGGAGATTCAGGTCCAGGGGGTTGTCGCTCAAGCTGTACCCCGGGGCGATTTACTGCCAGACTCCCAGAGCATACCAAAAGGATCAAAAGCAGTGCCCCTTAAGGAGCAGCAGACAGCTGGCACACAATGCCAGGATGCTACAACCCTCTCAACTTTACTAACCACTCTATCAACACATGTTCTGGAGGTAAAGGCACAGGTCCACAGTACAACATCAGCTCAAGACTTCCTTCTGGAAATAGTAGTAGGAGCAATCAGATGAAGAGACAGGAGGTCGCAACCAAGATTGTGTACACTCACCAAAAGCAACAATAAAGCCTAGAAGAGGGATCATAACCAACAAAGAGCTAAGAAACCTTCCAGGACCTCTCCTTGCATTGCTGAAAACTCAGATTGAAACTCTCCTTGATTGCTCTATGACTCCCACTCCGGCTCTGGGATCAGGCCTGAGTGATTTGCCACATATAGGCGAACATGAATCTCCATCAACCAGCCCCACGAGCCATTATCAGTCTTCATCAGTTACTCTTGCCCCCATCAGTTAAAAGCAAGATACAAAAGCAAGTGCACTCTTATGGCAAGCACAAAAAATTGAACTCCAGATTGATCTAATCCAGTCCATAGCCGCAAATTTGGTCAACACTGGAAACAGATTAAGTACCTTGGAAAGAGTGTTCGGGTGGGCTAAGGATGACCAACCCTGTGCATGCTCACCATTGATTGACAAATTGAACACTTTACCCAAGATACTAAGGTCCATAATTTAGAGTTTAAAAAATCCCCCTGGGAATCAGTGGCCTGACCAGAAAAGGATGACAGCCGACAGACTCAGATTGTTGGTACAACCAATATCTTCTTAGATCTCCCATTGCAGTGAAACCCCCAGTAACCCCCCTAGCCGAAATAGGGCCTATATTAGGGGGGCAGCTCCTCCTGACAGAATTATCAGACAATAACGTTCCATGTAACCATCCTTCAAGCAAGGCACTGTTTTCCTATGGACAAAGGACTGAAGACACAACCAGCAATACCTCTTGCCTAGTAGGAGCGCTTGACACTGCAAACCCTTCTAACCTGTCAAGAAGAGCAAAAAAGAAATGTGAAGACACACTAAAAAGCATTGCCTCAAAGCACAAAGGTTTAACATCAGAAGGGTTAAGTCTACCATAGCATCAAAGCAAGGAGAAGACGTTCCACAGTGCTTCCCTGCTACCAATCGATCACCCAGAGCCACCAAGGCTCAAGTGGAACATACAAATTTTGCACTAACAGACTTCGATCTCATAGTCAGGCCGGAATCTTCTGGCCAAGAGGTAAAGGGATTTAGCAATTACTCTAGTTCCACAGACTTTAGTGACACACAAGGGAGCCCGAATAATAACATTCCCTCAGATCAATCTACTCCTTCAGATGCACAGTCCAACAGACACTCTCAAGGGCACATACGCAGGCACCACCAACCAAACAGGATGCAGGCTTCAATAGTCCTACAGAGGTACAAATGGAGGCAGCTGTAATAGGTGGCTTGTTAACGCTATAACGGGTGGCTTGTTAAAGCCAGTCTGCCATGGAGACCCTACTTTACACTACAATCAAGAGAGCCACCCCGACAAGGCGCAAGGCAGACAACAAGAAAGAAATGGAACCTGCAATACGAATTCTCAACCTGCTCTGCTTATTGACACAGTTTAGGGTAACAGCAATGCTCAGATAAGGGCTTCTTCAATTTAATGCCATACAGCACTTATACCAGGTTCAAGCCGACAAAGGGCTCCTTTGGTAGGCAGGGGATCTAACACATCAACTCCCCAGGTTAATCAGCTCTCAGATGCTTTTAAAAGCCTTTCAGCAAACAAAAGCATCCCTCACCACTTGAATGGTCAAATCAACAGAGCACCAAACTTATCCACCCCTGGGGTAGCTACCCAGAGCTCAATCACACTTTATAACAATCTGCTCAGTCAGAAAGGAGCCTTGTTGAATGTGGACCAGCACCTAACATGAATAGACTAGGGAACGAGCAACAGATAGTTTTGTGTAATGATTGGGGCCATGAGGAGAGATCTCCTAATAACTTTGCCTGCCTACAGCAGTATCCTGTCAGGCCTCAAGTCTCAATAATTGAACCAAGAGAAACAGTCACTGACCCTGCACATATGGAACCCCGCCATCTCTCAGACCTGCGTGGGTGAGCAGACTAGAAATTTGCCTACAGCGTACAAGTGCTTAATATAAACAACTGCAAAAATGAAAAACAGATGGCACCTGACCATGACTATGGTCACAAAGAAGGTCCTCCTAGTAATCGTCCGTGCCCATTGCAGGCCTTTGACAGGCCTGATTCAGCCCAAAGGCCCCTTTGGGAACAAGTCAGTCTTTCCTTACATAACTCGGAGAGCTCGCAGCAGAGAATCATGGTATGCGAGTCAGGACAAAAGGAATTTAGCAAAGGCAGGATCACTGACAGGCTCAAACTTGCATTTATTCCACGCTATATTCCAAACGAAGCTCACAACATACTAAAAGGAGGGAATTTACTCTGTCTTTCGAATGCATTCTAGCACTAAAGATAATTGCCTCTGAAAGAAATCATGCTGGTAAAGTTTTCAATGATACCAGGGAAAGACTTGATACAGGTTACAATAACTGTATGGCAAAGTCCTGAACTTGATGAAGACACCGTAAGGGAATCTAAAACCTTTGAGGACTGGGGGATTGAACTTTTAAAACCTCAGCCTCCTACATACCCCCATGTCCTGCTCCCGCAAGCACAGCTTAGCCCCCAGAGACCATGTTTTAAAGGAGCCTGAGGCCTTGCACATGATTGGCTACTTAATGCTATAAAAACTACAAATTCCCTGGAAATCCAAATTGCCCAGAACCAAAGAAAGGTAATTTCTGCACAAAAAGTAACAAACTTGGTACTTGGAATGAGCAGACTTTGGTCCAACGGAGGATTCAAAAGATGCATTCATAGCCAGCACATTGCAGATCCAAGACAACCTCAGCAAACCTCAGGAAAATCCAAGATTAGAATAACCTCATGGAATGTGGCAGACCTCAAAACTGTGCATTTCATTTTTGCAAGCAAGTGACATCATCTGCCTGCAGGAAACGTTGGCATCTGGCCCTTCAACACTCTATGTTTATTTTGAGCCCAGCAAGCAAATGAAGCTTATTTGGTGGACCTTCGGGAGGTCACTCAATTTACATCAGACAAAACAGCTGGATTAAAGCTATGCCTCTTACATCAAGCTCCCCGCCCTTGCAAGCAGCACTAATCACTGGGCTGATTATTGGCCATAGAAAAAGGCCTTTCCTCTTGATTAATTGCTACCATAATGTAGCTAAAATCACAAAACAGCATGCAACTGATGCTCTTTGCCACAACTTGGAATACCTCTTCATAGAATATCCTTTAAACAAGGTCCTTTCAACTGATGATTTTAACCTGAGAGGCCTGGGCTTAAAAGTAGTGGCCAGCAGAGACAGCAAAGTACATGAAGAATTGAACTTTCTGCGGAACACTTTCCAACTAGTTTCAGCAGCCCGGGTACCAAATCTTGTATCTGGTGAAACACATCTCCCTCAAACATTCAGAGGTATCTCTACAATAGACTATGGCCCTCATTATGAACATGGTGGTCCTTTCCGCTACGCCGGCTGTGGCGGTA
Source organism: Pleurodeles waltl (assembly GCF_031143425.1). NCBI lineage: Eukaryota > Metazoa > Chordata > Amphibia > Caudata > Salamandridae > Pleurodeles > Pleurodeles waltl. The sequence goes on along the minus strand of NC_090450.1, from coordinate 358,339,101 downwards.
GAAACCGCCAACAGAGGAGCGGTCCGGACCGCCAAATAATGATCCAAGCGAAACACATGCATCCCGCAAACTACCCACCACCAGGAAAGGAGTCCCGCTGACGACGGCAGAGTCCGCCCACAGGCCGTCGGAAAGGCCCAACCTGCCCATCAAATTTTGAACCACCATTCTGCCGCCAGTTCCAGGGCGGAAACCACCGCCACACAAAGCCAGGCGGAAATGAACCAAATATAAGGAAACACTCACCGGAGTTCCACAGAACGTGCAGTGGCAGCCATTGACAGAGAGCTGCTGATTATGCCAGCCCGGCTTCTTGCCATATACCTACACGACGAGACCACTGACGAAGACGGTAAGTACCGCAACCTACAACACAAGGGAGGAAAGGCCACAGTTACATACCCACCCACCCCACCCACTCTGCAACGCCCCCCAACCCTTCCCAGCAGCACAAGTCAGACACCCCACACCAAGAGGTACGTATCCGACCAAAGGCCACTGCAACTTGACCATAGTACATACAATAGCCCCACACCCATAAAAAAATTAAAACAAACACCAGGGTGTAACTGCATGCAGCCCAAACACAGGCCACACAGAAACGTTAATTATTAGCTCACTGAGCCAAACAGTGCTAACAGGGCCAATGGCCAGTCCATAAAATGTACATTGTCCTGGGCCACAATGGGCCACACCTGACTCCCACAAGTGCTGGGTACTCCACAGAACGGGACACCATATGGGGATCCAGGCACCTCATGGAAGGGGGGTGGGGGGGTGGAGGTGGGGATTTTTGACAGAGGTGGGATTTTGACTTTCTTGTGGAGGGGGGTGGGCTTTTCCTTTAAAGGGGGTGGGGGCTGTTTGGCTCGGGTGGAGCTGGATGGCCTAGGCTCTGACCGGGCCTTCTTCTTCACTGGGGAAGGGGCACCGGAATGGGAAGGCTGGACCGGGGCGGGCTGTGATGTGGAAGGAGCGGAAAGGGCAAGGAGGTGGGCACGTTTGGGGACAAGACGGGATGGGCCAGTGGGTTGGAAGAGGTCAGCACAGGAGAGGAAACGTTTTTTGGGAGCAATTGGGGTGGGCGTGGATGAGGGTGTGGGAGTGGAGGCAGAGGGAATTGATGTATGGGGTGTAGGTGTGCGTGTATGGGTGCAGGTGACTACTCAGTATGCTGTGGTGTGGTGGATGTCTGATGGGTGGGTGTCTTGGTGCGTTTGTGTGTCTTGGGAGGTGGAGGGTGGACACAGTGGGAGACGACAGACAGCTAGTGTGGATGTATGTTGGGTGGGTGTCTGCAAGTCTGGTGAGTGTGCTGCATGTGTCAACTACAGTAGAGGTGGTGATTGTAGGTGTGGTGTATGGGGTGCATGTATGGCTGTCTACTAGTGTGGTGAGTGCAGGAAGAGGAGTAGTAACAGTGAGTGAAGATGCAGTGCATGAGGGTGTGGATGTAGAGGGGACAGACAGGAAGGCGGAAGAGGTGGGCACACTGGGGGAAGTGGACGTTGTTGTGTGTGCAGGTGTCTGTTGGCTGTGTGAATGCTTGTGGTGGGAGGTGTGGTGCTTGTGTTTTGAAGTGTGCTTCTTGTGTGTTGATGTGCCTGTAAGCGGGTCTGATTGTGTGCTTTGGACGGGTGAAGGGAACGGGGTGCTGGAAGGGGTAGAGGAGACCGGAGGGGGGACGGAATGGCCAGGGAAACTGGCTGCCGTCCGAGAGGAGGCCAGAGCCTGAAAAGATCTTTGTAGGGCAGACACTGCACTGTGAATGCCATCCAGATAGGCATTGGTCTGCTGCACCTCTGATGCCAGACCCTGGATGTCATTGACAATGCTTGTCTGCCCTACAGAGATGGTTCTCAGGAGGTCAATGGCCTTCTCTTTGAGGGCAGCAGGGCTGACTGGGGCAGGGGAGGAGGTGCCTGGGGCGAAGGAGACGCCCACCTTTCTGGGTGGGCGGGCACGCGCAGCTCGGTGGGGACCAGAAGGGAAGGTGGTGATGGTATGGGTGGTGGCGGAAGATCTCACGGTAGTGGTGTGTGCACTAGGCTCCGCCACCGCCGGAGGACCCCCATCAGAGAATGTCTCAGAGTCACTACCTCCTGTGGTAGTAGCCTCCCCCGTGGAAGTCTCCTCACCCTCCCACCCACTGGTCCCCTGGGCATCCGTTGTCTCTGCCTCGGAGGATCCGTGGGCCGCTGCATCCCCACTTGCTGATGCCTCAGCTCTCTCGTCTGAAGTTGATGCTGTGCCAAAACCAACACAAGAGAACAGGGATGGGGAGACAATACAGGGGAGATACTTGTAAATACTGAATGCTGATACACAATGGCCAGACATACACTCACCCAGCAAACACACCCAACAGGCAGCACCATGCACTATGCCCATGGCCATCTCCCTGACTACTGACCAGAATACTGATCTACACCCATCCCCTGAAATACTTTTGCAGCTGAGGTAGGTGAACTCTGACAGGGACACCGCTACACCCTTTGGGGAACATACAGTAGATGGACACCAGTCAAATTCCCTGCTGTAAGCAGCTTGAGCCCTATCGCACACACCTGTCATCCTTCCAGACTAAAGTATGGTCAGTGAGAACTCACCCCCTTGTGACTGCTGTGCAGCCTTAAAGCGCCCATCCAGATCTGGGTACGCCACCGCTAGGATCCGTCGCATGAGGGGGGTCAGTGCCCGACGGGCACTCCTTCCACATTGGGAGGACTTCCCCAGTTGGGCCTCAGTGATCTTTCGCGCCCAGCGCCGCAGGTCCTCCCACCTCATTCGACAGTGGGTGCTCCACCAGTTGTAGACCCCCAGGGTCTGCACCTCCTTGGCGATGGCATGCCAATGTGCCCTCTTCAGGGAGGTGCTGACCTAGAAGGGTGACACAGAAATAGAACACAGAGGTCAGGCACTTGCACAATAGGAACAGCTGGCAAATTGTCCAACATAGGACTGACAGTACTCTCAGACATACAGGACAGTCACACGCAGCATTCCATGCACCATGGCCCATCATGGCTCAGAGGAGCACACATATGTGCAATCCACACCATCCATTGCTCACACAGTGCCCCCCAAACCCAGACTCACCTGTACCTCTGGCCGTCCATAGAGTCTGCCGTACAGGGGCAGGACCCCGTCCACTAGCTACTCCAGTTCTTCCTGGGTGAAGGCCGGGGCCCTTTCCCCTGCACCACGTGGAACATCCATAGCCAGAGGCAGGCCACAGCAGCACACAAGTGGAGTACCTGTCTGCATGAGATCAGAGAGTCACGTGATCAAACGATGATGAACGCACGTATGTTCCGGGGCGGTATGCACCTTCACCGCTGGCGGCGATCATGATACGCCAGGATTCCCCATTGGCATCCATGTTAGCCAATGAGTGTGTGAACAGCGGTCAACACTGCCGTACGCTGTGACGGCAACCGCTAGCAGTATGAGGCCACTTCCAGAACGAAGGGGCAGATCTACAGTGAGCAGACATTTTGCCATCACCTACCCATCTTGAAATTCATACTACTCACAATCCAGGGCCTACTAGCCACATGAAGCACCTAGGCCTCTATCCATTCCGTATAGTAGCACACATGAATTACTCTGTTCCCTACTAGTGATGTACATGTACATCTGTCAGGTAGCAGTTATTGTACAGACAATACTATGAACAATGCAGTGCATGAATTTTGCAAATTTTGCCCATGTATGTGTGCACATCACTCATTTTTTTAACCCCTTGTAGGTACCGACCCTTGTGGCGAGGAAGGGCACCATCGGTGTACAGACCACTTGTGGATATGGGAACCATGGTGGAGCGTCAGATCATTATCACTTACCGACTCACAGGTGAAACTATTCAGGACCTTTGTGCATTACTGGATCCTGCACTAACTCCGGGAAATCGTTATCAGCATGCCATTCCAACTGAGGTGCAGGTGTTCTCCGCACTCCATTTCCTGGCCATAGGCTCTTTTCAAATGACAGTGGGCACAGGTGCTGGTTTCTCACAACCAATGTTCAACCAGGTACTGACAAGATTTCTGAATGCATTTGTACAACATCTGCAATCCTATGTGCGTTTCCCCAAAGTACTGACATCCCTGCCATCAAGTCTGAATTCTATGAATTGGCAAACATTCCCCATGTCATAGGTTCATCGATGGCACACACATACCCATCATCCCCCCAAGAGTGAGTGAATAGGTGTACAGAAACAGGAAGAACTTTCACTCCATGAACATCCAATTGGTGTGTACTGCAGACCAGTACATTTACCATGTGAATGCCATGTTTCTGGGTTTAGTCCATGATTCATTTATGTTGAGGAACAGTAGTGTGCCACAGAAGATGGAACAACTACAAGAGGGTGGATCATAGGTAAGTTTGCCTGTCACTAACTGACACATTGCAGAAAACCAGCCTGTCTGACTAAGGGACATTACAATGACGACTCTGTATTGAACCATTTTCTAGGTGATTCTGGCTATCCTGCGTTGGCTCCTGACACCAGTGAGGAATCCCAGGACGGATGCAGAGAGGAAATACAATGAGGCCCATGGACGTTCTAGGAGGGTCATAGAGCGCACTATAGGTTTCCTGAAGGCTAGATTCCGGTGTCTACATATCTCTGGGGGTTCCCTGGCCTATGGGCCTGATAAGGTGTGTAGAATAGTGGTGGCCTGCTGCATGATGCACAACGTGGCAGTGAGACATTCTATCCCCCTTTTGGAGGTGGAGGGTGCTATTGGTCCTGATCAGCTACCTCAGAGAGGTGAGGAGAGTGATGGTGAGGATGAGGAAGGGGAAGATGTCCATTCCAGGAACCAACTGATACAACTCTACTTCCAATAACTGTGTGGGACTTAAGCCTGTCATTGGGGTTAGTGACAAATACGGTCAGTGTGCTATGTCATATAGGGGGTATTGGCCATGATAGGCGATACATGGACCACTTCTGCATGCCACTGACTAAATATATATGCATTCCCTCCTTGCCTAATTTTAAACACACAGTACCACCATCAAGCACAAACTGACAATAAAGTTATTCTCTGCCAGTTGCATCCATACTCCACTTTGTTCAACATTGAAGACAGGGGGCACTGTTACAGGTGTGAAATGTGTTTTATTGGTAGAATAGAGTGAATTGTGCTATAAGAGTCGAAAGGGTTGGGTGTCCTCAAAACCTACTTGGTGGCAACCCTGTTGGATGTCTTAGATGGGTCCATTTTGTAGAACAGTACTTCAATTTGCCCTCAGCTAAGTGTTGTTGGTGAATGGGTGGGATGGTTGCTTTGCATTAGTAGCAGTTTCAATTGTTGGAGGGGGGCTTGTTCTTAGCTGGGTTTCCAGTGCCATATCTTGGCCTAAGACTACGTTTGGGTGCCTGCCGTGGAGCTTCTTGGGGTGGCATGGTTGGCCCTTGTGTTTCCTGGGAGGGTATTTCCTGTGCCGTTTCTGTTGCTTGGGTCATCTGTTGCTGGTTGTCCTGGGCTGTTGTGGGGGCCCTTTTGTCCGGTGTGGGTGTCAGACTGTTTATTTACCAACTGCAGCAGTGCTCCAGCAATGGTGGCCATTGTGGGATTGTGCTCTTTCCACTGCTCCATGGCCTGTTAGTGTTGTTCCAGCTGCATCCTCTGACTTTGCTCCAGGGTGGACACAATCTGTGCCAACCTGTCTTGGGTATGTTGGTAGGCCCCCAATACCTCTGCAGTAATGTCCTGGGCTGCTGCATCCATCCGGTGCCCTACCCCCTGACCCACTGGGACACTTGAACTTGCCCTAGCCCCCTGTGCCTGTGTCCCCTGCACAGGTCTTGACATGCCACTTGTACTGGGGCCCTCGCCTTCCTGCATGCTGGGAGTGGGAGACTATGGCCTATGTAGCTGTGTTCCACCAGTCTGTGCCCTGTGTACACTGGTGTGGATATGCCTCACCTGGCCTGCTGGTCTTGACTGGGTGTTAGGGGTAACAGTGGTTTCCTGGGTGGGGCTGCTGCATGGTGAGAATCCATGACTGTGTGAGGGGCCTGCCTGCTCATCAGTGTCCAGGGATCCTTTGCCAAGGTCTTGTGATGTGCCTCTGTCTCCCTGGAGGGCTGTGGCACTCCTTGTCCCCTCCATTAGGGTTGCATGGGTGGTGGTGCCTGTTGGGGACATAGACATGTCTTTTACATATGCCTGAAGGTTTGAGGTGTACAGAACTGGGCTATTGTGGGCTGGTGTTACTTTCAGTGGCCTTCCAGGGTGCCTTTGTGAGGTAGAAATTGCATTTAGTGGCAGTGGTGGGGTTGCATTGTGGTGGGGGGTATTATTCCATTGTGGGTACGTGCAGGGGTGGGTGGCTGTGCACACCGGACATGATGTGGGCCTGTTAGTGGGTTGTAGGTGATGCCGGGTGGTGGATGTGGTGAGTAATGGCTGGGTGGGGTGTAGGTCCAGGTGGGTGTGGGTAGGGTGGGGTGGTGCATGCATTGCAGATGTGTTGTATATGAGGTAATTGTAGATGACTTACCCGAGTCCATTCCTCCAGTGAGTCTAGTGAGTCCCTCTGGGTGCAGGATGGCGAGTACCTTCTCCTCCCAATCGGTGTAGTCGGGTGGTGTTGGTGGCGGTCCTCCCCCAGTCTTCTGCACTGCGATGTGGTGCCTAGATGCTATGGCCCTGACCTTTTCCCGCAGGTCGTTCCATCTCTTCTGGATATCGTCCCTGGTGCGTGGATGGTGTCCCACTGTATTCACCCTGTTGACAATAGTCTACCACAGCTCCAATTTCCACACGATGGGTGTGTGCTGCACCTCGGACCCGAATATTTGTGGCTCCACCTTCAGGATCTCGTCCACCATGGTCCTTAGCTCACTTTCGGTGAAGCGTGGATTTTTGGGGGGAGACATGGTGAGTGTGGTGTATGGCATCGGGACTGGGGACGGGGTGCTCCTGTGTGGGTCGATATGCGTCTCCTGTATGCTGGCGTTCGCTGTCTGGCTTCTGGTCCTGGTTTCGTTGCAAGGGATTGTGGGGTGTGTCTGGGGGTGTTTTATGGTGTTCTGGATGTGTGTCAGGTGTGTGGGTGATACGCCTATCCAATGTGTGCACTTATTGCTGTTGTGTCCACTTGCCGCCCATGGCGGTCGCAGCCGCCAATGGTCATTTGGCCTCCACTGTCTGCCGAGGTGATTTCTGCATCATTATTTGGAGGGCGGGATGTGGGTGTGCTTGGTGGTGGCAGGGTGGGGTGGGCCGGGATTCCCGCCGACAGAGTCCTGGCGGGGAGTGGTGGTCTGGGAATTTTTGGCGGGGTTGGGCTTTTCAGTCATTATATGGCTGGTTTCCATTCGCCGCCAACGGCAGGATTATGTTCACCGTCGACAGGGCGGTCGGCGGTCTTTCTCGCCATGTTCATAATGACCGCCTATATGTTTGTCTCGAAGCATTTGGCCAACAATTCCATGAACTTTGAGATATACAACAGATTAGAATGCAACCGTAACCTATTATTATTAACTATAGAAACTGTCTCTTATGCACCTAAGAACCATCCAACAGTGGGCACTTCTGAAAGTATGGAAGTATCTAAACTAGTCAGAAGGCTGAAGTGGAGGACTGCTGATACCTTGTTAGTTATGAAATGGCTCAGCAAGATCTTAATGGGCCTGAGACAGCCCGCCAAATGAACTATTCATTGGTTGGAGCACTTTACTAACCAAAGGAAATAACTGCAAAGTATTTACCTGCAGCCCGAAAAATTCACAAAAAGGAGGTATGGGCCTTGAAGAATGCATTTGCTGAGAAGGAATCGTTAAAAGTCTGCACCATGCTTCAGGAAAGAGGATTAACATGCTTCTGGAATTATGTCAGCAGTCTAATATCTCTGTATCGTACAAAGAACATGGAATTCCAGAAGAAGTATGGGTTTCCCATGCAATGGCACTGTACTGGAGAAACAGCACGGCCCCAATAGATCAGAGCATTATAAAATTGGATAGTCACTCGATAGGGACTTATCACCTTTTACAAACTCGACTCAGGTATGCTGCCTAATCAAAGAAATGAAAAAAGATGGAGTCTCCGGACCAAATGGACTTCTGACAGGAATTTTCAAATGTGCAGTGGAGGACTGGGCTAAGCTGTTAACACCCTTGTATAATCATGATTTTCAGACTGCACAGAGTCCAGAGGAATCAAGGAACTCGATTTTGTGCCTGATTTTCAAGAAGGGGGATCCTACATTAGCATCCAACTTAGATTTAGGGGGTGATTCTGACCCCGGCGGTCACGGACCAACAGGCTGGCGGTGCCCCGCAGGGCATTCTGACCGCGGCGGTTTGGCCGCGGTCAGATGCGGAAAACCGGTGGTCTCCCGCCGCTGCCCATTAGAATCCTCCATGGCGGCGCAGCTCGCTGCGCCGCCATGGGGATTCTGACAGCCCATACCGCCATCCTGTTCCTGGCGGTTCTCCCGCCAGGAACAGGATGGCGGTATGGGTTGTCGTGGGGCCCCTAGGGGCCCCTGCAGTGCCCATGCCAATGGCATGGGCACTGCAGGGGCCCCTGTAAGAGGGCCCCACTTTGTATTTCAGTGTCTGCTTTGCAGACACTGAAATACGCGATGGGTGCCACTGCACCCGTCGCACCTTCCCACTCCGCCGGCTCAATTCTGAGCTGGCGTCCTCGTACGAAGGGTCTTTTGCACTGGGCTGGCGGGCGGCCTTTTGGCGGTCGCCCGCCAGCCCAGTGCAAAAGCCAAAATACCCTCAGCGGTCTTTCGACCGCGGAGCGGTATTTTGGAGGGGGGAAGTCTGGCGGGCGGCCTCCGCCGCCCGCCAGACTCAGAATGACCCCCTTAGTCTTGCTAGATTTAGAGGGGAATGCTTACAGACATCTACTGCTCAGGGAGCTAAATGACTGGTTTCAAGAAAAGAACACACTTCCATTGGCTCAAACTGGCTTCCGACCAGGGGCATCGACCATAGATAACATCATTGCTCTTGCAGCACTAAGCCAACAAGCCGCCCAAAGGGGACAGCTTCACCTTTTTGCTTACTTTATAGACTATTGTGGCGCTTTTGATAAAGTGCATCAACCAAAACTATGAAGAAAAACTCAGTGTGTGGGGCGTTCACCCAATTTTGCTGCAGACTATAATCTTCCATTATACCCAGATGTGGATCTGCATTAAAACAGGCCTGTATACAGTTTCCTCTAGAATTGCGACTATGGATGGCCTTAAACAAGGCTGTGTCTTAGCCCCGCTCCTCTTTAACTTGTCCATGGTATATGGGGAGAGCCCTATTGAAGAGCAGCCTGGCTCCACCAAAACTCGGCCATACGACCCTTCAAATATTGCAATATGCTGATGACACTGTTATAATGGACCATACCAAATCCAGACTGCAGCACACATTAAACGCTCTTCACAACTATAACTAGAGAAACTTTCTGAAGATTAACCAGGATCAGACCAAGGATATAGTTTTTGACCGCTATAAGAGAAAGCAAATCTTAAACTAGAGAATAGGAGACAGCACAATGAACACAACAAAAAGTTATAATTATCTGGGCGTCTGGTTCTCGGATACATCAAAACCAACAGTACATAAAGATGCATTAAGAAGGAAGGCTGCAGCAATTATATATGGGTTCGCAAACTTGAATAAGAATTTAATGAGTGCATCTGCGTCTCCAATGCTGAAAGTCCTCAAAGCATGTTTTTTACCAACACTCCTCTATGGGCATCTGGCATTCCCGCAGGACGGTGCTACCATTCTGGATCAGCAGCAGACACTAGGATACAAAAAAAAGTTTTTAACTTCCCAGATACTTGAAAAGGTCCAGAGTTCGCCTGAAGTTCGTATTGATAAACCAACATCTATTATGTGCTTCGGACATCTTGAAGTACTATATTCGGATACAGAGGGCTCCAGTCGATTCCCTGAAAGCCTGTCTAAAAGACAGTTTTGAAAGACCAGGGTCCCTATGGCAAGCCTAAATGCAGAAGGCCATTCAGTTATTGCAAATAGATACATCAGCTTTGTCACTTAATTCAGTAGACCTCCCAACATCGAAAAGGGTCATCAACAAAAGTTGCATCTGTTATCATTTGATCTAGATACGGCATCTTTGCTGGAATCAGATACTCTACACCCTTTCAATGAGTCATACTTAACTGGGAGGTCCCAGACCTATCTCTTTGAGGCCATCAAACCCTACCCTCGCAAAAGCATCATATTGCTATGATTATTAGGGCTACCAGTGAACAACTTTTATCCGACCTGGCCACAACATGGTAAGAAGACTGCATGCAGGCTCTGCAACTTCCTCAAAGAATCTTGGCTACATCTAATATGCTGCTGTCCCGCTTTGGAGGTGTCCAGGAGGTCACTCCTGAAGCTGGTACTTCTAGCCAAAGGTGTACGCACTTGTACGGAGGCCTCTGCGTTATGCTTTACACAGACTGATGTAAGAACAATAGCAAGATTTGCCGGTTATTCAAGCAAATTGAGAGCGTTACTTTGCCCACGCTCTACATCACCTAAGCAATTGAGCCTCACTCAAATTTTGTTACAGACTACATGGGTAATTGGGCGAATTGGAGTGTATACACATGGGTTTGCATGCAAGAACAGCAAATTTGATGGATTTGGATTGCTCTTTACCTTTCAGGTAGCCCCATGATTAAAATGTAGTTAGTACTAACAGTATTTGTTAACCCAAAACAAATTATAATATTGATCTTCTACCTCATACTGCAATTGTTTTAGCTTTCATGCAAACATATAACTATTTTAATCTCAAATGGGTTTGTAAGCAAAAATAACAATATTTTTACAGAATGAATTGTATTTTATCCTAGGCAGCTTTAAGCCAAAGATTCAGCTACCACTAATTGCATTATTAACCTGAAATACATTTTTGACATTCCTTTTTATGTTCTTGCAATGGTTTTAAGTAATCATGCAAAAACATTAATAAAACAAACATAAAACAAAACATTTTGTACATACAGCATGTCTCGAAGAGACAGTGGGGATGCACTTCCTAGACAAGACATAAAAAGCACTAAAAATAGCACTGCCAACCTGTCACCATATAATGCTATAAATCATTGCTAGTAGGATGTCACCCCACCCGTTCTTTTCTCCTAATAAATAAATCACCATTCAGCAATACGAACTTTAAAGAAGTCATTCCATATACAGTGACCAAAACTCTTCTGAAGCACCTCATCCTATACATACTAAAAGCTCTCAGCATGTAATTTGACGAAAAAAACTAGAACTGTAGCCATCACATCCAACTGTGAGGCCTTCAGCCTCCAACAAATTGTTTCTGGCCAATCTCAAACCCCCAAATTAATGTAATATTCCCTCCCACCCCCCATCCCTGGGACGGGCTCTAGAGACCTACAACCCCCAGGTAATTTGGAGCGACCACAACATCTTTACATTTAGGATCATTCCACCCATCAATTACAACATTTCAAAAACAGCAATAACTGCCCACAACAACTGCACATACAATGGACAAAACTAGACCTCATAACACTCAGCTCCTATTTAAAAAAACCCTAATAAACATGGAGCCTCAAGACATATACACATCTTCTACAACTGAATCAATACTGCATTGGAAATCCAAGTCCCACCAAAGACCACTTCCAGCTTTAATCACAAGAAGAAAAACACATGAATAAATCAAAACACTGAAAGAATGAAACACAGCTCATGAAAGTGGAAACAATCAAGGGATGAAAAAGACATCAGTATAATAGGGCAACAATACTACTCCACATACAATACTACTCCACATGCATGATCAAAACGGACTCCTGTCTGAGGCAAGATCCTAGCAGAATCTGCAATCCAGAGTGTCAAAACACAGAGACACTGTCAAGGCTTCCATGACAAAGCTTATTGACAAATCAAACCACTCATTTGGTTATGGTTGACACTCATCAAAAGTCTAAAAGCTGACTTCCAGAGTGTCTCAGACTGCAGTACTTTCATCATTACTCTTTAACTTATACATGGTGCTGTTGGCCCACCTAATGTAATCATATTGCCTGACAGCCCTTATTTATAGTGACAATGCCCAGATTCTATTTTTGATTGATGGGAACCTAACCCGAGGTTAGAAAATCTATGTTAATGTTTCATCATTATCCAACAGTGGATGGTCAAAAACCACCTGAGGTTAAGAGAAGGAAAGACATAGGTCTTGGTCCCTGACTGGACTATGGGCCTCAGTCTGACCCTGGCGGTCTATGACCGCCAGGGTGGAGGCCGGCTGAAGCACCGCCAACAGGCTGGCGGTGCTTCATTTTGTATTCCGACCGCAGCTGTGAAGCCGCGGTCGCCCAGCCGGGTCCGGCGGTTTCCCGCCAGATTTCCCCCGGCTGGGGGAATCCTATGGTGGCGCTGCTTGCAGCGCCGCCATGGGGATTCCGACCCCCTTCCCGCCAGCCTGTTTCTGGCGGTTTTCACCGCCAGAAACAGGATGGTGGGAACGGGTGTCTTGGGGCCCCTGGGGGCCCCATAAATATTTTCACTGTCTACTTTGCAGACAGTGAAAATCGCGACGGGTGCAACTGCACCCGTCGCACCCCGGCAACTCCGCCGGCTCCATTCGGAGCGGGCTTCATTGTTGCAGGGCCTTTCCCGCTGGTCCGGCGGGCGCTCCTTTGGCGGGCGCCCGCCGGCCCAGCGCGAAAGCCAGAATGGCCTCCGCGGTCTTTTGACCGCGGAGCGGCCAAGTGGCGGTTCCGGCTGGCGGGCGGCGCCCGGCGCCCGCCGAAGTTAGAATGAGGGGCTATGTCACTGCTGAACTATACGTTCTGGGTAATGTCACTCTGTCATGAACCTAGTCTGGTACAAATGGTGAAGAATTTGGGTGTTGAATTTGATATCACACTCACAATAGAAGATCAGTTATATTTGGTGACCAGGAACTATCTTAATCAAGTGCAAGTTCTGAAGTGCATTTTTAATCTATTTCTGCTCCAGCAAAGAGTTTTCATGAATGCGTTCAATCCAGCGAGTCTGGATTATTACTGGAACACATTGTGCTTGGATCTTCCAGTAAAATCAATAAGGAAAACCTAGTTGATTCGAAATGCAGCACCAACATTAGTATTTGGCAGGAAGAAATTTGAATCTATATCACCAACATTAGAGAAATTGCATTGGCATCTAGTTCCTCAAAGAATTAGATTTGAGTCTTATGCGTAAATTACTTTATGACTGTTGCGAGAACCCTATTTGAAAATGTTGTCTTTCTGCAAAGGAGCTTGAGTCCTGAAAGCGCCTCTTTTCTAAAAGTTCCAAATTTCAAGCGCATTACACTAGGAGGGAAGGCCTTCTCTGTGGCAGCGGCCAAATTGTGTAACAATGCACTCCAAAATCTAAGAAAGAAAATGGGTCTGAAAACAACTAAAGATCTGGCTGTTCTTTTCTCTTTAATGAAGATAGATATTACAATCTCACTATAACATCTATAACCTAAAGCCTAGTGTCTTCTGACGTATTAACATTAGTGCCCAGAAAGCTTCTAGTGATAGCCTGGGCTTGATAAATAAAAAAAATAAATAAAAACTCAGACACAGAAAAGATAAAAAATGATCCTGAAAGAATGAAAGAATAAAATGAGACTTATATGGCGCACAGCTACTCTAAGGAGTGTCCTGGCACTCTGCTCACAGACAGCATAGCATTGCAGGGTAAAGCAGGATCACTTATTCTTGCATGAAAAGCCAAGTGTTTCACCTTTTTTTGAACAGTGAGACATTGTCCACTGAGCATGACATGAGGGGGAGCTTATTCCATGCAGACAGCCCTTATAGTAGAAGGCCTGTACCTCAGCTCAGGTCCAACGAAATTTGGGAATCTTAGCCTGAAGGCTGATGGCTGATCATAGATTTCTGGTCGGGACTTAAAAGCTGATTCTTGGCCTAAGGTAGTCTGTGCCTGTATGATGAAGTACTTTGTGGACTAGGACCAATGTATTAAACAAAATCCTCTTCCTTATTGGAAGTCGGTGAAGGGTCCGTAGATGGGGCGGACACATGCGTTCTGGAATGTAGGCTAAGAAGAATACGGACTGCCATGTTCTGGACCATCTGCAGTCTATTGATCAGGTAGTTAGGGAGACCCAGATGCAGGGCATTTCCAGAGTCCAACCTCAAAATAATGAGTGCTTGGATAATCGGTTTCCTCATACAGAATGAAAGGAAATAAAGAAACTTTTTTAGAATGTGCAGCAGACCATAACATACACCTACTACAAAATTAATGTGTATGTTGAAGGATAGATGTTTGTCATATTTGACACCCAAGTTCTTAACTGTTCCCCTGTGAGGGCATCCTCAGGCCAGAAAGTTTGCCATGTTTCCAGGAAGTTTTGACTGAAGAATAGGATTTCAGCTTTGTCTGCGCTACAATTTAGACGATGAGTAGTCATCCAGTGGAATACAGCTGTTAGGCAGGGTTTGACAGATTTAAGTGCAATCTCCTCTCCCTTACCACAGGAAACCAGCAGCTGAGCGTCATCAGAATATGACATCACTTTTGTCCCTAAGGCTTCCACCAGCTGGATTAGTGCCATTAGATACACGTTAAACAATGTAGGGCTCAAGGCCAAGCCCTTGGGCAACCCCACTTTCAACTACCGATACTTTGAAGAAAAAGGAGGGACCTATATCTCCTGTCCCCTACCCTCCAGAAAGGAGGCAAGATACTCGAAGACTTGTCTAGCTAACTCGATGGGTTGGAGATGCACTAGAAGTCTGGAGTGGGGGAGCGTGTCAAAGGTCGCTGACATCTAACATAGTCAGTACTGCCTTCCCACCAGCATCCAGAATGCCTCTGATGTATTTGGCGACCTCCATTAGCGCAATCTCCATATTAAAGTTGGGTCTGAAGCTGGACTGGCTATGGTGGAACAGGTTATTGTCTTCCCGGTACTGGGAGAGCTGCTGATTTACAAACTTTTCCAGCATTTTCAATAGGGCAGGCAGTAGAGATATTGGCCTCTAATTCAATTGCTCTTTGGGGTCCGCCATGGGCTTTTTTTTTCTTAGCAGGTAAGACTTTTTGCATACTTCTAGGAAAGGAGCATTACGCACCTTGCTAGCCAGTGGGTTGATGGCTGTAGCACCAATGCTAACAGGTTGGGAGGGCAAGGATCTGAAGAAGGTCCTGATTTAAGGGTGCTAGCACTCCAAGGGGATGTAATAGAAGCTTGACAGTGTAGCCTTAGTCGTTGTGGCCATACCTGTGTACACTATGTCCATCAGACCCTCTCCTACCTGCGTGCCAGAGGAAAGACTAGCTTGGTGTCAAGAGTCACCAGATCCTCGGGGTCTGTGCACGCTCCCAACACTTCCACCACAAGACAGCTCCAATACTCTGATTAGAATTGTCACAGAGTCTAAGAGAGTCCAAGTGGGGAAAAGGGGATTAGGAAGGGAACAGCTGGGAAGGAGACCTGTAGGAAGCAAAAAGGTTAAAGCACACAATATCACGATTCTATCACATAAAGCAATACTAGACTATAACTCTAAACATTGTCATTCTAAAAGCATGGACAACCTAAGTATAGAATTAAAATGACTAGGCTTCAAGATGACTGGGTACCTGTGAGGGAATCAAGAAAAGTTAAATGCAACTTTCAAATTCAAGTACCATTCTTTGCCTGAGGATCAGGAAACAATCTGAATGATTTCTAGATCATCATATGAATCAGGTTTTGAGAGACATATTAGGAACACAGAACATGACATCTTGAAACTCTGGCTTTTTGTTCCCTCAAATTGCCGGAACATGAATTGAGCATGTTGCAGATTTTCACATAAGGAGAAAATACCATTCAATGATTTGTGCACCATGAATAACACAAATTAGACTTGGGAAATAAATCACGTGACTTGCCAACTCGAAAGCCACCAAGTAAATGCCTTTAAAATGGTAGCGCCTATTAAACACTGTGATTTTTTAACATAGAAAATGAATCACGCAGCTTGCTGATTTGAAGGTCACCAAACGAATGTCAGGAAATGATCGCGCACAATGAATAACATGAATTGCACACAGGGAAACAATCGCGCGTCATGCCGATTCAAGTACCACCATATAAATGCCTAGGAATGGTAACGCACAATGAATAACATGAATTAAGCACGAGGAAAGAATTGCGCGTCTTGCCGATTCGAATGCCACCATGTAACTGCCTAGGAATGGTAGCGCACAATGAATACCAAGGGTTAAATTACAAGAAAGCGAATTGCGCTTCTTGCCGATTCATAGGCCACCATGTAACTGCCAAGGAATGGTAGCGCACAATGAATAACATGAATTAAGCACGAGAAATGAATTGCGCGTCTTGCCGATTGGAATGCCACCATGTAATTGCCAAGGAATGGTAGCATACAATGAATTTCAAGGGTTAAAGTACACAAAAACTAATCGCGCGTCTTGACGATTTGTAGGCCACCATGTAACTGCCAAGGAATGGTAGCGCACAATAAATAACATAAATTAAGCACGAGAAAAGAATCGCAGGTCTTGCCGATTCGAATGCCACCATGTAACTGCCAAGGAATGGTAGCGCACAATGAATAACATGAATTAAGCACGAGAAAAGAATTACGCGTCTTGTGGATTCGAATGCCACCATGTAACTGCCAAGGAATGGTAGCGCACAATGAATAACATGAATTAAGCACGAGAAAAGAATTGCGCGTCTTGCCGATTCGAGAATCCACATGCAAATGCCATTAAACGTCCAAGCGCACACTCACACACACAAGACTCAAATCATTAATCATGCAAAGATTAGGCCCAAGAACTCGAGCGTCTTCGATAACGGAGTCGGGGGCCCAGCCCGACCTCCGTTTTACCCCCCTGATCTAGGATCTCCAAATGAAGTGAAAAAGGGCGAGGCATGGAAGATCAAAGTAGGCCACCAGAACAGGAGCTCAGGAAGTTGCTGCTGCTCTGCACCGGGACCTCTGAGTAGTGAGCACGTGGAGCTGGTCTGGCTCCCTTATATAGAGTCTTGGCCCAGCCCACAAACCACACACAGGCATGCTGCAGGGAAAACTTCTCAAAGGCTCTGGAAAGGGACCTCACCCTGACACAGTCTGAAAGCCTGCAGCAGTACATTACATGAGAACAGTATTTATATGCATGTTGAACATAAGTCTTCAAGATTAAACTCGGCAATGCAAAAGGTTAAACAACATCATATCAGCATAATGCATAAATTATGTTAGCTTGAATTTGCTAGGCGTTTGCATTCTAGTCGCCCGTAGAGCGCACAATTTGGTTGGTTAAAACACATGATTATGGCTTTGACAGTGCTTGTTTTACTTGCAGTGAATTTATGTAGTTCAGAAAAAATCAGTCCAGTTCCTTGAATTATGAACTGACTTTCGGCTTCAAACAGCTCCTACATTACACCTTTTTTTGTTTTAAAACCTGGTTGCTGCAGACATTCTAAACGTCATTTTATTGTTGTATGGGAATATGTATGATATTTGTAAAACACTCAGCCACCATACTTTCTTGGTACTAACTGATTGACTGTGCAAAGGATAATGAAAAAACATAAAATAACTAAAACTTCAAGATTACAAATACATGCTTTCTGAGCTCTGGATACACATTTCCCTTACATATTCTCAACTGAAACATCCCTTGACTCAGCGTGAGAAATACACCAATTAGTCAGTAGTGGGTTACTGAGCGCATGTTCTTAGAATGGTAGCAATAATTGTTCCGTTGCAGGGCTCTGACCAATTTGCAGGTGGAGTGTGCTGGGCAGGGAAATGCTCTACTTCTTTACTCCAGTTCTTTTCTTTGTCATCACAATTCTTACAATGATTTTTTCAATGATGTTAGCCTTTTCCATTAAACAGAATTTAACTATCCTATCCTTAAAAAATCTTTTAACCAAATGCACTTTCACACCTGGTAGCTATAAATAGGGACCACCCCCTTAAGATGTCTTTAATTGCCAAGCACCCACGCCACTGCTGGAGTCAAACATAAAGGGCATGGAGATCAAAAAGCTGGTTTCTGTGATGAGAAAAATTAGGTCTAGTAGTAGCATATTAACTACTTGTCCATCTTCCTCAACTCATTCCTTACGAAGTGATGATGTACCAAAGCAGAACAGAACCAACCCCAGACAGCATGTAAAAGCAAAAGGCCTCAGAGGCCAACAATGGAGAACAAAGGGAACATAAAAGGCCACCACCAACCCACAAATAAATGTGCAGGGATGGTACCCCTTTAGTTCATCAGAGGGGAACCCTTTGAGGCCACTGCCAGTGTGACATCTGTGACCAGCCCGGAACAAGCAGACCGGATTTGTAAACCAGGACAAAACAACTCGCTCCAGTGACCTGAAGACACTATACATGGTCACTCACCGCTGCCAGCAAGGTCAAATGACAACTAGGAAGACAGCTAAGCAGAAGACAGTAGACACATATCAGAGAGCACTGCAGGAAACCTATGGCCAAGAAGGACTTGGAACGTAGTGCCTTGGTGGACGGCAACTGCAAGGCCGCGGATGCCAAATGGAAGAATTGAGAGCCCCATCCTTCAGTGCAAATGTATGTCAACTCCATGAAGGGAACCATGGCAGAAGAACACCTAGAGGATAGAAGCCAATTGCTCATCTAATCAACATCCTAATCCCTGAGAAAACTGCCACATTAGGAGAAGTCCTGACTCCCCAGGAACTGATCGTAAAGACATAGGAAGCCAGAAAACACCATCAGAGGTACCCTCACCTACAGACAATCTGGAACCAGCCCCAGCTTCTGCACCATCATCACTGACTTCATCACCCCCTGCCCATTGACTCCAAATACTATCTCCCTCAGAGATCTTAGCTTCCAACCCGATGATCTTAACGACACCGCCAGCCTCCTCGACAGCATGAATAAGATCCGATTCACCCATTTTGTCACCAACCCCATCCAAAATGCAGGACACACTGGACCTAATCTCCTCCTCCAGCAACAAAGTCAAGTACAGCCATGTTATTGAGCTCACCTCGACTGACCACTCCATTGTACACTTCAACATCTCTAGCCCTCACACCTCCACAGCTGAGTCACACAGAGCTCCCCACCGCAGCTGTAGCAAAGTATCAGACAGCCAATGGGCCGACACTCTCAACACATCATGCTTAAGCACTGCATCAAACCTTGACTGAGCTGTCAAATACTTAAACACCTGGATCTCCACCTGCACCAACATCATCGCTCCCATCAAGACCAGCAGACACAGGAGCTTCACCAATCAGGTAAGATGGTACACCAAGGAACTGAGAACACCAAAACTCCACTGCAAGCCACTAGAAAGAAGATGGGGACTCATTGACTTTGTGGGGGAGGGGAGCGGAGGACCAAAGGCCCCACAGTGCTGTGCAGCAGGAGCAGTTGCTTCCAGTTTGGTGCCACCTGGCGCATTTATTCAACTCTCGTAGCTCGCTACGAGGGACACTTTGACTTTGCGGGGCCCGGAGGACCACAGTCCCTAGAGTGCTGTGTGGCAGGAGCCGCTGCTTCCAGTTTGGTGCCACCAGGCATATTGATTTAACTCCTGTAGCCCGGTGCGTGGGACGCTTTGACTTTACGGGGCTGGGGGACCACAGGCCCCAGAGTGCTATGCGGCAGGAGCCGCTGCTTCCAGTTTGGTGCCACCGGGCGCATTTATTCAATTCCTGTAGCCCGCTGCATGGGACGCAGGCGGGATGCGCCCGGGCCAAGGATGGGCCCGTCCTGCGCCTGTCAGCACCAGGAAGAGGCAGGGGAGAGCCACACCTCTTTGCCTTTGCTTCAAATATATTGATGCAGCTGTTGTCCCCTGCATGGAATACTTGATTTGGAAGATAAGTATTGGTCCTGTCATACTCTGCTTCATGGGGAAGAGGAAAGCATGCTCTAGTCCCCTGGCTAATGGGAAAGGGAAAATGGTGGCTCAGCATGCTGCAGGGAACTGTGTATTCGATGAAATTGATAGCATCTTAGGTGAGGTTGAGACTGTTTTGGGTAAAGGTTAGAAGTCGCCAATTGAGTCAAATGCCCCTAAAGTCATGGACTTTAAAAATAAATCCTAGACCAAATAAAGTGCTTGACTCTAGCTTAGCAGAAAACTTACACCCTAAAGATCTCCCTGTTAATGTTTCTCAACCTTTCTTGACTTTGAGCAATTACCCTTTGGAGAAGCTCCAACCAGTCTTGAACAAGAATCTATTTCTGTCAATGAGCAGTGTTCAAACTGCTATAGTCCACTTATTACAGATTCCGGTGACTTGAGGGCGTGTGGAAACAATATTGAATCTCAAATCAAATAGGGCTGCTGCTATTTGCCCAGTGAGTGGGGATGATGAAATTAAGCAGTTAAGAGGTCTTATCTATAAAACGCAGCGGGAAATTACCTCCCTCCGTTCTCAAGTGTCACAATTACAAGATACTGGTGAGAAGTTGACTGCGTCCACAACTTTAGCTAGTAAGAGCCTGGATGATCATGTATACATGGAATCTTGATTGTATGAGGGTTCCCAGCCTTTTAACCACTTGACCCCCCGGGATGGATAGAAGGAGAGGATGTACCTCTCCCTGTTAAGGGAATGACTTAACCATTTGATAAAAAAAGGGATTACTACTCCGGGAGGGATATCCCCGTGGATGCTACTGCTGATCTAAATCAGAAATGTTCTACTAATGTCCCACTATGTACCAAATGTGGGCTGTATATCTGTGGAGATTCTGGGTGTGCTGTACATTACCGTGGTCCCCAATGTGTGAGAAGCAAATCTAGTATTGCTGTAAACCATGAGGTTCTTCACAGATTTGTTCGGCGCCCCCATGGTCATCATCTATCTGATCCCATTACTAAAAGGATGTATGTCATCAATGTCCCCAAGTTGCCAAGGGGACGGTTGAAGGTCATGAGTCCCGTAAAAATAAGGTAATCCATTGGATAAGGAACTATAGACAGTGCTACTCTGTGATCATGGCAGATATTGTTAAAATAGAGCGATGTGGTGTACTTAATTCACAGTTTGATTGCATTTCTATTATTATAACTAAGGAGGAGTTTGCTGAAGGCCTTGTTAACTTAGAGTTGTGTTCTTGTCCACCTGGTGGTTCACAAATCCAATTAAAAAGAAACCCTCCTATTACAAAGTGGTTTAAGATGCATAGTAATTCTCACCACCGGGTGATTCATTTTAACAACACTGATTACCCACAGGCAGTAAGAGGGGACAGTAGTACTCTCAGTGAGGTTGATCAACTTATGATGAGCACTCATGAAAATAAAATTGGGCAGAAGTTTAATCTGAGGTTTCTTGGTTGTGATAAGGGCTTGAACAAGTCAGCCTCCAAATTGGACAATGGGCAGTAGACTTAAGAGCCCCTAGTGCCTCCTTGCACCACATTAGCGTACTTTTTTTTACACTAATGTGGCCCAACGAGATCAAAATCACTGTGCTAAATTACAGAGTGGCGCAATACATGCATTGCACCACTTTGTAACCCTTTGCACTATATTATGCCTGCGCCAGGCATAATGTATGCAAACAGGGCATTCTCCCGTTAGGAGGGAATATAACTTTTGAGCCTATAGATTTTATTCAGAAATTGATGTTGGAGGAGAAGGAGGAGAGGGGATACCCAATTACTCACTGCCAGTAAAAACAGAACCTTCGAAAACTGCTCTTCAACTAGCATCTATTAGTTTAAAGATTGGACTGAGGGCTTTTAACGGACAAACATCATCTGACAAAGGGGCAAAATATACATTCAGAAGGGCTAAATCCAGAAGTCGATAGATTATATCCTTCTTGATATGGATCTTTGGCCTCTGTTGCTCAACATGTTTGTAAAGGAGAAGTGTGATAATGATTATAACACCTTAGTTTTGGAATTAAAAGAGTTTTTTTCCCATTTAGAAGTGAACTGAAAAGGTGTGTAAACGTTGTTCCAATTATCACTTCAAATGATGACCAGAGGATCACGTAGTCTCAGCTAGAGAAGACTAGGGATGCTGTTGCCAAACTCTATAATGTCGATGCAGACTCAATTGTTCCTTTGTAGAATCGAAATTTAAATGGTTCAATTGTTTTGAGAATAATTGGGGATATGTTAAATAGGATTAAGGACTTCTTTTACAGACCAGTATTAAATGTAGTTATCAACTGTAAGTCAGCCCAGTAGTGCAATGAGGACTGGAAGCTGGCCAAGCTCATGCTAGTACAGGTGGTTAGAGGGGGTAGCTGTCAGGAAGTAGTGGTGGCAAGGAAAATATTCTAGAATTGCCAAGCATCTGCAAAAAAAATGGGAGGAGGAGCGATGGCAGGACTTGGCTAGGGCAGCCCACTTGAAATATCAACGTTCTTTCTTGCACTTATTAGCTAAGGCTCTTCCCATATAACCTCAGAAGATGATTTCTATATTATGCTTGATATCTGGGAATCTCACTTTTCCAAATTGTATTCTTTTTGTCCTGTCAACCCTACAACTAATGGTGGGTAACATGAGTCATTACAGATCCAAGCTGGTGGGGGAAGCAACTAATAGTATTTTCAATGGAAGAAACTATGCAGGCCTTTGGGAATTTGAAAAAGGGCAAAGCTCCCGGTCGAGACAAAATTCCAGGAGATGTGTATAACTCTGAACCTCTTATGTGAGGCTTTATTCATAACAGGTTAGCAAACACTATGGCTAGGGGGGTGATATCCTGGAGTCCTAAAGAGGTGTGGAAATTCCACCTATATATAAAAAGGGGGATAAAGGGGACCAGGTAAATTATAGGCCCATCAGTCTAATTGATGTGGCGCCGAATTTTTTTTACAAGCAGGTTCTGGGGAAGGTACAAGAGTGGATGTTTGAAAAACAGATTTTATCTCACCTCCAGGCAGGTTTTAGATCTAACATGAGTACAATTGACCAGGTCTTTTGCTTTTCACTGATTTTTTGGAAGTGGGTCTACATTAGAAAAAGCCATAATTATGTGTTTTTTGTAGAACTCAAATCTGCTTGTGATTTAATCCCTAGAGTTAAGCTATAGGCTGCCCTTGGGAAAGCTGGGCATGGGCAAAGATGTTTTGGGTTTAGTAATGCTCCTGCATGAAAGGACTCTTGCTAAAGATGTGGCAAATATGAGGAACTAACTCATGGTAGTAATGTGTCTAATAGGGTAGATCAGGGTTGTGTGTTAGACCCATGTTGTTTACATTATATGAATGGGATCATAAGTATGTTGGATGATAGTGTTGTTGATTCTCCCCGACTGGCAGGTCAATTAATACCTGTCCTTCTTTTTTCAGACAATACACTACTGATTTCCAAGAACCCGATGGGATTGCAAAATATCTTGAATAAATTTACTAAAGCATGTGATTTGTCAGGGATGGTAATAAATGGTGTGAAAACCAAATTCATGGTCTTCAAACCCCATAAGTATTTTAAAGGAGTATTTAAGCTTGGGGATAAAGTCCTCGAACAAGTTAAACAATTTGACTATCTGGGTGTCAGGCTGTCTAGTAATCAATCCTAGTCAGCCCAGATCCTAAAAAGTCAGATGTCTTTACAGCATGTGAGATCAGTAACTTTGAGGAAATGGAAACCATCTGTCTATTGCCCAATTTCCCCCATCTTAGAAGTGTACCACACAGCAGGGTTTGGGTGCTGCCCTGTATGGAGCAGAACGTAGGGGAGTTGGATCAGTAAAGGCGTTAGATAGAACTGCAAATAAGTTTGTAAGAACATTACTTTCAATGCCTCAGAGGGCTTGGCTCATTCCAATGCACCTTGATCTAGGGCTAAAGACCATTTCACATGTTGCTGCCCTTAAACCACTTAATTGTTGGGTTAAGATTTGGACAGGAAAGTCAGAGATCCGTAATAAACAGGTGCTTGATGATGTAATACTGCTTTATAAGGATGTTACTCGTCCAAGGTTAAGGTTTGTGAGGACCTGGCTATTTAAATTGGGATTAGAAGACTTCTGAAAGAACCCACAAAATATGACAGGAGGTTCAATGGTCACATTAAAAGGAAGGTACAGGGATTATGTTATGAACCATAGGTTTATTTTTACTACTTATTGTTCCTTGATTAATCGTTTTCACACCATTAAAAGCAAATTAGTATTTGGAATCTTTATTGATCGCATTGAACCACGTTGTGCCAGATCTCTGTACCTCAAATTCGGATACAGGATCCTTCCAGTCAATAGTATAAAAGCAATTTGGAAAACAAATATGGTATCTTGCTCTTGTCCGGTATGCAATATTTCCCCTGAATCTCTCAAGCACTTTTTATTTTTTTGTCCAGCCTACAAGGAAATTAGGAGAAGGTGCATTATTCCTGTCTGTAGGGTGTTATTGATCACTTGCCAAACAAAGGCCATTTGCATTTTTAAATCTGATACAATGGGGTAGCATATATTTGTAATTTTTTACTATTTGATGTATGCATGCCTAATACACTCTGTTTTACTTTTTGCAAAATGACTATATGTTAGTTTTATTTACTCCTGGTGCTACTGTTTGTGGCTAGATGAGTACTGTGCTGTATTAATGTGTGGTTATTTATCTTTTGTGTTTTTTTATCAATGACTGTTTTTATAATGTATTGATATTTTATTGTATTTGCTGTATTATTTTTGGTTTAATGATCAAATATTTGATCGAATAAATGAATTTAAAAACAAATGGCACACAAGCAAGGACACCTCAAACAGGACCACCTTCAAGACCTACCTCAACCTCTACCACGGCTATTGAGAGAGACAAAGAGGAAAGCCCTAGCCAACCACCTAGAGGCCATTCAAACCACAGCAAAGAGTTCTTCAACATTGTCAGAAAGTTCACTAACCCCACAGCCACAGAAAACAGAACTACCCCCTCCCAAGAACTATGTGACAGACTCGCCAACTTTTTTCATGACAAAATCCAGCCTAAGCCCTCAGACTTCTTTCAACTTCACACACTCATCAAAATCAAAACGGACCACAGACTTACTTCCTGGGACCATATAATACAATTGGAAGAGCACCAACAACAATTTAAAAAAAGTTGAATCATCCAAGCAGGTCTTTTCCAACACAGCCTTTATTTTCTTCTTACAACGAAAAGCAGCCAACGCGTTTCGTTCACCACAGGTGAACTTCCTCAGGACTGTAAAACAGACATATATACAATGTACGTATTCCTCATTAATAACATGACACAACATCAGTAACATTACTTTTAAGCATGAAATAACCTTGTCCATAAATCTATCCACAAAGGGAAGGTCACACAAGCTGGGTCACACAACACTCCATATTATCTCCTTAATGAATACTGCCTTATGTTCCAGTCAAAACAAAAGTATGCTTTTTATTTTAAAAGGATTTCCCCAGTTCAATGTTAGGATGTTAACAAGTACTTTCCAGCAAGTATAAAAGATGAATTACAGAAACTAACGACAGAAGGGCTGTTTATGTCCAGACTCACCACTTTCAAAGCAACTCCAATCTAGATCTCCATGATAAGCCCCCTTGTAAGCCCGTAAACTCAGTAAAGCACCGTGGTAAATTACTGTGCCCGCCCAAATCGACTCCTATTTAAGTCTTCAATGGTGGTCACATGATTGAACCTTTTAAAGTGAAATCCACGGACCCTTGCAAATCAGCACTTTTTATATATTAAACCTGCTAATCAGACTCCACCAAAGGCTATTCAACTAACATTCAGTTAAATTAGTTCATATCCTTAAAAATATAGGCTCTGATTTATACTTTTTGATGCAAAACTGCACTAACGCAGTTTTGCGTGATAAAGTATAGCGCCAGCTTGCACCATTCCAGGACGCTAGCCGGGTGCCATATTAATGGAATGGCGCAATCTGACACAACGGGTGGGCTAGCATCAAAAAAATAGTCGTTAGCTGGGTGAGGGTGGCAGTGTGGGAGTAGGGGGTTTTGCACTAAAAAATGATATTAGGCTGGTAAGAGTCATTAAAAATGACTCTAACCTGCCTAGCATAATTTCTTGATGCAAAACCTACCATATCACATGACTCCTGTCTTAGAAAAGATAGGAGTCATACCCATCACCGCAATGGCATGCACAGGGAACAAGTGTCCCTTGGGCATGGCCATTGCACCCAGTGCAATGTAGGGGTGCCCATTTCAGGGCCCCCAATGGCACTTTGAAAAATAACAAAAAATACTTACCTCTACTCATCTATACTTACCTGGGATGAGTCCTGCATCCTCTGCTGTCCCTCAGGTGTGGGTGGGGGTGTCCCTGGGGCCTGGGAAGTTCCACCGTGAAAAAGGCACACAGGTCCCTAACACCTGCCCGACCCAGGTGTTAAATATTGGTGCTAAGCAAGCTTAGTGGCATTATTTAGGCCCGCTTCCCTCCCGTGCACCATTTTTGGACGGGAGGCTAAATAAGGCGCCTGGGCCTTAGAGTCATTTTTTGGGCGGGAACGCCTATCTTGCATCTCATTGACGCAAGGTAGTTTTCCGCAGGCAAAAAATGACTTTAACTCCAATATTTTGAAGTTAGTCGGGTCTAGCATCAAAATATAAATATGGAGTTAAGTTTGCGCTGAAATAGTGTAAAAAACATGATGCTATTTCAGCGCAAACAGAGTATAAATATGCCCCTCAGTGACAAAAAGATAGTGACAAAAGAAAATATTTACTCGGGAGGCCCTCATGGGGCCAATGGGTCATATCATATTGAAATCAACTAAAGACCATTCAGATGATAGACACGCCAGTGATCAATATAAGAAGATACGCCCTGTTATACATATTCGAAATTCACTTTAACTACTAAAAATTATTTGAGAAAGACGCATCAAAAAATTTACAAAATTAGAAACCAATCATGGACCAGATTCGAGCCCTGCATCAGTCCTGCACATTCAAATAAAACACAGGGAAAATTAACCACTATACAACAGAATTCCTCCTTTACATCACTCCCACATTTTCAGATAGAGTTGCTATGTCATTACCCATATTTACATATATCCACTAAACAACAAGAGTAATCCTGGGTCAAAACCTCAAAACCTTCCTCTCTCAAAACAACCGTATTCTCCACCACATTAAAAAGAGCTGCAAACAATTCTATTAGTAAACATCATGCAATTGTTTGCATGGTCCAGACTGTGGTAATAGAACATGTCATTCAGAACAATAAAGGAATTTCAAAGTTGAATGTTCATACCATATAGAGAGATATCATATAGAAGGAATGTTAAAGAAAGTAGTGAAACTCAATCTCAGTGTTGTGTCCCATCGCAACACAAAGTAGACGACTGATCCAACCTGCTTCATTACGTCTCAACATCAAGTCCCTATTACCACCCCTGACATTCAAGGGAACATGGTCAATTCCGTAAAACCACACATCAGCCATACCAGCATGTTCTTCAACCTTATGCAAAGTTATAGGATACCTATTGTCTTTGCTGCATATAGCACGTATATGTTCTTGTATGCAGTGGTCTATGTAGATCACTGCTCTGTATTGATGATCTTCACTTCTTAGGACCAGTTCACCCTCCTGAACACCATCACCATCAGGAACTCTCTTCAGTCAGGAGTTCCCATTGACCCGTACCTGCACCACATTTTCAACCTCAGAATCCACAGGATCAGCTCCTCACTTGCCGCGACCACTTTTCCCAAAGACTGGAAACATGGAGAAGACAAACCATTCCTCAGGAAACCATCTGCCAACTCTAGCTAAAAAACTACTTCCCCATCACCTTTCTCCCTTTTCTCACCAAATCCTGGAAAAAGCCATCAACTCAATAAATATCTGGAGAGAACCTTCTCCTAGACACCTCCCAATCTGGATTCTGCACCACCACAGCACTGAGGCTGTCTTGATCACAGCCACCATTGACATCAGAGTCCTCCTTGATCAGGGAGAAACAGCAGCCCTCATCCTCCTCTGCCCTCAGCAGCATTTGACACCGTATCACTCTCAAGTGGATTGCCTCCTTCCTTACCAGAAGAACGCAGAAGGTCTGCCTACCTCCATTCATCTCAGACATCATCTGTGATGTCCCTCATAGATCCTTCCTCGACCCCGCCCTCGTCAACGCCTATATGACTCCCCCGGCCAACATCGTCAAATCCCAGGAACTAATCATCACATCCTACGCAGACGACACCCAGCTCATTCTCTTACTCTTAAAAGATCTAGCCAAAACAAGAACCAACTCCCACAGGTGCAATGCGAGCATTGCCAACTGGATTAAGGACAACTGTCTGAAGCTCAACACAGACAAAATGGAAGTGCTGATCTTTGGCAACAACACCACCTCTTGGGACGACTCCTGGTGGTCCTCAGAACTAGAACCTTTAACCAAACTAACTGACTATCAAATCCCAGATTAACGCAGTTGCCTCTGCCTGCTTTTGCACACTTGGCATGTGATGAAAAGTCTTCAAATGACTCTCCCTGAACACCAGACGTACCATCACTCAGGCCCTATTCACCAGCCTACTAGACTATGGCAATGCACCATACACTGGAATCACAACATACCTTCTGCAGAGACTCCAGACCATACACTCCTCCGCTGTCACACTCATCCAATAAATTGACAGGAGTTGTGTCATATATTAGGAATTCATGCACATTTATGCTAGGGCCAGTCTTTACAGAGACATTTGGTGAACCTTTATGAGTTATTTGCTTGTTAGAATTGCGTACAGTTTGTATCTCTTTTCCAGTGAAGGGTAGGTTTGGAACCATCATTGGACAAACCACGAAGCAGGTAGTGCTTGTATGGATCAAAATGATACTGGGCAGCTGTTCTCTTCAACTTCTACATATGGGCCATCCTGGTCTACCTTTACACCTGCACCAAGCATGCAATCCTCCTTGGACTTTCAGAAGCGACAAAAAATTAGGGAAAATTGTTCTTAAAGAACTCTGCTGAAACCTTTGATTTTGTTGAATATTGTGGCCCATATTTATACTTTTTGACGCAAAACTGCGCCAACGCAGTTTTGCGTCAAAAAAATTAGCGCCGGCTAACGCCATTCTGAAGCGCCATGCGGGCGCCGTATTTATTGAATGACGTTAACTGGCGTTAGCCGCCGGCGCCGTCTGGTGTGCGTTAAAAAAAACGACGTACACCAGGCAGCGCCGGCGTAGGGGGAAAATGGCGTATGGGCGTCCAGAAATGGTGCAAGTCAGGCGGAGGCAAAAAAATCGCCACAACCCGATTTGCACCATTTTTTTACGACGCCCATCCCCCATTGAAATGACTCCTGTCTTAGCAAAGACAGGAGTCATGCCCCCTTGCCCAATGGCCATGCCCAGGGGACTTCTGTCCCCTGGGCATGGTCATTGGGCATAGTGGCATGTAGGGGGGCACAAATCAGGCCCCCCTATGCCACAAAAAAAAAAGAAAAAAAAAAACTTACCTGGACTTACCTCAATGTCCCTGGGGTGGGTCCCTCCATCCTTGGGTGTCCTCCTGGGGTGGGCAAGGGTGGCAAGGGGTGTCCCTGGGGGCAGGGGAGGGCACCTCTGGGCTCATTCTGAGCCCACAGGTCCCTTAACGCCTGCCCTGACCCAGGCGCTAAAATCCGGCGCAAATGCGGGTTTTTTAGTCCCGCCCACTCCCGGGCGTCATTTTTGCCCGGAGTATAAATACGACGCATATGCATCGCAGTCATTTTTTAAGACGGGAACGCCTACCTTGCATATCATTAACGCAAGGAAGGTGTTCACGCAAAAAAATGACGCTAACTCCATGAACTTTGGCGCTAGACGTGTCTAACGCCAAAGTATAAATATGGAGTTAGTTTTGCATCGAATTTGCGTCGAAAAAAACGACGCAAATTCGGCGCAAACGGAGTATAAATATGCCCCTGAATCTTTTATTTTGCATGTTTTGTGACATCAGGGGCTTGTAGCATTTTTGCATTATATGGCCTCTGATTCTGTATGTTTTGCACAGAGGGCAGTCACATCACATTCATGTTCTAAAACTGAGAATTCATCTGAGCATCATTTTGTACTATGTTGGGATTCTGACTACAATCTTGTTTCCAATGTCCTATCTTTTTAGAGTAATGGCATGGTGTACACCTTTTCAAGGCGCCAATGCTCACATTCACAGTAGAATTATCAACAAAACCTCTAGCTCCTTGAGGAAGAACATTACCAGTTTGCACATTTTGAAGACTTTATTGAAAACCAACTCCTTGCATTCCCATATTTGTGCTTGAACCAAAAGGAGAAACAAAACTTGAATCTAACAGAAAAGACTCCCCTGAACCATGTTCATTTCAGCAAATGTGTACTTCAACTTAATATTTCTTTCCTTTGCATCATTTGTGCCACTGCAATATTTTTCATACTTCAGTCTTAGTTTATTTCGTGCAAGGCCTATAAAACTTTACCATAAAAAAATAATTACAAAAATCTATAAGTAAGAATACATTTGAAAAATAACTTACTGCTTTAAAATATCAATACATAAAATGAATATAAATAATCCATCTGAATACCTCCACATATAATTACACACTTATAAAACTAGAGTGATAATCCTGCTCTCTTTCTAACCCTCCATATTACTGGAAGATAACAGCCGAGATTCATTGTTATATTAGTACTACAATCTGTTCTCAGGATACGACAGGCTTCTTTATACTGCATGGTGCCTAAAGAAATACACACTCATCTAGGCCATAATCTTCTAGATTTTGCATATGCAGGACAAACAAATAACAGATGTTCTACATTTTCAACACTATAACCACACAATGAGCATTTAATTGCATTTAGTTGTTTGCAATCCCATTTACGAAATAAAAGTATTGACCAACAGTGAACCCACACTCATTTTTATAAGCATTGTATATGCTAATGGCGAGACATCCACATATGGTTCAAGTTTAGACCTAGGTTTTAAAGACAAAAAAATGTCAACCAGCCCTCCTGGTCTAGCATTCTGAACATACAGGTAGTTAATTTACCCACTCCCAATATTTCTTTTTAACTAATAACTTTGCATTCTGGTTGATTGGGGATATATTGGTCCAATATGGTCCAGTATAATTAATTTCAAATGTTGTTTAATAAACTGGAGCCCAGGAATTATTGTACTTCCACTATGGGCCATGACTTCAGATACAGATAATCCTAAGGAGGCCAATGCCAGAATGGACCATAACCTTATCCAATAAAGCAAAACCTTTAGTTTCACCATGTTATCAATCCTATGCAAACTAGCGTCAACAAAGAGGGGGACAGATGGGGTACTATTTGGGAGTTTAAACCCCCATAGTTCCGCACCATACAGGGAGGCAAATTTCACCTTTGCTCTATATATTTCTATGACAGGTAAAACTGATTTCGGGGTAGTCATTTTATATTGTTTGGCGAGAGAAGCGGCTTCATACTTCAATACTTCAATATCACTTCCAGGGACTTTATCTGCCAGCACATCACATTCTGCTGTATCTGAGATTGGAGTTCTGGGCATAAACCAAACACAAACATTGAAATAAATCTTGTACGGCTTTTGTGAGCAGGATCTTCATCTCTGCTGTACTGTCTATTGATTTGCATAAGCCTCTCATAATAGCCATGTCCTGGGTCCTTTGGCTCTTGTATTGTCTGCATCATTTTTGACTAATTTACATCTCCGTATGGAACCTTCAATACCAAATGCTAAATTACTGCTCTATATTTGTTCATCACTCCCGGAGAGGGATTAAAATTTGAGACAACCCTTGCTGGTTCTTCTGTTGGCCAATTCACTACCTGGTTACGCTCCACCCACAGGTCTTTAGGAACCGTCTCAAACAACATATTAAAATTTTCCCGAAGTACCGTTGAAATGGTTACATGTTTTTCTACTACTATGTACCACTTATCAGGCTCTTCCCTGATCTTTGAGAATTGTTTTTTCATAAAAATAAAAGTCAGATCGACTCAGGAGTACATTAATCTACATTTTTCTGTGTACTTCTATCATAGGGAATTCAGCCTTTGCTCCAGCCTAAGGGACACCGGCACTTGTTTTCATTTCAGCTTTACTGATATGCTTTTTCTTTTTCATCTTGGCCTTTGCCCATCTATCTTTGAACTTCCATAGTCCTCCTCATTCTTTCATGCAATTTATTAAATCCTTAATGTGTACTCTCAAAATGTGGTTATTTCATTTATTTTATGTCTTCATCTCTCATTACCTTTTTGAAATTCTTACACAAACTTATATTTATTTAACTCAAACATATAATCTTCAGCCAAGATTTCCAGATTATCATGTTCCTTGCAGGCCTGCCGAGCACATTCTTTGCTCAACTATTTCAACTCAGCCTAATTATTTTTATTCAGTTTTCCTATGCCAGTTGTGTCAGTCAAAATCTCTTCAAATGTTGTCTTTAGACTCAATTTGTCAATTTCTGCAATCCCTGTCTCTCCAGAGTGATTTTGGGATTTAGTGATTATAACAGTAGTCACAGTAGGTGTGATAGTTGCATCAATAGATGCACCTGATACAACATGAAGGAGATGTTTCCATTTTGGTACACTTGGTACAGGGGATACACATGCATCCTCAGTTACACAATCTACTGGTCTTCCAGCCTCTTGCTTCTGTAGCATTGGCCCTACAGGATGGTGATATAAAGGTGATTTTGAATTTAGTAAATCATCCAAAACCCCTCTTCATCATGATCTCATCCTGTGGGTCTCCCTGTCTCTGCTGCTCTTTAATCTGGCTCTTTCTTGTCTGTGGGCTCCTTCTCATCCTTTTCAAAGTTCCAGGGTACAACAGCAATCCACCAATCAAAACACAGCACTTAGCGATAAATAACTAATTCCAGCACAACTCTTGACACCAACTAACCAATTGTAGTGTGACACCCAATGATGTAATCAACAAATTGCAGCACAACTCGCAGCACAATCAAGTAACAGCAGTCCGTCAGTTTCAAAGGCTACCCAATTACACAGTGTCTTGCAATGCAGAAATATCTAACTTCTGCAAACTTAAAAAGATAAAACAATTGACAAATTACTGTCTACTTTAGCCAAGGTGAAGAAAATTAAACTCAGCCTCCCCTGTGTGAAAGAAATAGCTCTAGCACCTGTAAAAATACTACCAGCATTCGACTAGCGATAACCTGAATTGATCAGCACACTTAATCCTGTGTACTAAAGAGTAAACAATCATAAATCTGGATTAATATGCATTCACAACTATACCCTTTGTAAATCCAAGTCATGGTGTGGATGTGGCACCTCATAACACACAATACCCACATCCTTCGCAGACAAGGTTCAACAACAAGTTTGTGCCTTGAGGTCCTGGACTTTCAACAAAATCTGATAAACTACACTACAATTTTAACAGTTAAATTATTCATGATAAGCACATTTAATAATCACGAATGAATACCTAAAATTTAATTGCACACGCATAGGATTCATGGACCCAGTTACTGGGCACAACTAAAAAATAAGGCCCCTGTGCTGTAATTCGTTTTTGCTGGTTTTGATACTCTGGGCACTTTACCACTGCTAACCAGTGCTGAAGTGCAAGTGTTCTCTGCCTAAAAGATATTGGTAATTGGTGATTTGGCACATTTGTTTTACTGGTAAGTCCCTAGTAAAGTGCACTATGGGTGCCCAGGGCCTGTTAATCAAATGCTACTAGTGGGGCTACAGCAACAGTTGTGCCACCCACATGAGTAGCCCTGTAAACATGTCTCAGACCTGCCACTGCAGTGTTCTGTGTGTGCAGTTTTGCACTGCCAATTCGACCTGGCAAGTATACCCACTTGCTAGCCAATCCTTCCCTTTTACTACACGTAAGTCACCCCGAAGGTAGGCCCTAGGCAGTTCCATGGACAGGGTGCAGTGTACTTAAAAGGTAGTACATGTACTGGTGTGTTTTAATGTCCTGATAATGAAATACTACCGAATTCGGTTCTCATTATTGCAAGGCCTATCTCTCCCATTGGTTAACATGGGGCCTACCTTTAAATGTCTTTTAAGTGTAGTTTCCCATTGGGAAAGGGTAGAGATTTGGAGTTTGGGGTCTCTAAACTCACAATTTAAAAATACATCTTTTGGTAGAGTTAGTTTTTAGATTGTCTGTTTGAAAATGCCACTTTTAGAACATGGGCATTTTTCTTCTGTGCCTCTGCCTGCCTGTGGAATCCACAACTGGGTCAGACAGACAGTTGGGATCTTTGTGAATTCTCCGTCGAACTGTTGGGAACGACTCCGTCAATGATGTTGGGATAGTCCTAATTGGACCTATTGTGTTTCTAAGTGTTTTATTGGGATTTAATCTTCTAAAACTCATATCTTTGCTTGTGTATGTTGGCTTTTTTGTCGGTTTGGTCTTGTTTGATTTAGATAAACATTAGCTTTTTTACTAAACTGGTGTGGAGTACTTTTGTGTGTTTTCACTGTGTTACTGTGTGTGGTCGTACAAATTGCCTCTGAGATAAGCCTGACTGTTTGTGCCAAGCTACCAAGGGGGAAAGCAGGGGTTATCTGATCTGTGTATCTCCCTTACCTTGACTAAAGTGATGCTCCCTACTTGGACAGGGTGTAAACTGACTACCAACTGCTGACCCCATTACTAACACTTAGTCAAATAGTTCACAACCTGCATACATTTTGTATCACAGTAAAGACCCAAATTACAAATCCTACAATGCTTTGTGTATTACAGTCTCAATGGCAAACTCTACCACAATGCATCACCCTATTTATACTCACTTCTCCATAATTTAGGTACTAGCTTCTAGAAAACCAAAATACTGCTGTAAATCCACACACGACTATTAAAACTCTGAACTACAGTCTGAATTAGGCCAAATTAATTTCTGGATCTAATTAGATGTAGCGCCAAGATCCAGTCTCTAACCATAGAGATCTAGGCTCTAACCATACAGATCCAGTCTCAAACCTAACTCTGCTACAAGAACTGATCACGCTTTTTCTAGTGTGGCAATTTTAAAGCTGGCTGACCAGGAGAGGTGTTAATCACCTGAGGATTTTGTTGTTTCTCAACTGGATCTGGTCAATAAAATTACAAAGTTACACTGTAAAGCACATTAGACTTTACAATGAAAATGAGATAAATAATGCAATGAGACCATCAATTTTTTGTTTAAAGGTTTGAATCATTACAAAAGGATGTGGTGTTGCGGCCAGAACTCCAGGCTTTG
Source organism: Pleurodeles waltl (assembly GCF_031143425.1). Classification (NCBI taxonomy): domain Eukaryota; kingdom Metazoa; phylum Chordata; class Amphibia; order Caudata; family Salamandridae; genus Pleurodeles; species Pleurodeles waltl. Next base: position 358,303,841 of record NC_090450.1, on the reverse strand, counting down.
GAACTGAGGAGCCAGGTTTGAATCTCAGCATCAGGTCACCTCGCTGTGAGACAGAACAAATTACTTAATATCCCTGTGCTTAAATAAAAAGCTCAGAATAAAACAAAAGACATGAATAAGCAGAACCAGGTATGATTCAATTCTAAATAAATAAATCAAAATTATCAATCAGAGGTCAGATTGTCATGGTGCTGCCTTTTAATTGTCATGGGAGAGTGAGTCCAACATCCTCAGGAAGGTTTTTTTTTATAATGCATTTTACAATTAAAGTCATACATTCAATACAACTGTGTAAGAGTCACATGGTTTGAACCAATCAGGTTAAAGAAAGAACAATACAGTTTCTAAAATCACATTATTAAGCACTATCCCACAGAATAATATAAAGTTCCTATCCATGTGTGCCCTTCAGATACCTAAACTGTTAATACAAATGTCACTTCTTAATACACTTTGGCAAGTTCTCATGAGAAACCACACTGTGGTCCCATTAAGTGAAGCCTTGCATATATTCATTCTCAGGGGAACAATGTGCAGCAGAACTTCAAAGAAAAGAAACAACATTCTGTACCTGAGAAAGAACCATTACATTTCAAAACCATTGTTTACAAAGCTGCTTGTGCATGAATTGTCTATAAACAGGGTGAGACAGAAATAAAAAGAATTCCATGCTGAAAGATGGCTGCAGAAAGCACCAATTATTTTAAAAACAAGGCCTACATTGGATAAACTTAGCATAAGAACAGTTCCCTCAGCACATTGTTTTCATTTCAACTACATGTTAATTTTCTTTTATCATGTTAATTCTATTGTACATGTTAGACCTGACAGCTTTAGGGTAAGCTTCCCTCCAGCTTTTGGTCCACTTTCTCCACTTTTTTTACTTCGTTTATTGCTGGCTTTAGGGCTCTGTGCACTGGATCACTGCTAACCAGTGCTAAAATGCTTGTGGTCTATCTCCTTAACATGGTAATATTAGTTCCTCCCTGATTGGCATATTTAATATACTTCTAAGTCACTAGTAAAGTGGTACTACGTGTGCCCAGGTCCCGTATATTAAACGCTACTTGTGGGCCTGCAACAATGATTGTACCACTCCCTTAAGTAGCCCTTTAACTATATCTCAGGCCTGCAATTACAGAACCTGTTAGTGCAATTTACCCTGCCATGTCAACTTGGCCAAGTAACTGTTTTGCTAGGCCCAAACCCTACCCTTTTATACATGCAAGTCAGCCCTAAGGTAGGTCCTACATAGCCCAGAGGGGAGGGTGCAATGTATTTTAGAAGGCAAGACTTGTATTTTTAAGTATTACATGTCCTGGAAGTGAAACACTCCTAAAGTTATTTTTACTACTGCTAGGCCTATATGTGCCATAGGATGACCTTGGGATTATTTTATTACATCGTATAAGGGTAATTCACAATCTAGAAGAGATAAGTTTTTTGAGTTTGGTGTCTCTGGAATCACAATTTAAAATCACATGGTGAAGTTGGATTTTAAATTACAATTCTGAAAATGCTACCTTTAGAACGCTGGCATTTTCTTACTTAAGCCATTTGCTGCCCACTGATTGTCTCTGATCACTTTTCTTGGGTGGGTGACAGCTGGGCTTTGTGTATTCCCCCTAGACAGTCACACACAATGGGACCTTAGATGCGACTTGATGGGCCTTGATGGGCCATCCTGAGAGGATGAGAGGAAGGAGCTACCCACAGCCTCACACTTACATCTAAGTAGACTGTGTCCTGTCTCCACACAGAGGACTCCATAAACCCCTGTAGTGGGTCTGGAGGAAGGGCAGGACCCCTGTGCCATTCAAAGGCCTATCTTTGAAGTCTCCTGCACCTCAAAGGCCAAACTGGGTATAAGTACTGGAGCTCTGACACTACCAACTCATTATACTTTTGGACCAGTGACTACTCTGCTAGGAAGAAACTGCTGTGCTGCTGAAGGACTGCCACACTGCTGGACTGCTGCTTTGCTTGATTCTTGCCATGCCAAACTGCCTGCTGTTCCCCTGCCTGGGTGAGAAGGACTGGACCTGCATCACTTGAACCCAGAGTGACTCCAATGGCCAGCTGACTGGTCTCCTGATTTGAAGTCTCAGAGAAATTAAAGACTTCCAGCCAGCCTGCTTCCACATCTGAACTTGGCCATCTGCCAAGTGATGCCACCCCAGTCCTGGACCCTTGGGAGTGGGACTAAGATGTGTAGTTCCAACACAACCAAAGCATCCCCTATTGCGTAGGAAAATTCGACACATCGCTGCTGTTATGTTGGCAAAATGGACGCATTGCCTTTGGAACCAGCACTGCAGTGTTTTCTTCGATGCAAGGTCTCTGCATCCTCATCGACTCCAGCCTCATTGACAAACTTCACATCACAGCCACTGTGCTTATCAGACTCAGTGCATTACCTCAACGTCAGTGCAGCCAGCACCCACATCGGAACTCCATCACTTCTCAGAACCAATGCATTGCCATTGCTGCTTGGGGTACTTCGACGCATCCCCTCATCTAAGGGGGGAAAATCGAAGCAACTCCTTAACGGTGTGGTTCAGAACCAGGGCAATGCTCCTGCACCAGCATTTCAAGGTACTTTGGTTCAGTGGGCCCAATGGGGGCTCTGTAGCTGGCCCACACTACTGTTGCAGTCAGCCTGAACTTTTGACTTTATCCTAGGCCGGCGCCACCAGATATCCATAGCTAGTGCTTCTTCCTTCTATGCAGTATTTTACAGTTTAATCTTTAAAAATTCATATCTTAATTTCTACTTACTGGATTTTTGTCATTCTGGCACTGTTTTGTTTATTATATGTTGTTCTATTTGTCTAACTTGGTGTGGAATATTTTTGTGTGGTATTTTCACTGTTTTACTGTTTGAAGTGTTGCACAAATACTTAACACGCTGCCTCTAAGTTAAGCCTGACTGCTCTGTGCCAAGTTAACAAAGAGTGAGCAAAGGTTCATTTAGGGTTTGCCTGACACTTACTCTGATTGTGTTTGCTGATTGACTAAGGTTGACACCCCAGTCAACTAACAAACTAATTTATAACAGTACATATAATTATAAAAGCCTTCATCAGTACCACCTGGTGAAGAGAATGAAGGATGGCTCAAATTCAGCATGGGCCAGCAGTTCAGTGAGTAGAAATGTGAACATAATGTGTGAACTCAGGCTAAACAAACACACAAAAAGAAAGATACAAGTCCATGGTGGCACTGGAAATTGGAATTAAATGAAGACCTAAACTTTACGGTCTAAATCAGCGATCATAGCCTTTTAGCCTTAAGTGATACATTCCGAACAATGATATCTGTTCTGAAATGCGGCTACAGAAGCCAGGCCTGAGGTGCCTGTAGGAGGCTGGACTGGCTTGTAGTGGGTACTTGCACCAGGCCCAGTTATCCCTTATTAGTGTATAGGGTGTCTAGCAGCTTAGGCTGATAGATAATGGTAGCTTAGCAGAGCAGCTTAGGCTGAACTAGGAGACGTGTGAAGCTACTACAGTACCACTTAGTGTCATATGCACAATATCATAAGAAAACACAATACACAGTTATACTAAAAATAAAGGTACTTTATTTTTATGACAATATGCCAAAGTATCTTAGAGTGTACCCTCAGTGAGAGGATAGGAAATATACACAAGATATATATATACACAATAGCAAAAATATGCAGTATAGTCTTAGAAAACAGTGCAAACAATGTATAGTTACAATAGGATGCAATGGGGAAACATAGGGATAGGGGCAACACAAACCATATACTCCAAAAGTGGAATGCGAACCACGAATGGACCCCAAACCTATGTGACCTTGTAGAGGGTCGCTGGGACTATTAGAAAATAGTGAGAGTTAGAAAAATAACCCTCCCCAAGACCCTGAAAAGTGAGTGCAAAGTGCACTAAAGTTCCCCTAAGGACAAAGAAGTCGTGTTAGAGGAATAATGCAGGAAAGACACAAACCAGCAATGCAACAACTGTGGATTTCCAATCTAGGGTACCTGTGGAACAAGGGGACCAAGTCCAAAAGTCACAAGCAAGTCGGAGATGGGCAGATGCCCAGGAAATGCCAGCTGCGGGTGCAAAGAAGCTTCTACTGGACAGAAGAAGCTGAGGTTTCTGCAGGAACAAAAAGGGCTAGAGACTTCCCCTTTGGTGGACGGATCCCACTTGCCGTGGAGAGTCGTGCAGAAGTGATTTCCCGCCGAAAGAACGCCAACAATCCTTGCTAGCTGCAAATTGTGCGGTTAGCGTTTTTGGACGCTGCTGAGGCCCAGGAGGGACCAGGAGGTCGCAAATTGGACCAGCAGAGAGAGGGGACGTCGAGCAAGACAAAGAGCCCTCTCTGAAGCAGGTAGCACCTGGAGAAGTGCCAGAAACAGGCACTACAAGGATGCGTGAAACAGTGCTCACCGAAGTTGCACAAAGGAGTCCCACGTCGCCGGAGACCAACTTAGAAAGTCGTGCAATGCAGGTTAGACTGCCGTGGACCCAGGCTTGGCTGTGCACAAAGGATTTCTGCCGAAAGTGCACAGGGGCCGGAGTAGCTGCAAAGTCGCGGTTCCCAGCAATGCAGCCCAGCGAGGTGAGGCAAGGACTTACCTCCACCAAACTTGGACTGAAGAGTCACTGGACTGTGGGGGTCACTTGGACAGAGTCGCTGGATTCGAGGGACCTCGCTCGTCATGCTGAGAGGAGACCCAAGGGACCGGTAATGCAGCTTTTTGGTGCCTGCGGTTGCAGGGGGAAGATTCCGTCGACCCACGGGAGATTTCTTCGGAGCTTCTGGTGCAGAGAGGAGGCAGACTACCCCCACAGCATGCACAAGCAGGAAAACAGTCGAGAAGGCGGCAGGATCAGCGTTACAGAGTTGCAGTAGTCATCTTTGCTACTATGTTGCAGGTTTGCAGGCTTCCAGCGCGGTCAGCAGTCGATTCCTTATCAGAAGGTGAAGAGAGAGATGCAGAGGAACTCGGCTGAGCTCATGCATTCGTTATCTAAAGTTTCCCCAGAGACAGAGACCCTAAATAGCCAGAAAAGAGGGTTTGGCTACCTAGGAGAGAGGATAGGCTACTAACACCTGAAGGAGCCTATCAGAAGGAGTCTCTGACGTCACCTGGTGGCACTGGCCACTCAGAGCAGTCCAGTGTGCCAGCAGCACCTCTGTTTCCAAGATGGCAGAGGTCTGGAGCACACTGGAGGAGCTCTGGACACCTCCCAGGGGAGGTGCAGGTCAGGGGAGTGGTCACTCCCCTTTCCTTTGTCCAGTTTCGCGCCAGAGCAGGGCTAAGGGGTCCCCTGAACCGGTGTAGACTGGCTTATGCAGAATTGGGCACATCTGTGCCCAACAAAGCATTTCCAGAGGCTGGGGGAGGCTACTCCTCCCCTGCCTTCACACCATTTTCCAAAGGGAGAGGGTGTAACACCCTCTCTCAGAGGAAGTCCTTTGTTCTGCCATCCTGGGCCAGGCCTGGCTGGACCCCAGGAGGGCAGATGCCTGTCTGAGGGGTTGGCAGCAGCAGCAGCTGCAGTGAAACCCCAGGAAGGGCAGTTTGGCAGTACCAGGGTCTGTGCTACAGACCACTGGGATCATGGGATTGTGCCAACCATGCCAGGATGGTATAGAGGGGGCAATTCCATGATCATAGACATGTTACATGGCCATATTCGGAGTTACCATTGTGAAGCTACATATAGGTAGTGACCTATATGTAGTGCACGCGTGTAATGGTGTCCCCGCACTCACAAAGTTCAGGGAATTGGCTCTGAACAATGTGGGGGCACCTTGGCTAGTGCCAGGGTGCCCTCACACTAAGTAACTTTGCACCTAACCTTTACCAGGTAAAGGTTAGACATATAGGTGACTTATAAGTTACTTAAGTGCAGTGTAAAATGGCTGTGAAATAACGTGGACGTTATTTCACTCAGGCTGCAGTGGCAGGCCTGTGTAAGAATTGTCAGAGCTCCCTATGGGTGGCAAAAGAAATGCTGCAGCCCATAGGGATCTCCTGGAACCCCAATACCCTGGGTACCTCAGTACCATATACTAGGGAATTATAAGGGTGTTCCAGTAAGCCAATGTAAATTGGTAAAATTGGTCACTAGCCTGTTAGTGACAATTTGAAAGAAATGAGAGAGCATAACCACTGAGGTTCTGGTTAGCAGAGCCTCAGTGAGACAGTTAGGCACCACACAGGGAACACATACATATAGGCCACAAACTTATGAGCACTGGGGTCCTGACTAGCAGGGTCCCAGTGACACATAACAAACATACTGAAAACATAGGGTTTTCACTATGAGCACTGGGCCCTGACTAGCAGGATCCCAGTGAGACAGTGAAAACACCCTGACATACACTCACAAACAGGCCAAAAGTGGGGGTAACAAGGCTAGAAAGAGGCTACTTTCTCACACAACCCCCCCGCCCCCAAACGAAGGACAATAAGGCTAACCTTGGCCAGTTGAGACTTTATTGTCTAAGTGGTGATAAGTAGAGAGTAGCTCTGCAATAGACTGGTTACTCCCTTTATCATCCACTATATGGTTACTTCCCTGTGGGGATGTAAACCACCCTGTTTGAAGTTTTTTAGCTAAGCAACAATGTGAAGATGTATTTTCAGAGTTTCTATCAGTAAGTTTTAGTTTAGAGCAGTGGGAATTGTCCACTGAACCTATTTGTATTGATGGAAATGCCAGACAGGGATGCTGTCTCAGAAAAGCCATAGCTGGGCAAACATTTTGTCCATATGGCTGGAAGAGAGAACAGGGATGCTGTTTCTCTTGAGTTGGAGCAGGGCAGGAATGCTGTCCTATGATCTCCACACTAGGGCAGGGATGCTGTCCTAAGTGTTGTGAGGCAGTGCAGGGTTTCTGCACTAAAGTTTCTCTGGGAGGGTTGGAGGGATGCTCCATGTTAACTAAAATGGTGCTCTTTTTGTCACCAATGTTAGTTATCCCACAGAGAGGTACTTCTACCTCAGGGAGTCCAGCTTTGCCAGCTGATGATTCCCTTGGAACAGGTGCCACCCCAGGAGAGGTTTCTCCCACCACAGGAATGGTATCCTGAATGGTAGGGTGGTTAGGGGATACTGTGATACCCTTTTTACCTGTTGATGGAGAGGGATCCTGAGTTTTCAGGCCTTCTCTCCTTTGCTTTTTTCATTTCAGTAGAAATGAGAGGGAACAATTCCTCTGGGATGCCCAGCATGGCTGCATGGGCATAAAACTCTACATCAGCCCAACCTGAGGCCTCTAGGTCATTACCTAAGAGACAGTCTACAGGTAAGCTAGGTGATACCACCACCTGCTTAGGGCCAGTAACTCCACCCCAACTAAACTGAATTATAGCTAAGGGAAGAAACTTAGTGGAGTTATGGACATCAATAATCTTATACTGTTGTCCAATGATGTGTTGATCAGGGTGCACTAGGTTTTCAGTCACCAAAGTGATACTGGCACCTGTGTCCCTGTAGGCCAAGGCCTCAACACCATTTATTGAAACTGTCTGCCTGTACTTATCCATTGTAAGGGGACAAGCAGCCAGTGTGGCAAGGCCAATGCCACTAGGTGTGACAGAAACTGTCTTGGGACTGACTACCCCAGTTTCTACTATGGACCCATAAGTGAACCCAACTACACCCTTAACTTGACTGTTGCCAGCAGTCCCACCACTAGTACCACTACTGCTAGGGGCACTAGAGCTTGATGTATTAGTGGTGGTAGGCTCAGGGGGTTTACCTGGCCAGGACTTATCCCCTGGCCTATGGCCTTTGTTTTTACACACAAAGCACCAAGGCTTTTTAATGTGTGTGGGTTGAGAAGAAGAGGAAGAATTTGTTTTATCCCCACCCTCTGAAGAGTGTTTAAGATTTGAAGAAGGATCTTTGGTTTTACCCTTATCCCCATGCTTATCTTGAGATTTTTCACCATCTTTCTTCTTATTGCCATCTTTGTCACCCCCTGTATGAACTTTTCTGTTCACCCTTGTTCTGACCCATTTGTCTGCCTTCTTTCCCAATTCTTGGGGAGAGGTCAGATCAGAGTCTACCAGGTACTGGTGCAACAAATCAGACACACAATTATTAAGAATATGCTCTCTCAGGATCAAGTTATACAGGCTGTCATAATCAGTAACTTTACTGCCATGTAACCACCCCTCCAAGGCCTTCACTGAATGGTCAATGAAATCAACCCAGTCTTGTGAAGACTCCTTTTTGGTCTCTCTGAACTTCATCCTGTATTGTTCAGTGGTTAAGCCATAACCATCCAGGAGTGCATTCTTAAGAACTGTAAAATTATTGGCATCACTTTCTTTCACAGTAAGGAGCCTTTCCCTACCTTTTCCACTAAATGATAGCCATAGGATAGCAGCCCACTGCCTTTGAGGGACATCCTGTACAACACAGGCCCTCTCAAGTGCAGCAAACCACTTGTTAATGTCATCCCCCTCCTTGTAAGGGGGAACTATCTTGTGCAGATTCCTGGAATCATGCTCTTTTGCAGGATGACTATGGGGAATACTGCTGCTGCCACCATGGGTTTCTAAACCCAGTTTCTGTCTCTCCTTCTCTACTTCTAAAGTCTGTCTATCCAAATCCAGCTGTTGCTTCTTGAGCTTCAGTCTGGTTTGTTCCACTCTCAATCTATTGAGCTCCCTTTCTAACAATCTGTCATCAGGGTGGGTGGGAGGGACATGCCTTGAAACAGAAGTATGGTGAGAATAGACAGAAGGAGACCTGTCCCTTACAGAAGCCACCCTAACAGCTTGGCTAACAGAAACATCACTACCAGTATGGTGAGAATAAATGCTTTTGCTATGATGTGAGACAACACTATTTATATGGTGTGGCTCATCATCATTACCAACTATGCTAGACTGTCTAGTAATGGGCAGGCTAGGAAGTTTCTTTCCTGAATCTTTTCCTGGGGGAGTCCCTGGATCAGATTGAGAACAATAAGCTACTTTTTCACCAGATTGGGCACTTATGGCCTTATCCTGTACTCTAAGCATGTTAATTAACAGTTCTAAGGAAGGATTCTTCCCTACACTCAAACCTCTCTCTATGCAGAGATTCCTTGCTCCTTTCCAGCTAAGGTGATCATATGCAAGTTTGGACAGATCAACATTTTGGCCTGTGCCAGACATTTTTAGAGAGAGTTAAAGTGATAGTAAAAGATAAAAAGTTTGTCAGAGCTTTTAGAAAGACAGAGAAAAAAAAAACTTTTAAAACTTTTTAGAACTTTTTAGAAAGTTAGAAGTACTTTTCAGCACTTAGAAAAGAGTGAAAAGAGGAAATGCAAAACTTTTTGGCTATGTGTATATACACTGACCATGTTTTGTATATTTTTCTCTTATGAAAAGTACAATGACAAGAGTGGTAAGTAGTCTCAAAGCACTTATCCCACCGCTGCACAACCAATGTAGGAGGCTGGACTGGCTTGTAGTGAGTACCAAGGGGTACTTGCACCTTGCACCAGGCCCAGTTATCCCTTATTAGTGTATAGGGTGTCTAGCAGCTTAGGCTGATAGATAATGGTAGCTTAGCAGAGCAGCTTAGGATGAACTAGGAGATGTGTGAAGCTACTACAGTACCACTTAGTGTCATATGCACAATATCATAAGAAAACACAATACACAGTTATACTAAAAATAAAGGTACTTTATTTTTATGACAATATGCCAAAGTATCTTAGAGTGTACCCTCAGTGAGAGGATAGGAAATATACACAAGATATATATACACAATAGCAAAAATATGCAGTATAGTCTTAGAAAACAGTGCAAACAATGTATAGTTACAATAGGATGCAATGGGGAAACATAGGGATAGGGGCAACACAAACCTTATACTCCAAAAGTGGAATGCGAACCACGAATGGACCCCAACCCTATGTGACCTTGTAGAGGGTCGCTGGGACTATTAGAAAATAGTGAGAGTTAGAAAAATAACCCTCCCCAAGACCCTGAAAAGTGAGTGCAAAGTGCACTAAAGTTCCCCTAAGGACAAAGAAGTCGTGTTAGAGGAATAATGCAGGAAAGACACAAACCAGCAATGCAACAACTGTGGATTTCCAATCTAGGGTACCTGTGGAACAAGGGGACCAAGTCCAAAAGTCACAAGCAAGTCGGAGATGGGCAGATGCCCAGGAAATGCAAGCTGTGGGTGCAAAGAAGCTTCTACTGGACAGAAGAAGCTGAGGTTTCTGCAGGAACGAAAAGGGCTAGAGACTTTCCCTTTGGTGGACGGATCCCAATCGCCGTGTAGAGTTGTGCAGAAGTGTTTTCCCGCCGAAAAAACGCCAACAAGCCTTGCTAGCTGCAAATCGTGCAGTTAGCGTTTTTGGACGCTGCTGAGGCCCAGGAGGGACCAGGAGGTCGCAAATTGGACCAGCAGAAAGAGGGGACGTCGAGCAAGACAAAGAGCCCTCTCTGAAGCAGGTAGCACCCAGAGAAGTGCCAGAAACAGGCACTACGAGGATGCATGAAATGGTGCTCGCCGAAGTTGCACAAAGGAGTCCCACGTCGCCGGAGACCAACTTAGAAAGTCGTGCAATGCAGGTTAGAGTGCCGTGGACCCAGGCTTGGCTGTGCACAAAGGATTTCCGCCGGAAGTGCACAGGGGCCGGAGTAGCTGCAAAGTCGCGGTTCCCAGCAATGCAGGCCAGCGAGGTGAGGCAAGGACTTACCTCCACCAAACTTGGACGGAAGAGTCACTGGACTGTGGGGGTCACTTGGACAGAGTTGCTGGATTCGAGGGACCTCGCTCGTCGTGCTGAGAGGAGACCCAAGGGACCGGTAATGCAGCTTTTTGGTGCCTGCGGTTGCAGGGGGAAGATTCCGTCGACCCACGGGAGATTTCTTCGGAGCTTCTGGTGCAGAGAGGAGGCAGACTACCCCCACAGCATGCACAAGCAGGAAAACAGTCGAGAAGGCGGCAGGATCAGTGTTACAGAGTTGCAGTAGTCATCTTTGCTACTATGTTGCAGGTTTGCAGGCTTCCAGCGCGGTCAGCAGTCGATTCCTTATCAGAAGGTGAAGAGAGAGATGCAGAGGAACTCGGCTGAGCTCATGCATTCGTTATCTAAAGTTTCCCCAGAGACAGAGACCCTAAATAGCCAGAAAAGAGGGATTGGCTACCTAGGAGAGAGGATAGGCTACTAACACCTGAAGGAGCCTATCAGAAGGAGTCTCTGACGTCACCTGGTGGCACTGGCCACTCAGAGCAGTCCAGTGTGCCAGCAGCACCTCTGTTTCCAAGATGGCAGAGGTCTGGAGCACACTGGAGGAGCTCTGGACACCTCCCAGGGGAGGTGCAGGTCAGGGGAGTGGTCACTCCCCTTTCCTTTGTCCAGTTTCGCGCCAGAGCAGGGCTAAGGGGTCCCCTGAACCGGTGTAGACTGGCTTATGCAGAATTGGGCACATCTGTGCCCAACAAAGCATTTCCAGAGGCTGGGGGAGGCTACTCCTCCCCTGCCTTCACATCATTTTCCAAAGGGAGAGGTTGTAACACCCTCTCTCAGAGGAAGTCCTTTGTTCTGCCATCCTGGGCCAGGCCTGGCTGGACCCCAGGAGGGCAGATGCCTGTCTGAGGGGTTGGCAGCAGCAGCAGCTGCAGTGAAACCCCAGGAAGGGCAGTTTGGCAGTACCAGGGTCTGTGCTACAGACCACTGGGATCATGGGATTGTGCCAACCATGCCAGGATGGTATAGAGGGGGCAATTCCATGATCATAGACATGTTACATGGCCATATTCGGAGTTACCATTGTGAAGCTACATATAGGTAGTGACCTATATGTAGTGCACGCGTGTAATGGTGTCCCCGCACTCACAAAGTTCAGGGAATTGGCTCTGAACAATGTGGGGGCACCTTGGCTAGTGCCAGGGTGCACTCACACTAAGTAACTTTGCACCTAACCTTTACCAGGTAAAGGTTAGACATATAGGTGACTTATAAGTTACTTAAGTGCAGTGTAAAATGGCTGTGAAATAACGTGGATGTTATTTCACTCAGGCTGCAGTGGCAGGCCTGTGTAAGAATTGTCAGAGCTCCCTATGGGTGGCAAAAGAAATGCTGCAGCTCATAGGGATCTCCTGGAACCCCAATACCCTGGGTACCTCAGTACCATATACTAGGGAATTATAAGGGTGTTCCAGTAAGCCAATGTAAATTGGTAAAATTGGTCACTAGCCTGTTAGTGACAATTTGAAAGAAATGAGAGAGCATAACCACTGAGGTTCTGGTTAGCAGAGCCTCAGTGAGACAGTTAGGCACCATACAGGGAACACATACATATAGGCCACAAACTTATGAGCACTGGGGTCCTGACTAGCAGGGTCCCAGTGACACATAACAAACATACTGAAAACATAGGGTTTTCACTATGAGCACTGGACCTGACTAGCAGGATCCCAGTGAGACAGTGAAAACACCCTGACATACACTCACAAACAGGCCAAAAGTGGGGGTAACAAGGCTAGAAAGAGGCTACTTTCTCACAGTGCCACTGTAGTAAGCTCACCCACAGTCTAGAGCAAAATCATTGCCCAAAACAGCACCCATTTTCTTCTGGTCTTAAACCCAGCATACTGTTAATGCGTCTAACCTTATTTGGTTTCTTATCATTCGTTTATAAGGGGAAGCTTTAGAGGTGCAATGGACCTTTTGACTGCACTTAGAGTCGTTCCCACCATAAAAATCAGTTTGAACAACAATTAATAGCAATACCGATCAATAACATCAACAATCTTGGAAGTCAGTAATTTCCACACACCATGCCCCTTTTGTCCATGAATAACCACACCTTTATGTAAAAGTTAAAATGTTTATTTCCCTATATTAGCAATGCTAATATCACATAACTTAGTCTTAAAATCAAATGATATGCATACAGAAACAATACTGGTTGACCAAATCTTCTAAAGAACCTCAATTTAATCAAAGCCTGGATCACTGCACATTCCAGAATTACTGTACAAATTAATAGCAAGAATAACTGCCCTATAGAGATAGCATACATTTAGATAAAAAAAAAAAGACCTCAACTATTGTTATTAATAATTAGCAGGCGTCATCAGTGAGTCTCCTGACTCACTTTCTGATTAGAATGGCATGTTTGGGCTTCATGCAAAACTATTTAGTCAACACAAATTTGGAAAAACATCTAGTTATGGCTCTATCAAAATTAGCAGTTGGTACCTAAAAACAAAAGCAAATGGACATAACAATCAGTAACATAGACCCTCATTCCAACCCTGGCGGTCATAGACCGCCAGGGTGGCTGTCCACGGAAGCACCGCCAACAGGCTGGCGGTGCTCCATGTGGTATTCCGACCGCGGCTGTAAAGCCGCGGTCGCCCAGCCGGGTCCGGCGGTTTTCCCGCCGGATTAGCCCCGGCTGGGAGAATCCTCCATGGCGGCGCTGCAAGCAGCGCCGCCATGGGGATTCCGACCCCATTCCTGCCAGCCTGTTTCTGGCGGTTTTCACCGCCAGAAACAGGATGGCGGGAACGGGTGTCCTGGGGCCCCTGGGGGCCCCTGCACTGCCCATGCCACTGGCATGGGCAGTGCAGGGGCCCCCTAACAGGGCCCCAGCATGATTTTCACTGTCTTCATAGCAGATAGTGAAAATCGTGACGGGTGCAACTGCACCCGTCGCACCCCTGCAACACCGCCGGCTCCATTCGGAGCCGGCTTCTGTGTTGCAGGGCCTTTCCCGCTGGGCCGGCGGGCGCTCTCTTGGCGGGCGCCCACCGGCCCAGCGGGAAAGTCTGAATGGCCCCCACGGTCTTTTGACCGCGGAGCGGTCATTTGGCGGCGTAAGTTTGGCGGGCGGCGACCGCCGCCCACCAAACTTAGAATGACCCCCATAGTCTTATACCTTGCCTCAGTATAGTTCAGCAAGTTGCGACTGTCTTCGTCAATTGGACATTGGTTCGGTCAGCATGGCATCGGGACTCAGCAATAAAGTTCAAAATAGAAATGTCTCAGGAAAGGATATAATAAAAAAGGTACTCCTTGGTAAAGATTTAGGAAAAAGTATACTCCCTCTGTACAGTTCGGAATAAATGTGGGCTTTCTCTTCTCGGTGCAGTCTGGCTAAGTTAGATTCCCTAAAACCTCTTCCCACTTTGGTTTTGGTCAAATAATTTTACTTCTACGTTTAGTCCAATGAAAGTAGAACCTCAAATCTAAGATATAACTGAATTCTCTTTCACATGTCGACGATTGGCTCCTCTTTTCCTGTTCCCTTCGTTGGGCTCGTCAGGTAACAACTCTGTATCGGCTTATACTCCAGTCAGCTCATCCATTGTTAGTTCCTGGGGACATCGCCATTACACACACAAAATTCTATGAAGTATCAGTAGCTAGAACAACATATTCTAGCAAGCAGTTCTCTTGGGAAAGAACTTTAGCGACTACCATTCGGTCAACGCAGCGGAAAATTACAAATCAAATTCTTTAACCAGACATTTTATGATTCGTCTAAGCAATGCAACTTAACATGAGGTTGTGCAACTAGGCCCAAGACCTCGCTAAATTAAGGCCTATGATTAATGAAGCAAATACATAATACATGACAATTAATATGACATACTACTTCATTAATCCAAACATGAGCACAACTTTTTACATTAATAAGCAGTTAATAAAGACACTTTGTGATTATTGGTGGTCACTCAAGTAGGCACATTTTCAAAGTTGTGTATTATTTTTTCTATATTTAGTTCTTTTTGTATGCAGATTCCCTCCTCTGATGACTAAATATGTCATCACACTTATATCTTCCCAAACAAATGTTTGCTTCAGCTAAAATGTGTCAACCCTATCCCTTTTAATCTTCCGTTCTCTCTTTGAATTTTCGCTAAACAATTTTTCCATTTTTATCTCTTCCCTCCTCTGATCATTTTTCATTTTCTTTGATTTAGTCACATGATACAATTTATGTATTCCCCATGCGCCAATTATGCAAATAACAAAAATAAATTTCCCTTGTATTATTTTTAATATTATCCCTTTGCCAATGTTGCTGAGCCCATTTCCCACTAAAGCAAATCCTTTGCCAACTTTCTCCCAAACACCAGGTTGTTTCAGCTCTTTCAAATAAGAACTGTCATTAGTCAGATTAGTAAGTAAGCTTCTAATTTCTTTACTATTATCAGGAATATATGAACAGAAATGCTTCAAATTCAGCATTTTGCACACTCCGCCATCTTTTGCTAAAAGAATGTCTAACACAAGGTGGTTCTGAAGAGTTATAGATCTTACCACAGCCATTTCTGTATCCATTAGGATCATGGTGCCTGAAAAATTTGTCAACATGTTATCCACAATAGTAGACAACTTTCAAATCTTGATAGAACTCAGAACTGTAAACTTCGTACTTGTACAGTGCACTACTCACCCGTTAGGGTCTCAAGGCACTGTACGCATACCGCTGTGGAACCCCTCCTGGCTTTTCCCTGTGAGGTACCCACTCTTGGGCAACCTCAAAGGTGAAGCCAGGTATCCCACCACTGTTGGGGCTGTTGTGGAGATTAAGCAAGCTATTGCCCAGACTTACAGAGTGGGACCCATGAATTAGATTAAGTACCGAGGCAAGAATTATCAGGTCTGAGGAAATTGAGTCCAAGACCCACCGAGGCAGAAATTGAACCCTGGTCCTGGGCCAGATTTCTGCATCAGGGTCTGCCGCTCTAACCATTGAGCCACAGAACAACTCCTAATGAAGGAATTATTACTCCAAATATATCTCCCACTACACTAAAAGGAGACTCTCTCCTTTGTTTAATGTGATATAACTCAGTAATTTTCGGTAATCTTTTGAAGGCCTCAAGTTGGAATATCTTTGAGAAAACTATCCCTAAGTAACATGAGTCATACCATCCTCTTGGAAGACGGTAATAGGCATTTGGCCCACAGATGTAATAATTTCAGGAATCGCTGGATCCTGTCCATTCAAAATGTACGTCCATTTACTCTGAAACAAAAACACGTCTACATTCACTCGTTCCCACAAACACCGTATCAGTAATAGATTTGGGCCTGTATATACAAAGCTTTAATACGTGTTGCGCATCTAAAGCTAACCTTCCTGGGGTTTTTGTTTCACTAAATGCATAATCATGCCTAAAAGTCCTTTTCTCTAAGCCCTTTTCTAACTTCTCCTTTAATGCTTTTCCCCTGTCATCTGTCTGATCTAAGAAGATCTTTCCTATTGGTGTAAGCAAGCATGTCAGATTGTTTCTATGCACATATGCAGTGCCAAAGGTTAATGTAGGCTCAAAGAATCGCCTCACTAATTCTGTAGTGTTCTGCTTAGCTACTCTAGGCAGGTACTTAATTATAGGGACAAACGAAAACACAACATCGTAGTTGGAATAGAAATACTGGATGTACTCCCAGTTATAGACTCTTCTTAGTAACAGACTACAACTTATCCCAAAAGTGAGAAGTAAACTATGATAGGTAACGCCTTCTTTGCCTGATGAAGGAATCTGCGTGCAAACAACAATCTCTTGCATCCATTTTCTCAACATACTCACTTATTAAGCAATAGAAAACATTAGAAGAAAGCTCTCCTTGTGCATTATTTATGTGCAGATATTTCTCATCTAACCTAAACTTCTCTATTTCTTTGAGTGCAGTAGTTGTCTCTGAAGCTGAAGTATGGTTGGCTTTACTCTTGTCTAGAACAGTCATACCAACAATCAATACCAAGCACAATATTATGCATACAATCGCCAAACCAATACCCAAGTATCTACAGCACCTATTCTTTCTACCCTGATGGCTAATGTTACTCATCATCTGTAAAGAATCAGAAAGTAGAAGAGAAAAATAATAATTATGCAGCAAAATCAAAAACAAAACCTTTAATCTTCTTCAGCTATTATTTACAGCTTTCAGTCTTATTTCCAGAATCCTTTTGTCAAAATCGGTAAGGTTGTCAAAAACCGGTTTAGCTGCTTGTCAAATCAGGTTATCAAAAAGCCTTTTCCAGGTTACTTTCAACAGTCTCTCTTTCTTTGTACTTCTCTCAGCGAATAGTTTCAACAGTTCAGTTCATTGGTTTCCTTCAGGTGTCAAAATATTGACCTGTAATATCTCGATCAAAACAAAAAGACAAAAATTCTCTTCGCCATTCTCTTTTTTTTACATACGCCCATTCAGGACCAGTGTACCTTCAACTTGCAATTCTCTTTCTTTTCACCTTTCAATCTCCATTTAATTCTCCTTCACTCAACTCTTCTCTCCTTGTCATATCTACTTCCTCTTCAATAGTCGTCAATGTAATTGCTTCCTTTCTCTTTGCTTGTGACTCTGGCAACTTATCTCCTTTCACTGGACCTTTTGTTTATGTTCTTTTCAGTGTCGAACTTGTAACTTCTTCTTGCTCTGCAGGACTTTCTCTTGACGGACCTGCAACTGGTTCAGGAGGAGTCAGACCACAGTGGCTTTGATCCACCTCAACTCCTTCCCCTTCCTGGTCTGTCGTTTACTCTGTTTGCCTCTCAAGATTGTCTACTTCTGTAAGAGCCCTCCTCTATATAGACTCTCCTTTTCCCTCAATTGAGATCGGTTCACTTCCACCCTTCTTTAGGTGAGCTCCATCGTCTCTCACAGGAGTGGCTGAACCGCTTTCGATTTGCTCAGATCCGGTCTCAGTTCTTCTTTCTCCCCTTTCCAGCTCTGAGGTTGATCTGGTCATTGTTGGTACTCTCCACATCTCCTCTTCATTGTCCTAAGGACATGCCACTTTTCTCGTATGGCTTGCGTAGATCCAGTTCGGAACTCCAGCGCACTTCACAGCTGTGGTAGAGATCAGCACTACCTGGTAAGGGCCTTTCCACCGAGGCTCTAAACACGTCTTCCTCATGTGCTTTCTGATCACAACCCAGTCACCTGCTCTCAAGTTGTGTCCTTGATCTTGAAATAGTTGCAGTGTGGTGGCTTCCACCTGATGAAAGAAAGAGCGAACCACATCAGTCAGACCCTTGCAGTAGTCCAACAACATATCATCTGTTATGTTCACAAGAGCTGGCAACCTCATTGCTCTGCCCATGAGGATCTCATGCGATGACAGTCCTGTCTTCCTGTCGGGTGTGTTTCTCATTGGCCTCAGAACTAACGGTAATGCGTCGGGCCATTTCAGATTTGTGGATGCACACATTTTTGCCATTCTTGATTTCAAAGTACCATTCATCTGTTCCAGAAGTCCTGATGCTTCAGGGTGGTAACTACAATGCAACTTCTGCTCAATGTTTAAAGCTGAACATAGTAATTTAACTACTTCATTGTTGAACTGACTTCCCCTATCTGATTCTAAAGAGGTCAGAAACCCAAAATGTGTATCAGTTGCCTAAGCAGTAGTTTCGCTACTGTGAGGCTGTCATGTCTTCGTGTAGGATAAGCTTCAATCCAATGACTAATGCAGACAATCACCAACTTATATCTCAACCTTCCATACACAGGTATCTCAATAAAATTTATTTGCATTCTGCTGAATGGAGCTCCTGCTCTTCCAATGTGGCTCAAATTGACCACTGTCCTTTTATCTGTGTTCATTTGTTGACAAATGACGCAACAATGGCAAACTGCTTCAGCAACCTGTCTAAACTTTGGATTGAACCAATTCTGCTTAAATAATCGAATCACTGCATCCCTCCGAACATGTGCTTGACCATGATAATATGTAGCCATTTGTGTTAACAAACTGTTCGGCAATACCAATTAACCCTATTCTGAAATCCACAGTTCATCCTGAGCTATACACATTTCATTTTGGCCCATGACCTTTTCTCTTCCCACTCAACATTATTCTGCAATGTTTTCAGCTCTTCCAAGGTATCTATAACATGTAATGCATAACTTGGACATGTCTCATCTTCCTCAGGTAACAATTTCCACTTATCTTTGAACGATATACAGTTCAGTGTGCAAAACCTTGTGACTTGGTCTGCATATCCATTTCCCATTGACACAAAATCTTGTGATTTCAGATGTGCACTTCATTTTACCTCGGCAATCTTCTCAGGCATTTGAATAGCTTGTATTAGCTCCTGAATTCTTTCACCATTTCCTATTGGTGAACCAGAAGAGGTCAGGAAACATCTCTGTGACCATAACTGTCCAAAATCATGCACTCTTCCAAATACATACTGGCTATCTGTATAGATGGTGGCTTTAAGCTGTGCAGAAACATGGCATGCTCTAGTAAGGGCTACCAGTTCCGCTACTTGTGCAGAGTATCCTCCTCGACGCCAGGACGCTTCAAGTATACCAGAAATTGTGCATACAGCAGATCCTGCTCTCAGTATTCCTGTATTATCTCTTAGACAGCAACCATCAACAAAGACAATTTGGTAATTTTCTTACAATCAGGTGTCTCTGATATCAGGTCTATGCTTTGTGCACAGATCAGTTACTTTGAGACAATCATGCTCAATATCTTCCAATTTTTCAATTTCTACATTTTCATTTGGGAGTAAGGTTGCCGGGTTAAGCACTGTACATCTTTTCAATGACACAATTGGGTACCCCAGGATGCTCGTCTCATAGCGGGGCAGCCTGGCACCTGTTAGGTATTGCGTCTTGGTTCGGGTAAGGAAAACTTCAATGGAGTGAGGGAACATAATAGTCAGGGGATGTCCCATCACAATGCCTTTACACTGAGCGAGGCTCTGTCCAACCGCAGTGACTGAACATAAACAGCCTGCTAAAGCTGCTGCAACTGGGTCTAAAGTAGCTGAAAAATATGCTACTGGCGGTTTACACCACCATGGACTTGAGTCAAGACAGACAAAGAACATGCATCACGCTCATGACAGAACAACGTAAAGGGTTTTGTGTAGTCAGGCATTCCCAAAGCCGGGGCTTTGCACAAACTCTCTCTCAATTCAGAAAATGTTTTCATACAGGCCTCAGTAACTACTTTGTGTGTCAGCTTCTGCAATGGTTTTGAAATGACTGAAAAGTTGGAAATCCACTGACGACAATAGCTTACCATTGCCAAAAATATCCTGACATCTCTCTGTGTGGCTGGGGGACTCATCTGCAACATGGCTGTGACCCTTACTCTGGATATCTTCCTAATTCCCTTCTCAGTCTGGTGACCCAAATATTTCACTTCTTTCTGACAGTATTGTAATTTAGCTGGGGACACTTAGGCCCTCATTACAACCCTGGCGGTTGGTGATAAAGTGCCAGTAATACAGCCAACAGGCTGGCGGTAACTACCACCAAATTATGACCATGTCGGTGTCATCTCCGATAGACAGCCAATGTACCACACTGACCGCCAGGGCAGAAACAACAGCCACCACAGCGGTAGCTGCCTACAGCCAGGCGGAAGTCAATGTTCTGCCCACCATATTTAGACACAGCAAACCGCCACCTTTTCTGGGGCGGTACCAATGACATCAAAAGCCTGGCAGAAACAGAGCACAATAGTGAAAGGACTCACCATTGGAGACACAAGGAACAACCACGCCACCATGGGACCAGAACTGCATGTCTTCCCCATGATCTTCTACGTTCTACTCCACCACGAACACCAACTCTGGTGAAGACGACGGCGGTAAGTAGAGCCGCCTAGCACACAAGGGGGGAGAGAAAAAAGAGAGTGACACACACACACGCACAATACACACCCACAAACACACCATACACACAACCAGATGCATTATAAACATTTTTACCCCATCACTTGAATGCAGAATGCAAGGACAAAAAGATTTTGAAAAAGTGAATGTAATGAGATCAACACAGCATGAAAAATTAGTCGGGCAAGATAATAGATATATACATATGTACACAAAAAGGAACACAGCCCTGTCCACAATGTTCGTAGACCACATGGCCACAGGCCAAAATCCAAGGCCACACATGTCACCTGCATCAACATGGAGAGAACACTGCAGGGGCATCAGTTGGTAAATAGGCAGGCACCTCAACGAGACGGGGACGGAGGGCACCTCAGCGAAGAGATGGAACAAGACCACTGGTCCCCGGAGGGGGCAACATGCCCTTTGCTTGGTCCTGGGGAGTGCAAGGCCACAGTTTTTCGAGTGGGTGACTTGCCCACTTGCTCTGAGGGGGTAACATGCCCATTGCTCTTTATCCTGGGGAGTGCAAGGCCAAAGTCTCTCAAGTGGGTGACTTGCCCACTTACTCTGGAGGGGGCAACATGCCCTGTGCTTGGTCCTGGGGAGTACACGGCCACAGTCTCTCGAGTGGGTGACTTGCCCACTTGCTCTGGAGGGGGCAACATGCCCATTGCTCTTTGTCCTGGGGAGTGCAAGGCTACAATCTCTCCAGTGGGTGACTTGCCCACTGGTTCTGGAGGGGCAACCTGCCCTGTGCTCTTGATCCTGGGGAGTGTTGGGTATGTTGGTGTCTTACCCACTGGTCCTGGAGGGGACCACCTGCCCTGTGCTCTTGATCCTGGAGACTGCAAGGTCACAGTCTCTCAGGTGGGTGTCATACCTACTGGATTTGCAGGGGGCAGGCCGCACAGCTGCCCATGGAGGCAGGATTACATACCGTCCGCCAGCGGTGAAGGCAGCTCAGTGGAGGTGGTGGTGCTGCTGGGGGGGAGGCTCCTTCCCATCCCCTGCAACATCGGATGGCTGCCCACTGGAGGTAGTGGTGCTGCTGGGGGAGGGGAGGCTCCTGCCCATCCCCCTGCAACCTCGGATGGGTGCTCACTGGAGGTGGTGGAGCTGTTGGGGGGGGCTCCTGCCCATCCCCTGCAACCTCGGACTGCTGCAGAACCATGGTTGGTGGTGGGGGCTCTGTTAAGGTTCCTGCCCCAGGCCCCTTGATCTTTCTGCCTGCTGGTGCAGGCTCCTTGCTCTTTGGGCAGGCTCGTTGCTCTTCCTGGCAGCTGGTGCAGGCTCCTTTGTCTTTCTGCCAGCTGGGGCAGGCTCCTTTGTCTTCTTGGCAGCCAGGGCAGGCTCTTTTCCCTTTTTGCCTGCTGGTGCAGGCTCCTTTGTCTTTCTGGCAGCTGGGGCAGGCTCCTTGCTCTTTCTGGCATTTGGGGCAGGCTCCTTTCACTTGAGGCTGCCTGGTGCAGGCTCCTTCACCTTCAGGACATGTGGCCTAGATCCTTTTCCACCATGCGTGGGAGTGGTGACAACTGGGCACGTGGGCTGGGTGGCTGAGGTGCTTGGCTGGGTTCTTCCTACCCTGGCCATACGTGCAGGACGGGGGCTAGGGGTAGGTAAGAGGTCAATGGTGGATTGGAACAGTTTATTAGGGACACTGGGGTGGGAAGAGGGAGAAGGAATGGGAGTGGAGGATAAGGCAGTGGTTGTTGGAGGTGTCTGTCTGCTGATTTTGGGTGCAGGTGCATGGTCTGTATGCTGTTGTGAGGTGGATGGATGTTTGGTGTCTGAGTGGTGGCGCTTGTGTCCCTTGGGGGGGGACAGACACAGTGGGAGAGGACAAAGGAGACGTTTGCATGGCTGTTGTGGAACTGTCTGCTAGTGATGTGTGTGTTCTGCTTGGTGTGGTGATGATGCTGGTAGTTGATGTTGATGTAGTGCATGCAGGTGTGAGTGTAGACGGAACTGGAAGGGAAGTGGAGGAGGAGGAGGCGGGGAGACAGTGGAAATAGTGGATGTTGGTGTGTCAGCATCTGGATGGTGTTTGTGTGAGTGCCTGTGGGATGAAGTGTGGTGTTTGTGTTTGCCAGTACCACTCCTGTGTGTTGTCTTGTGTGCATGCTTGTCTGGCTGTGTGCTTTGGATGGGTTGGGGTTGAGGAGAATGGGACTGGGAAGAGGAAGTTGGAGGGGGGAGGGTAGAAACAGGGACAAAAGCTGCCATTAGAGAGGAGGCCAGAGCCTGGATCGATGTTGGACCACCAATCCAGTGTGAATGCCCTCCAGGAATGCATTAGTCTGTTGCATCTGGGCTGCAGCCCCTGGATGGCATTCACAATGATTGACTACCCTACAACGATGGATCTCAGGAGGTCAATAGCCTACTCACTCAGGGCAGCAGGGCTCACTGGGGCAGGGCATGAGGTGCCTGGAGCAAAGGAGATGCCCACCCTCCTGGGTGAGCGGGCATGGGCAACTCAATGAAGGGCTGGTGGGAGGGAGGGCTGGTACGGGGTGGCGGCTGTACCTGTAGCTGGGGTGGTCACAGAAGTGTCCGCCACCACCAGGGAGCTTCCATCAAAGGAGGTATCTGTGTCAGAACTGTCCCCTCCAGTCTCCGCTGTGTTGCCCCCCTCGCCCTCCGTCCCACTGTTCCCTCACCGTCGGTGGACTCTACCTCCTGGGTCCTGTGGGATGCAGCTCCTTCCGTCACCGGTGCCTCTGCTCCTTCACCAGATGATGCTAATGCACATAAGGACAGGGTGGCAAAACAAAAAGGGTAGGGAAGAGATAAAGGATACACTTGGTCAATGGCTGCACCAACAGCACTGTTGGTGTACACAGCACCCTCACACACAGGGAACAGCCCTACACAATATGCCATAGCACTACCAGAGAAATAGTTAGCAGCCAAGGCATGGAGAGGGGCACACACTGCCAAATGCATCACACCTGGGACCCACGCAGCCCTGACCAGTAGTGGATGCATACGAGCTAGGTTGCAAGATTTTCCCTTCTGAACCCTAGCCACCAGGAGACCTACGCTGTAATGTCAGGCTTGGCCTAGGGGCACCCACTGACACACATCCACCACCCAGATACCACCCTACCATGCATAGGTTGTATTGATGGGCACTGTACTCACCCCCTTGTGGCTGCTGTGAGGCCTTTTAAGCACCCATCCAGCACTAGATAGGCCGCCTCCAGTATGCGGGCCATCAGGGGGTCAGGGGTCGATGGGCACCCCTTCCTCGTTATGAGGTCATCCCCAGCCGGGCCTCCGTCGTCTTCCGTGCCCCACGTCTCAGGTCCTCCCACCATTTGCAACAGTGGGTGCTCCACCTGCCGTAGACCTGCAGGGTCCACACGTCCTTGGCGATTGCATGCCATATACCCTTCTTTTGAAGGGTGCTGACTTGCAGAGGCAATACACACAGGAAAATGGAATTAGTCAAACAGTCCTGCCTGTTACACTTATGGCCCACCATGCCCCTTCACATCACCATTTACACACACATGGCCCATCACACAACCTATACATCAGCCAGAGGACATCCACTCACCCCCCCTTACACGAGGCCTTCACACACACCACTCCATGCATTCATGCCACATGCATCGTGGCCACAGTGTACTCGAATGGTTGGTCTGAAAGCCCATACAGCAGTCCGTACTGGGGTAGGACCCCATCCACCAGTCTCTCCAACTCCGCCGACGTGAAGACTGGGGCCCTTTCCCCAGTCACACGGGCCAGGGTAGGTTCCAGACACATGTCACAGCAGCACATGCAGTGTAGGTCTTCTCCTGTTGAAGATCAGGTAGCAAGTGTGGAATCAGATAGAAAATGACGGTCACGTCCACGGCAGTGCATACCGTCACCGCCGGCGTAGA
Source organism: Pleurodeles waltl (assembly GCF_031143425.1). Lineage (NCBI taxonomy): Eukaryota > Metazoa > Chordata > Amphibia > Caudata > Salamandridae > Pleurodeles > Pleurodeles waltl. The sequence continues at coordinate 358,279,334 of NC_090450.1, read as the reverse complement.
TCACCATTGGCCACTGTAACCCATTAGGCCCAATGTTAACCAATAAGGAGTTTCATGGCGGTTCCTGACCGCCTCCATCAACGGAGCACAACCTCAGCAGAATTACCTCACTTCCACCCATCCCTCCACACAGGACAGGCAGATGCCATTTCGGAGGGGGGGGCGGGGGCAGGCCCTAAAAAATAGCTGCGTCACTGGTGTAATTATGACATACTGGACAAATCACACTTACCCATTACAAGTTAACATCATGCAAAGTTCAGTTGTATCTCCATTGTTCAGTTTGTGACCGGCTCCTCACTCTTTTGCCCCATAGATTGTTACCGCTGCGGATGAATAGGAGATGGAGACATACCCCCGTGTACAGACCACTGGTAGACTTGGCAACAATGGAGGAAAGGAACATTATCCTGACCTATAGACTGGATAGGGCCACAGTCACAGAGCTGTGTGCCTAATTGGAGCCTGACCTGATATCTGCTATCCGTCACCCCACTGGGATCCCCCTCTTGTGCAAGTTCTATTAGTTCTCCATTTCCTGGAAACTGGTTCTTTCCAAGTGACAGTGGGCTTGGCAGCAGGAATGTCACAGCCAATGTTCTCAATAGTGCTAACAAGAATGTTATCTGCCCTGATTAAACACATGTGCAGCTACATTGTATTTCCCCAGGTTGATGATTTGGCCACAGTGAAGGCCGAGTTCTATGCAATGGGACAGATCCCCAACATCATTGGGGCGATTGATGGAACACATATTGCATTTGTCCAAGCCCCCAGCCACCCCCTCTGGCAGAATGAACAGGTGTTCAGGAATCGTAAGAGTTTCCACTTTATAAATGTACAGATGGTGTGCTTGGTGAACCAATACATCTCCCATGTTAATGCCAAGTATCCTGGGTCGGTGTATGATGCCTTTGTCTTGAGGAGTAGCAGCATCCCAAAGGTGATGGGCCAACTACAGAGGCACAGGGTGTGGCTAATAGGTGAGCTCTGGTTGCCACCCAGTATATGTTGGTGTGTGGTTATGGTGTGGGCCATATGGGATAGTGTGTGGCTAAATGTTGTCCTTCAGTAATTGCAGGTGACTCTGGTTACCCCAACCTATCATGGCTGCTGACCCTTGTGAGGGATGGCAGAACAAGGGCAGAAGAACGTTTTAATGAGGCCCATGGGCGAACCAGAAGGATAATAGAAAGTACCTTTGGCCTCCTGAAGGCCAGGTTCTGGTGCCTCCATCTAACAGGTGGATCCCTGTGCTACTCACCCAAGAAGGTCTGCCAGATAGTAGTGGCATGCTGCACGTTGCACAACCTTGCCCTGAGACACCATGTGCCTTTTCTGCAGAAGGAGGAGGCTGGAGATGCCCGTGTGGCAGCAGTGGACCCTGTGGACAGTGAGGATGAGGAGGTAGAGGATGAAGATGAGGACAAAAGAACATCAGTGATCAGACAATATTTCCAATGACACACACGTAAGACAGTGTTACTTCACATTTCAGTGACATTTGTTTGACTTTCTGTGGCACTGGCATGCTGTTATTTGCCACTTCTATGCCCACTTACTATACCCTCTGGCAATTCATTTTGCAGATGTGGGTGACCTCACATATATTCCTGGTGTTATCACTGCAGCCAGCTACAGGTAATTAATCTATGCCCATTTTCTGTACAGTTGAATTGCAATGTTTGTACCTGTTTAAATGAATACATACTTGAAAAATGTGACATTCTCCAAAATTCTTTTTTCTCCAAGGGTGTTTATTGAAGTGCCAAAATATTGAGTGGTAAGGGGATGGGGTGATGATGGAGGAAGGTCCAGGGTACTGTTCCTGCCTGTTTGTAGCACAGGTACATTGTCCAAGGGGACATAGGAAGGGGAACAATGGCAGTTCAAGGTGGACAGGGTGACAGAGTGGGACACAAGGAGGACAATCAGGAGAGTCTTATTTCCTGGCGGGGTCTTGGCAAGTGTCTCTGGCTTCTGTCTTGATCGCAGGGAACGTTTGTGGGGTGCTGGTGCCTGTGAGTCCGGTGGCGGGGCCTCCTGGCAACTAGCGGCAGCGGAGGTGGAAGGCTGTTCAGATGTCTGGCTAGTGGCAGGGGCCCACTGTTGTGTGACTGCCTCACCCATAATATTGGCCATGTCTGCCGGCACCCCTGCTATGGAGATCAGGGTGTTGTTGATGGCCAGCAAGCCCTCCCTGATCTCCTGGTACTGTCCCTCCTGCAGCCCCCTATTCTCCTGCACATTGTCCAGGATCTGGCCCATCGTGTCCTGGGAATGTTGATATGCTCCCAGGATCTCTGCAAGTGCCTCCTGGAGAGTCATTTCCCTGGGCCTGTCATCCGCCTGGTGCACAGCACTCCTCCCAATGTCCCTGTTGGCCTGTGCCTCTGTCCCCTGAACTGTGTGCCCACTGCCACTGACCCCAGGTCCCTGATTGTCTTGTGTGTGAGGTGTGCCCTGGGGATCCTGTAGAGGTGGACACACTGCTATTTGACTTGTCCTGGGGACAGAGGTATGGGTACGCTGGGTGGTTGCTGTGGTGTTGTTTACTGATGGGGGAGGCTCTGTGGTGGTGTGTGACTGGGCCTGGGTAAACGGCTGTCCAGAGGTCCCTGATGGGCCAGGTAGGTCATCCAGATCCTGAAGACCAGAGTTGCTGTCAACACTGTGGGCTTCTTCAATTGGGGGACTGGATATTGCTGGCACCTCCTCTCCGCTGACATTGGCTGGAGTACCTGTGGGGATGGTAAGGATATGTTATGGTTTCTGTGTCTGACATATTGTGCAACCGTGGCTTGCCCTCTTTTGTTGTATTTGCCCTGCCAGCTTTCGCACGTGTATGTTGGGATTGTTTGTTCTCTATGGTGTGCATGCTTTAGTGATGAGTGCCCATGCAGGGCTGTGAGTGGTGTCCATGCATTGTTAGAGCATGCAGGGCTTGGCATTGGGATGAGTAAGATGTGATGGTGGGGTGTGTGGGATGGAGTGGAGTGATGGGAGTGAGGGTGGGGGTATGTGATGGCATGCAGGTAGTGGGGTAGTAGTAGTAGAGAGTTGACTTACCAGAGTCCAGTCCTCCTCCTACTCCGGTCAGGCCCTCAGGAAGCAGGATTGCTAAGACTTGCTCCTCCCATGCTGTTAGTTGTGGGGGAGGAGGTGGGGGCCCACCGCCAGTCCTCTGTACAGCGAGCTGGTGTCTTGCTGCAATGGAACGTAGCTTCCCCCGTAGGTTGTTCCACCTCTTCCCTATGTCATCCCTAGTTCTTGGGTGCTGTCCCATGGCGTTGACACTGTCCGCAATTCTCCACCATAGCTCCATCTTCCTAGCTATCAATATGTGCAGCACCTGTGCTCCAAATAGCTGTGGCTCTATCCTGATGATTTCCTCCACCATGACCCATAGCTCCTCTTTTGTGAATCAAGGGTGTCTTTGTGGTACCATGGGTGTTGTGTGAGATGTGTAGGTGAGGGTGTGTTGTGTAATGTGTTGAGATGTGTGATGTGGGGTGTGTGAGTGGCGTATAGGTGTGTATAGTGTGTGGCTCTGGTTGTGTCTGTGGTCTTGATGTCTGTCTGGTGGCAATGGTTTGTAGTCATAAAGGGTTGTGGGTAATGTGGGTGTGTGTTTTATAGTGGTGTGGGTGTGTGGATGTGGTGTGTGTATGTGTGTCAGGTGTGTGTTGTTTGAATTGTCCAGTGTGGTGTTGTTTTGTTTGTGTGTGTTCATTTTGAGCTCGACGGAATGGTTTACTGCCGTTGAGTGTCCGCTGTGGTGATTCGTGGGTCATAATGTGATGGCCTTTGTTCTGTTGGCGTAACAGTGTGGGTTTTTATACTGCTAGTTTATCACTGACCTTTGGGCTGGTGGATTTGTGTCTGTGGCTGAATAGTGTCGGATTGGTGTGTGTGTGTCATAATATGGTGAACGGATATCCGCCGTGGTGGCAGTAAGTTGGCGGCCATAAGCATGGTGGTAAGTGGAATTTACCGCCAATGTCATAATTAGGGCCTTAGTCTTAAAATCAGATGATACACATACACAAACAATACTGTTTGACCGAATCTTCTAAAGAACTTCAATTTAATTAAGGCGTGGATCACTACACATTCCAGAATTACAGTACAAATCGATAGCAAGAATAACTGTGCAATAGAGATAGCATACATTTAAATTCAGCAAAGAAAACACATCAACTGTTGTTAATAATTAGCAAGCTTCATCAGTGAGTCTCCTGACTCATTTTCTGATTAGAATGTCATGTTTGGGCTTCATGCAAAACGATTTAATCAACACAAATTTGGAAAAACATCTATCTATGGCTCAAAATTAGCAGTTGGTACCTAAAGACAAAAGCAAATGGACATAACAATCAGTAACATAGTCTTATACCTTGCCTCAGTATGGTTCGGCAAGCTGTGACTGTCTTCGTCAATTGGACCTCGGTTTGGCCAGCATGGCATCAGGACTCAGCAATAAAGTTTGAAATAGAAATGTCTCAGGAACGGATATATACTAGAAAAGGTACTCCTCGGTAGAGAATTAGTAAAAAGTATGCTCCCTCTGTACAGTTTGGAATGAATATGGGCGTCTCCTCTCGGTGCAGTCAGGCTAAGTTAGATTCCCTAAAACCTCTTCCCACGTTGCTATTGGTCAAAGAATCGTACATCTAAGTTTAGTCCATTGAAAGTAGAACCTCACATCTAAGATACAGCTAAACTGTCTTTCACATGTCGATGATTGGCTCCTCTTCTCCTGTTCCCGTCGTGGGGCTCATCAGGAAACAACTTTGTATCGGCTTATACTCCAGTCAGTGCATCCATTGTTAGTTCCTGGGAACATCGCCTTTACACACAGTTAGGGGCCTATTTATACTTGTTTTGGGTCGAATTTGAGTAATTTTTTTACGCAAATTCAGTGCAAAGCTAACTCCATATTTATACTTTGGCGCTAGACCTGTCTAGCACCAAAGTTATGGAGTTAAAGTCATTTTTTGGATGTGGAAACCTACCTTGCGTCAATGAGATGCAAGGTAGGCGTTCCCGTGCAAAAAAATGACTCTATGGCCTTAGCACCATATTTATCCCCCTGTGCTAAAATCACTCACGGGAGACAGGGCAGGTGTTAGGGGACCTGTGCAGCTATTTCCATGGTGGAGCACCATGGAATAAGTCCACAGGTGCACTCCCCAGGTCCCAGGAACACCCCACCCACACCAGAGGGACAGCGGAGGATAGAGGACCCCATTCCAGGTGAGTATAGGTAAGTACAAGTAAGTATTTAATTTCATTTTTTAAATTGCCATCCGAGGCCCTGATATGAGGCCCACTACATGGCACTGGGTGCAATTGCCATGCCCAGGGGACCCTGTGCTGGCCATTGGGGTGGTGGGCATGGCTCCTGTCTTTTGTAAGACAGGAGTCATGTGGTATGGATGGTTTTGCGTCAGAAAATTATGCTAGGCTGGTTAGAGTCATTTTTTTTACTCTAACCTCCCTAACATCATTTTTTGGTGCAAAACCCCCTTCACCCATACCGCCACCCCCACCCGGCTAATGTCATTCTTTTTTTAAAGCTAGCCCACTCATTGTTCCGGCTTGCACCATCCCATAAATATGGTGCCCGGCTGGTGCTCAGGAATGGTGCAAGCCGGTGCAAAACTTTTTGATGCAAAACTGCCTTAGTGCAGTTTTACACCAAAAAGTATAAATATGCCCCTAAATTATACAAAGTGTCAGTAGCTAGTACAACATATTCTAGCAAGCAGTTCTCATGGGAAAGAATTTTAGCTACTAGCATTCCGTCAATGCAATGGAAAATTACAAATCTAATTCTCTAACCTGCCATTTTATGATTCATCTAAGCAATGCAACTTGACATGAGGCCGTGCAACTAGGCTGAAGACCTTGCTAAATTAAGGCCTATGATTAATAAAGCAAATACATAATACATGACAATTTATATGACATACTAGTACAGTAATCCAAACATGAGCATGACATTTTACATTATTAAGCAGTTAATAAAGACACTTTGGGCCTGATTACAACTTTGGAGGAGGTGTTAATCCGTCCCAAATGTGACGGATATACCACCAGCCGTATTACGAGTTCCATAGGACATAATGGACTCATAATACGGCTGGTGGTATATCCGTCACATTTGGGACGGATTAACACCTTCCTCCAAAGTTGTAATCAGGCCCTTTGTGTTTATTGATGGTCACTCAAGTAGGCACATTTTCAAAGTTGTGTATTATTTCTCTGTATTAAGTCATTTTCTATGCAGATTTAACATTCAAAATACATGAATATTCATTAGTGAAATTTCAGCATTAACAGTAGCAGAAAGCAAAAAGATCAGCATGGATGCAGCTCCATTACAAAACGTACGACAGGGCATGCTAGGTTGCAACAGCAACCGTGGAACAGCTCCTGGTGTCCTTGACACCTGTGCCTCCAAGCAAACAAGGGCTGTCGAATTCTTGATATACCTCTACCATGAATGAATCATGTAAGGCAGTGGTCTCATGGCAGGTGACCTATGGATAAAGAAGCTTACAGTACACATCATAAACACACTAGAGACCTCAGGCATAGCTCAAACATCTCATTCAGTCTAGCAGGAGAATGTGTGATCCACATCATGAATCTGCTTCAATGGAAGGAGCAGCCCCACCTCCCAGCCACCGTGCCCCATACAATTGAAGCTAAGGTCAAAACACACAAATGTAATAATGAAGAGGCGCTTTCAATGCTTAGCTGTGCTGCTGGTTTGTGATGTATGTGACAGTGCTTGCAGAAGTCTGTGACTGCCAGTCTGTGAGTGCAATGAAAAGGTTGTCAGTAGTGTGTAAGTGCTTGTTTTGTGCATATTGTTGGGAGTGGGAGACGACTAATGTGTCAGGGGCATCAAAGTGCTGTCTACAGCGTCAGAATTATACTCCATGAGGGCCTTGAGGGTGTTGGTAGTGTGGGACTAGGAGTCTGTGAGAGGCAGAATACCGCTGCTTGTGGTGCATGAGTGGTACACTGAGAGGTGTGTGAGTGCTTCTACTACTCTGTGACTGCTAGACTGAGTGATTACTGTTGGTGCCTAGGTTGTTTTGTATTTCCCTCATAATGATTTTAACAGTTCCTATCATGCTTTTTTTAGGTCATGTGTGGAAACACAATGGACCCACATGTAAAAGTACTGGCAAAATATCACATCTCTGCCAGAACTTGTTTTTTTTTTTTTTTCTATTCACAAACATACCTAGAAATATGCCTTAAGAGCTGCATCAGGCACACGTTTCTAGGCATAATTCTGGGAATGTCATGTACCACATTCGGCTGGCTCCTTTTCCTACTGCATGGAAATTTGCATAGTATAGTTTTGCAAAGAAGGAAAACAGCCTCCCTATGAAAATGCAAATTGTTTATGCAGTCAAAAACTTTTCCACTTTATCAAAGCCCCTACAACCTCCTTCAAACCTAGGGGTGGGCTGTTCGCAGTCCTATTTAGGATGGGGAATTATTTCAGCCCTTGGCTGAAGTAACTTTGCAACAACTAACAGGGTGCGAAGGAGTCGGAATTTCAATTTGGGAATGCTCACAAATATACGTTTGTGGTTTCTCACAAACTTACAAGGCAAACCAAGCCTTATAAAGCCCACTTCCCAGTCCTTTAAGTGCAATTTACAACAGAAGATTTCTTCGTATTCTTGGTGGAGAGCATTCCCAATAGTAGATACTTTTACTCCTACCAGGAATACTTTTCTGACTTTCTAGCAGGCACAAATGTTGGATTTTCTGTCATAAACCTACGTTTGTGACTGAAAACATCTTAGTGAATAGAGCCCCCTAATGTACCTACTTGGCGAGCGACAAATCATATTCTTGAAATGATATTGCAGCAATCGTTTCTAAGCAGAGTCTTCTGTCTCCACTTGTTAGACTTGATGGTCTGCTCTACCTGTCTGGTTCTGATGTGAGTATACCAACCCTGAAGGATCTCCAGTGGCGCTTCGTGTAAAAACATAATGGGCATGTGAGACAAAGTGCTCTTCATGCACACATGTGCATTACATTGTGCTTATTGAGAGACACTGGTTTGCCACCAGGCAGGATTACTGTACTGCACATCTGTCTAAATAGTCTTGTGCATGCACACAAGAGATTATTTTCGCACACTAGATAAACCTGCATAGCGCAGCATAGGCCACATGCACTACTGTCATTGCCCACTTGGATGGAGTTGGATACTCTGGCGGAAGCCAAAGCTACACAGATTACTAATAATACATAAAGCAATCACCCTTGGAAGAGAGGCAGGGAGTACACCACACCACCTTATCAGCTGGTATGTTTACTTTAATACATGTGTTAGCGCGTCTGACCTTATCTGGTCTCTTATCTTTCATCTATAGGGACCCGTTAGAGGTTTTATGGACCTTTTGACTGCACTTAGAGTAGTTCCCACCATAGGACTCAATTTCAATACCAATCAATAACAATAAAAATCAATAGAATCAATAATCTTGGGAGTCAGTAATTTCCATGCACCATGACCCCTTCCGCCATGAATAACCACACCTTTATGTAAAAGTTAGAATGTTTATTTTCCTATATTAACAATGCTAATATCACATAACTTAGTCTCAAAATCAAATGATAGACATTCAGAAACAACACCGGTTGACCAAATCTTTTAAAGAATCTCAATTTAATCGAAGCACGTATTGTTACGCATTCTAGAATTACAGCACAAATCACTAACAAGAATAACTGTGCAATAGAAATAGCACATATTTAGATTCAGCAAAGAAATGACATCAACTGTTGTTAATAATTAGCAAACATCTCTGTGGGTCTCCTAGCTAACCACGGATTAGAATGGCATGTTTGGGCTTCATGCAAAACAATTTAGTCAGCACAAATTTGGAAAACATCTAGCTACAGCTCTATCAAATTAGCAGCTGGTACCTAGGAACAAAAGACAAATTTCATCAACAATAACATTTGGCTAGTACCTCTCCTCGGTATGGATCAGCAAGCTGTGACTGTCTTCGTCAATTGGACATCTGTTCGGCCAGCATCAGCATCGGAATTTAGCAATAAAGTTCAAGATAGGATTTTCTAAGTAAAGGATAAAGGCGAGTAAACCTCATCGGTGAAGAAGGAAAAAGGGAAAATGTCTCAAGGATGGGGATCATTGGGATGGCACTTCTCAGCAAAGGATTAAGAAAAATGAGCTCTCCTCTTTGTGTGCAGTCGGATTAAGTTAAAATGCCCTAGGTTTCTTTCCACGTTGCTATTGGTCAAAGAATTGCACGTTTTCTTTTAGTCCAATGAAAGCAGAACTTTAAATTTAAGAAATAACTAAACTGTCTTTCACCTGTTGATGACTGGCTCCTCTTCTCCTATTCCCATCATCTGAATCGTCAGGTAACAATTTTGTATCTCTCTGTCCTCCACTCAGTGCATCCATTGTTAGCTCTTGGGAACATCACTTTCACACACACTAAACTCTACAATGTATCAATAGCTAATACAGCATATTCTAGCAAGCAGTTCTCATGGGAAAGAAATCACATACTAGTGTTTGGTCAACACAGTGAAATAATACAAGTATTCATTTCTCTAAAGGCTGTGCAACTAGTCCCAAGACCTCGCTAGCTTAAGGCCTACGATTTATAAAACAAGTTCAAATAAGTAATCATTAATATGACATACTACTAAATTAGTCTAAACATGAGCACAACATTTCATATTAGTAAGCAATTAATAAGGACACTTTGTGATAACTGATGGCCACTCAAGTAGGCACATTTTTCCAAGCCGTGTATTATTTTCTGTATTAATTCATTGTCTATGCAGATTCAACATTCAGAATACATTAATATTTATTAGTAAAAAATCAGCGTTAACAATCCCTCCTCTGATGACTAAATATGTCATTGCACTTACTTCTTCCCACACAATTTTGTGCCAGCTAAAATTTGTCCTCCTTATCTCTTGTATTTCTTTGTTCCCTTTTTGAATGTTCCATGAACAATTTTTCCATTTTAATTTCTTCCCTCCTCTGATAATTTTTCATTTTCTTTAATTTAATCACATGATACAATTTATATATTCCCCATGCTCCAATTATGCAAATCAGGATAATCAATATCCCTTGTATCATCTTCAATATTATCCCTTTTCCTAGGTTGCCAAGCCAATTTCCAGCTGAAGTAAATCCTTTGTCAACTTTTTCCCAAACTCCTGGTTCTTTCAGCTCTTTCAAATCAGCACTATCATTAGTCAGATTACTAATCAAGCTTCTAATGTTTTTTCTATTATCAGGAATATATGAACAACAATCCTTCAAGTTCAACATTTTGCAATCAGCCATTCTTTGCTAAAAGAATGTCTAACGCAAGGCGGTTCGGAAGGTCATAGATCTTACCACAGCCTTTCTGTATGCATGAGGATCATGGCTCCTGAAAAATTTGTCAATATGATATCCACAATAGTAGACAACTTTCAAATTTTCAATGAATTCAGACCAACTCCTACTGAAGGAATGATTGCTCCAAATATGTCTCCAACGATGCCAGAATATGATTCTTGCTTGTGTCTAGTATGATGTAATTCAGTCATTTTAGGTAATTTACTCAAGTTCTCTATCTGAAATATCTTTGGGAAGACTATCCCCAAGTAACATGTGCCATATCATCCTCTTGGAAGACGGTAATACGCATTTGGTCCACAGATGTAATAAACTCCAGGAATTGCCGGATCCTGTCCATTTAACAAGAATGTCCATTTCTGCATTCACTCGTTCCCACAAACAACGTATCAATTCTAGATTTAGGCCTATATACACACATTTTTCCTACGTGTTGCGCATCTAAAGCTAACCTCCCTTGTGTCTTTATCTCACTAAATGCAAAATCATTTCTAAATGTCCTTTTCTCTAAGCCCTTTTCAAATTTCTCCTTTAATGGCTTTCTCCTATCATTGGTCTGATCTAAGAAGGGTGTTCAGGGGAAGATGACATTGAGGGCTCTGTGATATTGGGGACGCGCTGGATCTGTGTGTCGGCAGGGGCGGGACCTGAGCCCCTTTAAACTTTGCTTCGCGTGCCTGCTTTGCGGGATGCGCTGGATCTGTGTGGCCGCAGGGGCGGGACCTGAGCCCCTTTAAACTTTGCTTCGCGGGATGCGCTGGATCTGTGTGGCGGTAGGGATGGGACCTGAGCCCCTTTAAACTTTGCTTCGCGATCCCGCTACCCGGGATGCGCTGGATCTGTGTGGCGGCAGGGGCGGGACCTGAACCCCTTTAAACTTTGCTTCACGCGCCCGCTTCGCGGGACGCACCCGGGCGAAGCCCGGGCCTAGGGCGGGCCCATCCTGCGCCCGGAAGAGGCTGGGCTGGGCCACATCTCTTTATTTTACGTCCTGGGGGCCAGTGATCAGAACTTGAACCCACAGCAGTGAGGCCTGAGGAGCTTAAGCTTATTGCAGGTGAGGCGTATTATTGCAGTGCTTTAGTAGGGCCCCAGTTGGGGGGAACAGAGGAGCCAAGTGTGCATAAGTGAGAGTTTGATCATGGAGCTTCCAGAAAAGCGAAAAACGCGACTGCTGGTTTAAAAACAACAAAAAAGGGGGAAAAGATGGGCAGACGGAAGGGGGCGGCATCCCAGGAACAACTTGGCAACAACAAAACCTTAAACGGATTTCTCCAAAAAGCTGTTGGAGCTCTAGAAAAGGAAATAGAGATGGCTGAGCGCCATTTAACTGCCCCCTTACTGTTGGCCACTAGCTGCCAATCATTATCCTCACCGCAAACTTCAACACAGCTTCTACAGTCACATGACCCACAGATTGCTTTGGTTACCCCACCCACCATCCCTTCTAGAATCATCCAGGAGCCCTCCGTTGTGACTTTGGACGATGCCACTGTAACATCTGAACCGGCACTGTTGACTTCGGGCCCCTCAAAGTGTGTGCTTACACCCAACCCAGAGCCTAATACAAAAGGGAAAAGGAAACGAGGTGTGGCAAATTTAAGGAACAAACGAGCTCGTATTTTGAGCTCCTCCAATCCTGGTCCTGCATCTGGGAACAAAGATCATATACTAGCCCAAGAATGCACTATTGATCGATCAGCATTTGACTATATAATAGAAAATATAAAAGAAGAGTTCTCCGAGAGGCATCATCCTATAGTAACCCGCTTACAAGCTATCGAGGAGAAATTGGGAGGCCTCATTAAGTCTCGGCTGCTGGTCACTCCTCCCCAAGCGGATTCTCAATCTCCTTGTCAATCTCTTCCTTCGAGTCAACCTGGCGTTAGTGATAGCAGATTTTCTTCACTATTGGGTAAGAGCTCCATGCCTTCAAAGAATGCCCCGATCCCCTGTATCAATCAGAGGGGGATTCAACTGACAGGTTGGCCACTATTCCAAAGGTCAAGTGTTCTAAGGTATCCGCCTCCTCCTCGAGGGGATTTGGAGGAACAGTTCCTTGTAATGACACGGAAATTCATAAAGCTAATTCTGCTCAAGATCACCAACAAATAGGCCCCCTGGAGAAGGCGCAGACTGATGGTGGGAGTAGGTTGAGAGCTCTACATCTTCCACCAGAATCATGTCCATATGTTCTTGTCTTCACAAATGTTCCCAAACTTAAAACTAACATCTCGAAATCCTTCACTGCACTGAAAAACAAGGTCATACATTGGCTACATACTAATGCCAGATTTGCATTTCATATGGTACCTTCAATATTAATGGTGAGGAGGGTGGGCTGGGTGGGTCCATTGAAGAAGCCCGGTACGGGGGATTGCATTGTCATTAATTTTGACTCACCTGCCCTTGTTCAGCAGCTTTCTCTAAACGCCTGTAAATCTAATCCCCTAGCGGGGGAAGTATCTCCGTGTAGACTTCAAGCTTTTTATCCCCAAGCAGTCATACCAGCCATTAATGGGTCGTTATCAGCCCCCGGAGGCTCCTCCTGTTCTCAGTTGCAGCTTGCCCCCTAGTTAGGATGTAGATTTTCTTCATCCTCCCTTTCTGAAGTAGATTGACTCAAAGACAGTCGCACACAGGACTCACCTAAGTTCTTGGAATTAGGCACCTAGATAGGGACCACCTTATATCTAGAGCTATTGGATTACAGGGATTAGGAATAAGTAGCCCAGAGGATGAGCAGACTGTTAATGCAGCCATTAGAGGCCTCACACCAATTTCTCCACCGACCCAGATAGAACCCTGTAATCTGGCAATTAGTCAGATTTCATCCCGTTGTGAAATGAATGGGATGATTACCATCCCAGGAGTCAGTGAGGTGGGAGGAGTCCACGTGAGTACTCCAGTTTCGGAACCAATAGGTCCCAACAACTGTGGGACTACTTTATCTGCCATGGTATCTGATTTGAACACGACTGGCTCCGAACCTATTGGGGTGTGAGATCCTTTGGGTGACAAAGCAGCGGGATGTGCAAATGAGAGCAGCCTAGCTATGACTTCAAGGGGTATCAAGCTTTCTTATGGCACTCCATCTATTAGAGTGCAATCCCCAGCTGAAGCACTGCAAGGTAGAGCAGATGTGTTAGACACAGTCCTCAGCTGGAATATTGTAGGGCTGGAGAATAAAATGCGTATTCCTGAATGGGGCAAATTTATAGATAAACATAAGATATGTCTTTTTCAAGAAACATGGGCGTTGGAGCCCAAACACAGAATTGGTTTCAAAAGCTACTAGGTCTCAGTGCGCAAGGTGACCTCTGGGAGACCCTCAGGTGGATTGCTCATATGGCTCAGCTGTTCCCTCAAGTGTCAGGTCGAAGTAGTAGATATGGGTTGTCCCGATTTACAGGGCCTAATAGTATCGACCCTTAAGGAGAAACCGCTCTTAATAATTAACATCTGCAGTCGGAGGATGGGCAGTAACTATGAATCCGATGTTTTGACTATTTTGGATAGTACTCTTTCCAGTAAAACTCCTACTCATTACATCTTAATTGCAGGGGATTTTAACGTTACTTTTGAGCCCTATTCTTTGGCCCAAGAATTATATAAAGAAGAGGATGCCTATTGGGGGATCCCACAACTGGTGTCGAGCAAAAGACCGAGAATGAATAGAACAGCTTATCAAGTTGCTGATATCACACTCGCACATGGTCTTTGGGCCTGTAATGGCCGGTCCCGCTCTGACGTTAATCCCCATTTCACCTTTAGGTGTGGAGCCCAAAAGAGCCAGATTGATTACATTTTATTCAACATTCGACTGTGGGGACATATGGTTGATATGAGGGTTCTAGAACATGAGTAAAGTGACCATGAGCCACTGATCCTATCGATCAGGCGTCTGCTACCTTTACTTGAAGCTCCTTACCCTAAGGCATATGAACAGCAGCTTGCTCTGACAAACAATAGATGTAATGTCAAATGGGAGTCTGTTAACACCACCTTAGGTTCTATTACATCAATATATAGTTTATTGGCTGACCAAATGGAGCACATGCTTTTGTATTCAGAGGATGGCAATGGGCTTTTAGCAGTTCACACAGAACTATTTAACTCCTTAAAGCAATTCTTCACTAAAGAGATTGTTAGTAAATCAAGAAAGAAGTGCAGTGCAAGGTGGTTTAGTAATACGTGCAGGGAAGCACAGCATACGTTATTGAGAGCCCTGAGAGGGGGACATATAGAGCATATAAGACAATCAAGGAAGGACTACAAGCAGGAACTTAGTACGGTGAGCAGGAGCTGGGAGGAGTCTAGATGGGCTATCCTCCTGGAGTCGGCAAAAGTTAATGACACTTCTAGGTTCTGGAAGCCGATTGCAGGCGATAGCGGTGATCCCTGTCCCCAGCCTGGTACCTCAATCCTTCCTGCAGTGTGGGGCGAGCATTTCGGCTGATTATATTCAGGGCCAGCTGAAGTTACTACTAGGGAACAAGATGATATCATGATTTCTGGGGCCTCCCCAATTAAATTTACCTTGACAGAAACCAAGGCTGCAATAGTCTCATTGAATTAGGGAAAAGCTCTGGGTCCTGATAAAATCCCAGGCGACCTTTATAAGACAAGACCTGATATATGGGCCTCTTATCTGAATCTGGTCTGTAATGCAGTTGTAGCAGGAGCTCCTGTCCCACGCTCTTGGAAGGGAGCGGAGATAGTTCCGCTTTTTAAAAAAGGTAGTCCCTGCGATCCTGCTAATTACCGCCCAATATGTTTACTTGATAATTTCCCAAAAATCTTTGCGAAGCAAGTCCTGTTCCACCTTGAAGAATTGTTTTCAGAGTCCGAAGCCATCTCTGATTTACAGGCAGGGTTTAGACCCGCAGTCAGTGCCATAGATCAAGTCCTGGGGTTCCTAGCAATCAAATGGAAGACCGTAGAAGTAGGAGGGGGAAATTTGTATGGGTTTTTATTGACCTTAGAGCCGCATTTGATCTGGTTCCCAGGAACTTGCTATGGCTGAAATTATCTAACATGGGCGTTCCCAAAGGGCTCCTGAAACTTATTGTTCGACTTCACGAGAACACTTATGCACAAATTAGGAGCGGTAAAGACGGCGATCTAACAGACCCAGTTGCCATCAGAAGAGGAGTTAGGCAAGGCTGTGTTCTAGCCCCTACTCTCTTCCTTTTATATATAAATAATTGCATCAAATACTTAGTAAATTGTATCAATGACTCGCCTAAGCTGGAAGGGAAGAAAGTGCCATGTTTGCTTTATGCGGACGATACTATCCTGCTGGCCAAAACATCCATGGGAATCCAAAATTTGGTTAACCAATTCTGTGCATTCTGTAGAGATTATGGGCTGGACATTAATGTTAAGAAAACAAAACTTTTGATATACAGTGCCCCGAAAAAGAGAATAAAAGCAAATATAGGCGGTCATTCTGACCCTGGCGGTCAAAGACCGC
The DNA here is from genome assembly GCF_031143425.1 of Pleurodeles waltl. Classification (NCBI taxonomy): domain Eukaryota; kingdom Metazoa; phylum Chordata; class Amphibia; order Caudata; family Salamandridae; genus Pleurodeles; species Pleurodeles waltl. The sequence goes on along the minus strand of NC_090450.1, from coordinate 358,263,420 downwards.
CAGGGCGGAGGACCGCGGGAGCACCGCCGACAGGCCGGCGGTGCTCCAATGGGGATTCCGACCGCGGCGGTAAAGCCGCGGTCGGACCGGCACCACTGGCGGGCTCCCGCCAGTGTACCGCCGCCCCATTGAATCCTCCAAGGCGGCGCAGCTTGCTGCGCCGCCGAGGGGATTCCGACCCCCCCTATCGCCATCCAGATCCCGGCGGTCCGACCGCCGGGATCCGGATGGCGGTAGGGGGGGTCGCGGGGCCCCTGGGGGCCCCTGCAGTGCCCATGCCACTGGCATGGGCATTGCAGGGGCCCCCGTAAGAGGGCCCCTAAATGTATTTCACTGTCTGCTGCGCAGACAGTGAAATACGCGACGGGTGCAACTGCACCCGTCGCACAGCTTCCACTCCGCCGGCTCGATTCCGAGCCGGCTTCATCGTGGAAGCCTTTTTCCCGCTGGGCTGGCGGGCGGTCTGAAGGCGACCGCCCGCCAGCCCAGCGGGAAAGTCAGAATTACCGCCGCGGTCTTTCGACCGCAGAACGGTAACCTGACGGCGGGAGGCCAAGGTCAGAATGAGGCCCATAGTAATGAACTCAGTCCTTTTGGAGAGTGTCTCGGAGTATGATTATCTGGGCATTAGGCTATCGGTTTTGGGCAATTGGGATGCAGCTATTAGAAAAGGGGCACTCACTATAAGTCAAAGAAGCGGAGCACTAGAACGAAAGGCAAGAGCTGCAGTGAGCCCCCCTCTGAATCCCATCTCTGAAATATATAAAGTCCAAGTCCGTGCTGCTGCCCTGTATGGAGCGGAACTTTAGGGTTCCTATAGACAATTGGATATCCTACAAACTAAAGAAAATCATTTTCTCAGACATATATCTAGGTTTGGGAAGGGCACACCGGTGATTCCTCTCAGACTCGACTTAGGAATAAATAGCATCAAAGATACAGCGGGTCTGAGACCACTTTTATATTGGATCCAATTATGGAAAACGGAAGAACTGGAACCTTTTAGGGCAGCAATTAAAGATCTTATAATACCCCATCAGGGTTCGGGAAAAGTCAGTTGGTTGAGGGAGATTAAATCAGCTTGGGATAAGCTGGGTTTCCCCCACTACTGGAAGAACCCTGAGTTGATCCCTGCTAATGCCAGGCTGCTGGTTAAAGGGAGATATTGGGGGAAAGCCTATGACAATTCCTTCCATTGTAACGGGACAGGACGGTTGACAGCAGAGTTTTTCATGTTTAAACACGAACCCCGGCCCGAGACTTTTTTGGCTCTCCCTATACCCGCACATGCCCGCACTCTATTTCTCCAGCTTAGATATGGTACTCTATCAGTTAACAGTTTCACGGCCTGTTGGTCGACAAGCAGCCCCACGTCTGACAAATGTATAAATTGCCACTCATGCAAGGAAACACCTGAGCATGTGTTGTTTTTTTGTCCTTTATACAAGAGCCCTAGAGGAAAGTGGATTATCCCTCTGTGCAAAGTTCTGCTACTGCACGACTGAGCTAGCGCCTATAGAACATGCAAATATGATTCATCTACGTTGGTAGTAAGCGCTGTCACCAAATATTTGTCAGCAGCCTGGTCCATTCGCCATAGGACTATCCTAGCCTATGGTCCTTGATTTGGATAGGGGCCTAGTAGCTAATGGATGGGGATTCTAATTAGACCCATCTTTTTTTATAGTTATTAAAATATAAATATGAATGTTCATGCTGTCCTACTTTTGGATTAGTTTCAAACATCCTAGGCTTTCTATTGTTGTTTGGTTTTTTATGTGATTTTTATCATGATCTTGACATGGAACTTTGTATAATTAGTGTGTGTATTTTAAAAATCATGTTGCTTTTATATGCAAATTTATGGTCTAAGAATAATGGAGGATATCAGGTTATGAGATTATCTTATTTTTAATTGTCCCTAACCTTGGGTACCTTTTAACAATCGACTTATAGTATTGTAGCACATAGCACTTTATAAGTATTATGAATTACTTCTCATGAACGTTTTATTTGAGAAGTGTGTTTTAAAAGTGTACATATATGTATGTTTAGTTCAAAGTACACAGCACTTTACATCTTATATAGATAAGTTTAGAAATGCATCAGCTTATAAATTGGTTTTGTTAAACTGCATTGGCAAATGGCATCCATCATGGTGAGGAAGTAATAAGTTAGGAGGGCTTCCTGTCATTTGTTTTGTTTTTTAAGGAATGTATCAATCATATTTGTTTCAGTGATGATTATGATTTTCATCTTTTTTATGTATGGTTGTTTTATTGCATCTTAATGGTCTAGTTTCAGACCGAATAAACAATAAAGTAAAGTAAAAGCTCTTTTCTATGGGTGTAAGCAGGCATGTTAAATTGTTGCGGTGAACGTATGTGGTGCCAAACGTTAACGTAGGCTCCTAGAATTCTCTCACTAATTCTATGGTGTTCTCCTTAGCTACTCTACTTAGGTACTTAATTATAGGGACAAATGAGAACAATGGATCATAATTGGAGTAGAAATACTGACTGTACTCCTGGTTATAGGATCTTGTTACTAACATACTACAACTTATTCCACAAGTGAGGGGCAATCTATGGTAAGTAACTACTTCCTCGACTGATGAAGGAATCTGCGTGCAAACATAACAATCCCTTGCATCCATTGTCTCAACATACTCATTCAATAAACGATAGAAAGCAAAAAGTTCTCCTTAGGTGCCATCTACGTGCAGATATCTCTTGTCTAATCTAAACTTCTCTATTTCTGTGAGTGTGGTAGTTGTCTCTAAAGCTAGGGTATGTTTGGTTTTACTCTTGTCAAGAACAGTTATACCCAAAGTTCTCCTTATGTGCCATCTACGTGCAGATATTTCTTGTCTAATCTAAACTTCTCTATTTCTGTGAGTGTGGTAGTTGTCTCTAAAGCTAGGGTATGCTTGGCTTTAGTCTTGTCAAGAACAGTTATACCCACAATCAATACCAGGCACAATAACAGGAATACAGTTGCCAAACCAATACTCAGGTATTTACAGCACCTATTCTTCCTACCCTGTTAGCTAAGGTTACTCATGATCTGTAAAGAATCCGAAAGTAGAAGAAAAAATTATAACTATGCAGCAAAATCAAAAACAAATCATCAATCTTCTTAAGCAATTATTTACAGATTTCATTCTTTCTTCCAGGGCCCTTTTTTGTCAAAGATCTGAAGGTCGTCAAAATCTGTTTAGCAGCTTGTCAAAATCAGGTCATCAAAAAAACATTTCCGGTTAATTTAAACAGTCTCTTTTTCTCGCAACAGTTCAGGTCAATGATTTCTTTCAAGTGCCAAAATATTGACCTTGAATATCTCGATCAAAACAAAAAGAAAAAAATTCTCTTTGCCTTTTGCTTGTTGTTGCACATGCGCATTCAGGACCAGTGTACCTTCGACCTGCAATTCTCTTTCTTTTCAATCTTCGATCTCCGTTTAATTCTCCATCGCTCAAATCTTCTCTCCTTGTTGCGTCTACTTCCTCCTCAATTGTTGTCACTGTAATTGCGTCTTTTCTATTTGCTTTTGACTTTGGACACTTAACTCCTTTCAATGGACCTTTCGTCAATGCTCTTTTCAGTTTCAGACTTGTAATTTCTCCTTGTTCTGTAGGATTTTCTCTTTATGGAACTAAAACTGGCTCAGGAGGAGTCAGACCACATGGCTTTGATCCGCCTCAACTCTTTCCCCCTCGGGGTCTGTCATTTGGTCTGTTTGTCTCTCAAGACCGTCTGCTTCTGGGAGAGCACTCCTTTGACTAGACTCTCCTGCTGCCTCAGTTGAGGTTGGTTAACTTTCTATTTCCTGTGGGTCTTCTCCGTTTCTCACAGGAGTGGCTGAACCGCTTTCAGCTTGCTCAGACTCAGTCTCAGTTTCTCCTTCTCCCCTTTTCAGTTCTGGAGTTGGTCTGAACTTTGGTACTCTCCACAACTCCTCTTCACTGTCCAACAGACATGCCACTTTCCTCATATGGCTCGCATGGATCCAGGTCGGAGCTCAAGTGCACTTCACAGCTGTGGTAGTGATAAGCACTACCTGGTAGGGGCCTTTCCAGAGAGGCTCCAAACACGTCTTCCTCAAGTGCTTTCTGATCACAACCCAATCACCTGCTCTCAGGTTGAGTCCTTGATCTTGATATTGTTGCAGTGTGGTGGCTTCCACCTGATGAGAGAAAGAGCGAAACACATCAGCCAGACCTTTGCAGTAGTCCAACAACATATCATCTGTTATGTTCACAAGAGCATTTGCAGGAACCGCTGGCAACCTCATTGTTCTGCCCATGTGGATCTCATGCGGTGACAGTCCTGTCTTCCTGTCGGGTGTGTTCCTCACTGTCATCAGAACTAACGGTAGTGCGTCGGGCCATTTCAGATTTGTGGATGCACACATTTTTGCCATTCTTGATTTCAAAGTACCATTCATCTGTTCCACAAGTCCTGATGCTTCAGGGCGGTAACTACAATGCAACTTCTGCTCAATGTTTAAAGCTGAACATAGCAATTTAACTAATTCATTGTTGAAGTGACTTCCTCCATCTGATTCTAAAGAGACCGGAAACCCAAACCGTGGTATCAGTTCCCTAAGCAGTAATTTCGCTACCTGTGAGGCTGTCATTCCTTTGTGTAGGATAAGCTTGAATCCAATGGCTAAAAATGCAGACAGTCACCAACACATATCTCATTCCTCCACACACAGGCTTCTCAATAAAATCCATCTGCATTCTGCTGAATGCACCTCCTGCTCTTTCAATGTAGCTCAAATTGATGGCAAACTGCTTCAGCAACCTGTCTAAACTTTCGATTGAACCAGTTTTGTTTAAACACTCGAATCATTGCATCGCTGCCAACATGTGCTTGACCATGATAATATCTAGCTATTTGAGTCAGCAAACTATTTGTCAAGACCAACTGACCCTCTTCTGAAACCCATAGTTCGTCTTCACGCTGGACACATTTCAATTTGACCCATGACTTTTTCTCTTCCCTTTCAACATTGTCCTGTAATACTTTTAATTCTTCAAAGGTATCTGTAACATGTAATGCATATCTTGAGCACATCTCGTCTTCCTCAGGGAACAGTTCCCATTTTTCTTTGAACGATATACAGTTCAATTCGCAAAACCTTGCGACTTGAACCGCATATCCATTTCCCATTGACACAAAATCATCTTGTGATTTCAGGTGTGCACTGCATTTCACCAAGTCAATCTTCTCAGGCAATAGAATAGCTTGTAGCAATTCATGAATTCTCTCACCATTTCTGACTGGTGAACCAGAAAAGTTCAGAAAACCTCTCTGTGACCACAATTGGCCAAAATCATGCTCTATTCCAAATCCATGCTGGCTGTCCATATAGATGGTAACCTTAAACTGTGTAGAAACAAGGCATGCTCTAGTAAGGGCTACCAACTCTGCCACTTGTGCTGAATATACTCCTCGAAGCCAGGAGGCTTAAAGTATACCTGAAATTGTGCACACGGCATAGCCTGCTCTCAATGTTCGTGTTGTCTCTTAAACAGCAACCATCAACAAAAATAATTTGGTCATTTTCCTCCACTTGGGTATCTCTAATATCAGGTCTCGGTTTTGTGCACAGATCCGTTACTTCGAGACAATCATGTTCAACATCTTCAAATTTGTCAATTTCAACATTCCTTTTCGGGAGTAAGGTTGCTTGGTTAAGCACTGTACACCTTTTTGATGACACACTTAGGGACCCGAGGATGCTTGTTTCATAATGAGTCAGCCTGGCACCTGTAAGTTATTGAGTTTTAGTTTGTGTAAGTAAAACTTCAATGGAGTGAGGGACCATGATTGTCAGGGGTGTCCCATCACAGTGCTCTCACTCTGAGTGAAGTTCAGTCCAACCGCATCTACTGAATACAGACAGTGCGGTAAAGCTGCTGCAACTGGGTCCAAAGTAGCTGAAAAATATGCTACTGGGCGGTTTACACCACCATGGACTTGAGTCAAGACAGACAAAGAACATGCATCACTCTCATGACAAAACAACGTGAAGGGTTTTGTGTAGTTAGGCATTCCCAAAGCCGGGGCTTTGTACAAACTTTCTCTCAACTCAGAAAATGCTTTCATACAGGCTTGATCTAACACTAAGGGATCAGTAACTTCTTTGTGAGTCAGCTTCTGCAATGGCTTTGAAATGACTAAAAAGTTGGGAATCAACTGATGACAATAGTTTACCGTTCCCAAAAACATCCGGATATCTCTCTGTGTGGGGGACTCATCTGTAATATGGCTGTGACCCTTTGTCTGGATATTTTCCTAATTCCTTTCTCAATTAGGTGACCCAAATATTTCTCTTCTTTCTGACAGTATTGTAATTTCGCTGATGACACTTTATGACCACTCTTCCCTAAATGATTCAGTAAGGCAATCATATCATACTTGCATTCTTCTTTTGTTTTGGATGCAATCAACAAATCATCAATGTACTGTACCAATGGCGATTGGAAAGGCATTTCCAATGACTCCAGGTTCTTTTTTAAGATCTGGTTGAAAATGCAAGGTGACTCTGAAAACCCTTGAGGAATTCTACACCAATAGTAGACTTGATCTATAAATTTGAAACAGAAGAGAAATTGACTAACCTCATGAAGAAGCACAGAAAAGAATGCTTGTGAAAGGTCTATTACGATGAACCATTCAGCATCGCATGGGATCTGAAACAAAATCACTGCTGGATTCTGCACTACAGGGCAACATTTAATCACAATATCATTTACTTTTCTCAAATCCTGAACAATTCAACATTTCCAACAGGGCTTTCACAAACCCATTATCGGTGAATTACATGGACTACTCAACACTTCTTTCAAAACTCCTTGGTTTACAAAGTCTGCGATAATGGGTGTAATCCCTTCAATTGTGTCCTGTGTCATGTGGTACTGAGAAATCTGGGGAAAATCTTGTTTGGCTTGACTGGGACCTTAACTGGCTCAACTCCTTTTATCAGACCAATATCTTTTCTTGTCAAATCTCACACTTTCCTTTTAACTGTTCCCTGTAAGTCAGAAGGAAGATCTCTCACTGTGAAAACTGGAAAGAAGCTGATCAAAGGATACTCTTAATTTATTGTCTCACAATCTGTCTCTGCAGCCGGGTCATCCTCATCATCACTGTTTGTCTGAATTTCAATTCCATCATTTGAGCAAGTAATCTAGCATCTCGTTTTACACAACAAGTCCCTTCCCAGTAAGGATACCAGACTCGAGTCACAAACTATGAATTTGTGTAATCCTTAAAAGTTGCCAATTTTAACCTGAACTGGTTCTGTAATTGGGCTGGTCAAATACTGATTTGCGAGTCCTACAATCTAGACGGTTTTCCCTGAAAGGGGCAAGTTTGGAACTTCTGCAGTTCTTACTGTAGAGCGTGTAGCTCCTGTGTCAACCAAGAGTTCAACTTTGTGACCCATTACCTTTCCCTTTACATATGGACCTTTCTGATCTACTTCTAGGGAAGCTGCACGTACACATTTTTCTTCGTCCGAACTCTCACTCACCCAATCATCGTTTATTCCATTCTCACTGTGTAACAGGAATTGGTGTACTGTGTTATTACTCTGATTAAACCTTTGACCTGTGACCTGCTGAGGAAACATCACATGCTGCTGCTCCATTGGGGCTTGAGGTATTTGAATTTGTTGTCTAGGTACCATTTGAACTTGCTGTTGCATTGGCTGCAACTGTGGTATCTGCAAACGTGGCATTTGTTGCATGGGCTGAAAATCTTGCATCTGATTCACATTGCTTTGAAAAGTTGGATTATGACCTCTCATTCTCGGTCCTCTCATGTTTTGGACAGAATTGATGTCGCTTTTTTGCTGAATAACACCTTCCTGAACTAACATCGGACACTCCCTTTTCCATTGTCCGAACCCTCTGCAAGCGTGACATGGCAATAATTTCTTCATTCCCTGCACATCATTCTGAACCACTTCAGTATTCAAATCAGAACTACAATTTCCATTTCCAGTTCCTCCACGACCTCTACCTCTTGCTTGATCCTGAAACACCACATTTTCCTGCTGCTGTTGCTGTGGGAAATTTCCCTGCATTCCTGTGTGTGCCACTTTAATCTGCATCACCATTGCCTTTTCTTTCAACTTTCTCGGCATCAACTCAATCTCGTCACTACAGTACTTTGCATACTGCAATACCTCATCAATCGGCTTTGCTTGCCAGCAAATCGAGTAACTCTTAATCACCTGCCTAGTTTCAGGTCCCAATCCTTCAACGAGTCTGAACACAAAATGAATCATGTCTTTTGGCTCAATCATTCCTGTCCCACTGTAATGCTTGAATGCCTGCAACAATCTCTTGTAATAGGCATGTACTGACTCTTTCGCTTCCTTGGCTGTCCCGTCAATTCTCTGCCAGTCAATATTCTTGGGCGAAATTCGCGTTTTCAAAAATTCAATCACTTTATAGTAATATTTCATTACGTCAGGGGATGGTGAACCTGTTGTGGGATCTCTCTGAGGTTCTCTTGTCTGCCAATCTACACTCCTCTTGCATTCAATCCATAAATCTACTGGAACCACTATCTTTAACAGGGTGTTCAAATCCTCCCACAGGCATTTTGCGAGTTTCACAAACCTATCTGTCTGTTGGTACCATTCTACTGGCTTTTCTCTCAACCTGTAATCCTTTGTAAATGACAGAATGTCACTTCTGCTCCAAGGGACATGAACAAAATTCCCTCCTGGAATCTCTCTCATTTGTAGAATTTTCACTGGTTCCTTAACCTGCTGCACATTTGCAGTAAGATTTGCAGAATCCCTTTTCTTTTTGTCTCTTTTCTTCACCAATCTGCCTTCCCATTTGTCTAATGCTCAGCATGTTTAAATGCTTTGTATTAATTCTCTAAAGTGAATCTTCATTCCCGGTATTCTCATGTTCTCAAAATAGTTTGAAACAAAATCTAATCTGTAACTCCTTTTCAAGTGCTTAATTTTCTCAACATCTATGTTGTATTTCTCTGCTAGGTCTGCCAATTTTTGATGCACTATTCATGCTTTGTTAGTAATCAGCTTGCACAGGTAATGCAACTAATCTTCCTTGAATGTTTCAATCCTGTCTAACCCCATGATTCCCTCAATTAAGTCTTATGCCTCTAGTCTAAGTCTGGTCGAGTTCAGGGCACTTCTTCCGCTTGAATCTCCAAGATTGCTGCGCAACCTCTCTAACCATTCAGTTAATGCTGAGTTGTCAAACCCTGTAACGTAACAGTTTTGTGACTCACAGCTGGCACTTGCTGCATTGTTAGATTTGGGGTTTCTGGTGTCACCATGCTTGGATTTGGACATGTGTATGATCTCACTTCATTGTTTGGAGGGGTTCTAAAAGGACTTAAGTCAATTAACAGGCATGTTCCCTCAAACGTTGGTCCTAAGGGATTGTCATTCTTGCATTTGCGTTGTATCTCTCACTTTCAACACTTGGGTTTAGAGACTTCTTCCCACTGTTCTCGTTATTTCCCTGGGCAAACAATGGTATGACTGGACCTATGGTAACTGGTACTGACACCTCATCTGGGCTTGGTCTGACATTGGGCTCTCGTGGACGCACTACTCCTGTATCCTGATTTGTCAAGGTGAACATTTCTGTTTGTGATCCTGTTACAGGGGTGTATTGTGAATTTTTCGGTGTCTGTATTGGGGACATCAAATTCGAGGGTGACACTATCTGGACCAATGTTGGCTTCTGATAAGCTTATCCTGTCAGCAAATTTGTTGGATTATCTACAATGGGTACATCAGAGTACATTTTTGGAACATCCATTTGTGGCATAGATCTCTTAACTGCCGAAATAACTGGAGAATTATGGCTAACCTGTATCTGGCTCTGGGTTCGTTCAACTGATATCGGGGCTGTAGGATCTACACATGTGTTTGAACATGTGTTTGAACTTCTCTCATGTGCTGCATGTGGCGGGGGACGATTTCTCAATAACTCTAAAATGAATTTATAATCAGACTGACTCTTCATCATGTGTCAAAGATTTCCTAGGTCCCATGGATTTCTGCTCTGTGTCATTGGAAGGATACAAATCCCTCTTTCTAATGGCCTTTCTAGATTCATTCTCACTCTCTTGTGTAATTGCAGGAAACAACTTAATTCCCTGTAAAGTCTTGGTTTTCCAACATTTCTGATCACTGTGCCATCCAGCTCTCCAATTTTCGTTGTTGTTGCTGTCTGGCTACTAATTCCAAATTGCTAATGCCTCGAACTGTGCTGGTGTAGGAGGAGGTTTTAAATCATATAGCACCCTCCTCAAATACTCTAAGCTCCTCAAATTAAATGTTCCATGGGCAGAAAACGTGAAACTCCCATCTTTCTCTGTCACTTTGCACCATTGTTTCAGCCAAAGACACGGAGCCACATCCTTCTCTTTGAATACAATATAGGAGGGTGTACTTTCTGGCGGTGTAATCTCTCCTATACACGTTGAAATATACGTATCTCCCCTTAGGGCACTCTTTAAAGCTGTGCAAAATGTAATCTCTGAGACTTTAATGCTATTTTCAGTCAAATCTGGAAGTGACTTTCAATCCCAAAATCCTTTTCGCCGACCTTCTCAACCAATGATGCTTCACGGCTGTCCACCAATGCGTGCGCAACCCTACTCACTAATCAACCTATCCCAGCATGGCTCCAATGACGTCACACTCACATGTACAGCAGCTGACAAAGTCTTTTGTCTTGTCCTCCTAAACTCCGACTCACACAAAACGAATGCAAAATTATTACGAGCACTAAACAAAATCAAAACCCAATTTGTGCCCTTTACTGCAGGTAGGGGAACACAATCGCTTTAGAAACCTTACGGAATTTTCACTGACGGCCTTTTGCTCTAACAGCTACTCTTTCCTTCTCAGTTACTCTGATTCGCAAGCAAAATTCGACCAGCAAATTTTACTCTCAAATGACCATTGGGTCTGTCCTTGTGCACACAGGACTTGCCAGATCTCAGTCAAAAGTCTTTCACTCACTTTAGCACACACTCTCAAGTTTGTCATCCACGCCCGATTGACCTATTAAACCAGACAAATTACAACAAAACACAGTGTCTCATACACTTTTCAATATACTCCGGAATCTGAAACCTTGCAGGGCCCGTATACCAACAACCACGTGGACAATGTTTAAGCGCAAAGCACCACACACATGTGAAGTTCGATGACTTCCTTACTCTCACACTTCGGAGTAAGCAAACTCCTTCAACTACTTCAATTGTAGTACGCAAACTCCTTAAGCACTCACAAACATCACAATTCACCTGCGATTTGCAGAAGCAGTGAAAGAGCAAAACCTATTCCATTCACTCTGTCACTAGAATGCCAAGAACATCTTCAAACAATAATTGGCAAGCTCCAAGGTTCTGAGAAAGTCATCTTACGTTCTTAGGGACACATTTTCTCTCCACTTTGTATCATCGATTCTGAAAATATTACCTTTCACCAATTTCTGTTACCCAATCTGTGAATTATTCTCTCTCTTTAGGGGACTAACCATTACCCCACTACAATCTCTGGGTACCAGCTATTCCTCAAAGGGGAAACCTTTGTGGTGGCCTCTTCAGGAGACATAACCCTGCCACTCTCTTACCTTTTCTAGAGGGCAAATGCAATTTGGTCATATGATGATGGGCTCTTAAGGAGACCATAATCATACCATCTCTGTTAGCGGGTCTGATCTTAATTGGTTTCTTATCTTTATTTTATAAGGGCACGCGTTAGAGGTTTGATGGACCTTTTGACTGCTCTTAGAGTAATTCTCACCATAGGACTCAATTTCAATACCAATCAATAACAATATCAATCAATAGAATCAATAATCTTGGGAGTCAGTTATTTCCATGCACCATGACCCCTTTGGCCATGAATAACCACACCTTTATGTAAAAGTTAGAATGTTTATTTCCTATATTAACAATGCTAATATCACATAACTAAGTCTCAAAATCAAATGATAAACATACAGAAACCACACCGGTTGACCAAATCTTCTAAAGAATCTCAATCTAATCAAAGCATATATGGTTACGCATTCTAGAATTACAGTACAAATCACTGACAAGAATAACTGCACAATAGAAATAGCATACATTTAGATTCAGCAAAGAAGTGACATCAACTGTTGTTAATAATTAGCAAACATCTCTGTTGGTCTCCTAGCTAACCTTCTGATTAGAATGGCATGTTTGGGCTTCATGCAAAACAATTTAGTCAACACAAGTTTGGAAAACATCTAGCTATGGCTCTATCAAATTAGCGGTTGGTACCTAGGAACAAAAGACAAATTTCACCAACAATAACATTTGGCTAGTAGCTCTCCTCGGTATGGATCAGCAAGATGCGACTGACTTCGTCAATTGGACATCTGTTTTGTCAGCATCGGAATTTAGCAATAAAGTTTAAGATAGGATTCTGTAAGTAAAGGATCAAGGCAAGTACACCTCATCGGTGAAGAAGGAAAAAGGGAAAATGTCTCAAGGATGGGGATAATCCGGATGGCACTTCTCAGCAAAGGATTAAGAAAAAAATAGCTCTCCTCTCTGTGCAGTAGGGCTAAGTTAAAATTCTCTAGGACTCTTCCCACATTGCTATTGATCAAAGAATCTTACGTTTACTTTTAGTCCAATGAAAGTATAACTTCAAATCTAAGATATAACTAAACTGTCTTTCACATGTCGATAATTGGCTCCTCTTCTCTTATTCCCATCGTCGGACTTGTCAGGTAACAATTTTAAATCTCTCTGTCCTCCAGTCAGTGCATCGATTGTTAGCTCTTGGGAACATTGCTTTCACACAAACTAAAATCTACAATGTATTGATAGCTAATACAGCATATTCTAGCAAGCAGTTCTCATAGGAAAGAAAGCATTTACTAGTGTTTGGTCAACACAGTGGAATAATACAAGTATTCATTTCTCTAAACAGCCATTTTATGTGAATTATTTGAGCAATGCAACTTAACTTGAAGCTGTGCAACTAGGCCCAAGACCTCATTAACTTAAGGCCTTCGGTTTATAAAGCAAGTACAAATCAAATCAAATCAAATCAAATCATTAACATTTATAAAGCGCGCTACTCACCCATGCGGGTCTCAAGGCGCTAGGAGGTAGGGGGGGCTACTGCTGCTCGAAAAGCCAGGTCTTGAGGAGTCTCCGGAATGCAGAGTGGTCCTGGGTGGTCCTGAGGCTGGTGGGGAGGGTGTTCCAGGTCTTGGCTGCCAGGTAGGAGAAGGACCTCCCACCCGCCGTACGAAATAAGTAATCATTAATATGACATACTACTACATTAGTCTAAACATGAGCACGACATTAATTCTTTTTAAGCACACATGTTTTCAGATGTTTATGTCCAAAAACAGAAATTCAAACTTAATCCACACAAAATCCAGCCATCCCCAGTGATACCAAGGATTAGGGAATCCTAAAACACAAATCACATCATATAATAATGGCGTACCAACAAGGAAGTCACTATTTACAAGGCCGCTGGACACATAGGCGGACATTCTGACCGCGGCGGTCGGCGGTCGCCGCCCGCCAAGCGGTTCCCGCCGAAAGACCGCTCCGTGGTCAAAAGACCGCAGCGGCTATTCCGGCTTTCCCGCTGGGCCGGCGGGCGACCGCCAGAAGACCGCCGGCCGGCCCAGCGGGAAAGCCCCTGCAACAATGAAGCCGGCTCCGAATGGAGCCCGCGGAGTTGCAGGGGTGCGACGGGTGCAGTTGCACCCGTCGCGATTTTCACTGTCTGCAAAGCAGACAGTGAAAATCTTTGTGGGGCCCTGTTAGGGGGCCCCTGCACTGCCCATGCCAGTGGCATGGGCAGTGCAGGGGCCCCCAGGGGCCCCACGGCACCCGTTCCCGCCATCCTGGTTCTGGCGGTGGACACCGCCAGAAACAGGCTGGCGGGAAGGGGGTCGGAATCCCCATGGCGGTGCTGCAAGCAGCGCCGCCATGGCAGATTCCCTGGGCCAGCGGGAAACCGGCGGGAAACCGCCGGCTCCCCTTTTCTGACCGCGGCTTTACCGCCGCGGTCAGAATCGCCCAGGAAGCACCGCCAGCCTGTTGGCGGTGCTTCCGCTGCCCTCCGCCCTGGCGGTCATGGACCGCCAGGGTCGGAATGACCCCCATAGTGCATAATCTCTGCTATTTACCCAGAAGCCAGCAAAATATTACATAATCTCTGCCACAGGCTAAAGAGTAGAGAAAATCTACAATTTGACTGGCAGTCGGATATGTAGTATGAAGGAGATTTTTATTTAGCAGGCTATAAAGAAAACGGGACACCAGGCAATGGTAAGGTGGTGACGGTCTTGTAATTGGGATGCAACATGTGTGAAGCATTTGAAAGAAAGTGCATATACACATGTACAAGAGTTTGTACAAAGTGCACAGATTAAACTAAGCTTTATATAAATGAAAAAACTGTAAAATCAGTTTTGAATAAAAATATTTAAGATATTTTAATATATAAATAAGAAATGTGGGAATAAACCCTCTGTGTTAGGATCTTCAGGATACAGCACACAGATATTTTGCACTGCAGTCTAAGGAGCATTTGGCTGTTTGCAAAGAATAATGAGTATGGTTTTAAAGCATGTTACATAAATGCTTTATTTATTCATGTGAATACATTGTTTTTTGAATGTTCATGATCCTCCCTTTTTTTGGACATCTTATTGAAGGGCTTGTGCTAGCTTTAAGCTTTTTTTTAATAGAGGATTATGTTTGCTTAGTAATTCAGACCTGACAACACAGCAGCAGACGTCAAGCAATAGCAATAAGGAATGCAGACAGATGGGTTGCATCTGGGCCATGCAGGGAGGGAAACTTACAACAGACAATTAGGGCCATACTTATGATCCCAGGTGCGCTGCACTTGCACCTCGCAATGTGGTGCATGTGTGACACAACCGAAAAATGAGGTTTATGAAGCCACACAAGGCCACCTTTCATGGCCCTGAGTGGTTTTGTAAATCTTGAGTAAAGCAATGCAGCACAAATCGCTGCGTTGTCTTACTCTGAGCCAGGGAGGCATTCAATGGGTGAGGAGTGAATGTTACCAGGCCATATCCATGGATTTTGTCGCATTTCCAAATTTACCAGAAGTGGTAGACCTGGGAATGCGCCAAAAAACTACACCTCCCCTTGTGAGGTCTAACGAGGAGAAATATCCTGCAGCACACATGTCGGGAGGAAAAAGCCACAGGGGATTGCCCCTTCCTGCACAAAAAAGCCTTCATGTAACAGGGGCACCCTTGCACTGTGGCTCAAGGTTGCCTGCATTGGGGCTAGGCAGCCTATTGTGAGCCAGCGCTGGGGAAAGGACAGGAATACACTGCACTGGGATAAATACGGTGTATTCCTGCCCTTTTCCTGTGATGCAGGAAGGTGACTTGTTGCCCTGAGCCACCTGCCACAAATATGGCCCTTAGAGCCTGATTTATGAAAAGTTAACACTGCGTTTACATTATTATTTGACGCAAAAGCAGCCCAGATTTACAAAATATATATTTTGTAAGTGCGCTGTTTTTGCATCAAAAAATGATGTACACGCGGTGCTAACTTATCATAAATCAGGCCCTTAGGGGCATATTTATACTCCGTTTGCGCCAAATTAGCGTCGTTTTTTTCGACGCAAATTCGGCGCAAAACTAACGCCATATTTATATTTTGGCGTTAGACGCGTCTAGCGCCAAAGTATGAGTAAAGAGCGTCATTTTTTTGCGTGAACGCCTTCCTTGCGTTAATGAGATGCAAGGAAGGCGTTCCCGTCTAAAAATATGACGGCGACGCAAATGCGTCGTATTTATACTCCCGGGCAAAAATCACGCCCGGGAGTGGTCGGGTCAAAAAACCCCGCATTTGCGCCACTTTTTAACGTCTGGGGCAGGGTAGGCGTTAAGGGGCCTGTGGGCTCAAAATGAGCCCACAGGTGCCCTCCCATGCCCCCAGGGACCCCCACTGCCACCCTTGCCCACCCCAGGAGGACACCCAAGGCTGGAGGGACCCACCCCAGGGACATTCAGGTAAGTTCAGGTAAGTATAATTTTTTTTTTTTTATATTTTTTTTTTGGCATAGGGGGGCCTGATTTGTGCCCCCCTACATGCCACAATGCCCAATGACCATGCCCAGGGGACATAAGTTCCCTGGGCATGGCCATTGGGCAAGGGGGCATGACTCCTGTCTTTACTAAGACAGGAGTCATGTAAATGGCGTCTGGGCGTCGTTTCAAATGGCGCAAATCGGGTTAAGACGATTTTTTAGCGTCAACCTGACTTGCGCCATTTTAAGACGCCCTAACGCCATTTTTCCCAACGCCGGCGCTGCCTGGTGTACGTGGTTTTTTTCCACGCACACCAGGCAGCGCCGGTCTGCTTGCGCCGGCTAACGCCATTCAATAAATACGGCGCCCGCATGGCGCTTCAGAATGGCGTTAGCCGGCGCAAAATATTTTGACGCTAAACTGCTTTAGCGCAGTTTAGCGTCAAAAAGTATAAATACGGGCCTTAGTGTTTAGGGGCACAATACTTTGACACACTTGCAGGATATAAATTGAATAAGACATAGTAATTGGATGTCTGTAAAATGGGAAAGTGAAAGCAGGAGAAAAGTAATAATGCATCTGGGTAGTTCACTCAGTTGCCTGCTGAATAAACACATTTTTCATACCATTCACCCATCAGAGCGGGTTTCGTGCATGGCTGCTTATTGGTCCCATGGTATCAGTGCCATTCAGCCACGCTGACATCTAAGTCACCAACACAATGTATCTTGGGAATGGTAATTTTGATTTGTAACATGCTAAGCTAATTTTAAGTGGGCAATGTTATGTCTCTACTGAGCCCTCATTTCTGTTCTTGACAGTTCCATCACAGTTAAAGAAATTTGGAAGCAAAAAATCTGAGTGGGAAGCTTGGAGGCTGTACTTAACTAAAACCATTGTGGAGTAGTCTGAGGAAGGAAGCATTAGGAACAGTAGGAGAAGGATGATGACCAATAGGAGAATAAGTGCAAAAAGGTAGACCACCAGGAGGGCTAGGACGACCAGAGACATGGGGACCAGAACAAGAAGAACCAGGCCAAGGGAGACCTAAGGAGGGCCTTAGTGCACCAAACAGGACCAGAGTGATGAGGACAACCAGGGCCAGAAGAAGCAGACCATGGTAGACAAACCAAAGAGGACCTATAAGGAAATGCCTCTTTTTGCACGTTCATCCCCATTATTTTGGGATGAGGCTGCAGGCATTTCTACTCTGAGAGTGCACGGAGGCCTGCTAACCAGACCTCAGTGCCAGTGTTCTGACCCCATTCAAAGTATATGTCGAATTGGATACACCCAGTTGGCAAGGCCTGACTTACTTAAAAGTCCCTGGTATATGATACCCAGGGCATGTAAGACAGAATGTCCACTGGGGTCTGCAGCACTGTTTGTGCCCCTCTTCGTGTGACATGACCCAATCTGGCTCCCAGCCTGCCACTGCAGCCTGTAGAGACAGTCCTGTCACTGTCAATTGGACTTTAGCATTTCAACTGATGGCAAGGTCACCTTGCCCCTTTATCATATATGTAGGTCTCCCCTAAGGAAGGCCTAGGGAGTTGTATGGCAGGGAGCTTCATATTGTGAAGTGAGACATATGTATTTCATTATGAATCAACGGCAACACTTCCAAATTGTTATTTTGCTGTGGGTAAAATTGGTAGCTGCATTGACTAACACATGGTTACTGGGTGGCATCCCCACCCGGCTAACTTTTGACTAAACTAGGTAATGTGAGGAATCAAATTAATCGTGGCATTAAATGCAAAGTGATGTACAAGTTGACAATAATGTCACTATTAAGGGTTGGCCACTTTTACAAATGTGACCAGTCATGCAGGCAGCTTTCTGAGCACCTGGGGAGACATGTGAATAACTCCCAGGCTTGGGGACAGTGCTGCAGCAACAATGTGCCACTTTCTCTGCCAGGATGGGCACTCAGGGGATTAGCCTAGAGGCGTTCTTCAAAGGGAAAGCCACCTTTGATGGGCCATCTGGCCCAACACTCCTGAGCAGGATGCCTTTTGTCTCTGTAGACAGTATGAAGACAACTCCAGAGGTGGAGAACTTGCCCCAAAACCAGTTTTAACATGGACGCGTTGTCCCCATGTAGTCATACATGCTCACAAATGGAGGATGTGGAACCAGAGCAACTGCATCTTCTGTACTTTAGGCTAGTGGAGTTCGGACCCTGTTCTGCATGTCCAGGCCAAAGCAGAGACTCTAAGGGTCAGTTGACTGCCCCCAGAACAGCACTTGGGGGACATTAAAGCTGCAGGAGCCAAAGTCACCTCTCTGTTAGCCACCACAGAAATCTTTCTGCTACCTGATGCTGGGTACCCCCAAGGACAATTCAGAGATAGCCAAAAGGTGCACCCATGTCTGCTGGACCTTGTGTTGGTTGTGTCTGGATTCATCAACCCAAGTGGACACAAGCCTCCACCAAAGATTTGCTCTGTGACTGAAGTGTTGCAAAAGCGCAAGGTCTGCATCAGCAGCCCTTGGAACTCTGAAAAGAGGACTTCGTGGGACCCTGAACTCTGTGGCCCGAGCTGCTCCTACTCACCTGTGAACCGAGGACCCGACCAGACTTCACACTCATGGACCACACAGCATCCGGACTATCCTTGAGCAACTTTAGCATCAGGACCAAACCATTGTTGTCTATGAATGTCATACTGTAAAGTTTGGCTCTTGCTCTAAAAGCACTCTGGTGGCCAGTAACTGTCCAAAGTATCCTCTCTGGTCCCCTGGACCTCTGTCCTGCTGGACGTGGTTACCCAACTGGGGCCAGAGGTGCTGAACTAATTTTTCCAAATAAAAGCCAATATTTATGGAAAATGCCAGAGCGTGACGCTGCGTCAAAATTGGCAGCATTGTGCTCTGTCATTTTCACAACGCAGGGCTGTGCCGTATTTAATTGAATACGGTGCACCCCTGTATTGTTCACTGTGCTGGTGCTAAATTTAGCTGCCAACGCAGGCATTGCATCCTTATACCATTGTGCAAGGATGTCTACGTTGAGGGGTGAGATTGTTTATGTGCGGGAAGGTGTCCGTTCTGGCACACAAACAATCACTAATGACAGAATGCAGCACACACATAAGTGCCAAAGCATTATTTTCAAATGATTGTTTATGTGCAGGAAGGGACACCTTCTCGCACATAAACAATCATTTCTGGCATTTTGCTCTTTCTATGTGTGCTGCAGAATGCAGCATGCATAGAAAAAGAAAAAGACGAGGAATAAAAGTATTCCTCCTTGTTGCACCTTGCTATTGCCACCCCTAAGGTGGTGTTAGATTTTGGCACTGCCTCAGGGTTATTCAATTTCGTAAATCTAAGGCAGTGTCAAAATGCAATGGGTGTTGTTGTGACACGTCCACAGCAACACCCATTGCACGCCCCTCTGACGCAGAAAACTGCATTGGCGGGGCAGATATTTACAAGGAGACGTAACGCCACAAAAAGTGGCGTTACACCTCCTTGTAAATATGGAGTAGAGGTAAGTGCCACTGGAGCGTCACGTAAAGTGACGCTCCACTTGTGCTAGGGGCTCTTAAATATGCCCCAAAGTTTTTATTGACCAATGCTTGCTTGCTGTTGATGCAAAAGTTATTTATTTCTTTAAAAATCTATATCTCTGGAACCCTCGGTTGGATTTTGGTGATCAAGGTTTCTAAAGATACATACAAATCTAATCTATTGTTCTAACCTGGTGTCTTGTTGTTTTCATGTTGTGTGATTTTCTGATTTCATTGTTTGGTGTTGTTAAATGCTTCGCACATTGATCGTTTGCTAAGCCTTACTACTCACAGAGACAGATACCCTGGGTTGAGCTCAAGGTTAAGTAAACATACCTGACTAGACCCAAGACGGTATTTGTGAGTGTACTGCATGGTAGGGCTACCCAGCTATACCATAGAGTACACCCCAAATCCTTACAGGACCAGGAGACCAATGGAAAGAAGGATTAGACACAGAGAGCCAATACCACAGATATCAGATTAAGGAGGACCAAGAGGCTAGAAGTGAATGGTGCAGAATCGAGAAGACCATGAATGGAAAGGACTAGGGATAGCAGGACCAGGAGACCCTAGATCAGAATGAGCAGGAGCAATGTAAAGGCCCAATGGGACATTGATCAGAAAGTCTATAAGGATCCGACTCTTAGGGATCCTATACTGGGGTGGTAAAGACTACATGAACTATAGTGACATGCAAAAGGGGAGCAAGGAGGACCAGTGCCACAAGGATGAGGAAAGCCAGGCCCATGAGGACCAGGATAGAGGGGACCCTGGTCAGCTGAACAAGAACAAGGTAGAACAGGCACACAAGAACTAGGTGAGGCAGGAGGTCTAGAGGACTAGGAGGGCTAGGGAAAAAAGGCCAGTGGGACCAGCACCAGAAAGCCCCATACATGGGGACCATATGAAGGAGTACCAGAACTAATACCAGGACTACATGGGCTAGGGCGACTTGGATCAGAAGGATTAGGAACAAGCAAACTAGGGGACTAGATAAAAAATGGAGCAGTTCCAGGAAGACTGATGGACAAGAATTAGGGTGAAGAGGATGAAAAGGTCCAGGACCGGTGGCCTGTGAAACAGGAGGTCCAGGATTTAAAGAACTAGGGGCAGTAGCACACGGGAATAATGACCAGACAGAACAGGACAAGGAATTACAGGGCCAGGAAGTTCTTTGACCAGCATGAACCAGAGTTCAAGGAACAGCAGAAAAGGCTAGGGTGATCTGTGGCAGGACAAGGTATAGCAGAACCATGCAGGCAAGGAGCAGGAGGACAAGGGACAGGAGGATCAGAGCCAGATTGTAGAAGACTATGGAGAACCTGGAGGGAAATGGCCAATATTTTCAGGATACTAGGATAAGCAGGGCAGGGACTAGGAAGACAAGGAGGGCAGCACAGAGGGCACCTAGATGGCCAGGAGGAAGAGAAACAAAGCTAAGAGTGTGATGAAGATCAGGGACTAAGGGATAGTGGGATAGTGTAGTCATTATAAGTAGCAGGACCAGGGTGAGGGGGATCAGATGTAACATGCAACTAGAATCTGGAAGACCACGTGGAATGGGCAGTGGTGGCCAGGAGGACTAGGAAAAAATTGACCAGGTTCAGGAGGACCTAAATAAGGATAACCGGATCAAGAGGACTTGGATCAATGGCTGCAGTATTGGTAGAACTAAATGGACAAGAAACAGATCCTGGAGAAACAGGACAAACCAGCAGGTCAAAGACTATGGCCCATTTTTATGTTTTTTGGTGCAAACTGGGAACACAGTTTTGCACCAAAAAGTATAGCGCTGGCTTGCATCATTTTACAACGCCAGCTGTGCACCGTATTAATAGAATGGTGCAAGCTGGCACTAAGCGTGGGCTAGCGTCTTAAAAAAAGAGGCTAGCCTGGTGGGGGTGGCGGTAGGGAAGGAGGGGGTTGTGTGTCAAAAAATTACACTAGCCTGGTTAGAGGCAAAAGAAATGCCTCTAACCAGACTAACGCCATTTCCTGGCGCACAACCACCAAAATGGTAGGAAAAACAGGAGTCATTCCCACCATCCCAATGCCCAACACAGGGGACAAGTGTCACCTGGGCATGGCCATTACACCCTGTGCTATACAGGGGGATCCAGGTTAGGGCCCTTGATGGCAAAAAAGAGATATTTAAAAAATACTTACCTGGACTTACCTGGGATGGGGTCCCCAATCCTCCGGTGCCCTCTGGTGGGGGTGTTTCTGGGGCTTGGGGAGGGCACCTGTGAACCCATTCCATGGTGTCCACAGGTCCCCTAATGCCTGGTCTGACCCAGGTGTTATTTAATGCGTCATTTTAACACGGGGATAAATATGGGGCTAGCACCATTTTTTGGATGGGAACGCCTACCTTGTATCTCATTGACACAAGGTAGGTTCACTCATCCAAAAAATGGTGCAAACTCCATATTTATATTTTTACGTTATCCACATCTAATGTCAAAATACGGGAGTTTGCTCAAAATTTGTGTTAAAAAAAAATGACGCAAATTAGGCTCAAAAGGAGTATAAATATGGGCCTAAGTGTGCCAGGACACAAGAACCAAGATGGACCAGGACCTGCTGTACTAAGACTAGGAGGTTGATGGTGAAGAGAACTAGGACAAGGTGACCAGGCCAAGAGGACCAGAAATGAACACTGCCAGATAGGCCAAGACTGGGAGAATCATCAATGCCCAAAAGGCAAAGCTTATGTTAACAAGCACAATAGGACAAGAAGGACCAGTATGACCAGGACCAAGAAGACTAGGATTAGGATGACAGGTATTTTAGGTTTAGGAGAACTGCACACTGGAGAACCCACACTATAAGGAACAGGACCAAGAAGATCAGGGATAATGGGTACAGAATCCCGAGAAGGGCAAGGATTGGAAAAAACAAGAATAGAATGACCTTGTCTGGTAGTGCCAGGTAGCTGAGACCATGGACACCGGCAACCAGAGTCAAAAAGAAAAGGTATAAGAGGGCCAGGAAACAAAGGTCTATGAGAACCAGGAAGAGCAGGGCAAAAAGGATCAGGACCTTGAGTACCAGCATAAAGTGGATCAGGTTCATGGATATCAGGACCAGAATGATCACGGCCAGAAGGTGCAGGCTACTGAGCTAGGAACAGGGTTGCCAGGAAAATGAGCAGCAAAAAGTCCAGGCTTAGGATGACCAGATAAAGGAAGGTCATGTTGAGGTTGTGTAGAAACCTAAGGACAAGGAGCAGGAAGACCAGGGTCAGGAGGTTCAGGGACAGATCTAAGAAGACCAGATCCAGGCCACTGGGGGCAAGGGGGCAGAATAAAAAAGGAAGATGAGAGGATGAGTACCATGAATACCAGGAGGACCAGAGCCAGGAGAATTAGAAGGCTCAGCACCAACAGGAACGGATCTAGGTGTGCCAGAGGCATCATGACCATAGCATCAGGGCCCGAGTACCAAGTGGAGCATAAAGACCAGGACCGGGGGGTAGCAAGAACAGGGTGAGGAAGATCATGAGGAGCAGACAGCCAAAGCTAGGAAGACTAACGTTACTGGATCTGGATGTCTGGGAGGACCAGGACATAAATGACAAGGTTCAGAAGGTCCCAAACAAAGAGAACCAGGACCAAGAGGGTCCAAACAATTGGGTGCAGTGCCAGAAGGACCACAAGGAAATTACTTATGGCCAGGAGGACAAGGATGATCCAAACCCAGAAGGCAAGGGCTTAAATGGTAAGGGCTAAGAGGGCCAGAGCACAAGAGGCCAGGTAGACCTAGGTGACTAGCTGTACCGGGAACTGAAGTACTGGGATTCAGATGACCAGGGTGAGAAGGATCAGAAGGAGTAAGTCAAATGGACGAGTGTCCATAGGATCAGGAAAGAAAAAGAAGAGCTAGAAGAAGGAGGCCTGAAAGGACCATGATGGTCAGGAGGACTAGAATCAAGATGATTAGGCATACAAAGACCTAAACATGGGCAAACAGAAACAAAAGGATCAAGTCTACTGGGCACAAAACCAGGAAGAGAACACGGACTGGAGGACCAAGAATAGTAAGACCGTTGCTAGGCAAACTAGACTGCAAGTGAGGAACTCTAGGAGAACAGGCCCCTAAATAAGCAAGAGGAGGTGTCCAGACAACCATAGCCAGCAGGATAACAGCAAAGAGTACCGGGTAAAGGAGGACCAGTAGGACTACAACCAAGGGGAGATGAAAGCTCAGTCCACGGAGGCCCAGCAGTATCAGGACATGGCATACCAAGACAAGCAGGATCAGAGGGCCATGACAGGGAAGGCCAGGATGACAGGAACCATGGTGACCAGGCCTGGTGGCTAAGAACAGGATAACTGAACAAGGAGGATCAGGACAAAGTGGACAAGTTAGTCCAGGATGACAACAAGCAGGAGGACCAGGGCTAAGAGTATCATGATAGATTGGCGGAGTACCAGGAGAGCTAATCAGGTCAGGATCAGGTGGACTAGAGGCATTAAGGCCAGATAAGATGGAGGAGAATTATGTGACCTAGAAGGATCAAAATAAGCAGGACCTGGAACAGGGCTCGAATGACCAA
Organism: Pleurodeles waltl; assembly: GCF_031143425.1. Taxonomy (NCBI): domain Eukaryota; kingdom Metazoa; phylum Chordata; class Amphibia; order Caudata; family Salamandridae; genus Pleurodeles; species Pleurodeles waltl. Next base: position 358,239,236 of record NC_090450.1, on the reverse strand, counting down.
AGAGGTCACAACCAAGAGGGCCAGGACTCGAAGTCCCAAGTGAAACAGGAGGATTAGTAACTAGGGTATTAGGACCAGGCTAGTGAGGATCAGCTGAACTAGGAGAACCAGAGCCAATCGAACCGATGGGAGACCAGACCAGAACCAAAATGACCAGGCTCAGCCCAAAAAGACCTACAAAAGGGGAGGAGGACCAATAGGCACAGTACCAGGTAGACCACAAGGACCAGGGCAGGTAAAGTCAGGATGACACAATCCTGGAAGACTAGGAATGCCAGCCATAGGAGAACAAGGACAACAGGGCTAGGTGGATAAGGACCAGCAATCCAGCAGGACCAGGGTAAGGATCAGTAGTACCACTATCAGAAGGCTCAGCAAGGGCTAACAATTGATCCAGTAGCAGGGCCATATAGACCAGGGTCAGGAAGGCCTACAACCAGGAGCACCAGATTCAGGAAACCAGGAGCACGGTGACTAGAACTAATTAGACCAGTGTCAGGATGAGAATCATGAGATCAAAAACTGCCCGGACGTGGAAAAAAATGGAAGACCAGGAGGATACCAATGTGAGTCTAGGCCACTCTAAACCTTTGCGCAAAATGTCCCTCTAAGCAGGGTCGGCCCCACATACTTTTTGATTTTCTTCCCCTACTTTTTCTGAATTTGTTTTTGTTGACTTAAAGACTCTGCACACTTTACCACTGCTAACCAGTGCTAAAATGTGTGTGTGATCTCCTTAAAATGTGACAACATTGGCTTATCACCATTTGACATATTTAGGCTCTTATTTATACTTTTTGACGCAAACCAGTACCGGTGCTGGTTTGCGTCAAAAAATTTACCACCGGCTAACGCCAGTCCTAAACACCATGCGGGGGCCTTATTTAAGGATTGACGTCAGCAGGCACTGCGGGCTGGTCAGAGTAAAAAAAAATGACTCAAACCAGGAAGCGCCAGCGTAGGGGAAAATGGGGGTTGTGCGCGAAAAATGGTGCAAGTCAGGTTTGAGTCAAAAATCATGGCTCAAACTGGACTTGCGCCATTTTTTGACGCACAACCCCCATTGAAATGACTCTTGTCTTAGCAAAGACAGGAGTCATGCCCCCTTGCCCAATGGCCATGCCCAGGGGACTTCTGTCCCCTGGGCATGGCCATTGGGCACAGTGGCATGTATGCCACTTTCACAAAAAAATAAAAAAAATTACCTCAACTTACCTTGGATGGGTTCCCCTATCCATGGGTGTCCTCCTGGGGTGAGGGAGGGTGGCAGAGGGTGTCCCTGGGGGCAGGGAAGGGCACTTCTGGACTGCTTCCATGGTCTGAGACCATGGAGGTGAGCCCACAGGTCCCTTAATGTCTGCCCTCACCCAGGCATTAAGGCCCACCCCCTTGTGTGCGTCAAAATGATGCAGGAGTATAAATAAGGCACACAGGCCTTAAAGTCATTTTTTGGACTGGAACACCTACCTTGCATGTCATTAACGCAAGGCAGTTTCCCGCATCTAAAAAATGCCGCACATGGAGTTTTTTTGACACCCGCGGGGTCGGGCGTCATAGTTTAAATAAGGGGCAAGGTTTGACGCACATTAGGCGCAAACAGAGTATAAATATGCCCCTTAATTTTTATAAGTCACAAGTAAAGTGCAGTGCATGTGCCCAGGGCCTGTAAATGAAATGCTACTAGTAGGCCTGCTTTAGCAACACAAAATGATGATGGACAGAAGGCTGAACAATGCAAACACTCATCCCCAGTCACAGATCTGGGTTTAATCCATCATTCTTTTGCTCACCAGGCCACCCCAATTTGGAACCAGCCATATGCAAATCAGTTTTGACCCTGTTCCTCAGGGGAACAGTTCAGACCGAACTGCCAGGCCAGGTCCTCCCTGGACCGGAAACAAGCATCCTGGAACCACTCTCAGAGTATCATCTTTCATCAGCCAGGCTAGTACAGGATCCATGTCTGAGCATACCCTTCCCACTTAGGGCAACTTTAGCAACGCAAAAAGATGATGGACGGAGTGCTGAACAATGCAAACACTCACCCCCAGTCACAGACTTGAGTTTAATCCATCATTCTTTTGCTCTTCATGCCACCCCAGCTTGGACCCAGCCATATGGAAATCAGTCTTGACCCTGCTCCTCATGGGAACAGTCCAGCCCACACTGCCAGGATATCACCCTTCATTAGCCAGGCTAGCTTGAATCCAGTGGCACAGTGAGCATGTCTGGGCATACCCTTCCCACCTAGAACAACTTTAGCAACATAAAAAGATGATGAATGGAGTGCTAAAGAATGCAATCACTCACCCCCAGTCACAGATCTGGGTTTAATCCATTGTTCTTTTGCTCTTCTTGCCACCACAGTTTGGACCCAACCGTATGCAAATCAGTCTTGACCCTGTTCCTCATAGGAACAGCCTGGCATCAAAATGCCAGGCCAAGTCATTGCTGGACTTGAAACAAGCATTCTGGGATCACTCTCAGAGCATCACCCTTCATCAGCCAGGATAGCTTGAATCCAGTAGCACAGTGAGCATGGGATCCACGTCTGGACATACCCTTCCCACTTAGGGCAAGTTTAGCAATACAAAAGGATGATGGGTTGTAGGAAAGTACCATCTTGCCTGGCATGTTACCCCCATTTTTCACTGTATATATGTTGTTTTGGTTGTATGTGTCACTGGGACCCTGGTAACCCAGGGCCCCAGTGCTCATAAGTGTGCCTGAATGTGTTACCTGTGTAGTGACTAACTGTCTCACTGAGGCTCTGCTAATCAGAACCTCAGTGGTTATGCTCTCTCATTTCTTTCCAAATTGTCACTGACAGGCTAGTGACCATTTTTCCCAATTTACATTGGCTTACTGGAACACCCTTATAATTCCCTAGTATATGGTACTGAGGTACCCAGGGTATTGGGGTTCCAGGAGATCCCTATGGGCTGCAGCATTTCTTTTGCCACCCATAGGGAGCTCTGACAATTCTTACACAGGCCTGCCACTGCAGCCTGAGTGAAATAACGTCCACGTTATTTCACAGCCATTTTACACTGCACTTAAGTAACTTATGAGTCACCTATATGTCTAACCTTTACCTGGTAAAGGTTAGGTGCAAAGTTACTTAGTGTGAGGGCACCCTGGCACTAGCCAAGGTGCCCCCACATTGTTCAGAGCCAATTCCCTGAACTTTGTGAGTGCGGGGACACCATTACACGCGTGCACTACATATAGGTCACTACCTATTTGTAGCTTCACAATGGTAACTCCGAATATGGCCATGTAACATGTCTAAGATCATGGAATTGCCCCCTCTATGCCATCCTGGCATTGTTGGTACAATTCCATGATCCCAGTGGTCTGTAGCACAGACCCTGGTACTGCCAAACTGCCCTTCCTGGGGTTTCACTGCAGCTGCTGCTGCTGCCAACCCCTCAGACAGGCATCTGCCCTCCTGGGGTCCAGCCAGGCCTGGCCCAGGATGGCAGAACAAAGAACTTCCTCTGAGAGAGGGTGTGACACCCTCTCCCTTTGGAAAATGGTGTGAAGGCAGGGGAGGAGTAGCCTCCCCCAGCCTCTGGAAATGCTTTGTTGGGCACAGATGTGCCCAATTCTGCATAAGCCAGTCTACACCGGTTCAGGAGACCCCTTAGCCCTGCTCTGGCGCGAAACTGGACAAAGGAAAGGGGAGTAACCACTCCCCTGACCTGCACCTCCCCTGGGAGGTGTCCAGAGCTCCTCCAGTGTGCTCCAGACCTCTGCCATCTTGGAAACAGAGGTGCTGCTGGCACACTGGACTGCTCTGAGTGGCCAGTGCCACCAGGTGACGTCAGAGACTCCTGCTGATAAGCTCCTTCAGGTGTTAGTAGCCTATCCTCTCTCCTAGGTAGCCAAACCCTCTTTTCTGGCTATTTAGGGTCTCTGTCTCTGGGGAAACTTCAGATAACGAATGCAAGAGCTCATCCGAGTTCCTCTGCATCTCTATCTTCACCTTCTGCCAAGGAATCGACTGCTGACCGCGCTGGAAGCCTGCAAAACTGCAACATAGTAGCAAAGACGACTACTGCAACTCTGTAACGCTGATCCTGCCGCCTTCTCGACTGTTTTCCTGCGTGTGCATGCTGTGGGGGTAGTCTGCCTCCTCTCTGCACCAGAAGCTCCGAAGAAATCTCCTGTGGGTCGACGGAATCTTCCCCCTGCAACCGCAGGCACCAAAAAGCTGCATTACCGGTCCCTTGGGTCTCCTCTCAGCACGACGAGCGAGGTCCCTCGAATCCAGCGACTCTGTCCAAGTGACCACCACAGTCCAGTGACTCTTCAGTCCAAGTTTGGTGGAGGTAAGTCCTTGCCTCACCTCGCTGGGCTGCATTGCTGATAACCGCGACTTTTGCAGCTACTCCGGCCCCTGTGCACTTCTGGCGGAAATCCTTTGTGCACAGCCAAGCCTGGGTCCACGGCACTCTAACCTGCATTGCACGACTTTCTAAGTTGGTCTCCGGCGACGTGGGACTCCTTTGTGCGACTTCGAGTGAGCACCATTTCACGCATCCTTGTAGTGCCTGTTTCTGGCACTTCTCCGGGTGCTACCTGCTGCTGAGAGGGTTCCTTGTCTTGCTCGACGTCCCCTCTCTCTCCTGGTCCAATTTGCGACCTCCTGGTCCCTACAGGGCCACAGCAGCGTCCAAAAACGCTAACCGCACGATTTGCAGCTAGCAAGGCTTGTTGGCGTTCTTTCGGCGGGAAAACACTTCTGCACGACTCTCTACGGCGAGCGGGATCCGTCCACCAAAGGGGAAGTCTCTAGCCCTTTTCGTTCCTGCAGAAACCTCAGCTTCTTCTGTCCAGTAGAAGCTTCTTTGCACCCGCAGCTGGCATTTCCTGGGCATTTGCCCATCTCCGACTTGCTTGTGACTTTTGGACTTGGTCCCCTTGTTCCACAGGTACCCTAGATTGGAAATCCACAGTTGTTGCATTGTTGGTTTGTGTCTTTCCTGCATTATTCCTCTAACACGACTTCTTTGTCCTTAGGGGAACTTTAGTGCACTTTGCACTCACTTTTCAGGGTCTTGGGGAGGGTTATTTTTCTAACTCTCACTATTTTCTAATAGTCCCAGCGACCCTCTACAAGGTCACATAGGTTTGGGGTCCATTCGTGGTTCGCATTCCACTTTTGGAGTATATGGTTTGTGTTGCCCCTATCCCTATGTTTCCCCATTGCATCCTATTGTAACTATACATTGTTTGCACTGTTTTCTAAGACTATACTGCATATTTTTGCTATTGTGTATATGTATCTTGTGTATATTTCCTATCCTCTCACTGAGGGTACACTCTGAGATACTTTGGCATATTGTCATAAAAATAAAGTACCTTTATTTTTAGTATAACTGTGTATTGTGTTTTCTTATGATATTGTGCATATGACACTAAGTGGTACTGTAGTAGCTTCACACGTCTCCTAGTTCAGCCTAAGCTGCTCTGCTAAGCTACCATTATCTATCAGCCTAAGCTGCTAGACACCCTATACACTAATAAGGGATAACTGGGTCTGGTGCAAGGTGCAAGTACCCCTTGATACTCACTACAAGCCAGTCCAGCCTCCTACATTGGTTGTGCAGCGGTGGGATAAGTGCTTTGAGACTACTTACCACTCTTGTCATTGTACTTTTCATAAGACAAAAATATACAAAACAAGGTCAGTGTATATACACATAGCCAAAAAGTTTAGCATTTCCTCTTTTCACTCTTTTCTAAGTGCTGAAAAGTACTTCTAACTTTCTAAAAAGTTCTAAAAAGTTTAAAAAGTTTTTTTTCTCTGTCTTTTTAAAAGCTCTGACAAACTTTTTATCTTTTACTATCACTTTAACTCTCTCCAAAAATGTCTGGCACAGGCCAAAATGTTGATCTGTCCAAACTTGCATATGATCACCTTAGCTGGAAAGGAGCAAGGAATCTCTGCATAGAGAGAGGTTTGAGTGTAGGGAAAAATCCTTCCTTAGAACTGTTAATTAACATGCTTAGAGTACAGGATAAGGCCATAAGTGCCCAATCTGTAGAAAAAGTAGCTAATGGTTCTCAATCAGATCCAGGGACTCCCCCAGGAAAAGATTCAGGAAATAAACTTCCTAGCCTGCCCATTACTAGACAGTCTAGCATAGTTGGTAATGATGATGAGCCACACCATAGAAATAGTGTTGTCTCACATCATAGCAAAAGCATTTATTCTCACCATACTGGTAGTGATGTTTCTGTTAGCCAAGCTGTTAGGGTGGCTTCTGTAAGGGACAGGTCTCCTTCTGTCCATTCTCACCATACTTCTGCTTCAAAGCATGTCCCTCCCACCCACCCTAATGACAGATTGTTAGAAAGGGAGCTCAATAGATTGAGAGTGGAACAAACCAGACTGAAGCTCAAGAAGCAACAGCTGGATTTGGATAGACAGACTTTAGAAGTAGAGAAGGAGAGACAGAAACTGGGTTTAGAAACCCATGGTGGCAGCAGCAGTATTCCCCATAGTCATCCTGCAAAAGAGCATGATTCCAGGAATCTGCACAATATAGTTCCCCCTTACAAGGAGGGGGATGACATTAACAAGTGGTTTGCTGCACTTGAGAGGGCCTGTGTTGTACAGGATGTCCCTCAAAGGCAGTGGGCTGCTATCCTATGGCTATCATTTAGTGGAAAAGGTAGGGATATGCTCCTTTCTGTGAAAGAAAATGATGCTAATAATTTACAAGTTCTTAAGAATGCACTCCTGGATGGTTATGACTTAACCACTGAACAATACAGGATAAAGTTCAGAGAGACCAAAAAGGAGTCTTCACAAGACTGGGTTGATTTCATTGACCATTCAGTGAAGGCCTTGGAGGGGTGGTTACATGGCAGTAAGGTTACTGACTTTGAAAGCCTGTATAACTTGATCCTGAGAGAGCATACTCTTAATAATTGTGTGTCTGATTTGTTGCACCAGTACTTGGTGGACTCTGATCTGACCTCTCCCCAAGAATTGGGAAAGAAGGCAGACAAATGGGTCAGAACAAGGGTGAACAGAAAAGTTCATACAGGGGGTGACAAAGATGGCAACAAAAAGAAGGATGGTAAGTCTTCTGACAAGGGTGGGGACAAATCTAAAAATGAGTCTTCATCAGGCCCACAAAAACACTCTGGTGGGGGTGGTGGGCCCAAATCCTCTTTTAATCAGAACAAGGAAAAGAAACCATGGTGCTATTTATGTAAAATAAAAGGCCATTGGACAACAGATCCCAGTTGTCCAAAGAAAAGCACCAATGCTCCTACCACTACAACCCCTACTGCTACCCCTAGTGTCCCTACTAATAGCAGTGGTGGTGGGAGCAAACCTACTAATAGCCAATCCAAGGGAGTAGCTGGGCTCACTATTGGTAACTTAGTTGGGGTTGGCCTTGTTAGGGAGGCCACAGAGGCTGTGTTAGTCTCTGAGGGGGCTATTGATTTAGCCACCTTAGTTGCTTGTCCCCTTAATATGGATAAGTACAAGCAGCTACCCCTAATAAATGGTGTTGAGGTTCAGGCATACAGGGACACTGGTGCCAGTGTGACTATGGTCATAGAGAAACTGGTCCACCCTGAACAACACCTACTTGGTCACCAGTACCAAGTAACCGATGCTCACAACAACACACTTAGCCACCCCATGGCTGTTGTAAATCTCAACTGGGGGGGGGGTTACTGGTCCAAAGAAAGTTGTGGTAGCTTCAGATTTACCTGTAGACTGTCTATTAGGGAATGATTTGGAGACATCAGCTTGGTCAGATGTGGAGTTGGAGGCCCATGCAGCAATGCTGGGCATCCCAGGGCATATTTTTGCTTTGACAAGGGCTCAGGCCAAAAAGCAAAAAGGACAGGGAAGCTTGGATCCTGGAACAATGGACCAAGTGCTCCCTAAAGCTAGGGCTAGTAGAAGCAAACCACTTCCTACTATCCCTCCCTCTACAGTGGATTCTACTTCTGAGGAAGAAGAATTCCCTCCCTGTGCAGAACCTACACCAGAGGAGCTGGAAGCAGACACTGCTGAGCTTTTGGGTGAAGGGGGGCCTGCCAGAGAGGAGCTGAGTGTGGCACAGCAAACCTGTCCCACATTAGAGGGTCTCAGACAGCAAGCTGTCAAACAGGCTAATGGGGATGTCAGTGACTCTCACAGAGTTTACTGGGAGGACAACCTCTTGTACACTGAGCATAGGGATCCTAAACCTGGAGCTGCCAGGAGATTAGTGATTCCTCAGGAGTACAGAAAGTTCCTCCTAACACTGGCACATGACATTCCCTTAGCTGGGCATCTGGGACAAATGAAAACTTGGGACAGGCTTGTTCCCCTGTTTCATTGGCCTAGGATGTCTGAGGACACAAAGGAATTTTGTAAGTCCTGTGAAACCTGTCAAGCCAGTGGCAAGACAGGTGGCACCCCAAAGGCACCCCTTATTCCACTGCCTGTGGTTGGGGTTCCCTTTGAAAGGGTAGGGGTTGACATAGTTGGCCTCCTTGACCCTCCTACTGCTTCAGGCAATAGGTTTATCTTGGTGGTAGTGGACCATGCCACAAGATATCCTTAAGCTATTCCTTTAAGGACCACTACAGCTCCTGCAGTGGCAAAGGCCCTCCTGGGAATATTTTCCAGGGTGGGCTTCCCAAAGGAAGTAGTATCAGACAGGGGAAGCAATTTCATGTCTGCATACTTAAAGGCCATGTGGAAGGAGTGTGGTGTAACGTACAAGTTCACAACACCCTATCATCCACAAACAAATGGACTGGTGGAGAGATTTAATAAAACTCTCAAAGGCATGATTATGGGTCTCTGTACTGCCATTTGATAAAGTTTGTTTTGACCAATGACTTTGTGTTTCACCACTGCGCATATTAGTTGCTCAATGTTCACCAGTAGCACATGGTATGTTTTGTTCAGTTTAGCCGCCTATTGGCTTTGACATGGCATTAGCCATTACTTTCTGTATTCAGTTGAGCCGCCTATGGGCTTTGACATTGCATTAGCCATTACATTCTGTATTCTGCCTATTGGCTTTGACATGCTGTATCCAGTCTAGCTGCCTATTGGCTTTGACATTGCATTCCTATTGACTTTGACATGATGTATTCAGTTTAGCTGCCTATTGACTTTGACATGCTATTAGATATTCTGCCTATTGGCTTTGACATGATATCATATATTACATTTTGTATTCAGCTCCGCTGCCTATTGGCTTTGACATGATATCATATATTACATTTTGTATTCAGCTTAACTGCCTATTGGCTTTGACATGATCTTATACATTGCATTTTGTATTCAGCTCAGCTGCCTATTGGCTTTGACATGATATTATACATTGCATTTTATATTCAGCTCAGCTGCCTATTGGCTTTGACATGATATTATACATTGCATTTTGTATTCAGCTCAGCTGCCTATGGGCTTTGACATGATATTATACATTGCATTTTGTATTCAGCTCAGCTGCCTATGGGCTTTGACATGATATTATACATTGCATTTTATATTCAGCTCAGCTGCCTATTGGCTTTGACATGACACTAGACATTGCATTTGATATTTAGGTTAGCTGCCTATTGCCTTTAACATGACATTGCATTTGATATTTAGGTTAGCTGCCCATTGCCTTTAACGTGGAGTTAGACATTGCAGTTGAGAATCCAAGCTGTATTTTTCCAAGCTGTGTTTTTGCACCAGAGAACCAAGATGTTTTGCTCTCACAGTAGACTAGACCTGATAAGAGAGAGTACATGGGTGTTGTTCTCTCTGCTTGAGCTTGGGAACAGGAGTAGTCTTGGAGACCTGGCCAGTCTCCAAAAGGCTTGCTCAGTTTCCCAGGTCTGAGAGGAGGGGGCACACCTTTGTAACGAATGTAACAGGCTGCAGAGAGTCAGATTCGAATCTGCCGGACCTCGTGCTGGAGCTTGGCGCCAGCTGCCAGCAATCCCGTGTGGGTAGATGAATCTCTCTTTCTCGCGGCTGACAGGGGTCATCAGCTTGCAGACCTTAGAAAGATGAAGCTGTAAATAATTCCCACACGGTGAAGTATTTGTTTTGCTTTGCATTCAATATCTTATAAATATAACCTGCTGTGTATATTGCAAACTGATATATTTTGTTTGATTAACGCGGACTTGAAAGCTACTAATTCGTCATACATAAAATATTGTGGTTGGGGAAGAATTAACAACAATAAAAGTCTTCTTTGACCTCAGAAGTGCATTTCTGTTGTGTTATGTTAGTGCTTAGAAACTAGATAAGAGGAAAGCACTACAATTGGTACCAGGAGTGGGGTCGGTCATTAAGAGGTGATTAAGAAGGGGTTTGACGAGTTAGTAGATTTCTAAGTGCACACTTTAAAAGTGTAATTGTTTTTTTGTTGTTTGGAGAGTTACAGAAATTGTTTTTTGTTGTTTGGAGAATCACAGTAGCACGGCAGACCATGTCATGTGTTGTTAAACTGCCTGATGGTGCTACGAAAAACTGTGAATTGTTTGTTGTTTGGAGAATCACAGTAGCACGGCAGACCATGTCATGTGTTGTTAAACTGCCTGATGGTGCTAAGAAAAACTGTGAATTGTTTTCTGTTTGGGGAATTACAGAAGAAAATGCATGTGTAGAAAACGTGTGTTTTGGAAGTAATGATGACAGAAAGGTCTGGATACCTTTATCTGCTTACAGAGAAATGCAGGAGAAATGTAGGCAGTTGGAACATGAAAATAGGAATTTACGTGAGCAAATTAGCCCGACTGAAAGTTATAAAAGGGCTGTTTTTGAAGAATCTTTCTTGTCCCATTCCAGTAATGAGGGGGTTAAGACAGCTCCGAGCTGCACTGAGTTTTCGTGTGAGCCAGGGTTTTTGGCAGACAAAATGCATTCCTTAACTGATAACACGGACGAGAGAGACCAGAATGTGATTTACGAGTTACCGTTGCAAAATGCCCAAGTAAAACGAAAGATTTTAGAGCAAGAGCCGACTTTCATTAGCTTGTTTGATTTTTGGAAAAAGAATAGCCCTCATTTGAGTGAAATCCTAACACTTTTGTATATGATCACTGTGAAAAATTATATGCAGCTGCGCGCTTGTGATTTGGCAAATGAAATAATGCAGACTTTAGGTTTCTGCGCAGTGCAAGAAGGAAATACTGATGTACATGTAATTCAAGAACAAGGGAAGAAAATAGTGCCCCTAGCTAGAATCATACAATGGATCTGGTACTTGCAAGACAGGGCTAGAGTACCACAGATAAAAGAATTACCGATGAAATTGTGTGCACCATTTGAATTCGTGTCCACTGAAGATAAAAAGCATGTTTGTTTTACTAATGATTCATTGACTGAAATGTTGTTTTCTGGCACCGTAGAAGGAACAGCGTTGTATAATGTGTGTCAGATTTTAAAGCAAGAGCTACGTGAGATGTGTCATTTTTATGCTGATTTTTGGTTCTTTGATAATGTTTTAGCCACATGGCTTGTACCTAACTGGTTCAATTACCTTGCAGATGTTAATGAGAAAAATTCAGAGAGAGAAGTGTACACCCAGAATTCTGCCTTAGTGGGGATGGCTAAGTGGGTGCCCCAGAAATGTGAACAGCTGAGAGAAAAAGCCACTTACAGGTGGGCAGAGATGAGAGAGATGCACATTCCCCTAGATTTGATAAAAACTGTGCAGCACGCACAAAAGCAATCTGTCATGCAAGCAGTCACAGAGCAGTTGGGGAGAGGAAAGTTACCAGATCAGAAATGGCAAATTGATCAGGTTTTAGGGAAAGTGATTGTTGCAAATTACCAAGGAAAAATCGAAATTATGCTGATACCTAGAAAAGAATCTGATTCATTCATACAAATTGGAGACAGAATGGCCCAACTTGACAAAAGTGCAGTGAATGGAGGTTTGGTAAAGAAGGAGTCTGCCCCAGCCCTTCTGACAGTGCAAGAAAAGGGAAGCTGTGGTGCAGCAGATAAAAACCTCAGTGCTGATGTGTGGGCTGAAGCCCCAAGTGATCCTCCAGAAGCTGCAGAAAATATAACAAAGGGCCTCAAAAACGTCCTGCTGATTATAAAACAGGGAAAGAAAGAGGAAGGGTGCAGTTTAAATGAAAAATGTTATTTGCAAGAAAAGTCATACTTGTTTCTTTTGCAGATCCTACCACGTTTCGCCACTGTCCCTGAGTGTGCTGTGTGGTCCCCCTTCCGGTGTGTGCGTGTGGGGTCGGGGAAGGGACCGAATCCCCAACCTGAACCTGGCTGAGTAAAGTGCCAGCACCATGGATCCATTTTGCGCAAACTGCGCCTTCAGTTCAAGTTCAACTTGTTTGATTGCATTCTTCCACCGGAACTAAGCTGTGTTTTTTTTTTTTCCCTTCTCGTATGGAACTCTGACTTTTGCTTACCTTCCAGCAAACCTTTCAGGTGGACCGTGCCTCTTTACATGAGCAGAACTCATGCCACATCAAATTGCTAACACTGTTGAATTAGAGACTCATTCAGAGTATAAAAATTGCCCAGTCTTTTTTATGTAGATGTATCTGATGTGAAAGGTTATGAGATCAATGTGTTAATTCACTTCTATTGCTTTACAGGGATTGCTTTGATCATTCAAATCTGACTTACTGATAATGTTTTTTTTTTTGTGCCGATGTTTTTTGTTTTTGTTTGAAACAAGAGATATGTGAAACAAAAATTCAATGGTCAAAGGGCGGAATGTACTGCCATTTGATAAAGTTTGTTTTGACCAATGACTTTGTGTTTCACCACTGCGCATATTAGTTGCTCAATGTTCACCAGTAGCACATGGTATGTTTTGTTCAGTTTAGCCGCCTATTGGCTTTGACATGGCATTAGCCATTACTTTCTGTATTCAGTTGAGCCGCCTATGGGCTTTGACATTGCATTAGCCATTACATTCTGTATTCTGCCTATTGGCTTTGACATGCTGTATCCAGTCTAGCCGCCTATTGGCTTTGACATTGCATTCCTATTGACTTTGACATGATGTATTCAGTTTAGCTGCCTATTGACTTTGACATGCTATTAGATATTCTGCCTATTGGCTTTGACATGATATCATATATTACATTTTGTATTCAGCTCCGCTGCCTATTGGCTTTGACATGATATCATATATTACATTTTGTATTCAGCTTAACTGCCTATTGGCTTTGACATGATCTTATACATTGCATTTTGTATTCAGCTCAGCTGCCTATTGGCTTTGACATGATATTATACATTGCATTTTATATTCAGCTCAGCTGCCTATTGGCTTTGACATGATATTATACATTGCATTTTGTATTCAGCTCAGCTGCCTATGGGCTTTGACATGATATTATACATTGCATTTTGTATTCAGCTCAGCTGCCTATGGGCTTTGACATGATATTATACATTGCATTTTATATTCAGCTCAGCTGCCTATTGGCTTTGACATGACACTAGACATTGCATTTGATATTTAGGTTAGCTGCCTATTGCCTTTAACATGACATTGCATTTGATATTTAGGTTAGCTGCCCATTGCCTTTAACGTGGAGTTAGACATTGCAGTTGAGAATCCAAGCTGTATTTTTCCAAGCTGTGTTTTTGCACCAGAGAACCAAGATGTTTTGCTCTCACAGTAGACTAGACCTGATAAGAGAGAGTACATGGGTGTTGTTCTCTCTGCTTGAGCTTGGGAACAGGAGTAGTCTTGGAGACCTGGCCAGTCTCCAAAAGGCTTGCTCAGTTTCCCAGGTCTGAGAGGAGGGAGCACACCTTTGTAACGAATGTAACAGGCTGCAGAGAGTCAGATTCGAATCTGCCGGACCTCGTGCTGGAGCTTGGCGCCAGCTGCCAGCAATCCCGTGTGGGTAGATGAATCTCTCTTTCTCGCGGCTGACAGGGGTCATCAGCTTGCAGACCTTAGAAAGATGAAGCTGTAAATAATTCCCACACGGTGAAGTATTTGTTTTGCTTTGCATTCAATATCTTATAAATATAACCTGCTGTGTATATTGCAAACTGATATATTTTGTTTGATTAACGCGGACTTGAAAGCTACTAATTCGTCATACATAAAATATTGTGGTTGGGGAAGAATTAACAACAATAAAAGTCTTCTTTGACCTCAGAAGTGCATTTCTGTTGTGTTATGTTAGTGCTTAGAAACTAGATAAGAGGAAAGCACTACAGTCTCCCTGAAAAACTCCGCAGGAGATGGGATATCCTTCTACCATGCCTCCTTTTTGCCTACAGGGAGGTACCCCAGAAAGGAGTGGGCTTCAGCCCCTTTGAACTTCTTTTTGGACACCCTGTTAGGGGTCCACTCACATTTGTAAAGGAGGGTTGGGAACAACCTTTAAAAGCTCCTAAGCAGGATATTGTGGATTATGTACTTGGCCTCAGATCAAGGATGGCTGAGTACATGAAAAAGGCCAGTAAAAACCTTCAGGCCAGCCAAGAGCTCCAAAAGCAATGGCATGATCAGAAGGCTGTTTTGGTTCAGTACCAACCAGGGCAGAAAGTGTGGGTCTTGGAGCCTGTGGCCCCAAGAGCACTCCAAGATAAATGGAGTGGACCCCACACAATTGTTGAAAAGAAGGGAGAAGTCACCTATTTACTTGACTTAGGCACTGCCAGGAGTCCCCTTAGGGTGCTCCATGTCAACCGCCTGAAACCCTACTATGACAGGGCTGATCTCACCCTGCTCATGGCAACAGATGAGGGACAGGAAGAAGACAGTGATCCTCTACCTGATCTCTTCTCTTCCACAGATCAAGATGCTCTTGTGGAAGGTGTAGTTTTGGCTGATTGTCTTACTGCTGAGCAGAAAGACAATTGCATAAATCTCCTAGATCAATTCTCTGAACTCTTCTCTACTGTGCCAGGTACCACTTCTTGGTGTGAGCACACTATAGATACTGGAGACAGTTTACCTGTCAAAAGTAAGATCTATAGGCAGCCTGACTGTAGGAAAGTACCATCTTGCCTGGCATGTTACCCCCATTTTTCACTGTATATATGTTGTTTTAGTTGTATGTGTCACTGGGACCCTGGTAACCCAGGGCCCCAGTGCTCATAAGTGTGCCTGAATGTGTTACCTGTGTAGTGACTAACTGTCTCACTGAGGCTCTGCTAATCAGAACCTCAGTGGTTATGCTCTCTCATTTCTTTCCAAATTGTCACTGACAGGCTAGTGACCATTTTTTACCAATTTACATTGGCTTACTGGAACACCCTTATAATTCCCTAGTATATGGTACTGAGGTACCCAGGGTATTGGGGTTCCAGGAGATCCCTATGGGCTGCAGCATTTCTTTTGCCACCCATAGGGAGCTCTGACAATTCTTACACAGGCCTGCCACTGCAGCCTGAGTGAAATAACGTCCACGTTATTTCACAGCCATTTTACACTGCACTTAAGTAACTTATAAGTCACCTATATGTCTAACCTTTACCTGGTAAAGGTTGGGTGCAAAGTTACTTAGTGTGAGGGCACCCTGGCACCAGCCAAGGTGCCCCCACATTGTTCAGAGCCAATTCACTGAACTTTGTGAGTGCGGGGACACCATTACACGCGTGCACTACATATAGGTCACTACCTATATGTAGCTTCACCATGGTAACTCCGAATATGGCCATGTAACATGTCTATGATCATGGAATTGCCCCCTCTATGCCATCCTGGCATTGTTGGTACAATTCCATGATCCCAGTGGTCTGTAGCACAGACCCTGGTACTGCCAGACTGCCCTTCCTGGGGTTTCACTGCAGCTGCTGCTGCTGCCAACCCCTCAGACAGGCAGCTGCCCTCCTGGGGTCCAGCCAGGCCTGGCCCAGGATGGCAGAACAAAGAACTTCCTCTGAGAGAGGGTGTGACACCCTCTCCCTTTGGAAAATGGTGTGAAGGCAGGGGAGGAGTAGCCTCCCCCAGCCTCTGGAAATGCTTTGTTGGGCACAGATGTGCCCAATTCTGCATAAGCCAGTCTACACCGGTTCAGGGACCCCTTAGCCCCTGCTCTGGCGCGAAACTGGACAAAGGAAAGGGGAGTGACCACTCCCCTGACCTGCACCTCCCCTGGGAGGTGTCCAGAGCTCCTCCAGTGTGCTCCAGACCTCTGCCATCTTGGAAACAGAGGTGCTGCTGGCACACTGGACTGCTCTGAGTGGCCAGTGCCACCAGGTGACGTCAGAGACTCCTGCTGATAGGCTCCTTCAGGTGTTAGTAGCCTTTCCTCTCTCCTAGGTAGCCAAACCCTCTTTTCTGGCTATTTAGGGTCTCTGTCTCTGGGGAAACTTTAGATAACGAATGCATGAGCTCAGCCGAGTTCCTCTGCATCTCCCTCTTCACCTTCTGATAAGGAAACGACCGCTGACCGCGCTGGAAGCCTGCAAACCTGCAACATAGTAGCAAAGACGACTACTGCAACTCTGTAACGCTGATCCTGCCGCCTTCTCGACTGTTTTCCTGCTTGTGCATGCTGTGGGGGTAGCCTGCCTCCTCTCTGCACCAGAAGCTCCGAAGAAATCTCCCGTGGGTCGACGGAATCTTCCCCCTGCAACCGCAGGCACCAAAAAGCTGCATTACCGGTCCCTTGGGTCTCCTCTCAGCACAACGAGCGAGGTCCCTCGAATCCAGCGATGCTGTCCAAGTGACCCCCACAGTCCAGTGACTCTTCAGCCCAAGTTTGGTGGAGGTAAGTCCTTGCCTCACCTCGCTGGGCTGCATTGCTGGGAACCGCGACTTTGCAGCTACTCCGGCCCCTGTGCACTTCCGGCGGAAATCCTTCATGCACAGCCAAGCCTGGCTCCACGGCACTCTAACCTGCATTGCACGACTTTCTAAGTTGGTCTCCGGCGACGTGGGACTCCTTTGTGCAACTTCGGCAAGCACCGTTTCACGCATCCTCGTAGTGCCTGTTTCTGGCACTTCTCCGGGTGCTACCTGCTTCAGTGAGGGCTCTTTGTCTTGCTCGACGTCCCCTCTCTCTGCAGGTCCAATTTGCGACCTCCTGGTCCCTCCTGGGCCCCAGCAGTGTCCAAAAACGCCAAACGCACGATTTGCGTGTAGCAAGGCTTGTTGGCCTCCTTCTGGCGGGAAAACACTTCTGCACGACTCTTCAAGGCGAGAGAAATCCGTCCACCGAAGGGGAAGTCTCTAGCCCTTTTCGTTCCTGCAGAAACCTCAGCTTCTTCTGTCCAGTCGAAGCTTCTTTGCACCCGCAGCTGGCATTTCCTGGGCATCTGCCCATCTCCGACTTGCTTGTGACTTTTGGACTTGGTCCCCTTGTTCCACAGGTACCCTAGATTGGAAATCCACAGTTGTTGCATTGCTGGTTTGTGTCTTTCCTGCATTATTCCTCTAACACGACTATTTTGTCCTTAGGGGAACTTTAGTGCACTTTGCACTCACTTTTCAGGGTCTTGGGGAGGGTTATTTTTCTAACTCTCACTATTTTCTAATAGTCCCAGCGACCCTCTACAAGGTCACATAGGTTTGGGGTCCATTCGTGGTTCGCATTCCACTTTTGGAGTATATGGTTTGTGTTGCCCCTATCCCTATGTTTCCCCATTGCATCCTATTGTAACTATACATTGTTTGCACTGTTTTCTAAGACTATACTGCATATTTTTGCTATTGTGTATATATATCTTGTGTATATTTCCTATCCTCTCACTGAGGGTACACTCTAAGATACTTTGGCATATTGTCATAAAAATAAAGTACCTTTATTTTTAGTATAACTGTGTATTGTGTTTTCTTATGATATTGTCCATATGACACTAAGTGGTACTGTAGTAGCTTAACACGTCTCCTAGTTCAGCCTAAGCTGCTCTGCTAAGCTACCATTATCTATCAGCCTAAGCTGCTAGACACCCTATACACTAATAAGGGATAACTGGGCCTGGTGCAAGGTGCAAGTACCCCTTGGTACTCACTACAAGCCAGTCCAGCCTCCTACATTGGTTGTGCAGTGGTGGGATAAGTGCTTGAGACTACTTACCACTCTTGTCATTGTACTTTTCATAAGAGAAAAATATACAAAACAAGGTCAGTGTATATACACATAGCCAAAAAGTTTTGCATTTCCTCTTTTCACTCTTTTCTAAGTGCTGAAAAGTACTCCTAAACTTTCAAAAAGTTCTTAAAAGTTTAAAAAGTTTTTTTTCGGTCTTTCCAAAAAGTTCTGAAAACTTTTTTCTCTTTTTCTATCACTTTAACTCTCTCTAAAAAATGTCTGGTACAGGCCAAAATGTTGAACTGTCCAAAATTGCATATGATCACCTTAGCTGGAAAGGAGCAAGGAGTCTCTGCATAGAGAGAGGTTTGAGTGTAGGGAAGAATCCTTCCTTAGAGCTGTTAATTAATATGATTAGAGTATAGGATAAGGCCATAAGTGCCCAATCTGGTGAAAAAGTAGCTAATGGTTCTCAATCTGATCCAGGGACTCCCCCAGGAAAAGGTTCAGGAAAGAAACTTCTCAGCCTGCCCATTACTAGACAGTCTAGCATAGTTGGTACAGAGGTTGAATCACACCATACTGATGGTGTGCTCTCACATTATGCTGGTAGCCAAGCTGTTAGGGTGCCCTCTGTAAGGGACAGGTCTCATTCTGTTCATTCCCATCATACCTCTGTATCTAGAAATGTCCCTCCCACCCACCCTGATTACAGATTGTTAGAAAGGGAGCTCAATAGATTGAGAGTGGAACAAACCAGACTGAAGCTCAAGAAGCAACAGCTGGATTTGGATAGACAGTCTTTAGAATTAGAGAAGGAAAGACAGAAGTTGGGTTTAGATACCCATGGTGGCAGCAGCAGTATTCCCGATAGTCATCCTGTAAAAGAGCATGATTCCAGGAATCTGCACAAGATAGTTCCCCCTTATAAGGAGGGGGATGACATTAACAAGTGGTTTGCTGCACTTGAGAGGGCCTGTGCTGTACAGGATGTCCCTCAAAAGCAGTGGGC
Source organism: Pleurodeles waltl (assembly GCF_031143425.1). Classification (NCBI taxonomy): domain Eukaryota; kingdom Metazoa; phylum Chordata; class Amphibia; order Caudata; family Salamandridae; genus Pleurodeles; species Pleurodeles waltl. The sequence continues at coordinate 358,220,263 of NC_090450.1, read as the reverse complement.
TGCTATCCTATGGCTATCATTTAGTGGAAAAGGTAGGGATAGGCTCCTTACAGTGAAAGAAAATGATGCCAATAATTTCCAAGTTCTTAAGAATGCACTCCTGGATGGTTATGGCTTAACCACTGAACAGTACAGGATAAAGTTCAGAGAGACCAAAAAGGAGTCTTCACAAGACTGGGTTGATTTCATTGACCATTCAGTGAAGGCCTTGGAGGGGTGGTTACATGGCAGTAAAGTTACTGATTATGACATCCTGTATAACTTAATCCTGAGAGAGCATATTCTTAATAATTGTGTGTCTGATTTGTTGCACCAGTACTTGGTGGACTCTGATCTGACCTCTCCCCAAGAATTGGGAAAGAAGGCAGACAAATGGGTCAGAACAAGAGTGAACAGAAAAGTTCATACAGGGGGTGACAAAGATGGCAACAAAAAAAAGGATGGTAAGTCTTCTGACAAGGGTGGGGACAAATCTAAAAATGAGTCTTCATCAGGCCCACAAAAACACTCTGGTGGGGGTGGTGGGCCCAAATCCTCCTTTAATCTGAACAAGGAAAAGAAACCATGGTGCTATTTATGTAAAATAAAAGGCCATTGGACAACAGATCCCAGTTGTCCAAAGAAAGGCACCACAGCTCCTACCACTACAACCCCTACTGCTACACCTAGTGTCCCTACTAATAGCAGTGGTGGTGGGAGCAAACCTACTAATAGCCAATCCAAGGGAGTAGCTGGGCTCACTTTTGGTAATTTAGTTGGGGTTGGTCTGATTAGGGAGACCACAGAGGCTACTTTAGTCTCTGAAGGGGCTATTGATTTAGCCACTTTGGTTGCTTGCCCCCATAACTTGGAGAAGTACAAGCATCTAACCCTAATAAATGGTGTTGAGGTCCAGGCCTACAGGGACACAGGTGCCAGTGTCACAATGGTGATTGAGAAACTGGTGCACCCTGAACAACACATACTTGGACACCAGTACCAAGTAACCGATGCTCACAACATAACACAAAGCCACCCCATGGCTGTTGTAAATCTCAACTGGGGGGGGGTAACTGGTCCAAAGAAAGTTGTGGTAGCTTCAGATTTACCTGTAGACTGTCTATTAGGGAATGATTTGGAGACATCAGCTTGGTCAGATGTGGAGTTGGAGGCCCATGCAGCAATGCTGGGCATCCCAGGGCATATTTTTGCTTTGACAAGGGCTCAGGCCAAAAAGCAAAAAGGACAGGGAAGCTTGGATCCTGGAACAATGGACCAAGTGCTCCCTAAAGCTAGGGCTAGTAGAAGCAAACCACTTCCTACTATCCCTCCCTCTACAGTGGATTCAACTTCTGAGGAAGAAGAATTCCCTCCCTGTGCAGAACCTACACCAGAGGAGCTGGAAGCAGACACTGCTGAGCTTTTGGGTGAAGGGGGGCCTGCCAGGGAGGAGCTGAGTGTGGCACAGCAAACCTGTCCCACATTAGAGGGTCTCAGACAGCAAGCTGTCAAACAGGCTAATGGGGATGTCAGTGACTCTCACAGAGTTTACTGGGAGGACAACCTCTTGTACACTGAGCATAGGGATCCTAAACCTGGAGCTGCCAGGAGATTAGTGATTCCTCAGGAGTACAGAAAGTTCCTCCTAACACTGGCACATGACATTCCCTTAGCTGGGCACCTGGGTCAAATGAAAACTTGGGACAGATTGGTACCATTGTTTCATTGGCCTAGGATGTCTGAGGACACAAAGGAATTTTGTAAGTCCTGTGAAACCTGTCAAGCCAGTGGCAAGACAGGTGGCACTCCAAAGGCACCCCTTATCCCACTGCCTGTGGTTGGGGTTCCCTTTGAAAGGGTAGGGGTTGACATAGTTGGCCCCCTTGACCCTCCTACTGCTTCAGGCAATAGGTTTATCTTAGTGGTAGTGGACCATGCCACAAGATATCCTGAAGCTATTCCTTTAAGGACCACTACAGCTCCTGCAGTGGCAAAGGCCCTCCTGGGAATATTTTCCAGGGTGGGCTTCCCAAAGGAAGTAGTATCAGACAGAGGAAGCAATTTCATGTCTGCATACTTAAAGGCCATGTGGAAGGAGTGTGGTGTAACGTACAAGTTCACAACACCCTATCATCCACAAACAAATGGACTGGTGGAGAGATTTAATAAAACTCTCAAAGGCATGATTATGGGTCTCCCTGAAAAACTCCGCAGGAGATGGGATATCCTTCTACCATGCCTCCTTTTTGCCTACAGGGAGGTACCCCAGAAAGGAGTGGGCTTCAGCCCCTTTGAACTTCTTTTTGGACACCCTGTTAGGGGTCCACTCACACTTGTAAAGGAGGGTTGGGAACAACCTTTAAAAGCTCCTAAGCAGGATATTGTGGATTATGTACTTGGCCTCAGATCAAGGATGGCTGAGTACATGAAAAAGGCCAGTAAAAACCTTCAGGCCAGCCAAGAGCTCCAGAAGCAATGGCATGATCAGAAGGCTGTTTTGGTTCAGTACCAACCAGGGCAGAAAGTGTGGGTCTTGGAGCCTGTGGCCCCAAGAGCACTCCAAGATAAATGGAGTGGACCCCACACAATTGTTGAAAAGAAGGGTGAAGTCACCTACTTGGTTGACTTAGGCACTGCAAGGAGTCCCCTTAGGGTTCTCCATGTCAACCGCCTGAAACCCTACTATGACAGGGCTGATCTCACCCTGCTCATGGCAACAGATGAGGGACAGGAAGAAGACAGTGATCCTCTACCTGATCTCTTCTCTTCCACAGAACAAGATGCTCTTGTGGAAGGTGTAGTTTTGGCTGATTGTCTCACTGCTGAGCAGAAAGATAATTGCATAAATCTCCTAGGACAATTTTCAGAACTCTTCTCTATTGTGCCAGGCACCACTTCTTGGTGTGAGCACACTATAGATACTGGAGACAGTTTACCTGTCAAAAGTAAGATCTATAGGCAGCCTGACCATGTCAGGGACTGCATAAAGCAAGAAGTTCAGAAAATGTTGGAACTAGGAGTGGTCGAGCACTCTGACAGTCCATGGGCTTCTCCTGTGGTACTGGTACCAAAACCCAATTCTAAAGATGGAAAGAAAGAAATGCGGTTTTGTGTAGACTATAGAGGTCTCAACTTGGTAACCAAAACTGATGCTCACCCTATACCCAGGGCAGATGAGCTCATAGATACACTGGCATCTGCCAAGTATCTAAGCACTTTTGATTTGACTGCAGGGTATTGGCAGATCAAATTGTCAGAAGATGCTAAACCTAAGACTGCATTTTCTACCATTGGAGGACATTACCAGTTTACTGTAATGCCTTTTGGTTTGAAAAATGCACCTGCCACTTTTCAGAGGTTGGTGAACACAGTCCTGCAAGGGCTGGAAGCTTTCAGTGCAGCATATTTGGACGATATAGCTGTCTTTAGCTCCAGCTGGGATGATCACCTGGTCCACCTATGGAAAGTTTTGGAGGCCCTGCAAAAGGCAGGCCTCACTATCAAGGCTTCAAAGTGCCAGATAGGGCAGGGTAAGGTGGTTTATCTGGGACACCTTGTTGGTGGGGAACAGATTGCACCACTTCAGGGGAAAATCCAAACAATTATTGATTGGGTTCCCCCTACCACTCAGACTCAGGTGAGAGCCTTCCTAGGCCTCACTGGGTATTACAGGAGGTTCATTAAGAACTATGGCTCCATTGCAGCCCCTCTTAATGACCTCACTTCCAAGAAAATGCCTAAAAAGGTATTATGGACAGCAAGCTGTCAGAAAGCTTTTGAGGAGCTGAAGCAGGCCATGTGCTCTGCACCTGTCCTGAAAAGCCCTTGTTACTCTAAAAAATTCTATGTCCAAACTGATGCATCTGAATTAGGAGTAGGGGCAGTCCTATCACAACTTAATTCTGAGGGCCAGGATCAACCTGCTGCTTTTATTAGTAGAAGGTTGACCCCTAGAGAAAAGCGTTGGTCTGCCATTGAGAGGGAGGCCTTTGCTGTGGTCTGGGCTCTGAAGAAGTTGAGGCCATACCTGTTTGGCACGCACTTCATTGTTCAGACAGACCACAAACCTCTACTTTGGCTAAAACAAATGAAAGGTGAAAATCCTAAATTGTTGAGGTGGTCCATATCCCTACAGGGAATGGACTATACAGTGGAACATAGACCTGGGAGTAGCCACTCCAATGCAGATGGACTCTCCAGATATTTCCACTTAGACAATGAAGACTCATCAGGTAATGGCTAGTCTTATTGTCCTTCGTTTGGGGGGGGTTGTGTAGGAAAGTACCATCTTGCCTGGCATGTTACCCCCATTTTTCACTGTATATATGTTGTTTTAGTTGTATGTGTCACTGGGACCCTGGTAACCCAGGGCCCCAGTGCTCATAAGTGTGCCTGAATGTGTTACCTGTGTAGTGACTAACTGTCTCACTGAGGCTCTGCTAATCAGAACCTCAGTGGTTATGCTCTCTCATTTCTTTCCAAATTGTCACTGACAGGCTAGTGACCATTTTTTACCAATTTACATTGGCTTACTGGAACACCCTTATAATTCCCTAGTATATGGTACTGAGGTACCCAGGGTATTGGGGTTCCAGGAGATCCCTATGGGCTGCAGCATTTCTTTTGCCACCCATAGGGAGCTCTGACAATTCTTACACAGGCCTGCCACTGCAGCCTGAGTGAAATAACGTCCACGTTATTTCACAGCCATTTTACACTGCACTTAAGTAACTTATAAGTAACCTATATGTCTAACCTTTACCTGGTAAAGGTTGGGTGCAAAGTTACTTAGTGTGAGGGCACCCTGGCACCAGCCAAGGTGCCCCCACATTGTTCAGAGCCAATTCACTGAACTTAGTGAGTGCGGGGACACCATTACACGCGTGCACTACATATAGGTCACTATCTATATGTAGCTTCACCATGGTAACTCCGAATATGGCCATGTAACATGCCTATGATCATGGAATTGCCCCCTCTATGCCATCCTGGCATTGTTGGTACAATTCCATGATCCCAGTGGTCTGTAGCACAGACCCTGGTACTGCCAGACTGCCCTTCCTGGGGTTTCACTGCAGCTGCTGCTGCTGCCAACCCCTCAGACAGGCAGCTGCCCTCCTGGGGTCCAGCCAGGCCTGGCCCAGGATGGCAGAACAAAGAACTTCCTCTGAGAGAGGGTGTGACACCCTCTCCCTTTGGAAAATGGTGTGAAGGCAGGGGAGGAGTAGCCTCCCCCAGCCTCTGGAAATGCTTTGTTGGGCACAGATGTGCCCAATTCTGCATAAGCCAGTCTACACCGGTTCAGGGACCCCTTAGCCCCTGCTCTGGCGCGAAACTGGACAAAGGAAAGGGGAGTGACCACTCCCCTGACCTGCACCTCCCCTGGGAGGTGTCCAGAGCTCCTCCAGTGTGCTCCAGACCTCTGCCATCTTGGAAACAGAGGTGCTGCTGGCACACTGGACTGCTCTGAGTGGCCAGTGCCACCAGGTGACGTCAGAGACTCCTGCTGATAGGCTCCTTCAGGTGTTAGTAGCCTTTCCTCTCTCCTAGGTAGCCAAACCCTCTTTTCTGGCTATTTAGGGTCTCTGTCTCTGGGGAAACTTTAGATAACGAATGCATGAGCTCAGCCGAGTTCCTCTGCATCTCCCTCTTCACCTTCTGATAAGGAAACGACCGCTGACCGCGCTGGAAGCCTGCAAACCTGCAACATAGTAGCAAAGACGACTACTGCAACTCTGTAACGCTGATCCTGCTGCCTTCTCGACTGTTTTCCTGCTTGTGCATGCTGTGGGGGTAGCCTGCCTCCTCTCTGCACCAGAAGCTCCGAAGAAATCTCCCGTGGGTCGACGGAATCTTCCCCCTGCAACCGCAGGCACCAAAAAGCTGCATTACCGGTCCCTTGGGTCTCCTCTCAGCACGACGAGCGAGGTCCCTCGAATCAAGCGACACTGTCCAAGTGACCACCACAGTCCAGTGACTCTTCAGCCCAAGTTTGGTGGAGGTAAGTCCTTGCCTCACCTCGCTGGGCTGCATTGCTGGGAACCGCGACTTTGCAGCTACTCCAGCCCCTGTGCACTTCCGGCAGAAATCCTTCGTGCACAGCCAAGCCTGGGTCCACGGCACTCTAACCTGCATTGCACGACTTTCTAAGTTGGTCTCCGGCGACGTGGGACTCCTTTGTGCAACTTCGGCGAGCACCGTTTCACGCATCCTCGTAGTGCCTGTTTCTGGCATTTCTCTGGGTGCTACCTGCTTCAGTGAGGGCTCTTTGTCTTGCTCGATGTCCCCTCTCTCTGCAGGTCCAATTTGCGACCTCCTGGTCCCTCCTGGGCCCCAGCAGCGTCCAAAAACGCTAAACGCACGATTTGCGTGTAGCAAGGCTTGTTGGCGTCCTTCCGGCGGGAAAGCACATCTGCACGACTCTCCGAGGCGAGAGAGATCCATCCACCAAAGAGAAAGTCTCTAGCCCTTTTCGTTCCTGCAGAAACCTCAGCTTCTTCTGTCCAGTCGAAGCTTCTTTGCACCCGCAGCTGGCATTTCCTGGGCATCTGCCCATCTCCGACTTGCTTGTGACTTTTGGACTTGGTCCCCTTGTTCCACAGGTACCCTAGATTGGAAATCCACAGTTGTTGCATTGCTGGTTTGTGTCTTTCCTGCATTATTCCTCTAACACGACTATTTTGTCCTTAGGGGAACTTTAGTGCACTTTGCACTCACTTTTCAGGGTCTTGGGGAGGGTTATTTTTCTAACTCTCACTATTTTCTAATAGTCCCAGCGACCCTCTACAAGGTCACATAGGTTTGGGGTCCATTCGTGGTTCGCATTCCACTTTTGGAGTATATGGTTTGTGTTGCCCCTATCCCTATGTTTCCCCATTGCATCCTATTGTAACTATACATTGTTTGCACTGTTTTCTAAGTCTATACTGCATATTTTTGCTATTGTGTATATATATCTTGTGTATATTTCCTATCCTCTCACTGAGGGTACACTCTAAGATACTTTGGCATATTGTCATAAAAATAAAGTACCTTTATTTTTAGTATAACTGTGTATTGTGTTTTCTTATGATATTGTGCATATGACACTAAGTGGTACTGTAGTAGCTTCACACGTCTCCTAGTTCAGCCTAAGCTGCTCTGCTAAGCTACCATTATCTATCAGCCTAAGCTGCTAGACACCCTATACACTAATAAGGGATAACTGGGCCTGGTGCAAGGTGCAAGTACCCCTTGGTACTCACTACAAGCCAGTCCAGCCTCCTACACTGACCATGTCAGGGACTGCATAAAGCAATAGGTCCAGAAAATGTTAGAACTAGGAGTGGTTGAGCACTCTGACAGTCCATGGGCTTCTCCTGTGGTACTGGTACCAAAACCCCATTCCAAAGATGGAAAGAAGGAAATGCGGTTTTGGGTAGACTATAGAGGTCTCAACTTGGTAACCAAAACTGATGCTCACCCTATACCCAGGGCAGATGAGCTCATAGATACACTGGCATCTGCCAAGTATCTAAGCACTTTTGACTTGACTGCAGGGTATTGGCAGATCAAATTGTCAGAAGATGCTAAACCTAAGACTGCATTTTCTACCATTGGAGGACATTACCAGTTTACTGTAATGCCTTTTGGTTTGAAAAATGCACCTGCCACTTTTCAGAGGTTGGTGAACACAGTCCTGCAAGGGCTGGAAGCTTTCAGTGCAGCATATTTGGACGATATAGCTGTCTTTAGCTCCAGCTGGGATGATCACCTGGTCCACCTATGGAAAGTTTTGGAGGCCCTGCAAAAGGCAGGCCTCACTATCAAGGCTTCAAAGTGCCAGATAGGGCAGGGTAAGGTGGTTTATCTGGGACACCTTGTTGGTGGGGAACAGATTGCACCACTTCAGGGGAAAATCCAAACAATTATTGATTGGGTTCCCCCTACCACTCAGACTCAGGTGAGAGCCTTCCTAGGCCTCACTGGGTATTACAGGAGGTTCATTAAGAACTATGGCTCCATTGCAGCCCCTCTTAATGACCTCACATCCAAGAAAATGCCTAAAAAGGTATTATGGACAGCAAACTGTCAGAAAGCTTTTGAGGAGCTGAAGCAGGCCATGTGCTCTGCACCTGTCCTGAAAAGCCCTTGTTACTCTAAAAAATTCTATGTCCAAACTGATGCATCTGAATTAGGAGTAGGGGCAGTCCTATCACAACTTAATTCTGAGGGCCAGGATCAACCTGTTGCTTTTATTAGTAGGAGGTTGACCCCTAGAGAAAAGCGTTGGTCTGCCATTGAGAGGGAGGCCTTTGCTGTGGTCTGGGCTCTGAAGAAGTTGAGGCCATACCTGTTTGGCACTCACTTCATTGTTCAGACAGACCACAAACCTCTACTTTGGCTAAAACAAATGAAAGGTGAAAATCCTAAATTGTTGAGGTGGTCCATATCCCTACAGGGAATGGACTATACAGTGGAACATAGACCTGGGAGTAGCCACTCCAATGCAGATGGACTCTCCAGATATTTCCACTTAGACAATGAAGACTCATCAGGTCATGGCTAGTCTTATTGTCCTTCGTTTGGGGGGGGGTTGTGTAGGAAAGTACCATCTTGCCTGGCATGTTACCCCCATTTTTCACTGTATATATGTTGTTTTAGTTGTATGTGTCACTGGGACCCTGGTAACCCAGGGCCCCAGTGCTCATAAGTGTGCCTGAATGTGTTACCTGTGTAGTGACTAACTGTCTCACTGAGGCTCTGCTAATCAGAACCTCAGTGGTTATGCTCTCTCATTTCTTTCCAAATTGTCACTGACAGGCTAGTGACCATTTTTACCAATTTACATTGGCTTACTGGAACACCCTTATAATTCCCTAGTATATGGTACTGAGGTACCCAGGGTATTGGGGTTCCAGGAGATCCCTATGGGCTGCAGCATTTCTTTTGCCACCCATAGGGAGCTCTGACAATTCTTACACAGGCCTGCCACTGCAGCCTGAGTGAAATAACGTCCACGTTATTTCACAGCCATTTTACACTGCACTTAAGTAACTTATAAGTCACCTATATGTCTAACCTTTACCTGGTAAAGGTTAGGTGCAAAGTTACTTAGTGTGAGGGCACCCTGGCACTAGCCAAGGTGCCCCCACATTGTTCAGAGCCAATTCCCTGAACTTTGTGAGTGCGGGGACACCATTACACGCGTGCACTACATATAGGTCACTACCTATATGTAGCTTCACAATGGTAAATCCGAATATGGCCATGTAACATGTCTAAGATCATGGAATTGCCCCCTCTATGCCATCCTGGCATTGTTGGTACAATTCCATGATCCCAGTGGTCTGTAGCACAGACCCTGGTACTGCCAAACTGCCCTTCCTGGGGTTTCACTGCAGCTGCTGCTGCTGCCAACCCCTCAGACAGGCATCTGCCCTCCTGGGGTCCAGCCAGGCCTGGCCCAGGATGGCAGAACAAAGAACTTCCTCTGAGAGAGGATGTGACACCCTCTCCCTTTGGAAAATGGTGTGAAGGCAGGGGAGGAGTAGCCTCCCCCAGCCTCTGGAAATGCTTTGTTGGGCACAGATGTGCCCAATTCTGCATAAGCCAGTCTACACCGGTTCAGGGGACCCCTTAGCCCTGCTCTGGCACAAGACTGGACAAAGGAAAGGGGAGTAACCACTCCCCTGACCTGCACCTCCCCTGGGAGGTGTCCAGAGCTCCTCCAGTGTGCTCCAGACCTCTGCCATCTTGGAAACAGAGGTGCTGCTGGCACACTGGACTGCTCTGAGTGGCCAGTGCCACCAGGTGACATCAGAGACTCCTGCTGATAAGCTCCTTCAGGTGTTAGTAACCTATCCTCTCTCCTAGGTAGCCAAACCCTCTTTTCTGGCTATTTAGGGTCTCTGTCTCTGGGGAAACTTTAGATAACGAATGCATGAGCTCAGCCGAGTTCCTCTGCATCTCTCTCTTCACCTTCTGCCAAGGAATCGACTGCTGACCGCGCTGGAAGCCTGCAAAACTGCAACATAGTAGCAAAGACGACTACTGCAACTCTGTAACGCTGATCCTGCCGCCTTCTCGACTGTTTTCCTGCGTGTGCATGCTGTGGGGGTAGTCTGCCTCCTCTCTGCACCAGAAGCTCCGAAGAAATCTCCCGTGGGTCGACGGAATCTTCCCCCTGCAACCGCAGGCACCAAAAAGCTGCATTACCGGTCCCTTGGGTCTCCTCTCAGCACGACGAGCGAGGTCCCTCGAATCCAGCGACTCTGTCCAAGTGACCCCCACAGTCCAGTGACTCTTCAGTCCAAGTTTGGTGGAGGTAAGTCCTTGCCTCACCTCGCTGGGCTGCATTGCTGGGAACCGTGACTTTTGCAGCTACTCCGGCCCCTGTGCACTTCCGGCGGAAATCCTTTGTGCACAGCCAAGCCTGGGTCCACGGCACTCTAACCTGCATTGCACGACTTTCTAAGTTGGTCTCCGGCGACGTGGGACTCCTTTGTGCGACTTCGGGTGAGCACCGTTTCACGCATCCTCGTAGTGCCTGTTTCTGGCACTTCTCTGGGTGCTACCTGCTGCTGAGAGGGCGCCTTGTCTTGCTCGACGTCCCCTCTCTCACCTGGTCCAATTTGCGACCTCCTGGTCCCTCCAGGGCCACAGCAGCGTCCAAAAACGCTAACCGCATGATTTGCAGCTAGCAAGGCTTGTTGGCGTTCTTTCGGCGGGTAAACACTTCTGCACGACTCTCCACGGCAAGTGGGATCCGTCCACCAAAGGGGAAGTCTCTAGCCCTTTTTGTTCCTGCAGAAACCTCAGCTTCTTCTGTCCAGTAGAAGCTTCTTTGCACCCGCAGCTTGCATTTCCTGGGCATTTGCCCATCTCCGACTTGCTTGTGACTTTTGGACTTGGTCCCCTTGTTCCACAGGTACCCTAGATTGGAAATCCACAGTTGTTGCACTGTTGGTTTGTGTCTTTCCTGCATTATTCCTCTAACACGACTTCTTTGTCCTTAGGGGAACTTTAGTGCACTTTGCACTCACTTTTCAGGGTCTTGGGGAGGGTTATTTTGCTAACTCTCACTATTTTCTAATAATCCCAGCGACCCTCTACAAGGTCACATAGGTTTGGGGTCCATTTGTGGTTCGCATTCCACTTTTGGAGTATATGGTTGGTGTTGCCCCTATCCCTATGTTTCCCCATTGCATCCTATTGTAACTATACATTGTTTGCACTGTTTTCTAAGACTATACTGCATATTTTTGCTATTGTGTATATATATCTTGTGTATATTTCCTATCCTCTCACTGAGGGTACACTCTGAGATACTTTGGCATATTGTCATAAAAATAAAGTACCTTTATTTTTAGTATAACTGTGTATTGTGTTTTCTTATGATATTGTGCATATGACACTAAGTGGTACTGTAGTAGCTTCACACGTCTCCTAGTTCAGCCTAAGCTGCTCTGCTAAGCTACCATTATCTATCAGCCTAAGCTGCTAGACACCCTATACACTAATAAGGGATAACTGGGTCTGGTGCAAGGTGCAAGTACCCCTTGGTACTCACTACAAGCCAGTCCAGCCTCCTACATGGGTGGAGTGATGAACAATGCAAACACTCACCCCAGTCACAGACCTGAGTTTAATCCGTCATTCTTTTGCTCTTCATGCCACCGCAGTTTGGACCCAGCCATATGGAAATCAGTATTGACCTTGTTCCTCATGGGAACAGTCCAGCCCAATCTGCCAGGCCTGGTCCTCCCTGGACCAGAAACAAGCATCCTGGGTCCAGTTTCAGGATATCACCCTTCATTAGCCAGGCTAGCTTGAATCCAGTGGTACAGTGAGCACAGGACCCAAGTCTGGACATACCCTTACCACTTAGGGCAAGTTTAGTAATAGAAAAGGATGATGGACGGAGTGCTGAACAATGCAAACACTCACCCCCAATCACATATCTGGATTGAATCCATCGTTCTTTTGCTCTTCATGCCACCCAGTAGGCCTGCAGCACTAATTATGCCACCCATTTAAGTACCCCTTCAAACATGTCTCAGGCCTGCCATTGCAGAGACTATGTGCAGTTTTACACTGCCGTGTCAACCTGACAAAATAAATATTTTGCCAGGCCTAAACCTTGCCTTTTCATACATGTGAGACACCTTTAGGTTAGGATCCGGACAGCCAAGGGGCAGGGTGCATTATGTAAAAGGGAGGACATGCATGGTTAAGTTTTGCATGGCCTGGTAGTCCAAAACTTCTAAGTTTATCTTTCACTACTGCACGGCCTATCTCTCCCATAGGACAACATTGGAATGACCTTATTACATTTTATAAGTGCAACTTCTAATAATGAAGAGATAGGCTTTTCACGTTTGGTGTCTCTGAAATCCTCATATAAAATCCAAACTTTTAAATTATAATTCTGAAAATAATACTTTTAGAAAGTTGGCTTTTCTCACTTTAGCCATTTGGTGCCTGCTGCCTGTCTCTGATCACTTGTCTGGGGTGAGTGACAGCTGGACTTTGGTTATTCACTCTAAACAGCCACACAATGGTTGCTTAGGTGTGACTTAATAGACCTCAGTGGGCTATTAACTGGCTTGATGGGGGGTGGAGCTGAGCACTGCTTAACTTACACCTGAATAGGCAGTGTCCTGGCTCCACACAAAGGGCTGCATATCCTCATCTAGTGAGTCCGGCACCAGTGCAGGAAGAGAGGACCTCTGTGCACTTCAAAGAGCCTTATTTGAAGTCTCCCTCACTTCAAAGGAATCACTGGATATAAGCACTGGACCTCTGACACCACCATATTAGTAGACTTTTTGACCTGTGGGCTCTGGATAGTCTGCCAGGAAGAAGGACTGCTGTGCTGCTGAAGGAATGCGACTCTGGTAGACTGCTGCTCTGGAAATGCTTTCTTGCTGTGCTGACCAGCTGCCCTCCTTGCACTCTTTGCATGGGTGACAAGGATTGGACCCACATCACTTGAATCCAACCCCCAGCTTGACTCCAAGGTCTAGCTGACTGGTCTCCTTTTTCCTGAAGTCACAGGAACACAAAAGACTCCCAACTTTCCTGCTACAGCACCTGGACTCTGCCATCTGTGAGTCTTGCCCTCCCAAGTGATGCCATTTCATCCATGGCAGCCATGGGCTCCTGGAAGTGGGTATAATTTACTGCCGGAACCAGTGCATCTCTATTACTGCCAACACATCACTACTGCTGCAAGGATCAAGTGCAACGCATTGCCAACTGTACAGTGCATCACCTCTATTACTGGTGCATCTGCGGCTTTGTCCCACTCGGAACACATGCATCGCCTCAGTGCCAAAAATTGCTGACTATGCATCACCTCCTAAGCTCCTCATATCTTCTTCAACATCGACACAGAAAAGGTACTTTTTCAGTGAGCAGAGTCTGGTCCTTGTATCTGACCCATGCTAAATCACGGTTGGCCTGACTTTTTAGATTTGACCTGGTCCAGCACGACCAGGTAGTCCCCGTTGCGGCTTTCTGCTCTTAAGCACTACAATTCAGTTTATTCTACAAAAATTCATATTTCAAGTTCTACTTATAAGATTGTTGTTGTTTTGGTCTTGTTTTGTCAATTAAATTAAGCTCAATGTTTCTAACCAGGTGTGGTATATTTTTGTGTGGTGTTATCACTGTTTTACTGTTTCAAGTGCTGTACATTTACTTTACACATTGCCTCCTAATTAAAGTCTGTCTGATCTGTGCCCAGCTACCATGGGGTGAGCACAGGTTAATTTAAGGTGTGTCCGTGACTTACCCTGACAAGGATTTTGGTTCCTGATTGGACAGGGAACATACCTCTGATAAACAGAAACCCAATTTGAAACACATTTTGAAACTGGTTCTTAATCATGCTTCGTATGCTGTCAACCCCAAGATAACTCCACTTTGTTTAGCCCATGTATAGAACTTGTGAGTATTTGCTGAAAAAACATAGCATGGAAAATGAATAAAAAGTTGGGACTGTTACACTCTGACCTCTGAGTGATAGAACATCGGAATTTTACATTTTGTCATTTTTGTAAAAAAACTACAGAGTCACTCGTGCACTTTAAGTTCTTTTGCCCCAGATACCTTGCTCTGAGGAAGAAGTGGATTGCCCCGTTATGTAGGTCATTGGGGATAAGGGAATGGAATATAGGATTACGCTTAATGATAACTGATACAAATGATAAAATAGTTTTCTCAGTTGCAAGATATCTGCAAAGTGCATGGGCTATAAGAACTACAGAATTGTTTTAACTGCATGTTTTAATATATTGATCCTAGTTATTTATTATAATAACCTGCTCTTTGATTTGACTGGAATAAGATAAAGCGCCACTAACCTTTATATATTTAACACAATAGGATTTTAAGATTTTAAGAATAATAATGCTTGTATTGTATTGTTTTAAAATTATGTGATCTTAAAATTGAATTAGGGTTTTAAATGTATAATGTGGTAATTCATTTATTCTTCTTGCCTACAAATTGATATGCTGTTAAACTATGACATGGTGTTTATTTGTATACTTTTATGGCTTTTTGGCCGAAATAAAGTATTGTTATTGTTGTTGAGTGATAGAACACTTTGGCCCATATTTATACTTTTTTAGCGCCGCATTTGCGCCGCTTTTTGACGCAAAAACAGCGCAAACTTACAAAATACAATTGTATTTTGTAAGTTAGCGCTGCTTTTGCGTCAAAAAATGACGCAAATGCGGCGCTAAAAAAGTATAAATATGGGCCTTTGTCTGATTCTGGCTCAGTAGTCTCAGAGTGGATCTGAGCAAATAAGGTTTGAAACTTGGCATAGGGTTTTAAATGTGGATGGAGGAAAATAAGTGTGCTCCTTGAAGGATGGCAAAAAGGGTTTGAGAAGCTCAGATGGCTGAAGTCCGAAGAAATGGCTAATGTCTAGCAAAGGGGTCAAAGAGTTATGACAATGAGCAAAAGGGAGCTGAGCATTACAAGAAAGCTCTGATGAGCAGAAAAAGGGGTGATGAAGGCTCCAGATAGACTGCCTCCGAAGGCCCAATGAGGGTTTCTGTGTTATCCCCAGATATTTGCACTGGCATTCCATGTGTGTATGTGTGGTGGGTATAAGCAGTGCATAGTAACAGGACTCCTTGTTAGTGAAAGTTTAAGCGCATGGACCATCCCTATAGAGAGGCAGTGTTTTGACTGCTTCCCTTTAGAAGAAGGGTAATGTACCAGACGTGAAGTGAAGAAGAATGGAGAAAAGACTACCCAAAGAAATTCTATGAGGTCCTTTTAAACAGAGGGTTGCTGATTACTTCCTCCTGGATAATGATATTGGGCAGTTGGTAGTAGTAAGGGGTAGGTCATGGGTTTCTCTTATTAAAGGTGTCATAGTTCCTAAGTGGGGCTGCCCTTTTGTCAGTGCCTGATGACTGTGCAGGAAGGCTGATAACAGACAGGTGCTGAGATCTCATTGTATCTTGTTCTGACTACCTATGCTTGGAGCCAGCACTTTTGCTACTGCCGTGATAGCCCTCACCTACCACAAAGGCTGTGCCTGAACTACAGCTAAAAATGATTTTTGAAAGTGAATCACCCCAGATCAGTTCTGAAAACTCAATAGTGGATCCACATCCACTGTCTGGAAAAAGAGTATTAAAGTAGAACTGCAAAATTATCAATCTGGAGGTCTCAAGAATGGAGGTAAAAAAATATCTGTCTTTTTTCAGTTTCTTCTTTGTTACAATATTTGTAATAGTCACAACAAAGGAGCTAACAACATATCTGTTTTTTTCAGTTTCTTGATTATTACAATATTTGTAATAGTCAATTTATTTGTAATAAAGTCTGTGACCTACTTTTCTTCTGTGCCTTTGATGCTTACATGTCTTTATTTGATTAACTGGGAACATTCATTTTCTAATAACATTCAGTTCATTTAAGTATAGTCCCATTACTTTGCTTGTGGTTCTTGTAGTAAAGTACCCTCTTTTTGCCGTGGTTCCCCCTATTTTTTGCCTGATGTCAGTGTGCTTGACTGTGTTCATTGGGATCCTGCTAACCAGGACCCCAGTGATTATGCTGTGTCCCATCTAAATGTTGGTGTTGCATACTGGTAACCCAGTATTTCACCCTAAAATTGGCATACTGGTCCCCCCTTATAAGTCCCTAGTATATGGTACCTAGGTACCCAGGGCATTGGGGTTCCTGGGGATCACTATGGGCTGCAACATTTCTTTTGCCACCCATAGCGAGCCCATGCAAAGCCTTCTGAAGGACTGCCATTGCAGCCTGCACAAAAAGGTGCATGCACCCTTTCACTGCCATTTACACTTCACCAGGTCACTTATATGTCACCCCTTTGGCAGGCCCTTGAGCCCTGAGTGCAGGGTGCAGAGTGCCTATGTGTGAGGGCACCCCTGCACTAGCAGAGGTGCACCCACCACCTCCAGGACCATTTTCCCAGACTTTGTGAGTGCGGGGACACCAGTTTATGCGTGTACTGGACATAGGTCACTAGCTACGTTCAGGTACATAATGGTAACTCTGAACAGAGGCATGTTTGGTATCAAACATGTTGGAATCATACCCCAATGCTTTTGCAAGCATTGATTGATTGATTCCATGCACTCTGGGGGCTCCTCAGAGGACCCCCAGTATTGAAATCCCAGCCTTCTGAGGTTTTCCAGGCAGCCCCAGCTGCTGCCACCTCTCAGACAGGTTTCTGCAATCCTGTTGCTTGAGCTGCTCAAGCCCAAGAAGGCAGACTAAAGGAGTTTCTTTGGAAGAGGGGTGTGACACCCTCTCCCTTTGGGAATAGGTGTTACAGGCTTGGGTGGGGCAGCCTCCTCAAGCCACTGGAAATGTTATGAAGGGCACATTTGGTGCCCTCCATGCATAATCCAGTCTACACCGGTTCAGGGACCTCCAGTCCCTGCTCTGGCATGAAACTGGACAAAGGAAAGGGGAGTGACGGCAGGTGACGGCTGAGACCTCCCCTGATAGGTGATTAGCTGTTTAGCTGACCAATCCCCCTTTCAGGGTTATTTAGGGTCTCTCTCTTGGGTGGTTCTTCAGATTCGGATTGCAAGAATTCAGCAGGAATCCTCTCTATCCTTCACTTTACCTTCTCACCGAAGAAACTACATCTGGACCCTCCAGGAACTCTATAAACTGCAACAAAGAAGCAAAGACGACTTCTGCAACATTGTATCTGCAGCTCCTGCCAGCAACCACAACTGTTTCCCAGTCTTGCATCCTCAGAGGACAGCCTGTCTTCAGCCTGCACCAGAAGAATGAAGGAATCTCCCTTTGAGTAAAGGAGTCACTCCCCTGCTTCTGCAGGCACCTCTCCACGATGATGACCGGCTCTGTGGGTCCCCGCTCCTGATGAGTAGCGTGGATCCTGCATCATGGGTGGCAGACTGAAGTTGTCCCGATGATCCTGACATCCTCCTGTACAACTTTGGTGGAGGTGAGAGCTTGCCTTCCCACGCAAGATAGTACCCCCATGCACTGCATGTTTTGCAGTTTCCAAGGCTTGTTTGCATCCTTCCATGAAGTTCTACATGCATCGTGCAGCTCCAGCCCTCAGCACTCAATCCTGTGATGCACAGCTTCCTGAGTTGTTCTCCAGCGGCGTGGGATCCTTTGTTGTCATGCTACATATGCCTTCTTTTGCACCTCCTTTGTCACCATGCTGTGGGACTCATTTGCACATTGCCTGGTCTTCTGTGGGCTCTCTGAGTTTCTGAGAGCCCCCTCTGACTTCCCCTCCTGGGTAGAATCCACCAGGTCCCTCCTGGTCGCGAGCAGCGCTATTTTCCCCTATCCACTAGCTTTACGTGTGGCAAGGCTTGTTGGTGGACTCCAGCAACGCAAACAAGACTGCAATCATCCATCCTGCGTGGGACATCATCTGCAACAACCAGGAACCCGAATCCATCTTCTTGGGTGCAGTACTGACTGTTCTTCTTCACCAGTGGTTCTTCTTTTGCACCTTCTTCTGGGTTAGCAGGGGCTCCTGTTCTCCCTGGACTCTTCTGTGCTTCTTGGGCTTGATCCCCTTCTTCCACAGGTCTTCAGGTCCAGGAATCCACTGTTGGTGTCTTGCAGTCTCTTTTGGTTCTTGCATAATCTTCTATTTCATGCTCTTGTGTGTTCTTGGAAAGTTACTGTGATTTACTCCTGCTTTCCTGGGCTCTGGGGTAGGTTCTATTACTTACCTTTGGTGTTTTCTGATACTCCCAGCGCCCCTCTACACACTACACTTGACTAGGTGGCAAACCAACATTCCACTTTCTTAGTATATGGTTTGTGATTTTCACTAATTGCATTGTTTTCTAACTGATTTTATGCCTATTTCTGCATACTAGTGTATATAATTTGCATAGGACTTACCTCCTAAGGGAGTATAGTCTCTATGTGTACATTTATTTTTGTAACATTGAGTATTTTCTTTCATGTGTGTGAGTACTGTGTGACTACAGTGGCATTGCATGAGCTTTGCATGTCTCCTAGAAAAGCCTTGGCTGCTCACCTACAGCTACCCCTAGAGAGACTAGCTTCTAGACACTGCCTACATTTCACTAATAAGGGACAAATGTGCCTGGTATAAGGTGTGAGTACCATAGGTACCCACTAAAAACCAGGCCAGCCTTCTACAGTTCTTCGGTGGAATACTTTAGCTCATGACACTACCATATTTAGAGTAAAACCTGGCTGCAGGGGACACAAAAAATAATTACCCCATCACCCTTGGAGAAAGGTCCCAGCATGTGAGACCATTAGCTTTTTTTTTCTTTTTCAAAAACAGACTCCTGCTTTGGGAGTTTGCTTTTGAAAAGCAAACAAAAAAGTGTGCTTGCTGGCCATCATGTTTAATGGCACTGTCCTTTGAAGCTTTTGTTCATAGATAGGAATCACCTTGGCAGCAGTTCCTGTCAATGTATAGCTATGTCTTTAGGACCAGTGGACAACTCTGAGGGTCTGATTCACAAAGGTAAACTCACATTTGTGTATGTTTACGATTGTTTGCTGTTAACAAAGAGATTTAGGAATAGTATCATTATGAGTGTGGAGTTTCCGCACATAAAAGTACATTCTTTTCTGTGTGGAGACTCCACACTTGTAAAGATAGTCCTTGTGGATCCCTTTGTGAATTTAATTTGATTTAATGATAGATCTATTGCACTCACACGATGAGTGAGTGTTTGACCTTATCGACTGTTATTATATCATGACAAAATCATCACTGCATTGATGTTACCTTATTGGGCATATACTTGCATGAAGGTGGCAGATATTCACCTGAACACTGGCTAAATAGTAGAAACTGATTACTATTTGGCTAGAAGCCTGGAAAATAGGAGAGAAATGTCATTATTTATGCACTCTGGTGAAATAATAGAGATTCTACAATGTTTGGCTGGCAAATGTGCAAATGGCAGAAAAAGTCCAAAATGTATCCAGTGGCTGGCTATCTAGTAGAGATTCTGCAGTGTTTGGCTGGTGGCTGTTCACATAGCAGAAAAACTTCAATATTTACTATAAATTAAATTAAATTATGCCACATCCTATGTGTAAAAATGCAGGGAGAATAGATATAAAAAACTATCTCCACTCCATTACCTATGATAATTCACATTTTCCTAGCTATCATGAAGGAAAGTTTCATTTCTATTAAGGACACAGAGGCAAGTATTATACATCACCTTTAAAAAACACATAGCATTAATCAATCCATCCATAGTCCTTCATATATAGTCCCTTCACACTGTTTAGGCCCCTTCTTTATTTATGGGACAGATGCTTCCAATTAAACAAGATCCTTTCAAGATTGAACTTTTCTTGCTTGGAAACATAATTGCTGGAAACAAAAGAAAACAGCCTGTAATACCTTATCAGAAACATGAGTAACGTCATCCATCAGAAAAAGCAATCATAATACCGATAAATTTCAGTACAATATGAAAAAAGACATCAATGTGACTAATACCACACTTTTGACAATAAAACATTTGATTTGCAATACCACATCCCACATAATATAGAGCCACACCAGGTAAATTAACCCAACCAGAATCCTCAAATACTTTGGGGCAAATTTAAGAGCCCCTAGCGCCACCACAGTGTCATTTGTTTAATTCTAAGGTGGTGCTAAAGTGGCATTTTCCCTGCACATTACTTACAAAGTTGCACAATGCATGTGTTGCGCCACTTTGTAAACCCTTGCACCACAGTATGCCTGCACCAGGAATAACGTATGCAATGTGGTAATTCCCCCGTTAGCAGGGCAAGAAAATGGCGCAAGGAAATCTAACAACTTTCCTTGCACCATTTGTTTCGGCACTTTTAACACCTGCTCAGAGCGTGCGTTAAAAGGGGCTATACCATTATTTATAATGAGCCCCTATGTACTCTGCAGGAGTAGCACCAAAATTGTGGCGATACTCCTGCAGAGTACATCAATAGCATCAAAACATGATTCTATTGCCCCCTACCCTGCACCATGGTGTGCTGTATTTTAAATACGGCTCACACATGGCGGCAGTAGGGGGGCGCTAAGGTGTGCAAGGAAAGTGGCGCTGCATTAGGTGCAGCTCCACTTTTCTTAAATCTGCCCCTGATTCCTTAGGAAGCAATCCAGACTTTGGTTGAAAATTTACCCTAATCTGGGTGGGTACAGCTTCCCTTTATGTGGGTGGGAATAGACCTCACCTCCATGTCCTCAATAGAATTGAAACTTCTGTTCACAATATCTAGGAAATTGTACATTCTATGTCAGGACTGAAGGCTCAGATTATGCATGTTCAAAGCTTATCACAACCAATGTAGCCATATGAGTCACTGGTTTAAAATAGAAATTTTTGAAGGTCGAATCCGATGACCAGTCTGCTGCGATTAAGATATTTTCCAGACTAGCGCTCAACAAAAATGCTTTAGATGTCATTGCACCCCACATTGAATGCACTCCAAAAATTGAAATGTCAACTCCTGCCTCCTGCAGTATTGTCTCTCACCCTTCATGCTGTAGTGGGAGATGAGACCACCTTGAAGGACTTGTGCAATGCAATCAACAATTGCCGTTCCCCCGTTGGGTGAACCTCTTCTGTCAAAGCCTTGTGAGCTTTGAGACATTGAAAAACACACAGCTTTGGTTGTTGTGCAAACTCAGGATAGTAAACCACCCTCAAATCACACTTTGTCCATTTGTAAATAATACAAATAACACCCTCTGGGGTGAAAATCCTGTCATGGATATCCAGGACCCTCACATTGAATACACTTTTGTAAGATTCCAAACATAATAACATTGCCAACTTACCTGACAACGGTTTCCTGGAGAGGTACTTTTTTTCGGCCAGGAAAGAAAAATGTTAAAAACCTTATTAACATCCATTAGAGCTGAGTACTTGGGTCTAGGGCGTACTGAAAGCTTCACACCCCTCATCAACTTACTAACCATGGGATGCCCCTCAATAGGGGATGACCTGCCGAAATGGCTGAACAAAACATATTTACTGACCTGTAAGCCATCCCTTGCTCCACTAAGCAAGTCAAGAAGTTCAAAATTTGGACGATGCCGGATTACTTGGGATCTTCACCTCTTTGCAGACATTAAGAATTGTACCTGTTATATGTCCTGTCAGCCCAGGCTTTGGACAAAAGACTTTGAGCTGTCTCCGAAAGTCCTCTGACTTTCCACTGAGCCCTGAAATCCTCCATGCCATAAGGAACAGCTGTCCTAACAGAACAATGTGGGAATTTCCTTGGGGATTCTGAAGGATATCCTGCCACTGACACAGACATTTTGGAGAATCCCAGGAAAGTTCCATCATAACTGGAAACCAAACTTGAGATTTCCAAACCGGGGTGATCACCAATAGACTTGCCTTCTGTCTGCACATTTGGGCAGCTACCCTCATCAGCATTGTGAATGGAGGGAATGTGTAACCCCCTTCCAGGCTTCAACCTTGCAAGAATGCATCAGTTGCCACTGCTTGCGGATCCGGCCTCCAACTCAAAAAATGGACGAGATGAGAATCTGGATGAGAAGCAAACATGTCCACCGAGAATGGGCCCCATAGCGTCTGGATCACCTGAAACACATTTAGCTGAAGATGCCACACACTGAGATCCTGGAGATGTCTGGACTGCCAATTGGCTACTTTGCTGGATCTTCCTGTAAGATACTCTGCCATTAGCAAAATGTCCAGATCCAGACAGTACTGCCAAAAACTCTTTGCCATATTCACCAGAAGCTAGGAATGTGGACCTCTGAGGCGATTGATTTATCTCACCACCGAGATGTCCATCTTCAAGAAGACCCAGAGGATGTATGATGGAACAACGCATCCTCCAACCATGCATGCCTGAACAACGCGGTCGGAACAACGACTGTGTTATTTCCACAAATGCCTTTTCCACGCATGTCTTTACAACTTCGCATGCCATCCCCCACCTGCCCGAAAAATACACCTACCCCGAGCCCCCACCCGCCCTAAAAATAAAACTACCCGGACCACCCCACCCCCCTTAAAACTACCACAATACCCCCACCCACCCTGAGCCCTAAAACCTACCTCAACTACCCCATCTGCCCTAAAAACCACTGACCCCACCCCAAAAATAAAACTACCCACCCCTAAAAGCAAAAGTACACTGACCCCCACCCCACCCTAAAAATAAAACTACCCTGACCCCTCACTCACCTGAAAAATAAAACTACCCGACCGCCCACCCACAAAATAAAACTACCCTGAACCCCCACCCGCCCCAAAAATAAAACTACCCCGATCCCACCTGCCCCTAACACCTACCCCTATACCTCCACCCACCCTGAGTCCTAAAACCTACCCCAACCCCCACCTACCCTAAAAACAACTGACCCCACCCCAAAATTACTCTGACCCCCCACCCCTGCCCTTAAAAACCCACACTAAGTACAAAATCCCCCCAATCCCCCACCCCTAACAACAAGATTACCCGACCCCCCCACCCCGCCCTAAAAACCATAGTACCATGACCCCCCACCCCGCACCTTTAAAAAAATAACCCAACCATCTCCATCCCTAAAAACTACCCCAACCCTCTCCCAGCCCCACTTACCTGATTGCGTCCTACCTGACCCCTCACCCCCACCCTAAATACAAAATTACCCCAACCCCCATCCCCTTCCCTAAAAACTCACCCCACCCTGTCCCTAAAAACAAAAGTACCCCGACTCCCCCGCCGCTAAACACCCACCCCCCTACCTGCCCTAAATACAAAATTGCCCCTACCCCCACTCTGCCACAAAAACAAAACTACTCCCCAGCCCCACTTACCTGATCGCATCCTCTACCCATGCTGACTCCCTTTTTCTCTGCCTTAACCATGTATGTGCGTTGTTTAGCACATGCATGGTTAAGGCACAGAAAAAGGGAGTCATTGTTAACACAAGCGTGGTTCCGCTTGCGTTAACAATGACATTGTGGTTCCGGCATCGTTGTTGAGGATGTTTACAGGACCCATCAATAGACCTTGTCCTTTGTCCAGCACCGGATCTCAAAGGAGCCTGCCAGGAGCTCCAAACAATTAATGTGCAGAGACTGCCTTTCTGAGGACCATTTTCCTCCTGTGGATATACCTCCACAACTGGCTCCCCAACCTGACTGACTGACATCTGACACCATAACTATGTCAGTACTGGTACTGTAGATAGCCCTCCTGTTCCAGGACTCCATATGGTTCAACCACAGGGTCATCTCTTCCTAGTATTCGTCCATTAGGGGAATCACTGCCAAATGAGGCAATCCATTGTGCAGATGTTGCGCTTTTAGTTGTTGCAGAGCTCTGTAGTGGAACAGCCCTGGGAAGATGGCCTGGATAGATGATGCCAACAGACCCATCAACCTAGCCAGCTACTGGGGAGATGTTTGAGGCTATGCCACCATGTTGCAGAGTTTGTGGTGAATTTTTGTCATCTTTTTAGAGGGCAGGCTGAGGGTGGACTCCTTTGAGTCAATCAAAAAATCCAGGAAAGTCATTCTCTGGCCTGAAACGAGAAGGGATTTCTGTTGGTTGATGACAAACCCCAACCTACCAGTAAGTCTACTGTTTTCTGAAGATGGGTTGATAGTAGGCCCGGGCGGTAAACTCCGCTCCTCTCTCTGAGTTTTCAGAGTTTGGGTACTCTGCGCTACGCAGAGTAATGCATATTTCTAAGATTCTGACATCCAGCGCAAAGCAGAATTCTTTCTTCTGTTAGTGCGTGCGAGAACTGTTTTTGGTGCTCACTCGCTCACTTCACAGTATTTTTAGGCCGCAATGGCACCATTATAGTGACACTCGTGGGCACACCTTGAGTAGATTATCTACTTGGGAAGCAGCTAAATTTGCTTGAAAAGGTGTTTTTGAGTGGTTTTTCTTCTCCAACGGACCATTCAAATTGTTTTTTAGCAAGAGAAACATTTTTTTAAGTTCCTTTTCCAAAAGGAAGGAAGTGCCACAGACACTCCAACTTCCTGTTCCTGTCCAGCAGGATCCTCCCAGTGCTTTGTCCATCTCCTGTTCGCTTTTCACTCAGATTTCAAGACGGAAGGATCATTCTCTTTGTTTGCTGGATATACACCTTTGTGTTTAAATATTTTGTTTTTGTGATATTACACAAATAAGTTCAAAACTTACTGTGTTAGGGTGTTGTTTGTTTGATAGGGCATTCACCAGTATTTCTTTGTACTTTTATTTGATTTTTATATTTCATTGAGGTGGGTGGCCAGGAGTTTCAGTAGTAGCCTAGTTATTGTTTTGCATTTCATTTGTTACCTTTTGTAAAGGTAAAAAAGTGTTGCACAATTCAGTACCTTTTCTCAATAGTTGTTACATTTGCAATATTCATTTATTTTACTTTGAGACCTAGTCTTTGGATGGGCCATCCAGCTAGTAGGTCCAGTACTAGCCATCAGTGTATGAAAGAAATGTTTTTGTAGTTTATGTTTTTTTAAAACATCATTTAGGGCAGGGATTACATTAAAAATGTTGGTTATTGTTTGTATTTCATGGTGTTAGCTGCAAAAAGTGTAATGTGGGGTAAAATGTGATGCCAAGGGATGTTGTGTGTTGTTGTAAAATTTGTATAGTTCAGTTAATTGTTGTTTTTGGCATTGCTGAATAAATGGTGGTATTTTCGTCAGTGTTACCTTGCCTCCTTTGTCTGGCCAGTGTGAATAAGTGTCTTCGCCATCGGCCACCATTTGTCTTCGTTCTCCATGCCATGTGGCCAGGAATCATTTTGTATAGACTGTGTCCATAGGCCTGAATGTATTCTTTGTTCTCCATGCTTTGCTTGCTCGTTGTTGTTGTTAAACCATGTCGCTGCAGAGCATTTTGTGCAGCCTGCCAGTATGATTTTGCCATATGCTGGCTTGTGTTCGTTGTTCTCTATGCCTCCTTGCTCACTGCTGTTGTTTGACCATGTGTTCAGAGGCCATTTTGTATACTCAGCCACTGTGTTTATTTTCATAGGCTTGCATGTGTCTTTGTTCTCCATGATTTGCTGCTCACGGTTGTTGTTTGACCATGTGGTGGTGGCCACTTTGTGCAGCAAGCCAGTATGCTTCTGCCATAGGCTTGCATGCATTCATGGCTTGTAGGAGGCTAGCCTGGTTTGTAGTGGGTACCTTAGGTAGTTACACCTTATACCAGGTCCAGTTATCCCTTATTAGTGAAGAAGTAGTGTTCTGTCAGCTTAGGCTGATAGAGGTAGCTATAGCAGAGCAGCTTAGGCTGAACTAGGAGACATGCAAAGCTCATGCAATACCACTTATAGTTACACAGTACGTATAAACAAGTAAAGACAATACTCAGTGTTACCAAAAATAAAGTTATTTATTTGAGTGATACAGTACCAAAAATATCTTAGAGACAATACTTCTAGAGGTAAGCATTATACACAATATTTACACTAGACACTAAAATAATTAGACAAGTAAATAGTCATAGAACAATGCAAACTATGGGAAATGCTATAGAATGCAATGAGAGTAATGGGTCAGGGGCACAACAAACCAGATACTAAGACAATGGAATGCAAATCATGAATTCCCCGCTAGACAAGTGTAGTGTCTGCAGAATCACTGGGACAGTAAGAATACAGTAAAGGTAATTAAATTACCCCACCCCAGAGCCCAGAAAAGCAGGAGTAAAGTACTGCAAGTTTCCTTAGGACACACTAAACCTCGTGATCGGGATTTTGCAGCAACCAACAACTGCTGCATTCCTGGACCTGAAGACCTACAAAGGAAGGGGACCAAGTAAAGAAGTTGAAATATGTTCCAGGAAGGACATGAGCCCCTGCCAACCCAGAAGAGGGTGCAAAAGAAGAGTCTCCAGTTAGTCAAAGACTGCAGGAATGCACCCTAGGAAGATGCCAGAGGGTTCCTGCATGATGCAAAGGATGTACCATGACGTGAAGATCATTGCAGGCATGATTTTGTGTTGGAGGTCGCCAACAAGCCTTGGTTACGACAAGTGCATTTTGCATCAAAATGGTGCTGGATGGACCCAGGAGGGACCTAATGGCCTCAACTCTATGTGAGGACAAAGAGGAGGGGGCTCTCAGCACTTTAGAGAGCCCTCAGGATGCCAGCCAGCACCCCCGGGAGTCCCAGGACACGGCGACAAAGGAGGTGCAAAACACAGTTGATGCAGCACAACAAAGGAAGGTCCCACGCCGCCGGAGAACAACTAAGTTGAGCGTCACAGGATGGAGTGCTGGGGACCTGGGCCAGGCTGTGCATGAAGGAATTTAGCAAATAGTGCACGGAGGACTCAGGAGGTGAAGAAGACGTGGTACAGAGGGGTACCATCGCTTTGGGAAGGCAAGGTCTTTCCTCCTCCAAATTGCATCAGCAGAACCTCAGGACAGTCTATGATGATAATGTCCACCCTCTGTGTCCTTAGGAGCACACTTGTTGCTGTGAGAGGAGTCCAAGGGTACCGGTCGTCGTCTTGGAAGGTGCCTGCTGAAGCAGGGGAGTGACTCTGTCACCCCACAGGAGATTTCTTCGGTACGTCTGGTGCAGGATGGAGACAAGGAGTCCCCAGAGCGTGCACACTGTGGAAACTGCTGCAGTTGCTGACTTGAAGCTGAGATTGCTGAAGAAAAGTATCCCTTGTGGATACTTTGTTGCAGTTACAGCGGTTCCTGGAGCAAGCTCCGGTTGATCTGAGGTCAGATGATGATGAAATAGTTGTATAGGATTCCTGAAGGAAACTTGCAAGCAGAATCTCAAGAGAACCCACAGGAGAGACCCTAAATAGTCCTGAGAGGAGGATTGGCTACCTTACCTAGGTATGGACCTATCAGGAGGGGTCTCTGATGTCACCTGCTGGCACTGGCCACTCCAAGCCCTCCAGAGTGCCCCCACACCTTGAAAAGCAAGAGGGCTGAAGTCTGGGAGACACTGGAGGAGCACTGAGCACCACCCCTGGGGTGATGATGGACAGGGGAGTCGTCACTCCCCTTTACTTTGTCCAGTTTCGCACCAGAGCAGGGGAGAAGGGGCCCCTGAACCGGTGTAAACTGGTTTATGCAAGGAGGGCTCCATCTGTGACCTTCAAAGCATTTCCAGAGGCTGGGGGAGGCTACCCCTCCCCAGCCTGTAACACCTAGTTCCAAAGGGAGAGTGTGTAACACCCTGCTGTCAGAGGAAATGCCTTGTTCTGCCTTCCTGGGACTGGGCTGCCCAGACCCCAGAGAGCTGGTTTGGCAGTACTTGGGGTCCATGGTGGAGCCCCCAGGGTTCATGGAATTGGCTCCCCAATACCAGATTTGGAATGGGGGGAGAATTCCATGATCTTAGACATGTTACATGGCCATATTCAGAGTTACTATTGTGAAGCTACATATAGGTATTGACCTATATGTAGTGCATGCGTGTAATGGTGTCCCTACACTCACAAAGTCCAGGAAAATGGCCATGAACTATGTGGGGGTACCTTTGCTAGTGCAAGGGTGCCCTCACACTTAGTAACTTTGCACCTAACTATCAGCAAGTGAAGGTTAGACATATAGGTGACTTATAAGTTACTTAAGTGCAGTGAAAATGGCTGTGAAATAACGTGCGTTATTTCACTCAGGTTGCAATGGCAGGCCTGTGCAAGGGTTTGTCTGAGCTCCCTATGGGTGGCAAAAGAAATACTGCAGCCCATGTGGGTCTCCTGGAACCCCAATGCCCTAAGCACCTCGGTACCATACAGTAGGGACTTATAGGGGGGGACCAGTGTGCCAATTGAAATTGGTAAATGAAGTCACTGGCCTATAGTGACATATTTAAAAGCAGAGAGAGCATAAGCACTGGGGTTCTGGTTAGCAGAGCCTCAGTGACACAGTCACGCACTCTACAGACACACTCATTAGTCCATAAACTATGAGCCCTGGGGTCCCGACCAGCAGGATCCCAGTGAGACAGGCAAAAACATACTGACATACAGGTGGAAATGGGGGTAACATGCCAAGGAAGATGGTTCTCCATGCCTCCTTTCTCGCTGCTGTTATTTGGCAATTTGGCCATTTTGTGCCACCAGCCAAAGGGCTTTTGCCATAAGCGTATATGTGTTCTTTGTTCTCCATGCCTTCTTGCTTACTATTGTTGTTTGACCATGTGGCTGGTGGCCATTTTGTGCAGCCTGCCAGTGTGTGTTTGCCATAAGCTTGCATGTTTTCTTTGTTCTCCATGCCTCCTTGTTTGCTGTTGTTGTTTGACCATGTGGCTAGTGGCCATTTTGTTCATCCAGCCAGTGTACTTTTGAATTAGCTTGAAAGTGCTCTTTGCTCCCCATACCGCTTTGCTCGATGTTTTTGTTTAACCATATGGCTGGTGATCATTTTGTGCATCCAGCCAGTGTGCTTTTGCCATAGGCTTGTATGTGTTCTGTGTTCTCCATGCCTCCTTGCTTGCTGCTGTTGTTTGACCATGTGGCTGGTGGCCATTTTGTGCACCTTGTCAGTGTGCTTTTGCCATAGGCTTGCATGTGTTCGTTGTTCTCGATGCCTCCTTGCTTGCTGTTGTTGTTTGACCATGTGCCTGGCGGCCATTTTGTGCATCAAGTCAGTGTTTTGCCTTAAGCTTGCATGTGTCTTTGTTTCCTATGCCTCTTTGCTAGCTGTTGTTGTTTGACTGAGTCTGGCAGTCATTTTGTGCATTCAGCCAGTGTTCTTTTGCCATAGCTTGCAAGTGCTCTTTGTTCCCCATACCTCCTTGCTTGCTGTTTTTGTTTGACCATGTGGCTGGTGGTCATTTTGTGCATCTAGTCAGTGTGATTTTGCCATAGGCTCACACGTGTTCTTTGTTCCCATTGCCCCTTTGCTCGATGTTGTTGTTTGACCATGTGGCTGACAGCCGTTTTGTGCTTTCAGCCACTGAGTTTGTGCCATAGGCTTGCATGTGTTCTATGTTCCCAATGCCTCCTTGCTCGCTGTTGTTGTTTGACCATGTGGCTGGCAGTCATTTTGTGCAGCCAGTCAGTGTGCTTTTGCACTAGGCTTGCAAGGATGTGATATTAGTTTAATAATATGCTTGAAAAATCTTTGTAGCATATGTGTAGTATGAATATGATTATGATGAACAGTGCTTTATATTTAATATATTTTTTTGCATTTTTCATCTGCAAATCTTTTAATAGGTTTCTTATACTCCCATACAAACATCCGCAATTTGTTGTTTTTTTATTTTATTTTTTATTTTAATGTTTTTATTTTACTTTTTTATTTTATTTACATTTTTTTCTTTCTTTATTTATTTTACATTGTTTATGTTTTCATTTTCATTTTATTTTTTTATTTTTTGTTTTATTTAAATTGTTGTTTTTTTCTATTCTTTTTTGTGCAATTTGCATTGATCCATCCACCATAGGTGCACAGTCACACAACATCATTCATCTTTTTAGGTAAAACGTCATTCCCTTATGGGCACCCTGCCTGCCATAGAGGAGGTACACTGCAGACACATCAGCATCTTTAATTTTTTTAATGACTATTCCATTTTCCAATGGACCACTTTGCCTGCCATAGGCGCACACTAACCTTCACTTTTTCAAAGAGTATTCCGTTTGCCCATGCACCTCCCTGACTGACACAGGTGTCTTTTTTGTGGTGTGGTTTACCTTTTAAAATGGTTGGATAAATTGTTGTTATTACCTAAGTAACCAACCACACTAAATCAAAATGCCTTTATTTGTACTACTTCAAACTGCAACAATGTCACATTGTTTTTCATGCGTGTTTGCTTTTAGATGCACAAGAGAAGACATCGCCTACAGTACTGCCAAACAGAAGGCCTGTAAAAAAACATAAGTCAGTCCTCCAATCTCTTACGCTTGTGCAGCTTAGTGCCACTGCCAACTGACAGTTTTAAGATGTCCCCAGAGAGAAGTGCTGCCACGAGAATAGTATGTGAGAAGAAGCAGCTTTCAGTCTGCTGGCGACAAGGGCCTGGCTTACCGTCTTTCTGGTTTAGATGGGGATCCATCTGAAAATCTTCCACAACATGCGGAGGCTGTCGAAGCAGGAGGGGGCCACTGCATTTATCTGTTGCTTGAAGGTGAGTTTGCTATTGATGATGATGCTGAGGTTATGAGCATGTTTAGTCGGGGTTTGTCCGAGCGTTAAGGGCCACCATGTGCCCTCCCAGTGGGAGGTGTTGTTACCAAAAATGATCACCCTTGTCTTGTCAGTGATCAGTTTAAAGCAGTTGGATCTCATCCAATCAGTGACGTGGGTCTTGGCATTGATGAAGTTGCCTCTAGGGAGAGATGTGGGCTTCGGAGAGGGAGCGTATGAGTTGTGTTTTCGGCATATGAGATGATATTGAGTCCATGGGAATGAACAATCTCTGCCAATGGCATCATGTAGGTGTTGAAAAGGGTGGGGCTGAGTGAGGGCCCCTCGTGAATGCCGCATGTGATGCTCCTGAGGTGAAAGGTGGGAGACAGTCTCTCTGGGTGCATCCTGTGAGAAAGTTGTGGATCCAATTGAGGGCACTGCTTTGGATCCCGATGTGGTGAAGTCTGGAGATGAGGGTGTAGTAGGAGACAGTGTCGAACACAGCAGAGAGATCGAGGAGGATCAGGGATGCCTTCTCTCAGTGGTCAAGAAGGGACCTGATATCGTTGATTGTGGCTGACAGGGCAGTCTCAGTGCTGCGGTTGGCGCCGAAGCCACAGTTGACGGTGTCCAATAGATTGTGTTCTTCCAGGTATTCGAAGAGCTGTTGGTTGATGGCTCTTTCTACAACCTTAGCTATGAAAGGGAGCAGTGGTATTGGCTGATACTTTTTGAGTTCGCTGGGGTTCGCGGAAGGATTCTTCAGGAGCGGTTTGACCTCTGCTTGCTTTCATGCTTCGGGGATGGTGGCAGTCCTGGAGGTGTTGAAGATGGGTGTGAGGATGCTGCTGATTTCCCTCTTGCACAGTTTAAAGATGCAGTGGGGGCCTGGGTCATTGGGTGAGTCAGAGTAGGTCAAACTCATGAGGGCTGCTGTTTCTTGGATGGATAGAAGCTTTCAGTTGGTGATCAGGTGGCTGGGGGAGCAATCTTATGGGGTCAAAAGGTGGTCGATGATGGTGGATTGGGGTGAAAGTTGCTTTAGATGGATGTGATTTTGTCGTGGAAGTAGTTGGCTAGCATGTCACAGAGGTTCTGGAAGGGTTGGATTATGTGTTTGGTGGCTTTTGGGCAGGAGAACTCTTTGATGATTTTGAAAAGTTCATTCAGTTGGTCATTGCTTTCCTTGATGCAGTTGAGTAGGGCGACCTTTTTAGCATCTCTAAGGGAGAGATGTCATTTGTTCAGTGCTCCTTTGAAGGTGGTGAGGTCCGCTTGGTCTCGGTTCATACTCCATTATCTTTCTAGCCTTTTGCATTCTCTCATGAGTGTGGGGAGTTTGGGGAAGAGCCAGCTGGTGAGCTTGCTGGATCTTCTAGTGATGGAGTTTCTTGTTGGGGTAATTTTGCTAGCGCCTCTGAGGATCAAATCAGATAGATTGCAGGTGTCTTCATTGAGGTTGCCAGAGCGGTTGGGTTTGCTGCAATTGTGGCCTTGGTCATTGAGTCTCTGTGATTTTTTTCCCCCCTTGCGGTGGGTGTAGGTGAGAATGTGGTGGAAGGCTCTGGTCTGATTGTTATAGTGAAATGCACAATGTGGTGGTCGGTCCATGTGAGCTCCATTGTATGGGAGAACTTAGGCCCATATTTATACTTTTTTAACGCCTCATTATATCACTTTTTGAAGCAAAAGCGGCACAAATTTACAAAATACAATGGTATTTTGTAAGTTTGCGTCGCTTTTGCGTCAAAAAGTGACGTAAATGCAGCGCAACAAAAGTATAAATATGGACCTTAATTCTATCCCTGGCTATAAAGATGGGGTGCAGGCTGTGCCCCACGGTGTTTGTGAGGCTGGTGACTAGCTGTTTGAGTCTGTTGTTGCTTAGGTTGTCCAGGAGGCTTGTGGAGTTGTGGTCTTACCCAATTGTTTCAGGAAACAGAGCAAAGTAGGCCGCAACCACAGCCAGCAATAGTAGATATTCCTGAAGTTGGTGCAAAAAAGGAGGTTGAGCTTCGTGCCGAGCAATAAACTCCTCTTTTAGAATCATTGGCTTCCACATCTATAGCAAGATAAAGGAAAGGTCTTACTCCACCATCTTCAACAAGCACCCCTTCTGATGATGATGATCTGGATATGGATTGGACCCCACCAGAGCCTGAGAGAGGTCAGGAGAGGCAAGGGGAAAGAGAAGTTCCTGAAAGCATTAGAATTATGGAAGGGGATGATGAGGAGGAGGATGAAAGATGAGCCAGTCATTGTTATGGAAGCTTGCGCAGAGGAGTTCGACATCCTCCTTTTCAACCTGCTCAGAGGAATGTGGCACAGGTACCACTGCCATCTCCCATATTTGTAAAGCCCCAGCTGAGGCCTGCACCATCTTCTACCTCATTAGAAATATGCACTGCAGCGAGCAACACATCCACCTATCTCCAGTTCTTCTTCAGGCATTGGCACTAGCACACTCCCCAGTTTGAAACTTTTTTACGATTAGTAAGCAGGAGAACAATATACTGTATTTGCCACATGAGAGTCTGTTGAGGTAAGTTGGGTTCACAATATGGTATTGGAGGCCAAATGACCCACATGAAATAAACATCATGCAATCCATTGGAAAGAGCACCTTAAAAAATATTGCTGATCATGGTGGTGGTGAAGGTGAGGAGAGCCAGGAACCATCAGCCCCAATCCCAGAGGGAGGTCCTGAGGAAGAAGAGGGTGACATCTTCATGAAAAGCAGCCCTGTCCCCACCAGTGTGCCAGTGACCTCCAAATGGCTCATGACTCAGAGTTAGATGGAGATACCACGGCATACAGTGACTACCCCAAGACACACATTGAATCTACCATCTCCTATTTCTTGAAAGTCGCCTGCATCAGTGGCCCCCAGAAAAGAAGAAAATGCAGGCTACTATTGTGGGCATGTTTAGGCAGGAGGGGCCCTACTATTGCAACCGCCAAATGGCACGTTTATACAATGGGAAGCTGGCAAAAACTGTGGGCACTGGTCCTCCTTCCTTTTTGTTTTGTAGAAGGAGTGGGATTTTTGGAATTTTTGTTAGCCGTCTGCCCAAACTGGAAGGTTACAAGTCTCACCTATTTTGCCAGAGTTGCTGTTCCAGCACTGCATCATGATGTGCTACAATTGGTTGGATAAGCATTGCACCAAAGTATTGTCCCCACTACCTACCTGACAACAGACATAAGGACCAGTTGACGGACGACTGATTACATGTGCATCACTGCACACTGGATCTTTTTTGTGGGGGTAAGGCAACAGCTATCTACAGGTCTTAGCCTTGAAAAAAGTTTAAGAGAGTTGGGCAGCATGCAACAGTGGCCACATTAGCCATCCAGAAATCACATACAGCTGCAAACATTGCGGATGCACTTAACAGCAAGGTGCCCGAATGCTGAGACCCAGAGTTCTGCGAATTGGATTTTTTGCCACGTACAATGGCAGTAATATAGTCAAGGCCATGGTAGAGTGTGGCTATTTCAGGGTCCTGTATTTAGAGAATGCCATCAACCTGGTTGTGGTGGAGTTTTAATAAAAATAAGACATAGTCAGCAACATACTGACCACCTGCAGAAATACTCATTTCAGCCATTCTTTTAAAGCACGGAAGTAGGTGTGGATTATTCAGTGAGCAAATAGAGTACTAGTTAAAACCCTCATACAGAAGGTGTCAACACGTTGGAACTCAACCTATTAAATGTTGCAACACACACACAGTCTGTTTGACACAGACAAATCAATGACTGTGTCATTCCAAGAGGAGGGGATGCAATTGGGAAATCTATGACCATGGATGTGGAAAAATGGGGCCTAGTCAAATGCCTGACACAGATGCTACTCCCTTTTTGCAGGTTTCTTATGGGAAGTTAGCAAGGAGGACTGTAAGATGAGCCAAGCTATCCTGTTGCTGCATTTGCTTCAAGACCAGCTAAAGAATGTGTCTGAAAGGTTCCCAGTTGCAGGTGTGAATAAAAACCCAGAACTGCATGCCTTGGTTGAGAGCTACATTTGTGCCACACTAATTGATCCATGGTACAAAAAAATTCTGCTCACTTTCATTTCTTTTTTTGAAGGGGATGTTTCAAAATACAAGAGATGGATCGTTGAGCAAGCCGGTGACCTGGAAAAATAATGGCTGAAAATTAGAGTCCCACTCCGAAGTTCTGGGGTACAACCTTCAACTTCCAGAGAGGACATTCTTGTCTCACAGCAGCCAACACCAGCAACAAGAACACCTGCAACAACCAAAACAGAAGACTTGGCCCCAACATCTGCGTTGGCTTGATTTTAAGTGGCAGGTTTTAAGTCCAGTGCAGAGGTGAAGGCACAAAAGGTCGAGCAAGTGCCGGCACCAATGACCATTTGGAGAATGTTCCAGGAGTATCTAGATGACCCAAAAGAGGTCTATGTGGCTC
Organism: Pleurodeles waltl; assembly: GCF_031143425.1. Lineage (NCBI taxonomy): Eukaryota > Metazoa > Chordata > Amphibia > Caudata > Salamandridae > Pleurodeles > Pleurodeles waltl. Next base: position 358,185,279 of record NC_090450.1, on the reverse strand, counting down.
AAAACTCATTGGTGTATTGATATGGGAAGATGTGCCAATGTCCAAAGCTCATCAGACTGGCAATAAAGTATCTGTCTTGTCCTGTAACCAGTGTGTCTGCAGAGTGTGTGTTCAGTGCAGCTGGCACAGTTGTCACAATGAGAAGCACCAATCTGTCACCTCAAAATGTGTAGAGATTGACCATGATCAAAATGAACCAACATTTAATAATACTGGCAACCACGAAAGGGGCCTCAGGGAGCCAGGAGGATAACTTCCCCAACCCAGAAGCCAGTATCCCTGAGGAAGAAGAAGTCTAACTTTAGTCAGGAGAGCAATCATATATTAATAAGTGAGGTGACAAAATTAAACATCTCATTTTTGTCACCTCGAAATAGCCATTAGGAAGGAAGTAGTCCATCTGGCAATCCATTGTGGGCAAAATCAACTGTGTTGCACAAGCAAAGAGGACCATAGAGGAGTGCAACATTACTGCCTTAAATGCAAATAAAGCCGGCAGGGCACCGAGTCCAGATTTCAATCAATCAATCAAGGAATTTGCAGAGCGCACTACTCACCCATGAGGGTCTCAAGGCGCTGAAGGGGAGGGCAGTGGAGGGGGGCAGCGCTGCTACTGTTCGAACAGCCAAGTCTTGAGAAGTCTCCTGAATGTAAGGAGGTCCTTGGTCTGATGCAGGTGGCTGGGAAGAATGTTCCACGTCTTGGCGGCGAGGTGCGAGAATGATCTGCTACCGGTTGTACTTCTGCAGATGCATGGGACGGTTGCAAGGGTGAGGTCGGCAGAGCAGAGCTGTCGGGTCGGGGTGTAGCAGGAGAGCCGTCTGTTGAGGTATTCTGGTCCAGTGCTGTACAGTGCCTTGGGAGCGTGGGTGAGGAGTTTGAAGGTGATTCTCTTGTTGACTAGGAGCCAGTGCAGGTCTTTCAGGTGGCCTGTGATGTGGCAGTGGTGAGGGATTCCAGGATGAGGTGTGCAGAGGCATTCATCTGTTTAAAGCTAAGACGACCCTTTGGGGGCCACTGCTTACTCAAGTCCTGAATGTATGTTGTCAAGTTAGCCTATTGAGGTCTTGAAGGGAATCAATTATTGTGCCAATTTTTAAAAAGGGAGACAGACACAACCCTACCTGTTACCCCCCTATCTCTTTGCTAGATTTGATGCTGAAAGTGGCAGGTCGTGTTATCTTGAATAGATTGCAAGAATAGGCCAAGTAGAAGAATGTGCTATCAGACTTACAGTATGGGTTCCGGGAGGGAGTAGGGACCGTGGAAGAGGGCCTGAACTTAAGCATGTTAATAGAGAAATAGTCCACCATCAAACAAGGGAGATTGGCCTTTGTTGATTTAACTGCTGCATTTGATTGCGTAATCCATAGTAAGCTGTGTAATATTATGGAGAACATGGGGGTGGATCCACCGATTGTACAATTTCACAGGCAAACGTATTTTGATTGTAGGGCCAGAATGCATGCATTGCGCCACCCGGCAACCCTTTGCACTACATTATGCCCGCGCCAGGCATAATGTACACAAAGTGGGCGTTCCCCCATGGGGGGGTCGAAAAAATGGCAAAAGCAGATCTATGAGATTTCCTTGAGTCATCTTTTACTGCACTTTTAACGCCTGCTCACAGCAGGCATTAAGAAGGGGCTTCCATTATTTTTAATGGGCTCCTATGTACTCTGCAGGAGTAGCACCAATATATTGGTGCTACTTCTGCAGAGTAAATCTATAGCTTCATGTAAAATGACGCTATTGCCCCTGATCCTGTGCCAGGGGTGCACCGTATTTTAAATACGGCGTGCACATGGTGGCGGTAAGGGGGGGCGTTAGGGGGCACAAGGAAAGTGGCGCTGTACTAGTTGCAGTGCCACTTTCCATAAATCTGCCCCTGTGTTTGTGCATTCCTTCACACACTTGGCGTTAGACTGTAATGGTATAAACAGCTCCTACAGAGCACCACAGTAAAAATAGCATTTGGAAGAAACATGATCATGTAACCATATATTCACTCCCTACAGGGCATAATCACATAAAAAAGAATGACAAAGAACATTGCAGTCTAATATTAAAATATTCCCTTGAGTGCACAGTGTATTACACATTTTCAGGCCTGGCAGGCCTTTCAAATATTAGTTAACTGTGGAGTCCGTGGCACAAGGGTTCAGTGCCACAGGTTGTTACTAGATGTCCCTGTAAAGTCAATAACAGAAGGTGCACTACCACTGACCATGACAGGTCCTCAGTGAAATGGCTGAAATATTTAGCCATGCCGCACATTAAACCAGAAATAAACTGTGTTTGTGCATTCCTTCAAACACTTAGGGCCGTATTTATACTTTTTGGCGCACAACTGCGCCAACGCAGTTGTGCGTCAAAAAATGTAACGGCGGCTAACGCCATTCCAAAGCGCCATGCGGGCGCCTTATTTATGGAATGACGTTAGCCGGCGGAGCTGCCTGGTGTGCGTAAAAAAAAATGACTTACACCAGGCAGCGCCGGCGTAGGGGAAAATGGAGCTTGGGCGTCAAAAAATGGGGCAAGTCGGTCTGAGGCAAAAAATCTGCCTCAACCCGAGTTGCGCCATTTTTTTTTGACTCCCACCCTCCATTGACATGACTCCTGTCTTAGCAAAGACAGGAGTCATGCCCCCTTGCCCAATGGCCATGTCCAGGGGACTTCTGTCCCCTGGGCATGGTCATTGGGCATAGTGGCATGTAGGTGGGCACAAATCAGGCCCCCCTATGCCACAAAAAAAAAAAAAAAACCAATACTTACCTGAACTTACCTTAAGTTCCCTGGGATGGGTCCCTCCATCCTTGGGTGTCCTCCTGGGGTGGGCAAGGGTGGCAGGGGGTGTCCCTGGGGGCATGGGAGGGCACCTCTGGGCTCCTTCCGAGCCCACTGGTCCCTTAACGCCTGCCCTGACCAGGCGCTAAAAAATGACGCTAAAGCGGCTGGACGTCATTTTTTTTGACCTGCCCACTCCCGGGCATCATTTTTGCTCGGGAGTATAAATACGGCGCACATGCCTCGGAGTCATTTTTTAGACGGGAACGCCTACCTTGCATATCATTAACGCAAGGAAGGTGTCCACGCTAAAAAATTACGCAAACGCCAAGATCTTTGGCGCTAGACGGGACTAACGCCAAAGTATAAATATGGAGTTAGTTTTGCGTCGGATTTGCGTAAAAAAAAACTATGCAATTCCGGCGCAACCAGAGTATAAATATGCCCCTTAGCATTAGACTGTAATGGTCCGAACTGCCCCTACAGAGCACCACACTAAAAATAGCATTTGGAAGAAACATTGGCATGTAACCATATAGTCAGCTCCTAGAGGGCATAATCACATGAAAAAAGAATGACAAAGAACATTACAGTGTAACCATATAATCAGCCCCTTGTGGGCATAGTGTATTACATATTTTCAGGCCTAGGAGGCCTTTAAAATATTTAACTGTGGGGTCAGTGGCACAAGGGTACAATGCTGCAGGTCATTGCTAGATGTCCCTGTAGAATCAACTGCAGAAGGTGCAGTACCACTCGTCATGGCTAGATGCCCCTGTAGAGTAAACAGCAGACGGTGCAGTACCAGTGGTAGTGGCTAGATGTCCCTGTAGAGTCAAAAGCAGAAGGTGCAGTACCATTGGCTGTGGCTAGATGTCCCTGTAAAGTCAACAGCAGAAGGTGTAGTACCATTGGCTGTGGCTAGAAGACCCTGTAGAGTCAACAACAGAAGGTGCAGTACCACTGGTCATGGCTGGATGTCCCTGTCGAGCCAAAAGCACTTGGAATACAGTGCCACAGTGCCGTCAGAAGCTCAGAATGTCCCCCAAACCCAGAAATAGCTGGAGAAGTACCAGTTCCTCAGTGAAATGGCAGAAATATGTAGCCTTGCTGTACATTAAACCTTTATCACAAATAAACTGTGTTTGTGCATATATTAAACCTTTATCAGCAATAACTATGTGTATGGATTAGCAGAAAATGCAAACCCACTGACTGTGGCTAGATGTCTTTGTGGAATCTATTTAGTTAGTAGCATCTTTGAAGAGCTGAATGCAGCCTGCATTTGCATGCCCAGCAAAACTGCCAGAGCATTATTACAAACAAGGACCTTAGAACACAAACTTCTCTCAGCTGTAAAAACAGAGGCCCATATTTATACTTTTTGACGCAAAACTGCGCTAACGCAGTTTTGCGTAAAAAAAATTAGCGCTGGCTAACGCCATTCTGAAGCGCCATGCGGGCGCCGTATTTATTGAATGACGTTAGCCGGCGTTAGACGCTGGCGCCGTCTGGTGTGCGTTTAAAAAAACGACGTACACCAGGCAGCGCCGGCGTAGGGGGATATGGGGCTTGGGCGTCAAGAAATGGGGCAAGTCAGGTTGAGGCAATTTTTTTGCCTCAACCCGATTTGCGCCATTTTTTTTCACTCCCAACCCCCGTAGAAATGACTCCTGTCTTAGCAAAGACAGGAGTCATGCCCCCTTGCCCAATGGCCATGCCCAGGGGACTTCTGTCCCCTGGGCATGGTCATTGGGCATAGTGGCATGTAGGGGGGCCCAAATCAGGCCCCCCTATGCCACCAAATTTAAAAAAAAAAAACACTTACCTGAACTTACCTTAATGGCCCTGGGATGGGTCCCTCCAGCCTCGGGTGTCCTCCTGGGGTGGGCAAGGGTGACAGTGGGTGTCCCCGGGGGCATGGGAGGGCACCTCTGGGCTCCTTCAGAGCCCACAGGTCCCTTAACGCCTGCCTTTTGCAGGCGCTAAAAAACGGCGCAAAAGCGGCCGTACGTCATTTTTTTTGACCCGCCCACTCCCGGGCGTGAATTTTGCCCGGGAGTATAAATCCGACGCACATGCCTCGGAGTCGATTTTTTAGACGGGAACGCCTACCTTGCATATAATTAACGCAAAGTAGGTGTCCACGCAAAAAAAATGATGCTAACTCCATGGACTTTGGCGCTAGACGCGTCTAACGCCAAAGTATAAATATGGAGTTAGTTTTGCGTCGAAATTGCGTCAAAAACAACGATGCAATTCCGGCACAAACAGAGTATAAATATGCCCCAGAATTTCTAGCTATAAGACAGTTTAAAAATACATTGGCCCATATTTATACTTTTTGACGCAAAACTGCGCCAACGCAGTTTTGCGTAAAAAAAATTAGCGCCGGCTAACGCCATTCTGAAGCACCATGCAGGCACCGTATTTATTGAATGACGTTAGCCGGCGTTAGCCGCCGGCGCCGTCTGGTGTGCGTTAAAAAAAACGACGTACACCAGGCAGCGCCGGCGTAGGGGGATATGGAGCTTGGGCGTCAAGAAATGGGGCAAATCAGGTTGAGGCAAAACACTTACCTAAACTTACCTTAATGTCCCTGGGATGGGTCCCTCCAGCCTTGGGTGTCCTCCTGGGGTGGGCATGGGTGACAGGGGGTGTCCCTGGGGGCATGGGAGGGCACCTCTGGGCTCCTTCAGAGCCCACAGGTCCCTTAACGCCTGCCTTTTGCAGGCGCTAAAAAACGGCACAAAAGCGGCCGTACGTCATTTTTTTTGACCCGCCCACTCCCAGGCGTGATTTTTGCCCGGGAGTATAAATCCCACGCACATGCCTCGGAGTCGATTTTTTAGACGGGAACGCCTACCTTGCATATAATTAACGCAAAGTAGGTGTCCACGCTAAAAAATGACGCTAACTCCATGGACTTTGGCGCTAGAAGCGTCTAGTGCCAAAGTATAAATATGGAGTTAGTTTTGCGTCGAAATTGCGTCAAAAAAAACGACGCAATTTCGGCGCAAACAGAGTATAAATATGCCCCATTGAGTTGTGAAAGAGGTTATGATTTTTGCCCCCTCTGTAACCTAGTGTGACCCACAACATCATTCTGAATGTTTCGGTGGTGGTCCCATTGCCCTAGGACCACCACAGGCTGAGATATGGCCAAACATGTGTTGTAAAAGAAATGCCTGCAAAGCATTATGGGATGAGTTTCCATGCATACATTAAATCTTTACCGGAAATAAACTCTGTTTGTGCATCAGCAGAAGGTGCAATACCACTGGTCATGGCTAGATGTCCTGGTGGAGCCTACTGAGTTAGTAGTGCCTTGGGACAGCCTTTGGAGAGAATAATGCATTACACATTTGCATGCCGAGCAAGACTATCACAATATTATTATAAACAAGGCCCTTATAACAGAAACTTCTCTCAGCTGCAAAAATCACAAGTTCCAGCTATAAGAAAGAAATTTAAATATGCCTTGAAGGATGGAAGAGATTATGATTTTTTGGCCCCCTCTACCCTTATATGACCCACAAGATGACCTGGAGGGAAAGAGTGCATCATTCTGAATGTTTTGGTGGTGTCCCATTGCCCTAGGAACACCACAGGATGAGTTGTAAAAGGAATGCCTGCAAAGCAGTATGGGGTGAGTTTCCCAAGTGCAGTGAATATTGTAGTATCAGCTCTCCCGCTGTGTGAGGAGAGCCGCTGTTGAGGATTCATTCCTGGGTTGATTTAATGCTATATAAAGCCATCAAAAAACAATTACAAAGCACACTCACAACCCAACTACTTGTATTTACTGATTATGCAAAGTAAGGACCAAATGAAGGGAAAATGCGTAAAATTAATCATGTGCATAAACATGAGTGCTTACTGACTTACACAAGAGAGAGGAAACTAAAAATAGTCAGTCCAAACAACAGTAAAACATTCCAGGCGTATTTAAATTCTGCTTGGCCGGTGCTCCTCAGCCAGGCACCGGAAGTGATGTATCGGCTGCCGAACCAGCTAGGAGACAGCAAAATAAGAGCAACACTGCTTTCAACCTATGATAAGTGGTATGCAGCGGCAGGCAGGAGCAAAGTCCTATACTCATGCCAATATGTCTTGCAGACAGCGCAAGCGCTGTCTAGGGTTGACCTTAAGAACCCTCAGATTATAAAAGAACAAACGTCAACAGCACAATTAATCAAACATGGAATCCCTTACTCTCAATACAGTTCTTAATAAGCAGCACACTTTAAAAACAATATGATCATCGGATAATAGCCGGGGAAACCCCAGGACTGGTCATGCTTGCCTAAAGACAAGGGACCTCAGTAAAGGCTCAATAAACAATTTCCTAGGTCCAGTAAAATAACTACAGAACTGCATGAATTGAAGGGTATCCTGTGGAGACTGGTAGGCACAGCCCCAAGGACACAGGGAGCCCGGGGAGCTCCAGTCCCTCAGTGAGGCCAGAAGATGATGTATCATGTTGAATCTAAATCTGGTCAATAACAATCTGTCCCTATTACTCCTCACACTGAGTAGGTATGGTTCCATAGTCCCTACAGATTTTAATAGCATATGCCTTCTTACTGTGGGTTTCAATAGTTCAGTCTGTACTCTGTATAGTAGCTTACATTCTAAAGATGCATCCCTGACCTATTTTACCTCCACAGTGCTCATGGTTTGAGGGCTAAAAAATAAATCTTCCCTCCCCAGGCTACTAATGACACCCTTGATATATGCAATTAATGGAAACTTAGTGATATGATCTGAGGATAAGCAATCCTTCAGAAACAGCCTATTCTGCTGGGATTCCCTTCTTGGCCACACCTTGATTCGAAATATCAGTGGCCTAAGTGTAATCTTATCACCTATAAACTGGTCTCCTAATTCATCATGCACGGATAGTGCTGGTGCACTATGGAGAACCTGCAACACCTGCCTTAAAAACAGGTCTCCCATGGACTGAATACTGTCAACTCTCATTTATCCCCACATCTCATAGCCATATAGTACCTTGGAGGCACATTTAATTAAGGTATTAGGTGGTCAAGACCCCGATCTCTGAGCAAATATATGAACAGCGGCAGTTACTTTAATGATCTCTGTGAGAAAACAGGGCTGATTGCAGAGGCCCCCTAACTTTTTGCCCCCATTTTCCACTTTTTGCTGGTGTTTTCCTGACTCTGATGGTGCCCTGGGTACTGCTAACCAGTCCCAGGGCCTGTGCTCTGTGTAAAATGGATATGCAAATTAGGCTAATTATAATTGGCTAAGTTAACCTACCTATAAGTCCCTAGTATATGGTAGGGCATGTAGGTTTAGGGACCACAGCATAGGTGGTGCACCCATAGGTGCACTGCTGAGGTGCCCAGTGTCATTTTAAAAGCAAGCCTGCCTTGCTGGCTGCTTTTAAATTAAAGTTATATGTAAATTCGACTTTGGAATTAAAAGTACTTCCAAAGTCTTAAACTACCTTATTTTTACATATAAGTCACCCCTAAGGTATGCCCTATGTGCCCCTAGGCCTGGGTGCCATGTAACTATAAGCAGGGACTTTATAAAAATAGATTTATAAGCCCTGGTGAGGTAAAAACAGCCAAATTCGTTTTTCCCTCATAGAAGTAAATGGCCTTCATAGGCTAGAATGGGGAGACTTTATTTTACATTTTAAAGTCTCCTTAAATGTTGCATACCAAGAATTTGGTATCAAATTAATTGTTGTAATAAATCCCACAACTTCCAGTTGTTGGATTTAATATAACTTGTTCAGGTAAAGAGTTTTAGACTTTACCTAAAAAGTTGCCAATTTCAGCCCTGCATTGTTTTTGCTGCTGTGCTCTGATTGGCCAGCCTGCAGCAGCTTAGTCAAGCTACCTTGATGAGGTGTGAAGTGGCCTGGCTTCACACAAAGGAATGTGCTTGTGGGAGAGAATCTCCCCTCAGCAGATGGTGAGGCAGGAAGGGGGAGAGCTGCCAAACTGGTCTTAAAAGGCAGAGAAGGACATTTGGAGCAACCAGCAACACCCCCACATCCTGCAACCCCAGACAACTAGGTGCCCCCTTGATTAGATTAGGAGAGGGCAGGAGAGGGGTGTGTTTATGATTTTTAGCCACACCAGTGGGTGGGCTCAGCCAGATGTAACCTCCAAAAATCAGATTCAGCCATGTTGGATTTTTAGAGAATGTGGCCTTTTGGGATGGATTTTTGCCACACTTCCCAGGAAGTAGTCATCACAGGGGGACGACCCTGTACCTGATTGGAGAACCAGGACCACCCTGCTTTTCACCCAGGAGCAAGGATAAAACTGGCAGACCTGCACCCACACCTCAGATCCCCTCCAGAATTCAACAAGAAAAGAACTAAAGAAGAAGAAGGACTGCCCTGCTGGACCTGCACCTGGAACCTGCACCCAGAAGGACTGCACCAGCTGCACACTTGGGCTTCACCACAAGAAGGACTTTGCCTGGCTTCAACTGGTTCAAGGAGGGACTCCCTGTTTGCTACAGGTGAAAAATTGCTATCCAGAGTCCCCCTGCACCAACTCCTGAAAAGTGACCAGCTGACCACTGTCCAGTGGCCAAAAAGGAGTTTGCGGCAGGTGCATTCTGGGAGTTGAAGTCCGCACCCCCCATGGACCATCACAGAACTTCTGGACCCTTGGGGTGAGCTGTGGACCCCAAAAGAACCTTAAAAGAACATCTGGGTGAAGCCCCAGAAGTTTGGAAAAGATTTGAGAATTTTTGAAAAAAAGCTCCAGAGAGGGACCGACCCGCCGCGGAAATTCTAGCCGGCTTGCCTCAACCGCGACCCAGCCTGACTTGGTGGTTCGTCCCGGTAAAGAAAAACCTCTGAAAAAGAGACTAAGTCCGAAGGTAAAAAGTTGACCGGGACCTCCCAGCCATCGTATCCGAGAAGGGCTCCACGGACGTCGGATCAAGATCCAGGTTTACCCCGGTCGAAGGATTTTCATCTAAAAAAAACGACTAAGTCCGAAAGTATAAATCTCCACCGAGGAAACCCACATCGCGTATCCGGACAAGGGCTCCAGGAGGTCGGATTCAACTGGCAGGTTCGTCCCGGTGAAGAAAAACTTCAAAATAAAGACTAAGGGGGTCATTCTGACCCTGGCGGTAATTACCGCCATGGCGGAGGTCGGCGGTAGCACCGCCAACAGGCTGGCGGTGCACCGCTGGGCATTCTGACCGCGGCGGTTCAGCCGCGGCCAGAAACGGAAAGTCGGCGGTGTCCCGCCGACTTTCCGCTGCCCTTGAGAATCCTCCATGGCGGCGGAGCGCGCTCCGCCGCCATGGGGATTCTGACACCCCCTACCGCCATCCAGTTCCTGGCGGTTCTCCCGCCGGGAACAGGATGGCGGTAGAGGGTGCCGCGGGGCCCCTGGGGGCCCCTGCAGTGCCCGTGCCAATGGCATGGGCACTGCAGGGGCCCCCGTAAGAGGGCCCCAAAAGGAATTTCAGTGTCTGCCTAGAAGACACTGAAATTCGCGACGGGTGCAACTGCACCCGTCGCACCTTCCCACACCGCCGGCTCAATTCTGAGCCGGCGTCCTCGTGGGAAGGGTGTTTCCCGCTGGGCTGGCGGGCGGACTTTCGGCGGTCGCCCGCCAGCCCAGTGGGAAAGCCAGAATGACCGCCGCGGTCTTTTGACCGCGGAGCGGTCTTTCGGCGGGAACCGCGTGGTGGGCGGCGACCGCCGTCCGCCGCGGTCAGAATCACCCCCTAAGTCAGAAGGTAACTTTTTAACCAAGGCCTCCCGCGACTTGTAGCCGAGCAGGGCTCCATCGCGGTCGGCCTGAAACTTTGACTTTGCCCCGGTCGTGGTGCAACCAGATGACCCGATTGGTGCTTTTTGTTTCTAAGCGCTAGAAAAATAATAATTCTTTAAAAATTCATATCTCCGGTTCCCTTTATCCGATTTTATTCGTTTTTGTGTCATTTTAAAGATAAAAATATAAACTATTTTTATAAATTGGTTTTGGATTTTTAAACTGTTTCCTGTGTTTTATTTGATTACTGTTTTGTGACATTTGAATGCTTTACACACTGTCTCCTAAGTTAAGCCTTGACGCTCGTTGCCAAGCTACCAAGGGTTGAGCTGGGATTAATTTACTGAGACCTAACTGTACCTAGGTGGAGGTTAGTGGCTTGTTGCTAGGTGTAGGTACCTACCTGCCCTTACCAATAACCCATTTTCCAACAATCTCCATTTTCTTATTTTCAACCAAGGGCTTCCAGTTTGTATGACAATCAAAAAGACCCCTGAGACACGAAAAAACAGAAACTTTGGTTAACGTGTGCCAGCCCACCTTGAATGTGTTTGATCTAGTACTTCTTGGGCCCAAAACCATCACTTAAAATTTTGTAACTTTAACCGTAAGATCCAAGCTAGCCCTAAAATCAACAAACTTGTCCAATAACAACTGTACACCCACTGCAGTCCTTGCCATCAGGAACGTATCGTCTGCATACAGTGGAACCGGTAGCAATTTCGACTTCACCCTTGGGCAATTAGCTCAAAAAGACTAAAGGGTTTACTCCAGCCCATTAACATGTAGCATAAAGAGTAAGGGGGCAAAGATACATTAATGATACACTCCTCTGCTTGTGTCGAAGGGCCAAGTGCACTCTCCTCCCTAAGAATATCGAACAGAATCTGTTGTATGGGTATGTAGACCACTCAACAAATGAACAATATAAGGGTACACCCATAAGCAAGTAGCAAGCAATGGGGTTTCCATGACTGACCCTGTCAAACATGGACATTAAGTCCATGAAGGGAAGATGGATAGATTCCGACCTAGCAACAGTATACTTATTAATTATCAAATATATATTAAGGCATAGGTCTGTTGTTGACCTGCCCTGCCTGAAGCTATATTGGACACTGGAAATTATGTTGTGCTCATCCCCCCACCCTATCTGCCTGTCGAGCACCACCCTGCCCATAACCTTTATCACTGCATCAATCACGGAGACAGGCAGATAACATTGAGGGTTGTCTTCGTCCCAGCATTACAAATGGGAATAATTATTACAGTAGCTCATGTTGACAGGGAACTCACTTTCACTGCAGCATTTAAAACTATTCTCAAAAGGGGGACCCAGAGTTCAAACCCATCCAGAAAAAAATGTGTTTGTATCCCATCTGGCCCTGGGACCTTTTTACGTGATAGGCCCAAGTACCCTTGGACACCTCCTCAAGGGTAAAAACAATATTTGGGCGTCCACCGAAAGATGCTCCTAGAGCTGCATCTACTCCTGCCAGCTTGCCATTGCAGATCCCCTCAATATACACCAGTCACTGGCCCTCAGTTATATGACGGCATACAGTGGGATCATTGTCACTAACAAGACCGGGGTGATTTAATACCTACCAAAACAGAGTGCTATTCCTCACGTCACAAGCTCGGGATAATTGTCCAGGGTTCTCTCTCTTAGCCCGCTCTTACAGTTAGCAAGTTCCATTTTAGAGTCCCTGTGGCAAGCAATATCAAACTATTTTTCTCTAGGAACCATCTTTAGAGCTTCCTTCAGTTTTGATAAGGCCTTGGTGCATTAGCTATCAAACCATTTGGTTTTACGGGGCCTGTCCTGCCTCAGGGAGACCATCAATAATGTAGACAGCTTCTGTGATATACCCTCAAAGGCACTTAAAATTGACCCACTCAGGGCACTTAGGGGCATATTTATACTCTGTTTGCGCTGAATTTGTGTCATTTTTTTTTGACGCAAATTCAGCGCAAACTTAACTCCATATTTATATTTTGACACTAGACCCATCTAGCGTCAAAATATTAGAGTTAACGTCTTTTTTTTGGATGCGTGAAACCACCTTGCATCAATGAGATGCAAGGTAGGCATTCCCATCCAAAAACTGACTCTAAGCCAGTAACACCATATTTATCCCTGTGCAAAAATGACGCACGTGTGGGAGGTGGACCCAAAAAGTTACGTTAGCCCTGTTTTGCTTCAAATTTTAACACCTGGGTCTGCCCAGGTGTTAAAATGAGGCACATACACCACTACATAGGGAAAATTCACAGAAGGAACATTTGCTACCTCCATGACAACATGAAAGTCGTACTGCTCCAGCTGGACACTCACCACAGACGCCCGCAATGACAGCTACTCCCTCCACCTCCACAACAGCAACCCCAAATACCACCACGGCACCCGCAAAGGCAACACAGAAGGCAGGAGAGGATATTTCAGCAGAGGACAACCCTCCTTGGCCTAAGGGAGCAAGACATCATCAGAACTTGCGTCTCAACCGGGAGTCCATCCTACGCCTGCTGAACCAGATTGCACCAGACATTAAAGCAAGGCTGCAAACTCCCTACAACATACCACCCATCACAAAGCTCCCCATTGTTCTGCATATGCTGGCTTCTGGATCCTTTCAAACAACAGAGGCCCTAGTGGCTGGTGTCTCCCAGCCATCAATATCTGTGTACCTGCCTAAGGTCCTAGATGCCATCATCTGTCTCACATCCCACCACTTCTGCTTCCCAAACACCCAGCAGCTGCAGCAGGAGCACAAGCAAGGATTCTATCTGATTGCTGGGTTTCCACATGTGCTGGGTGCAATGGACTGCTCCCATGTACAACTGGTGCCACCTGCAGCTACGGAACACCTATACAGGAACCGCAAGCAAACACATTCGATAAATGTGCAGGCCATTGTGGACCACCGTGGGCTCTTCACCAACATCTCAGCCAAGTACCCCAGCAGCATCCATGATGCTTACATATTCCGGTACTCCACCATCAATGAGCGGTTCCAGGATAGACAACATGGCAATGGCCTACTTGTCGGTAAGTCAACCAACCAATCAATACACATACAACACACCAACCTTGTAGGACAACCAACATATACACCACAACAAAGACGCATGGGCATGAAACCACAGATGTACTGGCAACAACACATATGCAACATGCTGCAGTACACTACAATGATTGGACATCACAAATGCAGACACCCACATGCACCTAACACAGCCACAAACTAACAGTCACAGCACCTGAAGGACAGGAAGAGCTATGTTCTCTTTACATACAGAATAAGACCACAAACCACTACAAGTGTCCAATGGCTGACTACTAAGTGTACTTCACACACATTAGACCAAACCAACAATAGCTCTGCCATGTCAATGACTTATGGTATGAGCATGTTAAGAAAGTCACAACTAGGCACATCCCCACCTCATTCATGGTGTGCAAGGCTCAGGCACAATCCACATCAAATGCCACCCAAGTGGTCCCAACTACACCTTTATCCCATCTACACATGCCTGACATACCTGTATGCTGTTCCAAAAGATAAAGTCTTTCGTTAATGCAGCAGCAGGCTAGGTCTCTGTGCACGGACCTTCGCATTTAATTAAGCAATGATAGTCCTTTGGTACACATGTTCCCATGGAGCCCCGTCCCTAATAGAGGAGGGTCCTCATAAATCTAGATTGTTAGATGCGTAGCTCTTTCAAAGCGGCGATAGTCCTTTGGTACGCATGTTCCCATGGAGCCCCATCCCTAATAGAGGGGGGTCCTGATCTATCTAGACAGTTAGATGTGTAGTTCTTTGAGTAAGTCAACTCAGAATTTTTTACACAAATCCCTTTACCCAATTTGGTACGTAGTCTAGCTTAGGAGAAGTTTATTGCATTGGTCCTGATGAAACGGCATTTGATCCATAGGGACTTCTTAGGTGTGAAACATGTTGACCTTTACTAGAGGTTGAAGGAAGAATCTTCCTTCATCCCCTTGTGTTTTGGTAGAGTGGTGGAACATTATCTCCATTCCTCTGCCTAGTGTTTTTAACCTTGACTGAGACCTTTTATGATCAATAAAATATAGGTTTTTGAGGTTCTCAAGCCAATTTTAACTTTCCTCTCTCCAGCTCCTTTTTGCCTATAGGTTTAAAGTTACCCCTACTTGGTTTAGCCACAGCATGCGCTACCAATTAAGATCTCCGGCAAACAGTCCCCTTGTGGGGCCCGTCAGACATTGTAGCGCCAGTCTGACAAGGCGAAAGTCCTATGATGAAGCATGACATCCAATGGATGTGTGAGGGCTCTTGCTTATATTTTTAGAAGTGCCTAGTGGACCCTTGTCTTCTCTTGCGGAACAGTGTACCTTTTTCATTTGTATTACTACTAGGGAGGCTGTACACTGGATCATATAATCTCCCGCCCGTCTCATGGTTATTAATGCCTGTGGGCTTGCACGTACATCTGTTGAATGCATTGTATTGCACACATAGGAAGACTAATGTACCTGTTATTATAGACAATGGGGCAGAATCATGAGAAATGGTGCCACAACTACTCAACTGACTCCTCACATGCCCCACTCAGAGGCCTCTAACACCATCATGCCAGTACTGTAGACTAACAATAGTACACCATAGTGCAGATTAACTGCTAAACTGTAATGTACATGGACGCCACAGTAGACCCCTGTAGGAGTATGGAGGTCATACATTCACTGTACTAAGTGACCTTTCAGAAAAAAGCTCGGCCCCTCCCAAAGCCTGCACTGTGCATGTGTAGTAAGTCTGTCAGAAAATCCAATTACTAAGAAGCTAAGACATACACCAATACAAAATGTGATCATCATGCTAATATGTGATACACACCCCTGGACACCTGGACACTCATCATGAGTTTGTTGTCCGGCAGAGGCCGCTTGGTAAACTTCCACCACAGTTAGGCCTGTGGGTGGAAACATTATTTTCAGTATGCCGGCCCAGCTGGGAAGAGGGCCAAAACATTGCAGCCGGTTTGTAAGTGATCTGGCTTCAATTTGGCGTTGGGGCGGGTGCAGCAGCACAGATTGCGGTTATTACAGCATGTAATATGTGCATTGGAAAGCACTACAGGTCTGTCCATGTGGGCCCCGGCACTGACCATGTTAAGTGCATGGCCAGGGCAGGTACCACCATGGGGCACCTGACACCCCCATTCCACCAGCCCTTGCATTGCGGTGGAACCGCCATTCAAAGGCTGGCAGATTTGGGAGTCCAAATCTGGAGTGTTGCATTGCTTGCAGCGCTGCCCCGGTGGATTAAGACCGCTGGAACTGCCAAGAAGCTGGCTGGTGGCAACCTGGCAATGCTGGTGGTCCAACTGTGGTGGGTCCACCACGGTCATAATGTGGGGGTCATACCGCCATGACTGCAGCAGTCCACCTGCCACTGTGAGTCTTACTTTCTTGAGACCATCAGATTTGTAGTGAGGGCCATCATCTGCCCACTAAGTGTTGCACTGCATGTGTAATACCACATGCCTACATCTACGGAATAGGCTGGCTTTGTAAGGCAACTATGCTGGCCACACATCTGACACCATAGTGCTGCAAGGAGGTGGTAGCCTCCATCTA
Organism: Pleurodeles waltl; assembly: GCF_031143425.1. Taxonomy (NCBI): domain Eukaryota; kingdom Metazoa; phylum Chordata; class Amphibia; order Caudata; family Salamandridae; genus Pleurodeles; species Pleurodeles waltl. The sequence continues at coordinate 358,169,088 of NC_090450.1, read as the reverse complement.
ATATGAGGACCCTGCTTTTAAAATTGACTACACAAAACATGTTACATACATGATGAGCATAGGTATTGGAATCCATATGGCCACATACAGGTCCTTGAGTCAGTCCCAAGAATGACATTTACATCAAAACAGTCACATTGAACCATATTACAAGACCTGGAACTTACACAACACCTCAAACCCCTCTGAGTCACCACTCATACTGCAACCAACTACTGCCATGGAATATTCCAGATCCCTCTCAACTCTTCACTACATTTATCCCTCTTATCTTTGCAGCTAACCAAGGTTATGGCATACAGTCGAGGGTCATGACCCTATTTGCAAATCAAACTACCAATGAATAGCATGCCTACAATGCAGCACACAGGAAAATACGAAATGTGGTAAAGAGGAGCTTAGACCTTCTCAAATCCCGGTTCAGGTGCCTGGACATGACAGGAGGCAGCCTCCTGTATGCTCCCCCTCTGGTATGCAAGAGCATACTGGTATGTGCTACCCTGCGCAACATGTGTGTCAGAAAACATATCCCCTGATATGGACAAATAGATGTCCACAATGAGGAGGAGGATGATGGGGCTGGGGACCTTGAAGGTGACCAACCAAACACAGCAGCAGGAGTCCGCAGGAGACAGACAATTGTTGCCAACTTTTATACATAGTCAACCAAATAAGTACTTTGCAAATACCTCAAATAAATTTTGTTCAACAACATAATCCTTGTTCTACCCATTGTTCGGAAACACAAAAACAACAAGTATGGTACACACATCGTTGGTGATGTAGGGGGTTCTACAGACTCCATCTCACCTATCAATGACACCCAAATCCCTGCCATGTGACTTCTGAAGATCAAGGTCCATGCACCACTACATATATTGTTGCATCATGTGGGGAATGTGCAATTTCATGGACCATTCACCAACACAATACCATCTCTAACAGGTAGCATGCAAGGGGGGCAATCATAAGGTAAGGGCTGTCAGAAAAGAGAGGTTAAGTAATGTCAGAACTGAACACTGTCACTACTCCGTGTAAGAGTAGCTTGGCCTGCACTGTACATGTGTATCAAGGGGGACATCATAGGTAACATAGCTCGTTCAGTAATTGCCCATGGAATTTAGTCAATGTTGGAAGATGAGCCCGGCATATTGTGTCCATAGGAATATGTACTGCAATAGACCACATCCCTGACATATGGAGGACTGTAAATCATGTATGGCACATGCACATTGGCTGGGGAATGATCAATGGCTTGGCAGTGACATAAAGCAGCTGGGGTGTTCAATCCATATACAAACACATAACAAATTGTATTGTCTATGATTTTCAAAGGGAGAATGCATCTGCCAAATGATAGTCTGGTCTGGAATGAAGGCAGATTGTGTAACATACCCATCTACATAGGATGCACACGTATCACACAAATAGGCTTAATTCACACATGCCTACTGCTAGTAATGAGAAAAACATGTAGACTAATGAATGGGTGTCCATCCTCGGTAGCAACGGATATGCCATTATCCTACACAGTATGCCCTGTATAACAACACTACACAGCACATAGCAAAACAAACCACTAATTCTCACTTACATGACAGATCTATTGCATGGTACCAAATGTAGTTAAATAGCTCATACGTGTACTGGCCTCCAATATCACAATCATGTGTGGCATGTACGAACATGTGCATAATTTTCCTATACAGTCAGAAACCAACATCACACTGAGTGGGAGCAGACACAGCCATTTCGTTAGCATCTGGCTAAGAATAAATACAGCACTATGAAGATGATACACCTCAATATCAGTCAGTCCTGGTAAGAGTCAGCTAGGTTGTGGCATGAATTGCATTGCCATGTTCAGTGGTGGATGTGGATGGACAGCTCTGAGATACCTACAAATTCTTGCTGATACAACACACCATGTCACATGGAGACTACGCGAATGCTGTGACATGTGAAATGTCATGTGTGACTGGCACTTTTTAATGAAAAATATTTTTGTTTAAGGATATGAAATTGGAGTAGAAGAGGTGCTCTCCAAAAAGTTTGAAAGAATTGAAGGAAGGATTTTGAACACCTGAGATATGGAAATGTGCGTGTAATTGTTTTTTTTAATGGAGGCAATAATTGAGTTTAGGTTTTTATATGTGGGTTAGTGATGAAGGGTGTATGTGTTGATTTTAAGTTTTCATCTTTCAGGATTTTGGACTCTGGAAGTATTTGTTGGTGAAGAAGGATATTTTTAATGGTGGTTTCGGGTGAGTATGTTGGGAGTGAGGATCACCTGGAATATGATTTTGATTGGTTTGTAGATTGATTTATATCATTGGATTATTTATAGGCTCCCCTATCTATCAGTCCTGATGAAGACCCTGATGGAGCATTGATTTGGCCCGGGAGCGTTGAGGGGTCGAAACGTCGACGATTTTGCTCTTGCCTGGATTGGTTGGATTTTTTGTGGAGAGAATTTATAAGGAGGATAAGATTCCATATATATATTAAATATGTTTTTGGGAGAAGTGATATGTTGATGTGAATATGGTGAAAAGTTTAACCAACAGGCAATTTTGTTTTTTAAGTGTATGTTTTTAAGAGTTACCTCTTGGAATGGTTTTAGGTTTCCATTCTTTTTTCTTGACTATAAGCACATGAGCACTTTATATCTTTTACACAGGTTCTTTCTCTCTTTGTATTAGGATAGAATGGGGGGTCTTTGAATTGCATTAAATAAAAATATTTATGTGATAAATTATGATTAAAAATAAAATAAATTGTAAAGAATTGAAGGGTAATGGTATGTATGCATGTGTAAGTGTTTTTAGTAATTTGCCTAGGGGTGTTGTCTGTAACTAGTTAGACCCATACCCCTTTCTGGGCGATTTAGGGTTACCCCCTAGGGTTACCCTCTGTGGTTGGTAATAGACTTAATAAAGAATACGCACACACATGGATGTGAGTAAGGGGTGCACTAAGGACCACAAGGACAGTATCGATGCAGTAGGTACTGCAATGCTGTAGTCCTATCGGCCTCTTGGTGTCATTATGCAAGGCCATGTTAGGGAGCCTGACCATACACTGGGTCCAGACTACTGGCAGTTATATTTCACCTGTGCATTGTGTATCAGAGTCAGCCTATACGGTCTCCATTACCAGACACATGTGTTGGGTCTGTTCCACTGGCCTGCTGCATCTCCCTGACAGTATGGGACTGCACTACGTCAGCTCCATCACTTGCACATCACTCACTAACTTGGAACACCCGATGCATCCTCTGACCACTGAGCAAGTGTGTCTGTGCTGAGCCATATTCTTTTGCCCATGTACTCATCCCTCACTGGTTCAACAATGGGATACCATGGCAACAATGGCTGGGCACACACCATTGGCAATACAGTCATGTTTCAGATCAGTCAATGTGCAGGTAGTTACAACTGTCTTCACATGAGTCCACTCACATTGCAATTTTCATTTTGTGACTGCCTTGTGATGTCACACACATTTCACTTGCTTCACTGAAGGGTGTATGATGTCAACCCTCAACACCTTGGAAAACCCACACAACCCCAGGGTAGCAGTTCATCAGTTTGCAATGATCATGACATACATCTGATGCAGGCTGACATGCTATGTGTGTGATAATGGGCCAGCCACTGCAAAAACACATAGCATGGCCCTCAGGTGGGATAATCATGTCCAATCTGTCCCAAATGGTAATGGAGGTATTGTGCTAACAAACAGCTGCCTGACAATGCCATGTAGACATGGTGCTGTGAAATGCACCACAGGAGTGTCATGGACAGTGATGATTTGTAGATGTGTGGGTCTACCTCATCAGAGAGCACGTGTGATTGAGTGAGCATAGTTGTCTGTCAGATTCACTGATCTTCCATTAAGATGACTTCCTCACACAGCCTAACAACTATATACTGAACTATGTTATCTATTTGCATTAACTAGTATTTACACTCAGCAATGTTCTTCATTCATGTCCTACAGGTGGAGCTGCCTCTTACACCATTCTAGCGGTGGCAAGATCTTGTTAGCTACCCCAGGGTTTGGTGTGAGTCTGCCATCCAGTGTACCCACCACTCATGATGACTATGTATACTCTGTATTGGACAGTTAGGTCTTGTACTTCAGCTGTCAGTGTTGGGGTCCTGTAGTAGGAATGTTGGGAGCTGTGACACATCTGAGAACAGCCACAATTGGAACTCTATCCTGCAGGACTGACAGGTGGCCATCTCTAATGAGGTTAGCTACCTCTGTACCACTGAGTTCTTCCTGTACTTCCAGCTGGCTACATTGCCTTTTACTTAGTTTTCTGCCTAACCTGCCATATATCTTGACCAAAGTCTATCTGTATCCATCAGATTATGAGAAGTCTACATCATACATCTTGTGTGTAGCTTTGTGGCCCCACAATTCAGCACACATGTCCTGATCTTCTTCAGTTATTGTCATGGATTCACACAATACTATCATTTTCGCTGAGTAGATGAATCACAGAAAACATTGACATGGAAAATATGTACAAAGTGTTTATTTATAGGTGAAAATGTCTACGTGATATCAACGTATATATAATGTCGATAAGTTTGGAGGGACAAGAGTTGCCAATTGGGAAGTGAGAGACAAAGATAGCCAATAGCAGACAGGTCAGCATTGGGTGGGTGAAAAGTGCAAAAATCCTACTGTTACAACACTGGCATGATCTTTAGCACAGAACAAAGGAGAACACTGCCCATGTGGCATGTACTGGTGCTACCGGGTACTCTTCCAAGAAAAGGTGATCTGTTCTACATCTTCATCCTCCAATGTGTGTGGTGTCTCCTGTGTCATTGGAGGCGATTGTGGGGAGGTTGAAGGGGCCACACATATTTCAGTGGTTGAAGATGTGGAGTCCCAATTCCCGTCAGTTGCCATTTGTGATATAACACATGGCATCACTGCAGCAGGGAGGAACTGCTGATTTTTCAGGTTAGCAGCAATATCCTGGTGGTAGGCAGCCATGTCTTCCCTGAGAGAGGCCACTTCATGCTGAATGGAGTCCAGCTTGTTCTCTATCATGCTGCTGCCAGTTTTGGAGGGCAGTTGTAGCATCTCGCTCATGACAGCAGCCATGTCCGTCAGACACTGGTTCACTCCATATACTTGGGAGTGTGTGCCTTGGTTGGCAGCTCTGTGATCATTAGCTGTCACGAGGCACATGTGCATTCCCTCTAGGCTGGCTGCCACGGTCTCCATCCCCACCCACACCTGCTTGGCCAGCTCCCCCTGGACTCCTACCACTGTCCTCTGGAAGCTTGTCCCTTGGTACTCGGAGTCCTGAGCTGTGTCTCTACTGGCAGGTTGTAAATTGTGAGTGTTGGGTGGGTCATCTGGGATGACTGCTACATTGGTTATCCTCTGGAGGGATACCAGGACATCCTGGAGAGTCTGTTGGCTGATGGTTGTCATCTGGTCATCCAGGTCATCAGAGAACTCCAGGACAGGCAGATCAGCAGGAGAGCCATCATCCTCTGCAATGAGATGGTATAAAATCAGTCTTTCTATGTTGTGGCCGTTGACATGTCATGTCATTTTATTGCTATTGGAGGCTCTGTGACAACTTACACCCCAAACATTGTTATGGTACATTATGGGTGCAATTTATCAGCCCTTTGCCCCACCTGAATGTCATGTAAAGGGAAGCTCAGGTGGCGCAATTTGCTGCGTTATATTTACAAGGTCTGATGTATTTCCTTTTGGTGGCTTGACACCATCTTGTTATTGTGGCCCCTTCCTATGCATCAATTTGCATGGCAGGGCCTTGCAATGGGTGTTGCAGTGGTCAAGCCACACCAACACACATTGCAATTTGCCTCTGTCCCAGTCTTACGTGTTTTTCATACACCAGGGTGGCACCAGAACCTTACACCACCCCAGGGATGGCATTACCAAGGCACAATATAGTAGTTTCCTTTGATTACTCCTTATGTTGATGTATGTGTGCTACAATCCACAGTACACATGGACCTAGCATATTGCCATTTCAGTTTCTGGTTGCGCTGGAACGTGCTACCCCTACATTACTAATATCTCCCCCTCAGTGCAGCCATACTTGCACTATGGTGCAAGGGATGCAGCATTGTGTCAGTGCAGCTAATTTAACACTGGCACAGTGGTGGACCCAGGGTTGGCCAGCATGGGTATCATTTGTTGATTTGAACATCATTTTCTACATGATAGTGCCTGATGCCACCAAATTATGGACAAAGCCAGTTGACTCGTTTTCAACTTTGATCAGGGCCTCAAGCTAGTGTGATGGAGATTTTGCAGCTAGTGGTACTGGTGCATACATGGACCCTCATTACAAGTCTAGCAGTCCTATGAACACCAGTCTGCTACGGAATCTGACCGCCACCAACACCGCAGGTGGAAGTGGCACATGATGACCATGGGGAATGCCCCATGGGCCAATGGCCTGGCACTGGCAGGTTGTCTGCAGCTTACAGACTGGCAATGCCACCTGTCTTGTGACACCAGCCCAGCATTACAATCATTGCAATCCTTCAGGTATGTTACCGCTTTTCTGCCAGCCTTTGCATGGCGGTCCAATCCTCATGCAAAGGTTGGTGGTAATGTGGTGTGGTGTGCCCCTGGGTGCCTCTTCACATCCCATGCACCTGGCATGGGCAGTGCAGGGGACCCCATGGCTTGGCCCTCTGCGCTTTCCACTGCCTGATTTGCAGTTACAAGTGCAATGTGTACTGTCACACCCAATGCACCCCAAGATTAGAGCTGACTCTATTTGATCGAGCAACAATGTTGTGATAACTGCCCCACAGAGCTTATAAAAGGAGACAGATTTCCACCCACCATCCCAAAGTGTAATTTCCCCCATGCTACTTACCCTGCATTTGTGTTGGTTGTTCAAAGTCTGCGCTGTCCTGTCCTTGTATTCCTGTGACCAGCTCCTCCTGGATGACCGCTGTAACCATCTCCTCCATCTCATCCAGGTCCTCCTGTGGTGGAGGACTTCCACCTCCAGTTTGCAGTGCTGCCTTTCTGTTCCTGGCCATTTTCCCTTAGTTCTTCGCTCACAATCATGTCAGCGTTTCTTGCACTCAGTGACAGTTCGCTTCACCTCTGCCACACTACTGATTTTGTCCTCTATTTGCTGTTATATTGCCTCTTTCTTGCCAATTGGCAATTTGGAGGTGACAAAGAGCTGGTGTTGGTGCTCCGTCACCTCTCTCACAAGGATCTCATGCTCCTCCTCTCTAACCTGACACTTGCGCTTTTTCTTTTCCTTCCCCTGGGTCTTCTGTGTCTCCTCCTGGCTGGTTCCTGGGTATATGGGGTTACCCTGGGGTCTCTCCCGGCCTGCTGCTTCCATCTTCCCTCTGCGTTGCAACCTTTCCTGCTTTAGTGTCTAAAGTGGTCGCTAATGTGGGGTTAAAATGGTCCATATCCGTTTGCGACATGTTTACGTGCAGCAAAATGGGTTAGAGTCAGTTTTGCAGCATTAATGTTGATTTGCCTTATGACAGGGTGCAAGGGTTTACGTCAAAACTTTTGACTCTAACCATTTCTTAGCATCATCTTGCGTCATAGTATAAATATGAAGCTTGAGTGGTGCTAAAAAATGGCACAAGCCAGCGCTAAACCTTTTGGTGCAAAATTGCATTTGCACAGTTTTGCGTCAAAAAGAATAAATGTGGGCCTTAGATCCAGGCATGTGAGAAAATGATGTCTACACATTGAAAAAACTTTTTTTAACTGGGTGGGCTCAATTTGGGACCATCTTAGGCACCCCAACGTTAAGCAACTCCCCCCCCCCCCCCAGTTTTTGTGTTGTGCTGTGTGTCACATCAATTTCTGAGTCACACTTATTATGTCTCAATTATGGAAATGATGCCCTACAGGAATCAAATCTGTGAACAAACCACAGTTGTTCATAAGCCCCATGGTGAAAGCAACATAAACCTATCACTACATCAGGTCAATTTGTACATCATGTTCACAGAATTCCTAACACAATGGTACAAACTCATCTCAATTAAATGACAACAATCTAGAGAACAATGAAAAAGTTAAAATCTGAAAGAACTACTGCCTAAGAAAACTACCTAAGCCTACCTTTCCTACTCTAACTAACTAACCCTAACACCATCCTATACTAATTTAACTATTCTAAACGTAGCTTAACCACTATGTACATAACAAGTTAAACATCAACCCCCTCCCCCTTAATTCACATACAGTACAATATAAACAGCAGCTACAACCTAACCATAAATTAACTATACATGTAATTCTACACAAATATATATTTGTTGAATTTTTTTATATACATTTAAAATAAAACAAACCATTAACCCCCTTCTACTTAAAAACATAAATTGTAAAAACAGACCTTAAAACTACAACCTATTAAAATATTGATTAGCTAACACCTGGCCACACTAAACATACACCTATACTAAGCACTAACTAACACTAACATAAGTAACTATAACAAATATGAAAATAAAACAGGAAAAGTCCATAGAAAGAAGGAGATAGTCAGATTTGGTTTGTTATCCTCTCCAGGGCCTCCTGGCACATTAAAATAATTTTCCAGATGGTGGCCTTCTCCCTTTCAATTCCAGCATCGGCCAACATTGTCTTGCTATCGTAAGTGGAAATCCTGACCAACATAAATTTCATTGATGCAGATATGGGCAATACAACATCACTACAAAGACATCTCCTAACACAACATGTGAAACTGTCCCAAATGAGGTCAGTGTAGGTGTACAATATGTAAAAATAGCCACAATATGATGACAAGCTCATCACTAATAACAGTGATTTTCAATTATAACATTGTGTCTACAGTAAATTGTAGGCATGGTCCATATATATACACTTTGGTCTAGCATCAGTGCTGAACACTTCACCAATTTAGCCTCAACCTAATACGTTCATTTCTGATATGAACATCTGGGAAACAGTTGTACCAAGACCATGATAACCTTTATATATCTAATATTATGTACTCTCATTCTCCTTGGTCTGCATTCATCATTGCAAAAATAAAAAATGTGAGTGCATCTTAAGAGTTTATGTATGTATGCAGCTCATAAATCGGCCCCACAATGCGCAAGAGTCAGGTAGTCTGGTAATGAATTGTACAACACCATGGCTCAATAGAGTAGCAGGACTACATCCATGCAGCTTCCAGGGCCTCAGTGCAAATGTTCCTCTGTCACTCCTTTTTACATAGGAATGACAATGACTTTTCTGATGGAGTCTCAGGCACCCCTGAGGCAGTAAATGTTCACAAAAGCTGATCTATACATACTTAACTAATTTGACTAGCATCATTACAGGAACAGATGTTGAGATGTCATTTTTACCCTTTCAGTCTGCCGGGAGGAGGAAGCCTGGCAGCGGTGGAGATACTGCTTGGCGTACTTTTGGCATGCTGACTCCTAGAAGGAGTCGGCTTTTAGGAGTTGGGAGCCGGGAGTTGTGGTGGTGCAGTGGTGTTGGCTGCATCAGCTGCGTCGGCTACAGAGGTGCTGCTGTGTTGTGCCGGTGGCACTGTGCTGTGCTATGGCGGCATTTGGAATCAGCCCCCATGAGTACCTTGCAGCAAGAGAGCCTAGAGCTGCCATTTCTCACCTGGGAATTGGGTGCACTGGCCCGGGGGTCCAGGAACCAGGTGGCATAGAAGCTGGATACATGAAGTCGGTTTTCATAACACTGGTGCCTGGAGCCCCGACCATTCTTCCCACAGCATCGCAGCTCTGCAGGCGTATTTCATAAATGATTGCATATCCCTCACAATTCACCTTGCATTTTGCCGCCCTTAAACCCAACAAGCAGGAGAGAGTTGTTGGTATCTTTTAGAAGCCTGAGAAGCAGTGGCACTTTGAGGTAAGTGCAAGTTCTTTTTTTCTTTATACCATATGTACGTATTTTGATGCTTTTGTAGGACTCATTGTGGGACTTCCCTTGTCATTTTTTAAGAATCTTGAAAGACCCCAAAGACTTAAAGACCTTTTAAAGACTTAAAAAGTGTTTCTGCTCCTGCTGCTAATTGCTGCTAATACAGTGGGCCTCTGCTCCTCGGCCGCTTTCTTTGGAATCACTAAGGAGGATCGGTCCCTGCCCATTAGGCAGTGTAACAGAGAGCCAGGAGTAGTTGGAGGCGGTGCGGGGTGTAAGGTTGGTCAAGGTACAAAGCCTAGGGCTATGGTTTCCTCTCTGCACAGGGTGGAAGAGGCTGACATTAGGCTGAGGTGGCTTGCTCTCTTGGTGGGGGCCGTGTACGAAACTCTCCCTGACCACCAAATTGTGCTAAGCCTTGCCCTTTGTTTCAGGGTTAGAGACTAAGCAGAGTCTGACTTTACCCTTCTCCGTTGTGACCTTGAATTGTTTGGAACTGCCTGACGGAGCATGGTCGCATAAGGCCTAAAGTATCTCTAGGATCTGGTTTGTTCCCCCTCTATTTTTGATAAAAATGACTGCAAAAAAATATGCTGAGGGTGTTTGATCCCAGGAAGGGCTTGTATGAAAACTGAATCTAACCCTTTGCGGAATAAAGCCAACCCTGCCTCACTATTGAATGGGCAGAATAACATTTTTACCTTATGGGAAGAAGAGAAAACTCTACAGGAAGTTAAGAAATCTGCTAGAACATCTGGATCAGAGCTAAAGGGGACTTGGTCAACGACAGGCACAGGGGGGGCTTGTCATATTGAGGTCTCCTCCCTGGTAGGTTATGAGGGGGGAGGCACAGCAAGTATTGTTCCCCAGGAGGTCCCTTAGAAAGGTGATCTGGGCCCGTTCGGGGTGCCTCCTGTATTTCATCTACATTGTCCTCCCCTTTCTTCCCTTATTCCAGCCATCCCCGGAAAAATAGTTAAGCCTCCCCTAGACATCCAGGGCACCTCCTTTCAACCTCAGGCCGCAGGGTCTCTGGATGTGGGGTTTTGAGAGGAGGACTTTACTCTCCCTAATCTGGATTTTGATTTTTGTAGGTGGTATGGACAATGGGACTTCCAACTGTAATAATTATAACAATAGTAGGCCCAATGTAGATTTGCAGGGTTCAACAGTCTTCCTCGGAGAAAGTGGTAGACGGGTAACATTCAGGGAATCATTGATTTCCTTAATCTGAATTTTAAGGATGGTCTAGATGGTTGGGGTTGGCTACCAGCTGTTCTAAACCAGGCATGTGGTTTAGGTCTCTGCCATGCCTCCATAACTAGTAATGGCCTTACAGTTGTTTCCAATAATCCCACAGGCATAAAGAATAGCAGGAAAAACTCCATCTGTTGAGTTTGTTAGGCCCAGATGTGATCTGCCTCCAGGAGACCTGGTGAGATAGGGTTTTTTGTATGATGACTATTACATTTTAGATTGCATTGCCAGGCCTTCCAGAAATGGACATGCAAAGGGGGAGTTGCTTGCTGTTACCCATGACTGACATATGGACCCCCGCAATTTGTTTATGGCTATAACTTTTCACCTACCGGATGGGGCCTGCAGCTTCTTATTTTGTTATTGGTCAATGCTTATATTCCTCCCAAAACAATTTATGATACTCTCCTGCAGAGGGTCTTCTCTTATATCAAGAAAGCCCTCAATAGTGAACAGCCCCCCATGTAGTTTTAGTGGGTGATTTAAATTGCAAGATATCTAATCATGCTCTGTTTCAAGTTCGAGAGGTTGAGAAAGAGGAAGCATTGTGGATCTCCCCTAGTGTCTTTCCACCTAAGATTAGAACAGATAAGAGAGGGAAACTTTTCCTCGATCTTCTTAGGAGGAATGATTGAATTATTGCTAATGGGAAGTTTCCATCTGATTCTCTAGCTTCTTATACACTTGTCTCTCCGTGGGGAAATGCAATTCTAGATGATGGGTGGTAGGCTGTACCTCATTCTCCTTGTTAAGTGACCTGAAGGTTTTGAATCTTGTTGTCAGTGATCATAGCCTTACATTTTCTTTGGACTTAAATATGCTGTGTTCGGAGTCCTGGAAGTTTGATGGGTCAGTTTCTGAGTTTGATTAAAAAAACACAGGGAGAACTCAGTGGGACCACAGGATGAGCTCAGGTTTATCGGAGATAATAGAATCAGTGCTTCCAAAGCTTGACTCCTAGTTGGGCTATGAAGTGGAGAACTTTGTAATGTTTATGAAGTTGTTAATAACTGGGACTTCAACAAAAAAAAGTAGATCCAAGGTGTTCCCCTGCCCTTCACTCCTTCTGAATAGGGAAATAAATGCCTCGGTTAGATCGCAATATCTCATATACTCTCCAGAAAATAATTTGCGGCTGTCTCTTTCAAAAAGGAGAAGAAGACGTTTGAAGGCCTGTCTGGTAAGGGATGCACGAGCCAGGCTCTGGGTTAAGTTGAGGGAAGCCATAGTTAAGGGGCAGGCCAAATCTTTTTCGTCATTGTTGGAGAAGGATGTTGGTCAAGAGTGCACGTTTCTCCTATAACCATTGATGAGGTTCATGGATTGCGTTCATTTCTAATCGTTAAGCCTCTTATGGAGTTGCGATGAAATGGCCACTGGTAAATGAGCTTTCTTTCTCCTATGATTTCCCTTGTTAAAAATAGATAGTGCTGGCTATCCAAGGCATACGCTCCTCTGCTGCAATGGGCCCAGATGAATTACCTGTCTCAGTAATAAAGCAGGAGTTTATGCGAGGTCACCAACATCTGCAAAATGAATTGCCAGAGGGTACAGTAAGTGGGCATAGAAGTGGGAAATAACAGCATGCCTGTGCCACAGAAGTTCAAACAAATGCTATTAAAATGTGAAGTAACACTGTCTTACCTGTGTGTTATTGGAAGTATTGTCTGATCACTGATGTTCTGTTGTCCTCATCCTCATCCTCTGCCTCCTCATCTTCACTGTCCACAGGGTCCACTGCTGCCACATGGCCATCTCCAGCCTCCTCCTCCTGCAGAAAAGGCACATGGCGGCGCAAGGCAAGGTTGTGCAACATACAGCATGCCACGATGATCTGGCAGACCTTCTTGAGTGAGTAGCACAGGGATCCACCTGTTAGATGGAGGCAACGAAACCTGGCCTTCAGGAGGACAACGGTCTTTTCTACTATCCTTCTTGTTCACCCATGTGCCTCATTGTAACGTTCCTCTGCCCTTGTCCTGGGATTCCTCACATGGGGTCAATAGCCATGAGAGGTTGGGGTAACCAGAATCACCTGCAAATATCGTGGGACAACTTTTTGCCACACACTCACCTTTAGGGCCCACACCATACCCATACACCAACATATACTGGGTGGGAACCAGGGCTCACCTATTAGCCACATCCTGTGCCTCTGGAGTTGGGCCATCACATTTGGGATGCTGCTATTTCTCAGGATAAAGGCATCATGCACAGACCCAGGATATTTTGCATTGACATGGGCGATGTACTGATCCACCAGTCACACCATCTGGACATTCATGGAGTGAAAACTCCTTCGATTTCTGAACACCTGTTCATTCTGCCGGGGGGGACAAATGCAATATGTGTTCCATCAATTGTCCCAATGATGTTGGTGCCATGCCCCATTGCATAGAAGTCAGCTTTCACTGTGGCCAAACCCTCCACCTGAGGGAAAACGATGTAGCTGAACATGTGTTTAATCAGGGGAGCCAACACTCTGGTCAACACTATTAAGAATATTGGCTGTGACATTCCTGCTGCCAAGCCCACTGTCACTTGGAAAGAACCAGATGTCAGGAAATGGGGCACAGCCAGGACTTGCACAAGAGGGGGGATCCCCGTGGGGTGACGGAGAACAGATATTAGGTCAGGCTCGAATTGGGCACACAGCTCCGTGATTGTGGCCCTGTCAAGTCTATAGGTGAGGATAATGTGCTTGTCCTCCATTGTTGCCCAGTCCACCAGAGGTCTGTACAAGGGGGGATGTCTCCTTCTCCTATTCATCCACAGCGGTTGCAATCTATGTGGCAAAAGAGTGAGCAGCTGGTCATTATCTGCACATTGTAACCACTACAGTTCAATGTATATTGTGATTGTTACATCATTTTGGTGTGATAGGTCCAAAATGTGAATTTGTGCACTGTGAGCAGTTAGGATCCATGGCCTGCACCCCCCCTGAAATGGCGTCCGCCTGTCCAGTATGGAGGGACAGGTGGAAGTGAGGTAATTCCGCTGACGTTGTGCACCGTTTGCAGGAGGCAGTCGAGAACCGCTGTGCAACTCCTCATTGGTTATCATTGGGCCCTATGGGGTACAGTGGCCAAGGGTGATGTACGTCGGTGGTGACGGTACGCACCAATGCGGACGTCACCGGCATTTTCTATCTGTTCACTCACTTACTACCTAACCTTCAACAGGAGAGGACCTACACTGCATATGCTGCTGTGACCTGTGTCTGGAACCGACCATGGCTCGTGTGACTGGGGAAAAGGCCCCTGCCTTTACCTCGGCGGAGTTGGAGCGACTGGTGGATGGGGTCCTACCCCAGTACCGACTGCTGTATGGGCCTCCAGACCAACTGTCGAGTACACCGTGAGTACGATGCATGGGACATGAATGCATGGAGTGCTGTGTGTGAAGGCCTTGTGTAGGGGGGGTTGGTGGATGGGCCCTGGGCAGCGTGCAGCATGTATGCTGGGCCATGCCTTTGCTAATGGGGATGGGAAGGGGCATGGTGGGCAATAAGTGTAACAGGCAGGACGGTCAAACTAATACCTTTCCCTGTGTGTATTTCCCTGCAGGTCAGCGCCCATCAAAAGAAGGGTGAATGGTGTGCCATCGCCAAGGACGTGCAGACCCTCAGGGTCTACGGAAGGCAGAGCACCCACTGTCGGAAACGGTGGGTGGACCTGTGACGTTGGGCACGGAAGACGGCGGAGGCCCAGCTGGGGATGGCCTCCCAACGAGGAAGGGGTGCCCGTCGAACCCTAACCCCCCTGATGGCCTGCATACTGGTAGTGGCCCATGCAGAGCTAGATGGGCACCCGGGGGCATCATAGCAGCAACAAGGGAGTGAGTATTGTGCCCTTCATTATAACTTATGCCTGGTAGGGTGGTATCTGGGTGGGGGGTGTGGGCCTTGTGGGTGCTCCTAGGCCTGGCTTGACATTGCAGAGTAGGTCCCATGTTGGCCAGGGTTCTGATGTGAAGGTCCTCCAACCAAGCTAGTAAGCATCCACTACTGGGCAGGGGTCTGTGGGTCTCAGGTATGCTGCAATTGGCGTTAGGTGTCCCTATCCATGGGCTGGTGACTAGCATTGTGACTGGTAGTGCATTGCCTAGTGTCTAGGGCTGTTCCCTGTGTGTAAATGTGTGTTGTGTATGCCAACGGTGGCCAAATGTATCCTTTGTCTCTCCCCCCTTTTTTTTGCCACCATGTCCTTGTGTGCATTAGCATCATCTGGCGGAGGAGCAGGGGCACCGGAGGGAGGGAGCTGCATCCCACAGGACCCCGGAGGCTGAATCCACCGACGGTGATGGCACCAGTGGGACAGAGGGCGAGGGGATCACTACGGCAGAGACTGGAGGGGACAGTTCGGACATGGGTACCTCCTCCCATGGAAGCTCCCTGGTGGTGGCGGACATCTCTGTTCCCACCACAGCTACAGGTACAGCCGTCACCCCCTCTACCAGCACCGGCCTCCCAGCAGCCCCTCAGCGAGCTTCCCGTGCCCGCTCACCCATGAAGGTGGGCATTTCCTTTGCCCCAGGCACCTCAGGCCCCGCCCCAGTTAGCCCTGCTGCCCTGAGTGAGGAGGGTATTGACCTCCTGCGATCCATCTCTGGTGGGCAGTCTACCATTCCGAATGGCATCCAGGGTGTCGATAGGCATTTGCAGCAAACAAATGCATACCTGGAGGGCATTCATTCCGGCGTGGGTGCCCAACAGAGAGCGTGTCAGGCTCTGACCTCAGCACTGATGGCAGCCATTGTCCCTGTGTCCAGCCTCCCCCCTCCAACTTTCACTTCCCAGACCCAATCCCCTCTACCTCAGTCTATCCCAAGCACACCATCAGACCAGCATGCACACACATCAACAGACAAAAGTGGCTCAGGAAAACATAAGCACCACACATCCCACAGACACTCACACAGGCACCATACCCATGCACACATACCAACATCCACTTCCTCCACTGTGTCCCCCTCCTCCATGTCCTCCACCTCCCTCCCAGTCTTGCCTCCACTCACACCTGCATGCACTACATCATCAGCCACTGCCTCCTTCACCAGCACGCCCATCACTAAACACCGCTCACGTGCAATCACCACCCCCACTACCATTCACATGTCCCCTGTGTCCTCTCCCAGTGTGTCTGTGAGCCCTCC
This sequence comes from Pleurodeles waltl, assembly GCF_031143425.1. NCBI lineage: Eukaryota > Metazoa > Chordata > Amphibia > Caudata > Salamandridae > Pleurodeles > Pleurodeles waltl. The sequence continues at coordinate 358,152,753 of NC_090450.1, read as the reverse complement.
TCCCAAAGTACACAAACGCAGGCACACACCCACTCAACAGCCATTCACCTCACAATAGCCTCCAGCCCATGCACCTTCACCCAAACTCAGCAGGCGTACACCTCCTACAACCACTACCTCTTCCTCCACTCCCACACCCCCTCCATCTTCCTGTCCTAGTGTGTCGAAAAAACCTTTCCTAGCTAACTTGAACCTCTTCCCTACACCTCCCCCCCGTCCGTCCCCTAGGGCCAGGATGTCTAGATCCCAGCCCAGCACCTCAGCCACCACATCTGCGTCTGCTGTGATCCATGCAAGTCGGGGTGGATCGAAGGGGGCACCTGTCAGAGCTGCCAGTGTGCGACCTACAGATGGGAAGGGCCACCCTATTCCGTCACCTGCAAAGGTCAAAAAGGGGCCGGCTTCCAGCGGGGCAAAGTCGCACCAACAGCCCAGCAAGGCCTCGCCCAAACACAGAGATGACAGTGCCAAGGTCCCAGCAGCGACTGCCAAGGCGGGGAAGGGCCACAAGGCAAAGGGCAAGTCACCTCAGGGCACGATGCCTCCTGGTGAGGAGCTGTTGATCACCATTTCGTTAGGGATGCCAGCGACCTGTTCCACAGTAACCACCACCGCAACGACCGCCACCTGCACCGCCGCTGCCACAACGTCAGTCTGCAACATCCTCCCCAAGGATCAACCATCCGAGGCTGCCGGAGAGGGTATGGTGTCTCCCTCCACCACAACAGACACTTGCACCATGGCCAGCACCGGCAGCATCTCCACAGCAGCCACCGCCAGCTGCACCACCTCTGCACTACCACATACCACTCTGTTGGATGTCAGCAGCATCACCAGTGGGCAGGCGTCCGAGGCAGCAAGCGACGCCCAAGACCCTGGACCCTGGACACGCCACTTGAGGCACCACCTCCAGCACTGGCACTACCAGCAGTTGGCAGCCTAAGTCGCTGCAGGATGGAGTGTGGCTCTGCCTCCATGGAGTATCATGCTACCTGTTCCAGGTACATCGCGTGGCTCAGACACCCAGGTGAGAGGATGTTAACTGCCACACCCTAGGTGCAGCATCACTGGGCACAAAGCCCCCTCCAGAACCAGTGGAGAGATACATCCACTCACCCAATCCTTGGCAGGATGAAGCACACTGGGCACAAAGCCCCCTCCAGAACCAGTTGAAGGAGGCATCCAGTCACCCAATCCTTGGCAGGATCAAGCACACTGGGCACAAAGCCACCTCCAGAACCAGTGGAAGAAGGCATTCACTTACCCAATCCTTGGCAGGATGAAGCACACTGGGCACAAAGCCCCCTCCAGAACCAGTGGAGAGATACATCCACTCACCCAATCCTTGGCAGGATGAAGCACACTGGGCACAAAGCCCCCTCCAGACCCAGTGGAACATGTCACCCACTTGAGGGCCTGTGACTTTGCACCTCCCAGGAGCAAGCAGTGGGCAACCCACCTACTTGAGAGACTTGAGAGACTGTGGCTTTGCACTCCCCAGGAGCAAGCAGTGGGCAACCCACCCACTTGAGAGACTGTGGCTTTGCACTCCCCACGACCAAGCAGTGAGCATGGAGCCCCCTCGAGGAGCAGTGGCATCGTACTATCGTCCAGCTAAGGTGCCCCCCTCCCCTTCCTCCTGAGGTGCCTGTGTTTTTCAACCTGATGCCCCTGCATTCTTCTCTCCGTTTTAAAGCAGGTGTCATGTGTGGGCTTCGCCCATGCTTTTTGGGACCACTGGTCCACGGACATTTACAAGGGACAGTGTATGGCCTTGTGTACATCATGTAAATAGTTGTGTATTCTGATTATTTGCTTTTCTCTTGATATATCTGAATGTTCCAATATAACACTGGTTAGACTCATTTCCTTTTGTCCTTGCATTCTTCCAGGGGGTGACAGGTTGTATCTGTATTTTTGTTGGACATGTTTGTGTGTATGGTGTTGTGGGTGAGGGTGGGGGTGTTGCGTCCCGCATGTGTGTGTCACTCTCTTTTCCCTCCTCCCCTCCCCTGTGTGCTAGGTACAGTACTCACTGTCATTGCCGCCGCCGCCGTCTTTCTACTTCGTGGTGTATTAGTAGATACACTAACATGGGGAGGATCTGCAATTCAGGTTCCATGGCGTCCTGGTTCTTCGTGGAGTGTCGAGAGGTGAGTGGTTTCCCTTCTGTGTTCTGTTTACAGGGCGCTTTTGATGGCGTTGGTACCGCCCCAGAAAAGCAGGCGGATTGGTGCCTTGTAATACGGTGAGTAGTACATTGTCTTCCGCCTGTCTGTTGGCGGTTACCGCCGCGATGTTTGTTGCTACCGCCGTGGCGGTCGGAGTGTTAAAGTGGCTGTCTATGTTGGCGGTTTCCGCCGTGGTAGTGATCTCCTTTTTTTTTACCGCCGGCCTGTTGGCGGTGTTACCCCACTTTAACACCGACTGCCAGGGTTGTAATGAGGCCCATAGTGACAAAATGACAGAGGGAGGCTCAAGGTTACTTGAGAAAGAACAGCGGTGTCACCCTCCACCAGATGTAGTGGTTGAATCAGAAGAGCTAGAGTTCCAAACTGATTGAGGCTGATCAATACCGATGGAAACAGGCCTGCTCCGCCCCATCCAAAGAATTCGAAGAGTGCCCAATAATAACCATACCAGTCATGGTTACATTACCAGAGATGCTCTGAGGTGGTGCCAAAGTAAGGTTTCTCATATGCTGTTGCTCAGATGTCAACAAGGCACTAACCCTATCACTAATGGCCAGAGGGGAAACAAAGATAGAATTTCTAGTTAACCAGCCCTCGAGGCGATCCAAGCGCTCAGTCAAGGGCTTGAGTTTCTCATCAAGAATATTACCCACCCTAACACCCAGAAAATCAATCAACAAAGTATCAGAAAGCAAAGGGTCACAAGTCAGAGAGGCTGCAGACTGTTTGGAAGAGCCAGGATTTGGTTCAGGTAAAGGATGTGATGACACTGTGGGCTGAAATCAGGTCAGCAAATGCTTCATGTAGGAATGTGGCGTGAGGGCTGTTTCCACTTCACACCTGTTAATTTGCCGTGCTCTTGTGGAAACAGTCTGCAGAGAAGAAGGGTTGCCCCACCCATGGATGGGCTCAGCAACAGCATCCATGCCGGCATCAGAACACATAGTTAATGTTTAGTACGTAGCCTGGTTAGCGGGCAAGAGGTTGTTTGCTGAAGTAGCATTACTTACATCACGCACATAATTTACAGACAGAGCCGGAGGCAAGCCACAATCCATAGAAAGTCTATGCCCTTCTTATTTGATCTCACTCATCACAATCCCGACGACCCTTTCTAACATACTGTCAATAAACAAAGAGGGGCGTACAGTATTTGACCTTTCATCAACATTGTGCTTGCCCATTACAAGCACCTTACCTGGAATGGAACTTCTGATAAAACACAATTATGAAATCCTTAGGTCAAGGGGCAAATAGGAAGGGCACAGCCCAGCCATATTTGGCTATGGACGGGCGCGGATTGGCAGGCTCTTGTCTCATTATTTACCCTGGCATGTGCCCAGGCACATCCCGTGCAACGGGAGTACCTTGCAGGATTAAACAGTAAAGTGCCTCCAGGCGCGGCAACACACTTGCCGATCCTGAGGCTGGGCATTGTGGGACTTGCAGTCCTTTCTCAGCGCAGCCCCCACTCTTCCCAAGCCAGCTCCTCCACAGACAGTCCTGTTCAGCGGGAGTTCCTTGAAGGCTTAAGTAATGAAATGGCTCCAAGCGCGGCAACACACTGGGCAGTCCTGAGGCTGGGTGTTGTGGGACTTGCAGTCCTTTCTCAGCACAGCCCTCACTATGCCCCAGCCAACTCCGACACAAACAAAACAGTATGTCAATGTAAGTTCTTATCTATGTGTATGTTTGGAGCTAGAATGTAGGAATGCCTCAGACATATGTTTACTTTATATTTTTGGAATCACATGTGTACCAAGATTTGACATTTACTAATGATTTGAAGCTACAATTGCAGTGCTTGACACTAATGGAATGTATAACTTCTTCTTCCATTAGTACTCCTGATACTTAGGTCAACACACACAATTTCTGACATGTGTGACACAATTACTGAGGAACACATGATTTGTTCAACATCAATTATTTTAGTAGAGTTTTAAATCATTACGGTGACTAGATACATCATTGAACATACACACATCTCACACTTAGGTAATATGTACCCCTTCTACTCATATTCACTTTGCATTTGAACACACGATTTGTGTGTAAATTTGTTAAAAGGTGCAGAAAATATGGTTCTGTCCACTTACGCAGTGTGAGATGACACAATACTTGTCAATGTGGATTTTTTCCTACTTCCATTACAGGATCAGTGAGCGAATGACACATGGGAACATCATTGTCTAAAGGTTGGAGTAAGTTATTCCCACTATGTGCACATGACACGAGATCCATACACAAACACAGAGGTGGTTATTATGTCATATGTTAAAACTTCTTAGTTCGTATGATGTATAGTTCAGCTTTTTTTACCAATGAGTAGGCCATTCCCACATCTGCCTTTTTCAAACTGCTCATTGATGATACAGTAGTGGAAGATGAAGGCTTTGGGCCCTATTCAGGAAGGTAAACGTAGACCAAAAGTCTAAGTTTAGACCTAAAGTCTAACTTTGTTAGTAGTAAAGTTAGACTTTTGGCTTAAGTTCAGACTACTGGTCCAAGTTTAGAACAAAGTCTAAACTTACATCAAAAGTTTAAATTTACTACGAGTAAAGTTATATTTTTGGTCTAAGTTTACAGTTTTGGTATAAACTCAGTCTTTTGGTCTAAGTTTACCCTTGTGAATTGGGCCCATTATGTGCACTTCCAGGATATTTAGCCAGCACATATATGAACATTCCCTGATGGACCACTATGGCCTGGATATTGATAGAGTAGGTGTGCTTGTGGTTCCTATACATGTGGGATGTTGTAGCAGGGGTCACCAATTGAACATGTGTCCAATCATTTGCACCAAGAACATGAGAAAATCCAGTTATGCGTAGAATCCTTGATTCGTATGAAGTTGTTGTTGTGCAGGTGAGAGGAAGAGAATGTGCTGGAGTGAGAATTCTATTATGGCATCCAAAACAGAGGGGGGGAAAGGCAGAAAATGCTCCTTGTGAACTTGCTGCACATTTGGCAGTTATGACTTGGAAGGAACCTGATGCTAGCATGTGGATCACAGCCACCAATATGACATGTGGTAGAATGTTTTTGGGCCTGGCAGTTGGTGGCTGAAGACTTGGCACAATCTTCTCCATCTATTCCATGATGGACTCCCTCTTGAGTCTGTAGAACTGTATGACCTCCTCCTCCCTTCGCTCAATGAGGGATATGCGCTGCCGGAAAAAATGCTCCCTCCTCCTTTGCTGCCTCTGTGGGGGTGATGGTGGTAGTGGGGGTGATCTTGTAGCTACTCTGAGTTGCAGTAAAATGACCTCCATGGCATGGTTGAGGGTGCCAAAGTGTTTTGTGATGTTGATATTTTTATACTACTGTGTTATTTCCTACGCCTCGTTTGATGATGTGCAACAATTCTGATGCATTTCTATTTTTGTACTGCACTTCCACATGATGCATGACATTTGCACCAGATTTTGAGGGGGAAATCCTACATTGCATATACTGAATAATACATGCCACAGTTAAATACAGTGCAGCATTTGCCCTACCAAATCTTTAAAAAACAGCACATTTATGAACATGTTTTGTTTTTTAAAATATGACTTACAGTTTGCGCAGTCCTTGTGTCACAATATGTGATACAAGCATGGCACAAGCCTCTCATTAATACCCCTCTAAATTCCTTCAGTAACCCCTCCTGTGCCTCCTTGTCTGCTCCACCAATTTCTGCATTTAGTAAAAAGCTGGACAATTTTTCATCAAAAACTAAAAGATATGCTCATATAATAAAAGCTGTTGAATTGAATCATTCCCTCACCTCACAGCAGGTTTCCAGATGGGGTGCGAAGGTCGGTCCAGGATGGCCATGTGGCTCCCACCCCTGTCCATAAGAAAACAAAAAGTCTTATTCCATAATTTTGTCAATCACTCTTTTTCTATGCCATCTTGCTCTTGGGGCAATTTTAATCCCACCAGTTTTAAAGAGGATACCTCGCTACTTCATCAGATCAAGGTTGGCTCACCAGAAATCTACCAGTTTCCTTTTTTTATTCTTGTATACAGCCTTTGGGTTCATTGGTAACTACAATCACCAGTCTCTTCTGGAATGGTCCCTCTTGAATGGAAGACTGGCATAGTTACTCCTTAATTAAAAAAGAACAATTTGGCCAAGATGGTTTTAAAGAATTGTACATGCCATTATGTGACTGCCATGTTTGGGAAAATTCACCAAGTGTGTGGTTGCAAAACACCTCTCCAAGTACCTGAAATATAACAACCTCTATGACTCTTGGCAAATTGGTTTTTGCCCAGTGCGAGGCACTGAAAACGCTCTCACACAGGTTCTTGATGAATTAAGTTTTGACTTAAAGATGGAATTTGATCTAATTGATTACTTCATACTTTCAAATTGAGTTTCTGGCATCAGTATCAAAGGATCAGTAGCTGCCAGGTTCTCTTCCTTTCCTGCAGACCGTACTGAATCTGTTATGATTCATCCTAACCATTCCTTCACATTTGGAGTCTCCTAAGGATCGATTGTCTCTTTCTCCTATGCTTGTGGATATTTGTATCTATCCTTTGATCTCCTTAATTGAGTGATCTGACTACAAAGTCATTTTGTATGCTGATGATACTCAGCTGATTATCTGATAAGATTGTTCTGCTCCCTTCTCAGATAGACTTCACAATCAGTTTGCAAAAATGGCTAGGCTTGGATATCGTGTAATCTTTTGAAGATTAATGCCAGCAAATGGGAGCTATTACTCTGTGTGAATCACATGGACTGTTGGCACCATTTTCTGTGGCCTCAATTGCTGGGTAATCCTCATCCTTCTGTAGCTAAACTAAACTGTTTATGACTGACATTTGCTTGTGATCTCTCCCTCTCAGTCAGAACCAATGCTGTATCCTCATCTTGATTTCACTGTTAATATTTTTCACTCTTTAATGTTAATATTGCTGAGAATGGTCCTTTCATTGTTACCTAGCCACATGCATGCCCAAGTAGTTTCTGCTTCTACTCTTCCAGGCTGGGTTATTGTAACATCTATAACTAAGGTTACCAAACTCATTGGTGACCAATCTCCAAAGAATCTGTAAGGTAGTGTGCAAGTTATGTAGTAATGATCATATCACACAGTGACTTGAATTGGATTTAATTGGCTTTCGGTAAAGCAAAGAGTTGTTTTCAAAAGCCTCTTTTTTGTGCAAAGGATTTTCTGTCATAGAAATCTCCTCTGCCACAGCTCTTTGTTCACTACCTTTCCACTAGATCTCTTTGACTCAAAGCACATCAAATTTTCTCTATTCTGCATGTGAAATTTTCTCATTATGGTCCTCACTCTCTATGTTATCTCAACTTCAAACTTTGGAATGATTTGCCTCTACATTTAGAAAGTATCTTTTCTCATCTAGCCTGTAGGAAAGCCTTACAAACCTTGCTTTTTGTTAAGCTTTTTCATTTGAGCTTTGGCTAGGATTCTACAGTTTCCCCTTTCTCTGCTAGCTCATGCATATGTTGGTGTAGATGTGATTCACATATTTCCCAATTAATTAAAACTGCCTTGCTGTGTTTTTGGTCATTTTCTTCAGCTTCATTGGAAGAGGAGTCATCATTAAATGGAACCTCACCAACTAAAAAATCACTTCCCGATTCTACTTCATAAACTGCTCCAGAGTTCTTCTCTATTATTTGACTGAGGCCTGGGCAGCAGTCATCCAGTGCAACACCCTGTCTGTTTCCTATCTAAAACATTTTACTTTAAATTCTGTGTGCTAGGTAGAATGCAGAAGTACTCAAAGATATGTTAAACACTAAGGCATGATAAAATGCCACCTTAGCATCATTTTTTACGTCAAGGCAGAGCTAAAGTGGCTTTTTACACGTCACATATTTACAAAGTGGCGCAATGCATGCATTGCGCCACTTGGTAAACCCTTGTGCCACATTATGCCTGCGCCAGGCATAATGTATGCAACGGGGGTGTTCCCCCGTTAGTGGGGGTGAAAAAATGGTGCAAAGAAGTCTAAGATATTTCCTTGTGTCATTCTTTTCTGCACTTTTAACACCTGCCCAGAGCAGGCCTTAAAAGGAGACATGTCATTGAATACAGTGGGCCCCTATGTACTCTGCAGGAGTAGTGCCAACATGTTGGTGCTACTCCTTCTGAGTACATCAATTCTTCAGGAATTCTGACACTATTGCCCCCTGCCCAGTGCCCTGGTGTGCTGTATTTTAAATAAGGCGCACACATGGTGGTGGTAGGGGGTGCGCTAAGGGGTGTAAGGAAAGTGGTGCTGCACTGGGTTTCTCAAATCTGCCCCTAGAAAATCTCTGTGTGTGATATGAGCTGGAAGTGAGAATGCAATGCAATGCAGTGCATGTGAGAGTTGGGTACCAAAGTATTTGAGGGACTGCAAATCAACAGAAACAATCAAGTCATAAGATCTTATCTCAAATGTTCCCTAGACTCTGCTGCTCAGGTCAGAAAGCAACCTACACGACAATATAAAGAAATAAAAGATACTTCAACTTGCAACCAACACATCAAAGCCACCTAAAATTAAGTTACAATAACAATATTCAATTTTTCCTTCTCTTAGTGGGCTGATTTAGGAGAGCATGGCCTGGATGCCCCCCTCATGGAAGGGAAAATGCATACATTATAATTTTTCTGGTCACGCTTGTGCAGGAAACCTCCTGAGAGGAACAACCACATACCCTGGAAGATTTTAGATGGCAAGTCATCTGGACGAAGAATTTGTTGATGTGGTTGATGCATCATTACTGTGGCCCATGCCTGCAGCTTTAGGATCTCTGTGCAGATATCTCCTCATGAGAGCTGTACAACACAGCATGCTTCCCCCTTTGAGTGAAGACTTAAGATCTTGGGGCCCATTAGAACCTCAGGTGGTCTCCAAGGCACTGGCTAGGGCTACAACCAAAGTTTTATCTTTCCTTTCTTCGGATGCCTTTGAGCGGCTTATGTTGGTTTTCTTGTAGTGCCTGGCCAATCGCATGATAGACCCCTTTTTTCCTGGTATTACCCGGTTGATGACGACAGTTGTCTTTCTGACACTATGGACGATGGAGACAATCTTCATGCACCATGGGCCAACACACTTGAGGAGATAGGGGGCTCCAAACCTCCCATGCTGGATAATTCTCGGCCCAACACAGGAGCAGGGGGGTCAGCAGACCCGGAAGGTATACTAGACATGGAAACATCTACCACACTCGATCTGTGGAGTGGGTTCCGAGCAAAAGAGAGGCTCAATATGTGGCCAAATATATCTGTAAACTGATGGATAAAGAGGTGAGGGGATGTCTAAGGACAGAATGCCCCAGACCGTCTTTAGATTGCTAAGTCACCTCAACACCAGAAACTGACGGCAAGATGGCCACATTTATTATGAAATTTATTAAGGATTGCAAAAAACGTATTGGCCGCTCCTAATAAAATTGTCAGGATAAGTTGTTGGATGTCATAGGGCCCTTAACAAAAAGTTTGGACATGGCTGAAGAGATGAAAGACCAGGTAACCTAATTTCTCCTGAAATTCTCTCAGGGTGTGCCCAGTAGGCTTTATGATTCCTAGGCAATACTAACTGCACTCTCTCCATGGAAAAACGATTTTCCCTGCCGATTAAAATTGATCTGTGTTAGACCTGGCATCCTTGGTGTGGTCTCCTCTGTCTTTTTTTGCCTCTGCTTCCCATGTTTTGACTGTGTGCTGGACTTTGTTTTTGCTGTTTTTGGTACTCTGGGCACTTTACCACTGCTGACCAGTGCTAAAGTGCAAGTGCTCCTGTGTAAATTGTATGTGTAATTGGCTTTTCCATATTTGGCATAATTGTTTTACTAGTAAGTCCCTGGTAAAGTGCACTAGATGTGCCCAGGGCGTGTAAATCAAATGGTACTAGTGGGCCTATAGCACTGGTTGTGCCACCCACATTAGTAGCCATGTAAACATTGCTCAGACCTGCCACTGCAGTGTCTGTGTGTGCAGTCGTGCACTGCCAATTTGACCGTGCAAATGTACCCACTTGCCAGGCCCAAACCTTCCCTTTTAATCTATCTAAGGAACCCCTAAAGTAGGCACTAAGTAGTCCCATGGGCAGAGTGCAGTGTATGTTGAAGGTGGGGAATGTACCGATCTCTTTTATATGTCCTAACAGTGAAATACTGCCACATTCGGTTTTCACTGTCGCAAGGTCTATCTCTCTCATAGGTTAACACAGGGGTTGTCTTTAAATATCCGTGAAGTGCAGTTTCCCTTTGAGAGCGGATTGGAATTTGGAGTTTGGTGCCTCTGAACTCACAATTTAAAAATACATCTTTTGGTAAAGTTGGTTTTTAAATTGTCTGAAAATGCCACTTTTCATAAAGTGGGCATTTTCTTTTGTAAACAATTCTGTAACTCTGCCTGCTTGTGTATTCCCTGTCTTGGTCAGACTAACAGTTAAGCTGTTTGTGAATCCCCTATAGACAGTGACACAAAGGGAGCTGGGGTAGAGCCTGCATATACTGATGAGCCATCTGAGCTAGAGTGTAAGGGAGGAGTGGTCACTTACATCTGAATGGGCTGTGCCTGCCCTCATGCATGCTGTGTCCAACCCCCCGGTGTGTGTCTGGGGCCAGGCCTGGGTTGTGAACAACAGAGACTTTTCTTTGAAGCCTGCCTACTTCAAAGGCAGAAAGGGGTATAAGAAGTGGACCCAAAACCCAGGATTTTCTTCTTACTTCTGGAACCAAGAGGAACCTCTGTCAAGTAGAAGAGATGAAGAGCTGGAGAAGGAGTTCTGCCCTTTTGCCTGTGACTGTGCCTTGTTGGGTTGGCCTGCAGTTGCTACTTCTGTCTGATAGAGGAGAAAGACTGGACTTTGTGGTATATTCCTGCTTGTGAAGAATCTCCAAGGGCTTGGACTGAGCATGCTTCCTGTTTTGAAGTCTCAGGGCCTCCAAAGACTTCCTCTGCCAGAACCTGGACTCTCTGCTGAGACTCCTGCCCTGCCAGGTCGTACCCTATCCAGTCCCAGGGCCCTTGAACAGTGAAGCTGGCAGAAAAATGACTGAAATCCATGCACAGGAAGCCGTGCGGGGAAAATTTTGACAAACTACCTGCAACATAGCTGTAAAAATGACATGCCTCGCGGCTGAAATCGACAAACCACCTACATCGCTGCTGGGATAACGAAGCATCAACTACATTGCGGTTGGAGAAACAACACAACACCCGCTTGGGCTGCTGAAAACATTGCAAACCCCACGCAGCACGGTTTTCCAACACCATGCAACCGGATTTGTCACACAAAATCAACATTAACCTGTGCGGATCCAAGGTGCCCTGTCTGGAAATCGACGCATCACTCTCTTGTGGGAGAGAAATACGACACATCACCTACCTGACCAGAGAAGAAACGATGCACGGCCTCACTTGCGAGCCAGGAATCGATGCATCACTGACTTTTCCGATGCACGCTCACCCATCCGGCTTTAAATTTGACGCACCCTAGGTCATTTGTGTAACAATAATGTTTCTATTGTTTTATATGGAGTAAGACTCTTAATATTTTAAAAATTCATATCTTGACTTGTGTATGTTGGATTTTTGCTGTTTTGGTCTTGTTTGATGTAGATAAATATTGCCTATTTTTCTAACCTGGTGTGGTGTCCATTTTGTAGTGTTTTCACTGTATGACTGTGTGTGCAGGTACAAATACTTTACACATTGCCTTTGAGATAAGCCTGACTGCTTGTGCAAAGCTACCAAGGGGATGGGCAGGGGTTGTCTTGGGAGTGTAACTCCCTTACCCTGACTAGAGTGAGGGTCCCTGCTTGGACAGAGTGCAAACTGACTGCCAACCAGAGACCCCATTTCTAGCAATCCAAAATTGGGGGAATTGGCCCCCTCAGAGGCAGGTGCAGTGGCAAAAGGCCGCCTGTTCCCAGAGCTTTTCGTGAAGCAACTCAGTAAGTTTGTTACCACTTTTTCTTTGTTGGACGAACCCAGCAATCTATGAAAAGGGTTTTCAGCAAACATGTTTTTGGTGGGGCTGATAGAGGCAGGGAGCACCCTTCCAGCTGACTCTATTCCCCAGCCTCCTAAAAGTTTCAGGGAAACCGACAATACCAATTCCAAGACCAGAAGCTATTTGGAGGCTTCTTCCCAACCAGAGGTGAAGGTTGCAGATGTGCAGGCAGTGGAAGATTTTAGGGGGCTGTCAATGCCCTGGTGGAACACCAAGTAAGGAGTACACATTCTTTTCAACCAAAGTTGGGAGGGCGTCTAGGACTATTTCTTGTGTCAGGTTTTCACACAGAGTTCTATGGAACTCAGGCCACTCATCTTCTCAGAGACAGCCAGCCCCTTAATCTCCCCGGAAGACAACTCCCTCTTATACAAGCAAGCTATCGGTCCATCAGTGTTACACTCTTGTCATTTCATTAGCAATCTCTTCCTAGCCAAAAAGAAAGAAGAGGACATACGTCCGGTAATAAACTTGGGAGAGTTGAACAATTGGGCAGTTTACAGCCATTTCAAAATGGAAGATCTCCATCTCTGGCAAGATATTCTAATTACGGGCAATTGGATGGCATGAATAGCCTTCAAGGATGCTTCTTTGCAATTCCAACCTTTCCACTACATCGCAGGTTGCTAGAATTTAGATGGGCATGCCAGCTGTATAACTTTGTGACTCCCTGTTCTTCCTTTCTTTCACTCCTTGCTGCTTCACCAACGGGATGTAAACTGGTTGTCGAGTTGTTACGGTGGAAGGGAGTCAGACTGATAATTTACCTAGATAATTTACCTGGATGACATTCTCTTATTACACCAGGGTGCTTCCCATCTTCAAGAATACTTCCAGATGGCACGTATACTTCTACAGGACCTCAGTTTCATTATCAACGAGCAACACTATCAGTTCACTCCCTCACAATCAACATGTTTTCTGAGGTTCCTCTTCAACTCTGTACAAAGGATACTCAAACATCCTCACAAAAACTGATCTGAACATACTCTGAACAATGAATATGTTTCAGTCCGATAACTGGCTGGGCAAGGCTGGCTTCTAGCATCCTCTATTCAGACAATTCTTCCCGGTCCCTTACATTATCAGACCCTTCAACGCCTGAAAGGAACTAATTTGCGCAAATGGTTCTTTTATCAGATTAAGCAAGAGTGGAACACCAGCTGAGAAGGGACCACATGTTGGTATGGAATTGCAGGGCCATCTTCAGCTCCGCTAAGATGTGCTTATTGAATCAGTTGTGAGTTTGCTGGGCTATGGGTTACCACGGAGGCCGTTGCTCAAAGTAGGAAAACGGGTTGCACAATAACTGCTTAGAAATGCTTGTAAGATCCTTTGTGGTGCACTCGCTTAAAAGGGACTGATTGTCCTGCTCCATCTTTCTAGAGATGGACAATATCTATACGGTTCAACACATCAACCATCTCAGCGGAGCAAGTTTGCAGGTTTTGACGGACCTCGCCCAAGCTTTTTAGCATTTCCACCTGGACCACAGGATTTCGGTCACAGAGTAATTATTACCTGTCAGGTTTAATCGCATAGCAGACTTTAATTCAAGGGACTTGAAGGATTACAGTATCTGGAAACTGGATCCTACCATATTCCATATGATCGTAACTAAGGGAGGTCCCTGTCAAGTAGACCTCTTTGAGCCATGCCTTGACATCAACTATCTCTTTTCTTTAGTTGGAGACCCTCTAGCACTAGTGGCAGATGCCTGCATGCAGAACTGGAGTCATCTCAGGGGATATGTTTTTTCCCTATTTGCTATGATAGCAATGCTGACCATGCAGGTCAGGAGCTAGACAGCAGATCTGTACCGGTGACCACAGTTTGAAGATCTCAAATGTGGCTTCCAGTTCTTCTGGAATTTTCAATGGAATTCTTGATGGATTCTCCAATCCAACTTCCCCAGAGTCTGAGCATTCTGATGGATGTCATAGGAAATATACACCACTGGTAGTAAATGGATTACTCCAACTGATGGAATGGCTGATTACAAGAAATTCTAGGGTATTCCAAGCCTATCAGAACAGGCTTTGGACCTCAATTGAAGAGCATGGGCAGATTCTACCAACAAACAGTATTGATCTTCTTGGTGCTGGTGTGGTCCATATTTTAAATTTCCTTTCAGAACTGGCCCAAGATGGTTTGGCTTACTGCACAATCAACACAGTAAGGTCAGCGATCTCAGCAGGTCACGAGCTACTCAACGGCATACAGGTGGGGGTGGATCCCCTGGTCTGTCACCTTCTCGGAGGGGTCAGGCTGTCCAAACCCACCCTGTGTATAAGTATTCACAACTTTGGGCTGTCAATGTGATATCACATCTCTTGGAATCCTGGCAAGACAACTGGCTTTTATTTAGGAAGGAGATAACAGGAGAGCCTGCAATGTTTTGTGTTTTTAATGGAAGAGGGCGTCAGATGTAAGGTCTTTGCATATCTTTTCTAGAAATTTCACTCCTGAGGGGATCATGTTCACTGTGCCTCTCACCACCAACCCCAATATTAGGATGGTTAATTGTCTGGCTATCCCGGACCACCCAAAACTGTATGTGGTTCATAGTATCAAAGTTGATGAAGATTTTATGGAGGATATTTGACCACCTGTGGACACGAGCCAATTGCTGAATAAACCTTTAAAGGAACTGTTCTTTCCCACGATCTCCAGCTGATTTTAATGGGTGATGATGGAGGCCACCATCAATGCCTCTGTGTCCATTGTCCATTCAGTAAGCCATGACTTCAATTTCTTTTTTCTATAGGTGGGCGCTTGGAGAATATCATATGGGTGGCTGACTGCTTATGGAAATCAACTTTTAGAAAGTTTACTTTTATCCGGCGTAGGGGACAGCATTGTGGGTAATCAGGGATCTTTAAACAAGCAAAATCCAAGCCTCCGGTCCAGACTTAAAATCCTAAATTTTCTAGCTACTGTAAAGGAAAGTTTAAATTCTTTTAAGGATTCGGAGTCAAGGATTATCCTGCCAAAGAAGTGATTGCAAGTGTCTACCTTTCCTGTAAATTATTTGATGCATTTTCCTCCTGTTAGGATAAGTAAGCTTGGTTACCTGTTCTCTCTTGTGTTTATTATATGGTAATGCTAATTATATTAAGAATAAGGCTCACAGTTTTCCATTTTTACTGATGTTTACAGCGAAATACAGGCAGAAAACAATTTGGCTATTGTATGTGATTATTTTTAAAAGTGGAAAAATACAGAAAATTGTGCTTCTAAGGATTGATTTTTCATGCTGTCTGTTGTGAATTTCAAGACAATATATAAGCAGATAGACAGCATGGGGAGTTAAAAAACAGGTTAAGATATCTTTAATTACAGGCCTGTGTTAAAATATATCCATAGTAAATTGATTATATTTTCCTGTAGATGTAGTGTTTTGCTTTGTTTCGCTGCTGAATTTGCTAAAATGTGACAGGGCTCAAAGTATGAGTGCATGTTTATAAGTTAAATAAATATGGAAATGCACCTTTTTGACTCCAGTCACAAACCACACAATAAATATGGATAAATACAGACCGAAATGTTAAGAAAATACATACCATAATACTGGGAACCCTAGGTAAGAAGTAGTGTATATCAAATGTGGTAATGTATATTTTGGCTTTCTCGGAGATGAACAGAAATAACATAATCAGTAAAGGAATGATATTATGGAGTTTTTTGCACACAGAAAGAGGAAGTGCTGTTCCTCAATTATATTATTATCTGGAGACTAATCAATGTGATTGGTGGACTGAAAAGTTCATACTTGGACTCATGGGATTTGTAGTCCTTCATTTTTCAAGTTCAAGTTAAATAAAATGAATGCTGAGCTGGATAAAGAAAGAATGTAAAACATAATCCTCACCTTCATATCCTTCATAGAATTGAAAATTTTGTTCACGGTAGCTAGGAAATATTACATTGTTCATATTTCATTTATATATAAACCTGTATATGTAACCAATCATATCTTGTGTAGCATCTTATAAATAAAAAAAGTACATAATTAATCAAAACTTGCCTTTTGTATTACACAGTACTATAATTCCATATTTATCCAAACACCAAAGGAGTATTGGAGTCAACAGCCACTTTTATAAATGTAGTCTCATAATAGTTGTCTCTTTATCTCCGAAAAAGCATTCAAATTTCCCTTAAGCATATACGAATATGAGTTAACAGACATTTTTGAATAGGTAAATAACATCATAATAGTCTCCTAACAGGTAATTATATTCATGTTTGATGTTTAGTCTTTCTCTACAGCTTTACAGCTCATAATGCAAAACGTACCCTCAATTTGCTATCTCCTTCTCCTGCATTCTTCTAATGTGTTGTACTGCATGAAAGCTGGCATTGAGGTCTATTTCAAAGTTTTCAAAATCAAGATGATATATTTTCAGTGGATACCATCCATCTGTTTGATGTTTTGCCCTTATGTGTTCAACATTTCTTTCTTGTAATGGCCTGATGGTATTTCCAACTTACAACTTTCAACAACCACACATATACCAATTAATTAGTGCCAAATAATCTATAGTCCTAATGATGTGCAGTCTATTCTTATTGCACTGGAAAGTCTCACATTTAACTATGACAAACCTACAAATCAAACACCAGCCACTTTAATAGAATAACTTATTTTGTGAGTCGATCCAGAATTCAGTCTTCTCATCAGTACAACATCTAGGGTTTATGATATCTCTAACAGTATTGCAAAATGGAATGCTCCAATGCTGATTAATCATTTCATCAATTTGTGGATCCCTATAAAAATGTGACAATGTCACTTCAGAATGTGACTAAACTTTGATGTCTCACTACTGTATCTGGTAATCAATCATCCTCATAACATATTTGAATTCTTATAATAAATGTCTTTCACAGGCAGTTTGGTCTTCCTGTCAATTCTCAATACTTTGTCTATGAATCTATCTATGGCATTATCATCATAAACTCTTTTATTGAAATTTCAATATCATATTACCTACAGTATTAAATCTGCACTTCAGTTTCTCCTAGGTTCAACCATCACTCCACGTAGAATAGATCTACATTGTTTCTAGGGATGTGAGCTAAATGCATAAAGAGATATGCACCGCATTTTTGCTATAAATCTTACTCTCTATGGTATTGTATTTAAAATAAAATTCAACATCTAATAATGATATTCTTTTCTTATTTGATATGAATGTGAAATTGTATATTACATTGGTTTTGATTCAAATGCTCATGAGAGAGAAGCAGGTTAATTTCAGTCAATGTCCATATCATAATAACACGATCCATAAATCTTCTTCAAAGTTAGATCTTTTCTGTGCGCTGTGAATCCACAGTACTCCAGACATACTCTGTTTCAACCAACCCATAAACAGGTTAGCATAGAAAAGACCAAATTTGAAGCCCACGGCAATGCTCCCGATCTGTTTATACCAAATTCCTTTGAAAATGAAGACATTCACCAAAATGATGTAAGTCATTTCTGGTAGCATCTGCATGTGTGCATAGTATTTGAACTGTTAGCACAAAAAGTGTTATTTAGACACCTTTTGTGATCAGTCCTCAAATATGGTTAAGCAACATCCAAAGTTCCGGCATTTTGTCAGACAGTATCAGGATGCTGGTGGAGCATGGAGTTCCGTAGCTGAAACCATGTACTATGTCTCTTAGCATAGAAAGAGCATATCGTTTTTGTGGTGTATGATTCATTTATGAATGTGTTTATTCTAACCAAAACAGTGCAGCAATTTTCATTAAGAACACGGAGAGAAGGAATTGCAGCGATGTCTTGAAATTAAGTACATGTTTCCCAAATATTATGCAGAATATGACAAAGTCATAATATGTGCTCAATACACTCTTCTTGTAGTGCTTTTAGTGTGCAAACCTCCTAGGGCATGCTTTTAAGGGTTTCTCTGTTGTTAATTCAGTTGGTTTACCTACAATGCTCTGAGAAACAGATGATCAGAGCCCAGGACAACACAAGCATACCCAAATATTTTAAAAAGTCCCATCAGCCATGGAATCTCATATGGAGAAACACTTGATCACTTTGTTTTAATTGAGATTGAGTGTGTTACCTAATTGTTCCCTTTCCTGCAGGATGAACTTTGGGCAGCCCTACATGGTGGAGACATAGATATGGTGGTTTCTGACCATTCTCCTTGCACTCCAGATCTAAAGCTCCTGGGAGATGGAGATTTTCTCAAAGCCTGGGGTGGAATATCTTCCTTGCAGTTTGGTAAGTGATAACTTTGGCACCATTTCATCATTTGAAGCTTTTCCGACACCTTCACTTTAGTCTTCTTTTTCCACCATTCAAAAGCACTTTATAAAAGGTATTGTTTGAATGAATGAATTAATAAATCTTTAATCCATTATTTGACATAATTATAAAAGATATACAAAATATATAAAATCACACTAAACATTATAAGAGATAAAACACACATATGGACAATACATAGATAACAATTATTAAAAAGGGGGCACACCATCATATTTCACCCTCAACAATGCCACAAAAAAAAATACATAAAAAGCCTCATAATCACAATACCCATATTAACTATAAAGTGGTTGCCCTCTGTCTGTTACCCAACCCAAGTATAATGCTACAACAATTACAAATGGCTACTAGGCATTCATGATGTTATTCCACAATAAAGCTCCTTTACTGTTGTGACTTGATCTGGTAATAACTTTAAATACAAAAATGCGGACCGGAACTGGTGAAAACCACTCGACTTTAAAAGGGGTATAAAACATCATAAAATTTGGAAAACAACATCATGTGCTTCAGAGTCTGGGGAGAATATCCGTCGCAAGGACAAACCTCCAACTTATTGGGATCAAACTGTCCAGGCGGAAAACAAATCAGCGTACGAATGGACCCCAGGCTGAATTGCTAAATTTATGAAATGTTCTTTCCCATGGATGATTTACAAAAAGAAGATAAGGCTCAGGGCCGACACTTGTTTGAATAGATATAATTGACCTTGTAGATGATCTCGAAATTGCCTCTGTCTCCCTTAAATCCTTTAAGTGCTTACAAAACCGCCCCTTGACTGATTTTCAATCACCGTTACTAAGAAAATGCAGTTTAAAAAATAGGTCAGAACAGCCCAGAATAATAAATACGAATGCTATTGGTGAGTGCTCAAAAATGCCATTAAACAGCATGAGGTATCCTGCAAAGCAACAAAAAAAATCAACATTTTCCCAAAAAGGTATTGCCTACCTCACAAGAACAAAGGTCAAACATGCTGTTGCAAGGAAGGGTGATGGAAGTTGGGGAAGGGAATCAAAGCTACATTGGTTGCAATGGCTGACTTCTGGCTAGCTTTTTTCAAAATAGAACTGCCTAGTTGCTTGTCTTTTAATTGACTGTCTGAAAAAAATATAAAGAAGGAAAAGAGGAGCAGTATACATTTCATTACATGACATTGCGTACGTTTTGACAGATGATTACATAATTTACAAGCGATATTGTATCTCATTTGGTATATGCCCCTCTCTCTCTATCAAACGTCCATCTCCTTCAGAGACATACATTTTATTAAGGCTATGCCCAGTTCTCTGTAATGAGTGTTTTGTATAACTGTGTTCTTAAGGGTTACACATGTGGCAATTCCACTGTTACAAAGGCTCAACTTAGTCATCCAATTCAGCACTTCTACTGGAATGACCATGGAGTTTTGTAACATTAACTATAGATCTTAGTATAGAAAGAACATAAAGGATTTTGTGTGCCCAAAATCCATTGATTTAAGTGTTCTTCTTAAGAATAGAGTGCAGCAATCTTCAATAAGAACAAGGGGAGAAGGTGTTGCTGAGATGTCTTGAAATGAGGTCCATGTTCTCCAAAAACTATGCAGGATGTGGCCCAATCATAATGCACCCAGTACGCACTTCTTGTACATGCCTTTAATGAGCAAACCCTTCAGGTCACACTACCATGAGTTATTTTTTATCCTCATTTACCATCACAATCTAACTCAAAGGGGGAAGCCCTCAGAATGCAGGGAGACCACCTTCCACTCTATACCACTCTCTGGCGAGAGTGTCCAGTCTCGGGTTAGGGCTGAGTTCATGATCGTGAGCTGATTTGAGACCACCGAAAGAACCTTAAGAGTCAGTAAGCAGTATAATCGTAGGACAATGCCAGGCCTCTTAACAAATACCAGTTACCTCCTATTCGATTCTATCCAGCCACACTCTCAAAGGGGGACAGAATTTCTGCGCCCTTGCCCCCTCTTGACATCCAAATTTATATTATCGAGAAGTGGTTCCCTCCATTCCTGTATTGTCGGGGGCAAAAGCTCACCAATTTCTTACAGATTTCACGTCTGCCCACAGAATCATATAAAAGAGTAATTTTGCAGAGTCACTCTTAGTTGTCAGCTGGTTCTGATTCTGCAGAGATCCAAAAATCACTAAAGAGGGGCTTACCTGACAATCCATTGGAAAAACGTCCCCTATAACATCCTCCATCTCCTTCCAAAACCAGGTAATCTGGGGGCACCTCAAAAACATATGCAGGTCACCTGCCCTAGGCAGCCCTCATTTCTTACATGTCATTGTAGTTCCATGCCCCATCTTAGATAACTTTGCCAGAGTCCAGTAGGCCCTATGGATTGAAAACAGATGATTCCTTCTTAAAGACGCCGGCCAAACTGTATCGTATAGAAGAGTGTTAGATACTTGTCATTGATCTCTTATCCGCTGTCCTGGCAAATCATATCCCAGATCTCCTCCGGAAGGGTGAACTCTCCGTCCACGACCTCTACCAACAGACAGTACAATTTTGTGACCTCCTTACTTGGGGGGAGCTTTGGTGTAGACATTCTTCCAGATCATTTGAGATCCCCACCTTCTTTACATGTTGCAGCCAGGTATTTAAACCTTGAAAGATTGTCTCCCATTTCCCAGCTAAGGGACTCGAAAGTGACCAAACTCCATCCTTAAGTAAGCGCCCCAATCCAAAAAAGCTGCCTCCCTCAACGGAAGAGCCAACTTATCCCTGGTCCATTCAGGGGAGCTTGGAGAATTCCATATTGGCGCATACATACTATAGTATGGTAACTTAGTCGCTTTCATAACACTTCACCAGATTTTTACCGCGTCCGAAAGCACCTTAAATCTTTTTTTTTTTTAATGTAGGATTACCAAACTTATATAAAAAACCTTCCTGGGATACATTGTTTATTTTCATCATAACTTTAAAGATTTTTCCTTTCTCAGACTCCCCAGGCTCTTTCATTAACTCCCTTGAATTCTTCAGAAAGAAGGCCCCACGCATAATACTGCATATCTAGTAAAGCCAGCCCAACTTTCTCTCGCCTTCATCTCAACTTTTTCCACGCAATGCGGACCCTCTTTGAGGCCGAAACAAAACTGCTAATTTCTCCTTGAAGTTTGCACAATCATTCTTTTCCAAACCACAAAGGGATTGCATTAAATATAAATAGAAACTTAGGCAGGATCACCATCTTGACTAAGTTAATCTGTCCTCTCATAGTAAGGGGGAGACTAACCCATTTCTTCATTAACTGGGTGGACTCTTTCAAAACCTTCTTGAAATTAATTTCAGCAATTTTGTTTATATCTTGGATTATTGTGATCCCTAAATAAGTCACCTCTTTCTCAACAGGAGTCCTAACTGCCCGCAAATTTCATACCATAACTTCAGATTTTTCATTGTTAACCGCAAACCCACTGATTTTCTCAAACTCCTTTGTGAGGTCTTCCAGTGCTACCAATGCGTGACCCAAGTCTGCTGTGTATACAAACAATTTGTCCGCATACAGGGAGATCTTTTTACTCAGATTCCCACACTGAAACAGGAGTATCCTCTGGTCCTTCCTAAGCTTACACGTCAGGGGCACTATATATATATATATTAAAAAGTAATGGGGGCAACAGACATCCTTGTTTGGTTCCTCTTTGAATTTTAAAAGGGTGGGTTAACACACCATTAACCAAGACCCTTGCAACAGGATCTTGGTGAATCTTCTGCAGCACCCAAGTAAAATTCCTGGGACAGAGACTTATTGCTAGGGGATATTCAGCAGACATTGTTAAAAAGTCACAGCTAAAAGCATCTAGGATACCACGCTCATACACATTGGCACATTGTAGAATAATGAAAGAGGTAGAAGGGGATAATGATGTAAGGAAGGTAAGAATAGTATTGGATTATACGGACAACTCAGCCTTATTACTTAAGATCATGAAAAAACATTGGGCAGTTCTACTACAAGGTCAAACCCTGAAGAAGTACATTACTAACAAACCAGATGTATCCTATAGAAGAGGAACTACACTTAATAATATTCTTAGTCCAAGTTATTTAAAAGAAAAAACTAAGCCGAACTGGCTGAACCTACACAATTTGGGTTTTTATAAGTGTGGTAGCTGAGCAATGTGTAGGTGGGCATGGCATGCAGAGAAGGATTTCCAGGGACTTGGTAACAGTAAATATACTATTCAAACGCACATTAACTGTGATACTAAGTATGTAATTTATATGTTAATTTGCAAATGTGGTAAGATATATGTGGATAGCACCATTCGTCCCCTTAGGGTGAGGATCTCAGAGCATTGTAGAGCTATAAGACAAGAGGATGAGTGCTATCCCATAGCCTCACATATGAGATCATGTAGGGTACAGGAAGTTCATAAAGACTTGAAGTCTTTGGGATTTGAATACTGTGAGAAAAACCCACGAGGTGGTAATAAGGAATTAACGTTAAGAAGGACAGAATCCGTTTGGATCATGCGCTTAGGGGCAGTGGAGCATGGTTTAAATTCTGATCATGAATTGGAAAACTTTCTTGGGGATAGATAGAAATATGGTTTTGATTGATTTGATTATGGACTATGATTTATACATATGTGGTAATAATATCTTATATATTCGGATCACTTTAAATATGAGGCGAATCACAATTGGATATAACTTTCATATATAACTCATGGATGGTATAATGATTGTGGAATGGAATATATAGTTGTCTGCTGCTGCTGGGAGGAGTGTCACGGGGCAGGAGCCCTTTAAAATAATTTCGCGCTCCCGCCGTCGCGGGAAGCGCTGTCTGCTGCTGCTGGGAGGAGTGTCACGGGGCAGGAGCCCTTTAAAATAACTTCGCGCTCCCGCCGTCGCGGGAAGCGCTGTCTGCTGCTGCTGGGAGGAGTGTCACGGGGCAGGAGCCCTTTAAAATAACTTTGCGCTCCCGCCGTCGCGGGAAGCGCTGTCTGCTGCTGCTGGGAGGAGTGTCACGGGGCAGGAGCCCTTTAAAATAACTTTGCGCTCCCGCCGTCGCGGGAAGCGCTGTCTGCTGCTGCTGCTGCTGGGAGGAGTGTCACGGGGCAGGAGCCCTTTAAAATAATTTCGCGCTCCCGCCGTCGCGGGAATCGCTGTCTGCTGCTGCTGGGAGGAGTGTCACGGGGCAGGAGCCCTTTAAAATAATTTTGCGCTTCTGCCGTCGCGGGACGCGCTGTCTGCTGCTGCTGGGAGGAGTGTCACGGGGCAGGAGCCCTTTAAAATAACTTCGCGCTCCCGCGGGACGCGCGCGGGCGGCGCCCGGGCGAAGCCCGGGCCAAGGGCGGGCCCGTCCTTGCCCGTCATTGTCAGGAAGAGGCAGGGCAGGGCCACCCCCCTGACATCTACCAAAAGACGTGGGCCAGACAGCTAACTTGTCCATGGCTGCCTGAAGGAGATCTTAAGTTCCTCTGCTCGGTGCATGGGCAGCCCTCCCATAGAGCCCCAGGCCCCATCAAGCACGTGGAAAACTATCAACCTAAACTGGTTACTCGCAGGTTTTTCTGTGTACTCAGTTGAATTTACCTCAATTCATCATATAACTGCGTATTGAATTACGTTTCTTGGAGGGCGGAAGGAGGCGGCACCATTCTTTTTCTCCCAAGGGCAGGAGCCCAAAATTCATTACCCGTTTTGCGCCTGTCTGTGCCCGATAAGTGGTTGGGCCAGGCTATATATATACGCTTTGGGCATCTCACTGTGGTCTTGTCTCTGGGATTTGTGAACAGTAGGGTCTGAGAAGCTCATTAATCACACTATAGTGACAGAGGCTGGGTCCCAAAGCCCTACACACCTCTATAAGCCGGGGGCTCACTAAAGGCCCCTGATTTAAAGAATAATGGGCCGACGACGTGGGGGTGGGTTGGAAGGAAAGCAGCACTCTAACAAAACTCTACATGGTTTTCTGCAAAAGGCTGTTGGGGAACTTGAAAAAGAAATAGAGTTAGAGCAGCGACGCTTAGCTGCCCCCCCTTCTTCAACCAACAGCCTAGTTCATGATAGCTCAGCCCCACAGCCCCCCGCGAACAGAATTACAGTCTGTACTGACTACCCCTTTCCCCTCCCCCTCTACAATCTCCCAGGAGAATCAGGATGAAACCCCAATTGTAATTACCACCCGTGCTGCACCAATTCTGCTGGCTCGTCCGTCAAATGAAGGCCCCCTTACCTTAGCAGATTCTAATACCAAAGGAAAAAGGAAACGAAGGGAACCCGCTTTTAAAAACAAACGATCCAGGACTTTGAGCCCCTCTAACTCGGCCCAATCTTCTAATAAGGATACGGTATTAATCCCCTTACACAACACAAATGAGTGCCATGTAAATGAGTACACCAGGGATTTTATAAGAGATGAGCTTTCAAAACTATTTCTTCCTATTTTAACCCGCCTCCAATCAATTGAGGACAAATTGGAAAGCCTTATTAATAGCCAGCCACCAAAAATTGCTCCACCCGTAGAAATTCAATCCCATCCCCTTGCCAACCTGTAGGAGGCTGGACTGGCTTGTAGTGAGTACCAAGGGGTACTTGCACCTTGCACCAGGCCCAGTTATCCCTTATTAGTGTATAGGGTGTCTAGCAGCTTAGGCTGATAGATAATGGTAGCTTAGCAGAGCAGCTTAGGCTGAACTAGGAGACGTGTGAAGCTACTACAGTACCACTTAGTGTCATATGCACAATATCATAAGAAAACACAATACACAGTTATACTAAAAATAAAGGTCCTTCATTTTTATGACAATATGCCAAAGTATCTCAGAGTGTACCCTCAGTGAGAGGGTAGGAAATATACACAAGATATATATACACAATACCAAAAATATGCAGTATAGTCTTAGAAAACAGTGCAAACTATGTATAGTTACAATAGGATGCAATGGGGACACATAGGGATAGGGGCAACACAAACCATATACTCCAAAAGTGGAATGCGAACCACGAATGGGCCCCAAACCTATGTGACCTTGTAGAGGGTCGCTGGGACTATTAGAAAATAGTGAGAGTTAGAAAAATAACCCTCCCCAAGACCCTGAAAAGTGAGTGCAAAGTGCACTAAAGTTCCCCTAAGGACAAAGAAGTCGTGTTAGAGGAATAATGCAGGAAAGACACAAACCAACAATGCAACAACGATGGATTTCCAATCTTGGGTACCTGTGGAACAAGGGGACCAAGTCCAAAAGTCACAAGCAAGTCGGAGATGGGCAGATGCCCAGGAAATGCCAGCTGTGGGTGCAAAGAAGCTTCTACTGGACAGAAGAAGCTGAGGTTTCTGCAAGAACGAAAAGGGCTAGAGACTTCCCCTTTGGAGGACAAATCCCACTTGCCGTGGAGAGTTGTGCAGAAGTGTTTTCCCGCCAAAAGAATGCCAACAAGCCTTGCTAGCTGCAAATTGTGCGGTTAGCATTTTTGGATGCTGCTGTGGCCCAGGAGGGACCAGGAGGTCGCAAATTAGACCAGGAGGTAGAGGGGACATCGAGCAAGACAAAGAACCCTCTTAGCAGCAGGTAGCACCCAGAGAAATGCCAGAAACAGGCACTACAAGGATGCGTGAAATGGTGCTCACCCGAAGTTACACAAAGGAGTCCCACGTCGCCGGAGACCAACTTAGAAAGTCGTACAATGCAGGTTAGAGTGCCGTGGACCCAGGCTTGGCTGTGCACAAAGGATTTCCGCCGGAAGTGCACAGGGGCCGGAGTAGCTGCAAAAGTTGCGGTTACCAACAATGCAGTCTGGTGTGGGGAGGCAAGGACTTACCTCCACCAAACTTGGACTGAAGAGTCACTGGACTGTGGGAGTCACTTGGACAGAGTTGCTGGATTCAAGGGACCTCGCTCGTCATGCTGAGAGGAGACCCAAGGGACCGGTAATGCAGCTTTTTGGTGCCTGCGGTTGCAGGGGGAAGATTCCGTCGACCCACGGGAGATTTCTTCGGAGCTTCTAGTGCAGAGAGGAGGCAGACTACTCCCACAGCATGCACCACCAGGAAAACAGTTGAGAAGGTGGCAGGATCAGCATTACAGAGTTGCAGTAGTCGTCTTAGCTACTTTGTTGCAGTTTTGCAGGCTTCCAGCGCGGTCAGCAGTCGATTCCTTGGCAGAAGGTGAAGAGAGAGATGCAGAGGAACTCGGATGAGCTCTTGCATTCGTTATCTAAAGTTTCCCCAGAGACAGAGACCCTAAATAGCCAGAAAAGAGGGTTTGGCTACCTAGGAGAGAGGATAGGCTAGCAACACCTGAAGGAGCCTATCAGAAGGAGTCTCTGACGTCACCTGGTGGCACTGGCCACTCAGAGCAGTCCAGTGTGCCAGCAGCACCTCTGTTTCCAAGATGGCAGAGGTCTGGAGCACACTGGAGGAGCTCTGGACACCTCCCAGGGGAGGTGCAGGTCAGGGGAGTGGTCACTCCCCTTTCCTTTGTCCAGTTTCGCGCCAGAGCAGGGCTAAGGGGTCCCTGAACCGGTGTAGACTGGCTTATGCAGAAATGGGCACCAAAAGTGCCCATGAAAGCATTTCCAGAGGCTGGGGGAGGCTACTCCTCCCCTGCCTTCACACCATTTTCCAAAGGGAGAGGGTGTAACATCCTCTCTCAGAGGAAGTCCTTTGTTCTGCCATCCTGGGCCAGGCCTAACTGGACCCCAGGAGGGCAGATGCCTGTCTGAGGGGTTGGCAGCAGCAGCAGCTGCAGTGAAACCCCGGAAAGGCAGTTTGGCAGTACCAGGGTCTGTGCTACAGACCACTGGGATCATGGGATTGTGCCAACTATGCCAGGATGGTATAGAGGGGGCAATTCCATGATCATAGACATATTACATGGCCATATTCGGTGTTACCATTGTGAAGCTACATATAGGTAGTGACCTATATGAAGTGAACGCGTGTAATGGTGTCCCCGCACTCACAAAGTCCGGGGAATTGGCCCTGAACAATGTGGGGACACCTTGGCTAGTGCCAGGGTGCCCTCACACTAAGTAACTTAGCACCCAACCTTTACCAGGTAAAGGTTAGACATATAGGTGACTTATAAGTTACTTAAGTGCAGTGTAAAATGGCTGTGAAATAACGTGGACGTTATTTCACTCAGGCTGCAGTGGCAGGCCTGTGTAAGAATTGTCAGAGCTCCCTATGGGTGGCAAAAGAAATGCTGCAGCCCATAGGGATCTCCTGGAACCCCAATACCCTGGGTACCTCAGTACCATATACTAGGGAATTATAAGGGTGTTCCAGTAAGCCAATGTAAATTGGTAAAATTGGTCACTAGCCTGTTAGTGACAATTTGAAAGAAATGAGAGAGCATAACCACTGAGGTTCTGATTAGCAGAGCCTCAGTGAGACAGTTAGGCATCACACAGGGAACACATACATATAGGCCACAACCTTATGAGCACTGGGGTCCTCGCTAGCAGGGTCCCAGTGACACATAACAAACATACTGAAAACATAGGGTTTTCACTATGAGCCCTGGGCCCTGGCAAGCAGGATACCAGTGAGACAGTGAAAACACCCTGACATACACTCACAAACAGGCCCAAAGTGGGGGTAACAAGGCTAGAAAGAGGCTACTTTCTCACACAACCATGACCTCATCACTGCCAATAGACCCACTGGCCAAATACCCAAAATCCCTTTTTCCTCTTTAAACCAAGATTGGCCCAGCTCCGTCAAAACAGCTAGTATTTTAATGAATAAGCCCCATATGGTCTCAGTTCCCCTTTCAAAAGGAACCGCCCCATGGAATAACTCAGTAACTAATCCATGAGATGGCAACCCCACTTGGGAGCACCCGCAAACAGAACACCAGAAGAGTGACAAGATCAGGGGTCTGCTAGATCCAAAAGTGCTCCATTTACCACCAGAATCATGTCATTATGTGCTCATTATATCGAATGTTCCTGAACTCAAACCTCATTCCACTGGATCTTTTACCGAACTTAAAAACAAGGTCATCCATTGGTTGCACGCGAATGCGGGCTTTGCTTTTTCCATGACACCCTCAATACTGATGGTGAGAAGGGTAGGGTGGGTGGGTTCCTTAGCGAAGATCGGTTCAGGGGACTGCATAGTTATCAACTTCAATTCTGCTGACCTTGTCCAACGGCTCTTTTTAAACGCTAATAGACCTTATCCTATAATTGAAAAAGTCTTTCTTTGCAGGCTACAAGTGTTTTATCTACCTCCCATGCCAGCTTGGAGTAGACAATTGCCAACGTTATACGGGGCTCCCCCGGCTATCCACACACAGTCTATCCCTGCACTTGGCCCTAGATGCCCCTCGTCATCTCTTTCTGAGACAGACTGACTAGGAGATGACCTTTCGGAAGTGGCTCCGAGCAATGGTGAGGCTGAGGACATTCACCCTACTGCCCTCAGCATCTCTAACTCTGTTGCCCCTTCGACCTTGGCAGATCCCGTTAATCAGGGATCACCCACAAGTACCACGAGCCAAGCCAGCGAGGAATGTATTCCGTACCTGTCAATTGTTCCACACATTCTGGGATCCACCCGTATGGCCAACCTACCAAATTTAAATATAACTGGGGTCATATCCAGCGAGGCTTACAAGGCACATAGCGAGAAAGCTACTGGTCCTAATATACCTGAGGGAAATAGCATGGTTGCCAGCAGTTCCTCCCCCTGTAGGAAATATCCTCAGAATAAAGCAGGGTCCATAAAAACAGAGGATCTCGATAAGGTACTCAGCTGGAATATAGCAGGGTTGGAAAGCAAATTACAAAGCCCAGGATGGGGCAATTTTATTGATGATCACCTGATCTGCCTCTTCCAAGAAACGTGGGCATTAGAACCCAAATATAGACTAGGCTTTAAAAGCTATTGGGTTCCAGCACGCAAGTCATCTTCTGGGAGACCCTCGGGAGGGCTGCTTGTGTGGATCAATACTTCTCTTAGGTGCAAGATAGAAGAAATAGATACGGGTTGCCCTGACTTGCAAGTCCTATTAATAATGATTTCTGAAGAGAGACCTTTACTTTTAATTAATATCTATAACAGGAATGTGAGCTCCCACCCTGATTCTGATGTCCTGTCCATTTTGGACAGTTTTCTTTCTTTGTTTTGATTGGAGGGGATTTTAATGTCACTTTCGAACCTAATCCTCTAGTCCAAGGAATATGTAAAGAAGAGGATGCCCACTGGGGCATCCCTCAGCTAGTCTCCAACAAAAGACCAAGGCTGAACAAATCTGCGCGCTTACTGGCCGACATTACACTAGCCCATGGCCTCCGAGCCTGCAACGGTCGCTCGCGCTCGGATGTAAATTTGCAAGCTACCTTTAGGCGCGGAGGGCACAGCAGTCGTATTGATTATATATTTCTTGACATCCGACTGTGGAGCCACATGTTAGATATGAGGGTCCAAAAGCAAATTGAGAGCGATCATGACCCGTTGATCTTATCGACCAGAGGACTTTTTCCTTCGTTTAATGTGCCCTACTCTAAGATCCATGCCTCCCAGCTGGCCCTAACTAATAACAGACGCAACCTAAAATGGGAATCTGTTATTTCTTCCCCTAAACACCTGGCATCTATTTACAACCTGCTTGCCAACCAGATGGAGTGTATGATCCGGCTAAATGAGAATGGGGAGGGTGACAGACTCTTAGCAGCCCACACTGATTTCTTTCAATCTTTAAAGCATCTTTTTACAAAAAAGATTCTTAATAATCCTAACAAAAAGCACTGCGCTCCTTGGTTTGACAATTGTTGCAGAGAAGCACAACTGTCTCTCCTGGAAGCAATAAAAGAAGGCCATGTTGGGCTGTTAAGAACAGCCAGAAAGGTTTATAAGAAGGAATGTTCCAAGGCACGCAGAAGCTGGGAAGAGGCCAGATGGGTTATTATTCTGGAGACTGCTAAATCCAATAACACATCTAGGTTCTGGAAACTAATAACTGATGACTGTAGTAATTCCTCTGCCGCACCTGGCTCCTCAATTCTCTCAGCATCATGGGTAGAGCACTTTGGGCAACTCTACGAAGGGCCATCTGAAGCATCTCTGTGGGCCCCTGATGCCTCAATAAACCAAGAGACCACCCTGATCACATTCTCTCTAACCGAAACAAGAGCAGCAATAGACTCATTGAAATGGGGAAAGGCCCCTGGCCCAGATAAGATTCCAGGCGATCTATACAAATCAAGACCAGATATATGGGCACCATATCTCAACCTTATCTGCAATGCAATTGCAGCAGGGGCCCCCGCTCCACCCACTTGGAAAGGGGCTGAAATAGTACCCATTTTTAAAAAAGGAAATCCGAATATCCCTGCCAATTATCGTCCGATCAGTCTCCTTGATAACTCCCAAAAAATCTATGCAAAACATCTTCTGCTCCATCTTGAGGATTGGATTATGGAGTCTGAAGCTCTTTCTGACCTACAAGCAGGATTCAGACCTGCAGTGAGTACAGTTGACCAAGCCCTAAGATTCATGTCAATAAAATGGAAGAATGTTGACCTGGGGAGGGGTAATCTCTATGTGGTCTTCATAGACCTCAGAGCCACATTTGATTTGATCCCCAGGAACCTGCTGTGGTCAACATTATCAAATATGGGAGTGCCATCTGGTCTCCTGAAACTCATTGCTCAACTGCATGAAAATACTTTCGCTCAAATTAGATGTGGCCAGGGGGGCGAGTTGACTGACCCGTAGCTATTAAAAAAGGAGTTAGACAGGGATGTGTCCTGGCACCCACTCTTTTTTTGCTATATATCAATAATTGCATCCACTATTTAGAGAACTGTACAAATGATTCACCTAAATTGGTTGGGAAAAAAATCCTGTGTCTGCTATATGCAGATGATACAATTTTGATATCCAAATCGCCAATGGGAATCCAAAACCTGATCAACCAATTCTGTGTTTTTTGTAGTGACTATGGTCTGGACGTAAACATTAAGAAAACAAAACTTATGATATATAGCACCTCCAAGAAACGATTGCGCGTTAGTATAGAAATGAACTCGATTCCATTGGAGAAAGTAGAAGAGTTCGATTATTTGGGTTTCAGACTATCGACCACAGGCAAATGGAAGGCAGCCATTGACAAAGGGGCTCTCATTATAAGCCAGAGAGGCGGGGCCCTTGTCCGTAGATCGAGAAAGGCTCTGAGTCCCCCCTTGAACATACTTGCGGAGATTTACAATGTCCAAATCAGAGCAGCGGCCCTTTATGGAGCGGAACTTTGGGGGTCCCACAAAAACCTCGATACTCTGCAAACCAAGGAAAATCATTTCCTTAGACAAATTGCCCGGTTAGGTATGGGCTCACCAATGACCCCTCTAAGGCTTGACCTAGGTTTAAACAGTATTAAAACCACAGCGGCCCTAAGGCCTCTCTCCTATTGGATTCGTTTATGGAAATCTGTTGAACTCGAACCATATAGGCTGGCTATAAGAGAGCTCATAGCCGCCCCCAGGCACTGGAGAAAATTCCATGGCTGAAGGAGATGAAATCTGCCTGGGTCAAAATAGGTTTTCCTTGCTACTGGAAATATCCGGATCAAATCCCCGATAATGCAAGGAAACTTGTCACAAAAAGATATTGGGAGAAAGTTAATGAAGACTCCTTGCACCAAAAGGGGGCGGGCAGGCTAACAATGGAATTTCTCCAATTCAAGCACGAGCCCTGGGCTGAGAACTTCTTGAACCTTCCCATGCCTCCGTACGCCTGTGCTTTATACCTCCAACTAAGATATGGTACACTGCCTATTAATGGTTTTACGGCTCACTGGTCATCTAACATTGTTTCAAATGATAGATGTATTTCTTGCCAAAATTGCAAAGAAACAATAGAGCATATACTATTTTTCTGCCCTTTGTATAAGTGTCCCAGAGGGAGGTGGATCATTCCCCTCTGCAAAAACATGTCATTACAGGATAGAGCAAACGCCACCAGAATCTGTACATATGACTCATCCTCTGTGGTAGCTATTACAGTTACCAAATATTTATCGGAGGCCTGGTACATCCGGCGTAGGCTTATTGTATCAAAGGGCATGTGAGCCATCCTGACATTAGTCGACAGAAGGAGTCTCAACTGTTATTTTCTAGTAGTATCAGTAGGAATTTTTAGTAGGAACTTGTTGCCCTCTATATGAACAATAGAGATTGTATAAGCTTATAGAGCCTTTTTTTTTTTTTTTTTTTTAGCTGAAATCTGATAGGCTTCCTGTTAAAGTACCCTATATCTAAATGGGAACTCTATTTGTTTTTTGGATTGACGAGGGCCAGGTCTTACGGGAAAATAACTGCACACATTGGTATGTTAGACAAAATGTTATATCCTAGCTTTTATCTTTTTTCTCTTAACATTTTTAGCCATGTCTTATTTATTGTACTTTTTATCTATGATCAAATACTTAGTCCTGTTGTTTTTATTGTTATACTGTCCTGATTATTATTGTTTTTTATATTGCTATTACGTTTTTTTAACAAATATTATCTATCATGTATGACTGTTATCTTTGTTACTTTAAATGGTCTAGATTTCTAGACCGAATTAACTCAAATAAAATATATAGTTGTAGTAATTCATAAGTACTTGATATGTATTGTGGGTATCCAAACTTATATTTTCTATTATTTTTCTTTATAGATAGATATGGCACACAGATATAAACATTCTGGTTAAATATTGGGAAATGATCACCACTTAGGATTCAGAATTATGAACATGCGCCGTTATGATCAATAAGAAAATTAGACTGACCTTGTAAATATGGTTAAAGATTATGAATATAACCATTTGTTTTGCCTATTGGCAAATGCCATTGAGAGTGTTAGGGAATTTTAGCAAGCGTAGAGAAGCGCGATACCAAGATTAGTCTGCTTTTAGTGTTTATGGCCAGAGGGGAAGGGCTTGAAAACGCCGAGAGGAGAAACGCTCTCCGTTGTGATGATTTCTGATGTACTCGCAGATCTAGGGAAATACATTTATTTTGCTTATTGGCGGAGGGCTAACAACAGTATTCGTAACTGTTAGCAAACGCGGAAAAGGGTGATACGAGGATTAGTCCATTTTCAATTTTTATGACTGGAGGAGGCGGGCATAAAAACGCTGAGAGGAGTATCGCTCTCCCCTTTTGATGTTTTCTGATGTACTCACAGACTATAGGAAGTAAATAGAAGGTAAGGGCTCGTATGGATAGGATTGGGAACGTTTAGTTTAATGATTATACAACATGGTGATTAACCTTCTGTAACGTTTCAGGATGCGCTTCTATATTATTGGGGCATCCAGATACAGATCTAGCTTACTTAGATAAGTACACACAGCCAAGTAGGTGCTACGATTGCGGACACTGACTCATTAGTCACTTTGGCCCTCATTACAACCCTGGCGGTAAATCCCGCTTACCGCCGTGCAGAAGACCACCAACATACCGCTGCGGCCACGGAATTCCGCTACAGGTATTACGACCCACAGCCCAGAATCCGCCACAATACAGACACCCACACAAGTCCGCCACACCAAAGGTCAGTGATGAACTGGCGATAACAAAACCGACACCGTCACACCAACAAGAATACGCCCACACTATCACAACCCACGAATCAACGTGACGGTCTCTCAACCGCGGTAAACCATTGGCGGTACACACCACCGCGCTCAAAATACACACACATATACAAAACACAACCACATTGGATAATTCGAAATACACACACCTGATACACATACACACACCACACCCACAAACCCACAACACTATAAAACACACACCCACATTACCCACAAACCCTTACTACCAGAAAATTGAAAGCAGGCCAGAGAGAGACACTACCTAAAACACCACCAGCATCCACAGACACACAACACCATCACTTACACAACATCCACGCACCTCAAACAACACACACCAACACATCCCCACACACATCACAACAGACACCACCTCACACATCACCCACACCATATCATGGCACCTCAAAGACACCCCAGGTTCTCTGATGAGGAGATCAGGGTCATGGTGGAGGAAATCGTCCGGGTAGAGCCACAGCTATTCGGATCACAGGTGCAGCAGACATCCATTGCAAGGAATATGGAGCTATGGTGCAGAATCGTCGACAGGGTCAACGCAGCGGGACAGCATCCAAGAACACGGGATGACATCAGGAAGAGGTGGAAAGACCACGGGGGAAGATGCGTTCCGTGGTCTCCAGACACCAGATTGCTGTACAGAGGACTGGTGGTGGACCACCACCTCCTCCCCCACAACTAACAACATGGGAGGAGCAAGTCTTGGCAATACCGCATCCTGAGGGCCTCGCAGGAGTAGCAGGAGGACTGGACTCTGGGAAGGCAAATCTTTACTACCTTATCCCCCCACCCCACCTGCATGCCATCACATACTCCCACCCTTACCCTCACACCCATCACCCCAAAACCCACACATACCCCACCAACACAACACACACATCCCAAAACAAAGCGCTGCATGTAACACCAATGCATGGACACCCATCACCCAAGCATGGCCAGTACAGAGACTCACTCATGCCCCAAAATCACCAATCACACAAGGACCAAGCCAATAATGCAAGCACTGGAGTAGAGGGTCACTCACCCATTGCACACGATGGCACACACACATACAATAATTATCCATTTACACCCCAACAGGACCCCTACGAAATGTCCCCGGACAGGAGGTGCAAGGCATATCCAGTCCCCCCACAGAAGAGGCCCAAAGTGATGACAAGCCTGGCCCATCTGGGACCTTGGGCCAGTCGGTTCCCCTGCCACTGTCACAAGCCACCACAATGCCTCCCCCCTCAGGAAACACCACCACAGCACCCACCCAGCAGGCCCATCCCTCTGTCCCCAGGACACGTAAATCAGCAGTGTGTCCACCACTACAGGGAACCCAGGCAACCCCACTAACACAGGACGATCAGGGACCTGGGGGCAGTGGCAGTGGGCACACAGTTCAGGGGTCAGAGGCACAGGATAACAGGGAAGCTGGGCGGACTGCTGTGTGACATGGGGAGGACAGGCCCAGGGAACCCACTCTCCATGAGGCACTCTCCAACATCATGGGAGCTTACCGTCATTCCCAGGAGACGATGGCAATGGTACTGACCAAGTTTCAGGAGACCCAGAGGCTGCAGGAGGAACATTACCTTAGGATCAGGGTGTACTTGAAGTCCATTAACACCACCCTGGTCTCCATTGCAGGGGTGCTGGCAGAGCTTCTCAATACCAGGAGGGACACAGTGGCACAACAAGGGGCCCCTGACACTAGCCTGGACGATGAACAGCCCTCCACCTCCACCTCCGCTGGCCCTAGTGGACAGGAGGCACTGCCACAGGAACAGCAGGACACCAGCACCCCACACCCTGCAGATGGAGAACCACCCCGCAAACGGTCCCTGAGGTCCAGGAAAAAGACAGAGAACATTGCCAAGACCCCCACCAGGAAATGGGACCCCCTGAATGTCACCCTTCTGTCCCACTTTGTCACCCTGTCCATCCTTAAATTGCAATTGCTCCACTTCCTATGCCCCTTTGGACAATGCACCTGTGAAACAAATAGACTGGACTTTGCCATGGACATTCCTCCACACACCCCCCAGCCCAATTTACAACCCTTCCACTCATTAGCACAGGAATAAACACACTTTAATCACAAACAATTTGGAGTTAGTCTGTGCTTTTACAAATGTGTAATCGCAATAACTATGAAATATAGCAATGTCAATGTACTTGTTCACATACCAATGTTACACAGCTGTAGGCCAGCAGTAAACATAGCAGAGGGCACAAAGTGGGACCCAGATCTGTGAAATGGAAAGTCAAAGTGACAAGTCAGGGTCCATACACTAAATAAAAATGACAGACTTATGCTAGCTCAAACAACAGTATGAGATGTGGGAAGCAGTTACATCTTCTTACCTGTGTCTCACTGGAAGTATTGCATGATGATGTTGTTTCGGTTGTCGATATCCTCTTCTTCTGCCTCCTCTTCTTCACTGTCAACAGGCTCCACAGCTGCCACAACACCACCATCTGGCCCATCTTCCTGCAGAAAAGGCACCTGGCGTTGCAAAGCCAGGTTGTGCAGCATACAGCAGGCCACGATTTTCTGGCACACCTTCTTCGGTGAGTAGTAGAGAGAGCCACCTGTCAGATGGAGGCACTGGAATATGGCCTTCAGGAGGCCGAAGGTGCATTCGATCACCCTCCTAGTTTGCCCATGTACCTCATTGTACCGTTCCTCTGCCCTTGTCCTGGGATTCCTCACTGGGGTCAGTAGCCATGACTGTCTGGGGTAACCAGAGTCACCTGCAAATGTCGAGGGACAACTGTTAGACACACATTAACCCTTAGGGACATCCCCATACCCAGACACCTATGTCAACTATATTGGGACCTTGGCCTCACCTATAAGCCACACACAGTGCCTCTGGAGTTGCCCCATCACATAAAGAATGCTGCTATTCCTCAAAATGTAAGCGTCATGCACAGAGCCATTGGAGATGTACTGGTCAGCCAAACACACCATCTGCACATTCATCAAATGGTAGCTCTTCTGGTTTCTGTAAATCTATTCATTCCTGCGGGGGGACAAATGCTACATTTGTACCATCAATGGCACCAATGATGTTGGGGATATGTCCGAGGGCATAGAAGTCACCTTTCACTGTGGGCAAATCCTCCACCTGAGGGAACACAATGTAGCTGCTCATGTGTTTCAGAAGTCTCGACAACACGTTAGAGAACATTGGCTGGGACATCCCTGATGCCATGGCCACTGTTGTTTGAAAAGACCCACTAGCCAGGAAATGGAATACAGACAGGACCTGTACTACAGGGGGGATTCCTGTGGGATGGCGGATAGATGAAATCAGGTCTGGATCCCACTGGGCACACAGTTCCTGGATTGTTGCACGATCAAGTCTGTATGTGACTAGGATGTGTCTCTCTTCCATTGTCAATAAGAAAGAGGGACTGGGAGAGTTAAAGGTCCAGTATACGTGCTCCCTACATATAAGCCTATATAACAAAAAGTATACTGTTCCAAGGGTGTCTGCCTATGTTAATCATCACGGGCAATTAGTGTCATCAGGAGTACCCTCAAGCATCAATTACGATGCTGAGCATCATCATCGGGTTGACTCCTCGCCGGACCGGCACTGCAATATCCGACGGGCCACCACTCGAAAGTGGTAGGCTCTATGACCGAAAATGATGTTACTGATCAAGTAGAGTCAGTGAAATATGATAATGTGTGGTGATAAGAAAGGAGAGTAAACGGTGTATTAAAATTGGCTCTGAACACCAAAATGTCTTTAATACTATATGTAGGAGTCAGGCCAAGATTAAAAAATTGAATCAAGGAGTCTAAAGGGGAGTAATGTGCCCCACACTCCTTAACATAAAGTGAGGAAAGGAGGAGAACTGCTCAATCCTAACATTAAGGGGTCGACATGTTTCACGCCTAAATGGTCTGTTAAAGATCCAGCGGCGTTTCTTCAGGACCTTAGAAAAGATAACTTCTCCTTAAAGACAAATAACAATAAGTGCTGGAAGGTCACTTACAGTGTATGCATTAAATAGTCGCTGTCAGTCGTCTATTAGGTCGCCCTGAAATAAAAAGACACACAGACAGACATAGAGGACAGCAAAATATGCATTGATATATACAGGTGAGTCAAAAAGCCCAGTATCAATACAATCAAAATTCAATGAATCCATTATCGCTCAAAAAACGTGATCAAATTCATTCAGCATGGAAAAGAGGGGCTTACCATCCCATTTTGAGAAAGGGCCTCATGAGGACGCTAAAATCCCGACCAGAGACGGAACCGCTCTATCAAAGGTAAGTAAAAGAAGGGTACAAAGTATAGACAAGGGACCAGTTAAGTCAAAAGTATTATTAAACAGATCTGATCATACATTTAATCTTGTCACATAGTCCAAAACCACTTTGTAAAAATTGTAGTATGAAGGTGGAATTCGGTACATTACCCCAACCTTGAACTACAAGTGAGCTCATGGCCCACACTTGTCTTTAAAAACAGATAGTCGACATGCAAGTATCCAGCCATAGACAGAAAAGTCCCGTCTATCTCAAATGTCCAATGCCCGGGGAGTGAGAGTGCAATGTCAATCTTATTTTACCGCTAAGCGAATCGTGGAATATGCTGTCTCGCGTGTTTGTGTAAGTAAAAAAGGAATTAGCCATATATTTTTAGTGAGACCGCGTGTTCGCGAATTCGCGGGTGAGTAAAAAAGAAAAAAGAAAACAGTCATGCGGAAACCGCTGCAACTGCCTCTTCGCCACTGACTTACTTGGGAATGGTCGCTGGTCAGCACTGCACCTACCCTGGGGCGCGTCCTCGAAGACAGGAGTAACGTGAAGCCGGTGTGTTTTAAGGCTTCGTTAGTTTACTCGGCAGTGTCTCTCACGACCGACACTGAAGAAGGACATACAATCATATGAGCAAGTCTCATGAAAGATGGCGGCCGCCATATTGGAGTGGTTTTGGAAATGTTCACAGTTGACGTCTCGAGCTGCGATCTAGAGTGGAGTCTATTTCACTCGACTCAAAAAAACACAAAAACATTTCTGGCTCAGACCATAAAATTGTTGTATTCGGTCTAGAGGTAACAACTAGCTCTTACTGATAATTGTTCTGGAACCCATTAGTAAATAGTACCGAATCGAGTATCTAAAGATTATTTTGACAGTACTAAATAAGGTTCTAAAAAAATTTTTATTCTGAACATTCGTTCTGGGTTGTCAAAATGATTCGTACTTATTATTAAGCTGTACCCTACTAGAAATGATACCATATTGTTTGGATCTGAATTACTGAGACACTGGCAAACAGTTATGAGCTAGAGAGACGGACAGGTCATGGGAACAAAACTGTACGTCATATCAAATGGTAAACGATCTCTCAAAAACAGAAATTTAACTATCCCACTAGTAGAACCTCCTAAAGTTGTCTCTTAAATAACAGGTCAGTTCAGAAAGAACATGTACAGAACTGAGTTTCTATACCGAACATCAGTGTCCGTCAAAAGGCAGTTACGATGAAAGGGTGCACCATGGGATCTCGTCATTTAGACCTGTGTCAGCTGTTTTTAATTTGTAAATCCAGCGTTGTTCAGTCCTCAATAGAAATCTGGGATCTCCATCGTTACGTCTGGGTACTTGTAGAACAACCCACCAAAGGTCATTAGGACCGTGATTCGCTTCTAAAAAATGTATGCTCAGTTTTGTAGTGATTCTCGAGCATCTAATGTTGCTACGGTGTTCGTTAATACGTAGTTTGACTGGTCTAGTCGTCATACCTACGTATTGTAGATCACATGGACAGGTTATCAAGTAAATGCAGTTCCGGGTGTTACAATTCGTATGTTGGGTCAATCGCCATGAACCTACATGTTTCAGATTTAGAATGTCTACCTTTTTAGTTAAGGGACAAACATTGCAAGAACCACATGGATAATGTCCGGAGACAGGAGGTAAATTCCACAGAGTGGACTGCTCATGTGGTTTATCGTATACAAATGGTCGTGTATGGATCACCATGTCTCTGATATTCGGAGATCTTTTGAAAGAAAACAATGGTTTATCCAGAGGGACCCCTCCGCTCTGTAGAATGGTCCACCGTTTATTAATAAGTTTTTTAAGGGTGTTGGACAGCGGGGTATAAGTAGATACACAGGTCAGTCGTGTTAGGTCGTTCCGTGTAGCAGGTGCCAGTAAAGCATCACGGTGGTTGTTGCGGGCTCTTTTATAGGCCGGCTTAATGACCTTAATAGGATAGTGTCGTTCCTGTAATTTAGTTTTTAATTCATCTGCTTGTCGTTCAAACGCTTCTATCGTAGAGCAATTCCGGCGTAGTCTCAAAAACTGGCCAAAAGGTAGGTTGTCACGTAAAGCTCTCGGATGATGGTTCTCATAAAGTAACAGGCTATTCCGATCTGTAATTTTGTTAAAGGTATCGGTGACCAATTTACCTTCCACAATTTGAATTCTTAAATCGAGGAACGACACTTGTGTGCTGGAGACATGAGCTGTGAACTTTAGAAAAGAATCTAAAGTGTTGATCCAGTTGATAAATGGGTCAACTGCCTGTAGGGGTCCTTGCCAGATAATCAAAATGTCGTCTATGTAACGACGCCATAACTTGATGTTGTCATAAAAGGGATTAGTAGATGGTAAAATGAAGAGTTTTTCAAACTGAAACATGTATAGACATGCCAGGCTAGGAGCGAAAGTGCTACCCATAGATGTACCTCTTATCTGATGATAGAGTGAGTCTTCGAATTGGAAGAAGTTTTGTGTCATAGCCAGGTCAGCACAGTGCATTATAAAGTGTACCGGGGTCGGGGAAGTCCAAGATTGATGGAGAAGAGCGGACTCGACCACTTGCAGAGTTGCTGCCTGGGGGATGTTTGTGTATAGAGATTCAACGTCTAAAGTAATCAAAACCTCGACCCGTGTAGATAAATTGATAGTCTCTATGAGATTGAGGACATCTTTGGTGTCCCTCAGATAGGTGCTCGAACTCTTAACTAAAGGTTGCAAGAATGTGTCACAAAAAGTGGAGAGTGGTTCCAGAAGTGAGCCAATGCCTGATACTATGGGGCGACCAGGCGGGGGTAAGATCCCTTTATGGATTTTAGGTAAGCAATAGAAGTAAGGTATCCGGGGGTGACTGGTAGTCAGAAAATCAGCTTCCTTAGAAGTGATCCAAGCGTTAGATTTTGCCTCGTTAATCATACGTGTGATCTGGGACTGTAGATTGTCTGTAGGGTCCCGTTTTAGAGGTGCGTAGTACGTGGAATCACTTAACAAGCGAAGACATTCTTGTCTATAATCGGTTGTATCCATAATCACAATGGCCCCTCCCTTATCAGCTGGCTTAATTACTATAGATGGGTCTCTCGATAGAGTTTTAAGAGCTTCACGTTCTGGGCCAGGTAAGTTCACAAATGGTTGTTTAGGCATAACCTGGTCAAGATCAGAAAGGACAGCTTTTTCGAAAGCCAAAACTTCACATGGAAGAGAGTGTGCTGGGGGCATGAAGGTAGAAGGTTTTTTTAGGCCTGAGTCGTTGACGGGCACAGGTTCGGGTCGATCTTTAAAGAAAAAGTGGAGTCGAACTTTTCTAAAAAATTGAGATAATTCACAATTTAGACGGAAGAGATCTTCCTGAGGGGTTGGCACGAAACCTAAGCCTCTATTCAGGACTTTTAATTCGTGTTCTGACAATTGCCTATGAGACAGATTCACCACTAAATCTTTGGAGGAGCGGTCTTGTTCTGGCTTCTCGTGATCATCTGTGGTTCCTCTCGTCCCCAATGCACTCTTCTGCCTCTTCCTCTCCTTCTGCCTCTGCCTCTGCCCGGGCCGCGGCCTAAAAAAGGACCGTATGGTGGCATCGGGCGGGGCTGGAAAAAAGGATACGGACAGGTCCACCAGGGGTCTGTACACCGGAGGATGCCGCCATCTCATCACCTGCCCCAGCGGTCGTGCCCTATGGAGGAGAACAGCGAGCAGAGAGTCATCCAACACTGAGGTATCACAATGTGTTATTTGCGGAAACGTTATTAATTCGCAATGTGCCTGTATCTGTCTATATTCCCGGCCTAGATAGGTGTGATGCAGTTAACATCCATCCCATGTGGCCTCCTGAAATGGCGGCTGCCTGACCTGTAAGGTGAGACAAGGGGGTATGAGGTAACTGCGCTGGCGTAGTACACCATTGCGGTCGGCGGTCGAAGACCGCACCGCAATTCTGCATTGGTTAACATTGGGCCCTATGGGTCCCAGGAGCCAATGACGATGTACGCCGGCGGTGATGGTGTGCATCGCCACGGACGTGGCCGCCATTTCTGTCTGTTCACTCACTTGATACCTGACCTTCAACAGTAGAGGACCTACACTGCAAGTGCTGCTGTGACCATTGTGTCTGAAAGCGACAATGGCTCATGTGCCTGCGGAAAGGGCCCCTGCCTTCACTTCTAAGGAGTTGGAGAAACTAGTGGATGGGGTCCTCCCCCAGTACACGCAACTGTACGGTCCTCCAGACAAACAGGTAAGTACACTGTGAGCATGCTGCATGGGCAATGCCTGTTTTGAGTGGTGTGGATGGAAGATACATGTGGAGGGGCTGAGGCCTGCATGAGCGGATGGGGAGTGTATGTGCATCAGGGCATGGGTGGGAACTGGGGGGGAATGAGTATGACGGTCCGGTGGGTAAGTCATTTCCTTTCCCCCTGTACCATTCCTCTAGGTCAGCGCCCACCAGATGAAGGGTTTTTGTCGTGCAATCGCCAAGGACGTCTGGGCCCTGGGGGTCTATCACAGACAAAGCACCCACTGCCGTAAAAGATGGGAGGACCTGCGCCGCAGGAGAAAAAAGACGGTGGAGGCCCAGCTGGGGATGGCCTCCCAACGTGGGAGGGGTGCCTGTCACACCATGACCCCCCTGATGTTCCGGATCCTGGCGGTGGCGTATCCGGAGTTGGATGGGCACTTGAGTGCATCACAGCAGCCACAAGGGGGTGAGTACACTCTCATTCAGCAGACTCAGCACGCATTACGAGGTGTCTGGGTGTGGGAGGTAAGCAGTGGGTTTCCCTAGGCCAGGGCAAACTTGGTAGGCAAGGTCCCTTGTGAGGCAGGCCATGTGGTCCCCCCAAACCCACCAGTGATAAGAGCCATCTACACCTAGTCAGGCTCCTGTGACTTCCAAGTGTGCAGCAATTGGTCTTAGGCCCGTATCCCATGGTCAGCTGAAATTTCTAGCAACTGTCAGTGCATGGTGTAGTGCAGAGGGATGCTCCCTGTGTGTTGTGTCCGCCAATGGTAGTGGTGTTGCATGCACTGAACATGTCTTCCTTCTGTCTTCCCCCCCTTTTTGTAGTCTCCCTGTTCTTGTGTGCAATAGCATCATCAGGCAGAGGAGCATTGGCAGCGTAGCAGGAGGGAGCTGCAACCCACTTGGTCCTGGAGGGCGAAACAACGGAGTCTGAAGCCACCAGTGGGACGGAGGGCAAGGGGATCTCCACGGCAGGGACAGGAGCAGACAGCAGTGACAGCGACTCCTCCTCTGATGGGAGATCCCTTGCAGTGGTGGGCACCTCTGTGCCTACAGCATCAACAGGTACAGCTGCCACCCCCCCTACCAGCACCGCCCTCCCAGCACCCCCTCAGCATGTGTCCCGTGCCCGCTCACCCAGGAGGGTGGGCATCTCCTTTGCCCCAGGCACCTCAGGCCCGGCCCCAGTCAGCCCTGCTGCCCTCGGTGAAGAGGCTATTGACCTCCTGAGATCCCTCACTGCTGGGCAATCTACCATTGTGAATGCCATCCAGGGTGTTGAGAGCCATTTGCAACAAACAAATGCATACCTGGAGGGCATTCATTCTGGGCAGGAAGCCCAACAGAGATCATTTCAGGCTCTGGCCTCAGCACTGATGGCAGCCATTGTCCCTGTGTCCAGCCTCCCCCCTCTAACTTCCTCCACCCAGACCCAATCCCCTGTACCTCAGCCTATCCCAAGCACACCATCAGACCAGCATGCACACACATCAACACACAAGAGTGGCTCAGGCAAACATAAGCACCACACATCCCACAGGCACTCACACAAGCACCATTCCCATGCAGACACAGCAACATCCACTGCCTCCACTGTGTCCCCCTCCTCCACATCCTCCTCCTCCCTCCCTGTCTCATCTCCACTCACACCTGCATGCACTACATCCTCAGCCACTGCCTCCATCACCACCACACCCATCACCACACACCCCTCACGTGCACTCACCACCCCCACTACCATTCACACATCCCCAGTGTTCTCTCCCAGTGTGTCAGTGAGCCCTCCTCCCAAAGTACACAAACGCAGGCACACACCCACCCAACAGCCATCCACCTCACAACAGCCTCTGGCCCATGCACCTTCACCCAAATTCAGCAGACATACACCTCCTACAACCCCTACCTCTACCTCCACTCCCAAACCCCCTCCATCTTCCTGGCTAACATTGACCTCTTCCCTACACCTTCCCCCCCAGTCCTTCCCCTAGGGCCAAGCTTTCCAGGTCCCAGCCCAGCACCTCAGCCACCACATCCCTAGGCACAGTGGTGCCAGCATCTGCGGGGTCATCGAGTGCGCCACCCATCAGAGCTGCCAGTGTGCTATGGAGCGAGGGCAAGGA
Organism: Pleurodeles waltl; assembly: GCF_031143425.1. Classification (NCBI taxonomy): domain Eukaryota; kingdom Metazoa; phylum Chordata; class Amphibia; order Caudata; family Salamandridae; genus Pleurodeles; species Pleurodeles waltl. The sequence continues at coordinate 358,108,051 of NC_090450.1, read as the reverse complement.
CACTCCGCCACCTGCCAAGGTGAAAAAGGTGCCCACATCCCAGAGGGAGAAGCCGAAACTACCAGCCACCAAGGGCTCAGCAAAAAACAAAGGGAATAGTGGCAAGTCAACTGAGGCACCATCAAAGCTGGGGAAGGGCCAAAAGCTGAAGAGCAGGTCAGGAGAGGGCATGGTGGCACGGACTGAGGGACCAGTGTCACACTTTCTGTCCACGACCATGCCAACCTGTACCGCGGTGAAAACAGCTAGCTGCCCCGCCACCTGCACCTCCGCAAGCACGCCACCTGCCCCACCCACTGCACGTCTACAGCCTCAGCGACAGTCCCCAGCCTCTTCCCCAGTGAGCAGCCATCCGAGGCTGCAGGAGAAGTCCTGATGTGTCCCTCAGCAGGTGCTGACCCATGCACCATCGCCAGCACCGCCGCCACAGACACCGCTGCAAGCATGTCCGCCACAGACACCGCCGCAAGCACCGCCGCCACAGACACCGCCACCTGCACGGCCCCCGGCATGTCTACAGCCTCAGCGACAGTCCCCAGCCTCTTCCCAAGTGGGCAGCCGTCCGAGGCTGCAGGAGACGTCCTGCTGTGTCCCTCAGCAGGTGCTGACCCATGCACTGCCGCCAGCACCGCCGCCACAGACACCACCACAAGCACCGCAGCCACAGACATCATCGCAAGCACCACCATCGGCCCCGCTGCCTCCTCGGACACAGGCAGCACCGCTGACATGGCTACCATGTCCAGTGGTCAGTCGTCTGAGGCTGGAGGAGACTTCCTGGACCCTGGGCAGCTTCCATGAGGCGTGACATCCATCACTGTTTGCACCTGCAGGTGGAAGGCGCAGCTGCAGCAGTGTGGCGTATGTTGCTGTCTCCATGGCGTATCATGCTACCTGAACCTCGCCAATCTCGTGGCACGCACACCCAGGTGAGGGATTTGTACCGGCCACACTGCACGTGGAGCACTCTGGGCACCATGTCCCCTCCAGAACCAGTGGAGTATCACATCCATTACCTCAGTCCTTGGCAGGATGAAGCACTCTGGCACCAGGCCCCCTCCAGAACCAGTGGAGTATCACATCCACTACCTCAGTCCTTGGCAGGATGAAGCACTCTGGGCACCAGGCCCCCTCCAGAACCAGTGGAGACTGTTATCCACTTGAGAGACTGTGCCTTTGCACTCTCCAGGATAAATATGTGGGCAAACCACCCACTGGAGAGACTTGAGAGACTGTGGCTTTGCACTCCCCAGGATAAATCTGTGGGCAAACCACCCACTGGAGAGACTTGAGAGACTGTGGCAACAGCAATGGGCATGGAGCTCCCTCGTGCAGCAGTGGCGTTGTGCGTTCATCAGGCTGAGGAGCACCCCTTCCCCTGAGGTGCCTGCGTATTTTCGATCTGATGCCCCAGCAGTGTTCTCTCCGTTTCGAGTCAGGTATCATGTGTGGGCTTAGTCCATGCATTTTGGGTCCAGTGGTCCACGGAAAATGATTAGTTCACTATCCAGACTTATATAGTTGGTGTACATATTTCTACATACTGAATTTTGACTTTGGACTAATGAATTTTTCATGATTACAATCATTACAATCATTTCCTTTTGTCCTTGCGTTCTTCCGGGGGGGGGGGGTCTATATGTAATGTTGCTGCATGTATTTGTGTGTGTGTTGTTGTGGGTGAGGGTGAGGGTGGGGGTGTTGCATGTTGTGTGTGTGTGTCACTCTCTTTCCTCCCCCTCTCCCCTGTGTTGTAGGTGCAGTACTCACCATGGTCGATCGCCGCCACCGTTCGTACTCCTGGTAGAAGAGGAGGTAAACCAACATGGGTAACACCTGAAGTTTGGGCTCTATGGTGTCCTGGTTCCTCGTTGGGTGTCGAGAGGTGAGTGGTTTCCCTTCTGTGTACTGTTTCTCCCGTGCTTTTGATAGCGTTGGTTCCGCCCCAGAAAAGGTAGCGGATAGGCCTCTTGTAATGGGGTGGGCCGTACTTTGTCTTCCGCCTGTCTGTTGGCGGTGTCCACCGCGCTGTTTGTTTCTACCACCATGGCGGTCGGAGTGTTAAAGTGTCTGTCTATGTTGGCGGTTTCCGCCACGGTCGTAATCACATTTCTTTTTCCCGCTGGCCTGTTTGTGATATTACCGCAGCTTTAACACCGACCGCCAGGGTTGTAATGAGGGCCATAGTGTCTAATATGAGATATAATTCACAATTAATGACGGAATAAACGTATTTTCATACTTACAGATTACATATGGCAGCACAATAATTATTTCAATGGTTATCAGAAACATAAACTTCGCTTTTGGGATTGTCAATTTCATGATAAGGTACTAGCCCCTTTTTCCCTTTTTTCTCTTGACATTATTCAAGGGGCATACTTACTGCATGATGGTATCACTAAGCGTTTTCTCTTTTTTATAACGACTCTGTTTAAAGAAGGTTGTGTTAAAAAATTGGGTTATATATATCAGGGTCCACACCGAGATGAATTGGAGTATATATATAGGAGTTTGATATTTTGCATTTTAAAGAGTGGTACTTTGTTTCACATTGTTTGGAATCACGGTTTTCACATTTGATTACATAACAATTAAGTCACATTGGACGGTGAGGGATTATCAGATTGATACACATATTTTGTTAACACTGTATATAATGAAACTGTCTGTTGTAGAAAGTCCTGATTAAGTCAAGGGGTATTCCCCAGACGAAACACATGTTGACTGGGACGGGAATGGGAGCAATTTTGGACACAAGAACGTTCAAGAGGAATAAAGAACACTTTGATTGAATTCATGGAGATTGTCATAATTGTGGACTTTTAAAACAATTAATGTATTACGAACTATTGATGCTTACCGAATCGTAACGTGTGCAGTTCGGATGTATAGTATTGGATAACAGGTGCTGTTATCATCCTGGGTTACTTTTGGGGGATATCCCAGTGAATGGCACTGTTTGGATAACCTTTACAGATAATTGAGGGAGAGCGCCATTTACTCAACTATAAATCACCCCTTGAGAGCTGTTACATAAGCCGCTGTGCACTCTAACCTTGATATATTGTATTTGGCTTTACTTATTATTGTTACAATAGCCACTTTTATGGTCTTGTTTTATTTTCTGTTTATCTAACTGTTTTTGCCTAGGCCAGCACTCTGTTCTCAAACAAGACATTCTTGCTCACTCTGTGCTTCTTCCAAGGCTATAGCACGGTACATTTCCGGTGAACATGGTAGAAGTTTAGTCTCCAACATTTGTAGAAAATACACATCCTTACGCAGGGACATTTTCTCAGAACATCGGCTGTGTTGTTATAAAAACACGTCCTTGTCCCTTACACGTTAGAGGGGTATTCCAGCCAGAGAACCACGACTGTATGCTGATTGCCGAATGCTTCGCTACAGATGCTAACGCAGACATCAGGCCTTCTCTCAGGTATGGGGGATGATGTCTTCCCAGGAGAACCTGAAGGGCAGAATTAGAGCTTAACATGTTGTGCTCTATCATAGCCTAGGTAGGAGTTAGTCTATTGACAATAGTGACAATATGATAGCGCTATTTCAATGCTTCACTCTCCTCGTCACAATTTTAATACTGTTATGCTGTGTTGTCCTGGTTATTGCAGCTCACGCTTTGCTATCTAAGATGCAGTTGTTCTATTAAAATCAATATTAAAACATAAACTGCCTCTGTTTGTCAGTTATATATGAGACTAAGGTAACTGAGAGAAACAGATGAGACCTGAGTGACCACGGCTTCCCTGAGAAACCAATTATATCATGCGCTTGGCTGCCCAGTCATCCCTGTCCTCGATTAGAGATGTGGCACTGCTAGTTAGCCGGAGCAACACCCGGATTGGAGCGACAGGTGTCACCCGCATTGGGTCAGACTTAGGCCCTCATTCTGACCTTGGCGGGCGGCGGAGGCCGCCCGCCAAAGTCCCGCCGTCAGGTTACCGTTCCGCGGTCGAAAGACCGCGGCGGTAATTCTGACTTTCCCGCTGGGCTGGCGGGCGGTCTCCTTCAGACCGCCAGCCAGCCCAGCGGGAAAGAGGCTTCCACGATGAAGCCGGCTCGGAATCGAGCCGGCGGAGTGGAAGCTGTGCGACGGGTGCAGTTGCACCCGTCGCGTATTTCACTGTCTGCGCAGCAGACAGTGAAATACATTTAGGGGCCCTCTTACGGGGGCCCCTGCAATGCCCATGCCAGTGGCATGGGCACTGCAGGGGCCCCCAGGGGCCCCGCGACCCCCCCTACCGCCATCCGGATCTCGGCGGTCCGACCGCCGGGATCTGGATGGCGGTAGGGGGGGTCAGAATCCCCGCGGCGGTGCAGCAAGCTGCGCCGCCGCGGAGGATTCAATGGGGCCGCGGTACACTGGCGGGACCCCGCCAGTGGTGCCGGTCCGACCGCGGCTTTACCGCCGCGGTCGGAATCCCCATTGAAGCACCGCCGGCTTGTCGGCGGTGCTCCCGCGGTCCTCCGCCCTGGCGGTCAAAGACCGCCAGGGTCAGAATGAGGGCCTTAGTCTCACACGCCGCGGGCGATTCTGCTGCTCAAATTCCAGTAGTCTCATTAGAATAATGAGAGCCTACACGACAGTACTACTGCATTCTCTGCCAACACACTATACACCACAGCACTCTATGCCACTTTACTCTGCACTGCTCCACACTAGGGCACTGCACGCTACAGCACTATACTCTACTCTGCTCTGCACCACTCCATGCCACTGCACCTTATGCCACTCGACTCTACACTGCACTCAATGCCACTGCACTCTTCACCACTGCACTCTCTGCCACTATCTTCCACTATACTGCATGACACTCTATACCACTGCACTCTATGCCACTCTACTGTGCATCACTCCACTCTGCACTACTGTATTCTACTATGCACATTCTAATATATCCCTCTGCATTCTGCGACGCTGCATTGTATGCCGCTGAATTCTATGCCGCTGCACTCAATGCCACAGAAATATACACCACTATATTCTGCATCACTGTACACCAATGCACTCTACTCCAGTCCACTATACTGTATGCGACTCCACTGTATGTCACTATATGCGACTCCACAGTATGACACTCCTAAATGCAACGCTTTCTGCAACTCCACAACACTCTACTCCACTCTTTGCCTTTCCACTCTACGACACTTCGCACCACTCTCCACTATGCCACTAACTTTTAGCCATGCTGAACAGCAGTCACTCTTCTGTGCAACATAGCTAAAACACATTGGCAAAGCCAATAGCTCTTGCATAGACGAAACCTATTGGCTTTGCTAATGCTTGTTAGTACTATGAGGTCATGAGGTCCCTGAATGCACTGTGAATGCATAAGTCATTATTGGAAACATACATCACACACAGCATAATATAGGCTGCCACAAAATGCGCATAATCATTCAGGTTAAAGATAAAAAGTGCTTCTTAAATATAGATTTCAATAATATACAAATTATGCCTAGTGTAAACATTTTTTATAACTGTCCATTAAAAGCACACACTCCACAGCTCACCTTTGACACCCTCACAGTACCTGTCCAAAAGAAAATATCTTTGACATCAGAAAGCTTCAAGTGACTCAATCAATGAAACCAATACAGGTTTCCAAGCTCCTTTACATTTTCAGATTTACCAGTTGCGCACATTTGCTTTTCTTTAGGGATGGAGGCACCATGGGAAGAAGATCTGTTCTTATCTGTCTGCCCCTCCATCAGCAGCTGTCCGCTCCAGCTTAGGAAACTGAATTGTCCTAATTACCTTTTGTCTTTTATCTGAAAGGCTAATATTACAGGCAAAGCTGTCCTTTAAACCAATCATCATGGACAACGGTCGCTAGGGCTAAATTACAGACTGTCCGTGAAAATTATAGACGAGGGGTCGCCCTATCCTCAAGAGGTTCCCCCACAGGATCTTCATCGTCGGAGCCACTGTTGTCTCTGGAGTTCTTCATTCTGATTCTCCCTCAGCTCCAACCCCAGAGCCAACCTGGTTGAAGTGTTCCAGCCTGAGAGGCCTTTGTTGCCCATGCTGCCGTACTGCAACTTTCAAGCTCCAAGCTCAGACCCGGCTGTGTCACTTAACGCCATGTTCAACATCTTCTCCGGTACAGCAGCCCACTCCATCGCTGCTTCTGACTCCACACCCATATTCATGCCCTTTATGTCCGTGCCTTTGTTGTTTGGTACTAACCCTTCAGACTCCGATGCCGCATTTGGCTCATCTCTTTATGCTGGTTCACAAATTAGCGTGGCAAATGGCTCTACCTCCAAAGCCATCTATACTGGTCCTCCACCTTCTTGGACTTCATCAGCATCTAAAAAATTGAAGCCAGTGTGTCCCTTAGAGGGGAACATAGGGAGGCCGAGAGAATGCTAAGGGAGCAAAGGACACACCCTATTGCAGGGTGAGGTAATGCAGAGACTTGCGCTGCTAGCCTCAGTCCATATGTAGAAGGCCATGAAAAGCCACGGAGGGTGGCTTTACGTGGCCTTGTAGATATAGCCCTGAAGTGTGGCAACCGGAGTGTCAATAAAAGTGTCATTCTGGCAGCATTCAGGGACTTGTAAATATGCCCCTCTATCTACATGCAGGTTGCTCACTGATCCCAACCACCTACACATTTAATGGATGGATCTATAGGGAAAGTATTAATAAGGTTCCAATTAAAGTTTTGCACTGTGCTGTGCCTGATCAATGTTGCTCCATCTGTTCATTTCAAAGCCATAAATAAAAAGGAGGAAAACTGATGTTGTTACTTCTGATTGGGGCCACTTCTGATGCCAATAGGAAGTCAGCACCCTCTACCACCGTCAAAGAACTTTGAAGTTTTCAAGTCCAATTTGATGGCTTGGATTATCCACTAAAAAGATTGTTGGTGAATGTAGGTAACGTTTTCTTACTTACATTAGTTAGAAATGGTTAAAAGTGCAGTTTGAAACACTATATAAAAACACGTAATTATAGTTATAATTATTGGGGTAATATATGTCAACATTTTATCTAACAGTGGCATAATTTAAAACAAAACAGATTTTTTTTAAATAATTTGAGTAATTGAAATCTATTGAATATCTTCAAAATATTAACGATCATTAAATTCAAACAATGTAATTTAATCACAAACTTCATATCCTCCTAATGTATAGGTTCCAAGTTATATAGTCCATTTCACAACAACTAAAGTCCATTTTGAATTCCACTCCAAAGTCCAAAAGTATTATTCCGTAGGTCCAATGTGATGCTTTCTATGTAATTGATCCCAAAAGTTACCAATTCAATCCATCGTCGTCAACAAGTGTTTCATCCGGGGAGTACCCCTGGATTTCATCAGGACCTCCTACAATAACATTTCCATGATTAATGTTACAATATATGACTACTAAGTGACAATCTCAATTACGAACCGATAATATTGTGACCTAATAAATACTACAGTTCAATTCTACGAGTTTAAGAGTAGGAGCGCCTAATACTCACTAATCACCCCCCTAATTGATATGTATTATTGGAGTGGGCAGCTCCACACTCTGAATTAGGGATATGTGGTTCCCACTATCAAATATTTTATTAGGTCACAATATTAACTTGGAACCTATACATTAGAAGGATATGAAGTTTGTGATTAAATTACATTGTTTGAATTTAATGATCGTTAATATTTTGAAGATATTCAATAGATTTCAATTACTCAAATTATTTAAAAACAAAAACAAATCTGTTTTGTTTTAATATTGTTCACGTGTGCAAATACGTAGTGTGTAATTTAGGTAACGTTTTGTTATCGTTTTGGGGGATATAGAGGGTGTAACCCCAGTCTTTTGCACCGTACATTACACTACAGTTCAATTCTACGGGTTTAAGAGTAGGAGCGCCTAATACTCACTAATCACCCCTCTAATTGACATGTAACAGTGGCATAATATTGGTCACCCATAACATACAGTAGGCATTTTTGATAACATGTTAGTTTTCAACTCGCAAATTATCGGACAGTGTCATAATGAGGGAAAGGAAACTTCCACCCTCTGCGTTTGTTTCTGCCACCGACCCTTCAAATGACTCTTGTTACCTGCCAATGCCAGACCAGGCAAAATCTCTACAGCCGACTGCGATTATTCAGGTAGAAAATTTCCCCCTGCCCCCACACCAGTCCGTAAATTGACGCACTCTGAATAAGGAGTTGAAATTGTTCATTTATTTTGTGCCTAGCATTTTTTGTGTTTCTGTTCTTTTTCTTTCGGTTGTGAAGCAGCTTAGAATTAGGAAACTTGTCCCTGAGGATTGGGTACAGGCTTTCAAAACCATTTCTCTTGCCAGCATTCCCTTCCTTGCAATGGCATGAAGACAGGAAAGATGAATCCAGACTCTTCCTGTTGCTCACACATGAAAATGGTCTTGCTGCCTTCTGAGACCATAAGTGTTTTGGCCTTGTCATGCTATGATCATTTCCATTGCAATATTACATTTATTTCGTCAATGTGCTTGCAATAAAAATAAATTTTATAAAACTGCACCAGGCGGCTTGGAATAGCAATGTTCTTAGTGTATCATTGTTTTATTATCGCAGGATGACTGCCATCTTCAGCATTTATGTGGTGACCATTTGGGACGTTTTTGTGCATAATATATCAGTCTTTTACTGCTTCAAGACGACGTCCAGATTGATTCTAAATGTGGCTGCCATCTTAGAACGGTAAACTCTATGCACAATGGCAAATATGTCTGCCCATTTTAGAAACTGAGCCACATGGGCTGGGAGCCACTGTGCAGGTTGGGCGGTGTGACAGCACTGGCTAATCTCAAATTTAATCTAAAAGATTTATTTTATTTTTTGTGCGATTTTTAATGCATGCACAGAGCAGGCATGAAAAGGAAGCACACCATTATTTATAATGAGCCTCAATGTGCTTTGCTGGAATAGCATGACAATTCTTGACTCTTATCCTGCCAAGGACCAAACTACTGTCAAAAAGGTTGACGATAGTTCCCTAACTTCCGCTATGTTGCTCTGTATCTTAAATACAGCACACACATGGTGGCGGATGCTAAGGGGCACAAGAAAAGTGTTGCTGCATTGTGGATGCAGCAACACTTTTTTTAAATCTGCCCCTTAGTGTGTTGAGCTTGATTATGCAAGTTTAGAATTAGAAATGAAGAGGAGATGCGGATGACATATGATATCGCAGTTGGCATTAATTGCAAGTTTGGTATGAAGGAGATGAGTAGGTACACTTTCTTGAAAAGAGGCAATTCCGGATATCTGAAAAGACATCTAGGGAGGAGCAATGAGGATATATATTATTTACCAACATTGTCATAATCATACATTTATGATTATTCCGTTCAGCTAATACCTGAAAAGAGTTTTTTAATAAAATCTAAATGCATTGGGTAATATTGTGAACATGTATTGTCAAATCCTAGGTTGATTATTTCAGCAAAGATTGTAAAACATTTCTGATACTTAAATACAAATAGATTTTGAGTTTCTTAAACATTGAACCATTTGATGGATTTGAAGAATAATGAGTGAAATGTGAATCACCATCAAAGTTTCAGTGTTGAACAAGTTATACAACTGGTGGACTGACTGATTTATGAAACATTGGAAGGAGCTCCTTTCACACGCACCTAAATAATTTGAACACACTGCTAGAATTTTGAAAACTGGAGTGCTGGGAAATATACATATTGAAGGTAGACATTCAAGGTAGAAGAGTGACGCTGGCTAAGTTGTATGCCCAAAATGCAGGCCCGGATATGTTTTTTAGAGATCCTGGATGACACAGCAGACTTTGCTTTTATCTGGGGGACGACTTCAGTTTCGTGTGGGTCGGCACACTAGATAGATTCAGGATTGATGCCGTCATTTTATATTAGCCACCTGTAAGTATTGTAAGATATTTGGAGACAACTTAACAAAAAACAAAAACTGCAATTTTCCTCACACGGATTTCACTGATAAACAGGTACAGAATATTTGTTTATCCCAGGCACCGTTGCAGGAGACAAAGGAGACACGCCTGTAGCCAAGCTATAACTTTGGTGGATCACACTGAGGTGCGCATAGACAGAGGTAAACACTGTTGACTTCAGGATAGCTGATTTAAAATTTCCATACACACAAGGAAGCACTTCTAATGTTATAACTTGGGAAACCCTAAAAAACACTATCAAAGGGTCCTTCATACCAGTAGCTCACAGAAGCAATTCAGGACATTGGTGGATGATAGGCTGGTATGATAGTTATCAGAACGTTAGCAAGAAAAGAAAGACCGATCTATGATGCTGTTAAAAACATTTAACAAGGGCTAAAGCTGTGATCGGTATAGTGGAAACAGAGAAGGCAGAATTGTCATTACTTTGACAAACCTTCTACGAACATAGGAAAGAAGCTAATAAAATCTTGCTGACACAAAGAAGTGACAAAATAGAACATTTGTTGGTAAAAATAAAATTGAGAATGATGAAATGGCCAGGGGTGAAAACTGAGTTATAGAAACTGGCAGATACCTACAAGGAAGAATTTAATTTGACCACCAATGTAGGTTCCGGGTCTCGATGCCAATTTAATAAATATCTATAAACCATTTATATATGTAATCTCCAAATGGATGATATAGCTGTTTTATTCTTTTGCAGCAGACTGTAAGGTCACATCCATTAAACTAGACTTTGACATCACACTACTTAAAAAACTGGTACTAGCTAGATGGATTCTACCCATAACTCCACCCACTTCTGTTTGCTTCGCAACCTCTGGCATTTGGCTTCTACTGCGGCATTAGAATGTCCGAGGGAGTCGCACTTACGAAGATAATTTACAATCAGAAGACTACAGTGTAAGTCGCTGCACTACAAACTTGCATCAGTAATGTATCACTATGACCGGTGTAAGGGAAGTGTTACCAACTAACCCTCGTTATCATGGAATTAACAGATTGTTGATAGGTAAAACTATAGTTGAAACCACCCTTGCACATGTTACAATAAGTCTGTGGAAACACCTCTCATTTATAACAAACTGCAGACAAAGCAATGAAACAACAAACTGTAATCAAAACAATGCACAGACAGATTGGTATAACTTTATATAACTTTGTTGGATGTATGAGATGCTTCCACAGACTTATCATCTCAAAGAAATCCCACTCCCTGGAGTGCTCTGTAAAATGGACTATGAGCTGCAACCTTCAGTGTCCACCTTTTAAAATAGCCGGGGTATGGGGATCTAAGCAGATTGCACTTGACTAACGTTAACGTGTATGCATACTGTTCAGCAAAGCAGGAAAACTACTGGCCGATTCAACCTTAAACACAGGGTTTACCCTTATGGACCAATGGGAAAGGGGCTATAACATATATTGAATTCAAAGATTCCTAAATCAATTGTAGATCAACATACATTTAATGAAACACCTGCATTGGCATCAGGCTTGAAGCCTGTGTGATACTTTAGCGGCAACCCAGTATGGCAGGAGGGGCCGCCCTATTAAGGACTGCCCTGCAGTAAAGGCTGAAACCTTGCATCGGAGTAATGCAGCAACCCTGCATGCCAGGAGTGGCTGACAGGAATAATTGTGCCTTGAGGATCGGGCAGGAGTCCGTGAACTGTGAGCAGCAGTTCCAAACTCCACTTATTTTCACATGAAGAAATTGTGCTTGTAAGTGTTTTTTTCACCTATTTACATCATTTAGAGAAGTGTGTACTGATTGTAAATGTGTCTTCATTTTCACTTTAAATATTTAAATAGGAGTGTTTGACTCACATTTTGGTGTTTACAAATTACTACAAATACCATGTGCCCTGTTTTTATCTCTGGAAAGCAAAAGTGCAATGTGATGTTGCTCAACCTCAATTTTCTTCCATATATGCACATGCATCAAAATGTTATGCATTTGTCATTCACCATTTCATGCTATGTATGAAAATGTCATTTGTTGTGTTGATCTAGTATGTTGTCACCTTCTTTTTATTCCATTTACTTTATGTTATTGCTTACATAATTCATAGTTTGTTGAATTAAAAATGTTCTCTCATGTTCTGTGACATGCTGCATACAAGTAGTATTGATACACAATTTACTTTGCCGTGTTCATATGAAGGCCAATGCCATTAATTCCAATAAGTTAAACTATAGTATTTTTATTTGCCTGCTAGGCCTTGGAATTGTTTGTTCTCAATTCTGCTCATTACTGTGTTGGTTTGAATGCCTGGTACATGTAATGTACACTTTCTAAATAACATTTTTCATTTCAGGACATGTCTTCAACAGTATTACTGAAGTTTGCATCTCAGGAAATTAACCTGCATGTGCAAATTAATAATCATTCCATTAGTCATAATTTTCACTTTTAGGTTGCTTTATTTGTAGCTGGAGACACTTTTGAGGTACAATCCAGACTTTTAATTTCATATTATTTGTAGTTCATTTTAGGTCCAACATACAGGGCTAGTGGACCACGACCTGCAACTGAAGACTCCTCCACTCCAGACCAGACCAGGCACTAGCCTTCAGTGAAGATACTACTCCTGCAGGTTCGAATGATGTGGGGCTGCCTAGTCCATCTGGCCTGTCTGGGCAAGCAGCTCCAATAAGTCTCACTCAGCCCACACCTACACCTCCCACCCCAGTTGCAGCACCTCAGCCAATGGATACCTCCACTTCCTGTGTCCACAGGAACATCACAACAGTCTTGTGCCCCCCAGTCCTGGCTGCTGTTGAGCCAACACCAACTCCAGCTTGGCCAGGTCTACGTGGGATGAGCCACACTGCCACATGGGGCACAGGGTAGTGAAGATAGGGGTTATGGGTTGTGGGAGGGAGTCATCTGGCCAGCAAAGTAAGGACACTGGGATAACTCTCACCCAGGCCACATCAACCATGTTTTAGGATTACTACAGCAATAGCAAGAAGTGATGGCCCAGGTCCCTACAGACTGTTGGGACATAAAAGCAGGTTCAGAGGACGCACAATGAAGAGATGCAGAATCCCAAATCCAATTTGTGCTCCCTGATTGGGGTGATGTTTGACAGTTACAATCATATGTGCGGGGCTTTTCCTGTACCATCTAACCATGTCTGTGGCCCTTCAACATCAGGACAAAATACACCTTCCTCAGTCACAGACAGGAAGACTCTGCCACAACAGGAAACTGCTCCATCCTCCCCAGTCTCTGTAAACTGTGTTAGGAGGGGACGTTCATCTGGACCACAAGGAGAGGAAGGCAAGACCTCCACCACCACCTTCAAGAGTCACTGAACCTTATTTCCTCCAGTGTATGTCTATCATTCACTCTGTAGACTATTTCATTGACACATTTACCTTTTTTGTGGCCAGTTGCATTTTGTACATTGGACTTCAAACAAATTTAGCTCACCATAAATAGTTTCATCCACCATGACGGACTTTATTTTTTTCTTCTTTTTTCTTTGATTTTATGTCTCAAACTATTTTTAGTTAATTTGTGGTAATAAAATAATTTCACATAACCCAAAGTCAAAGACTGATGTATTTATTGTGCTATTTCCATGTCTATGTCTTCCTCCCACCATCATTTAAAAAAAATATTAATCAATATGTTTTAAACAATACTACAATATAACATTTAGGTTATGTGTTTCTTATTTCTAAATACCTTTAAAAAGTGGAAACAATGGAAATTAGTGTCATACATTTGTAAGTAACAATACTTTGACTAATTTTAGTTGATGTTTACAATCCATGCATAATCCAATTAGTTTGTGCAATTTAGAATTTGATTCTCCAAGACCTTGACAGCATGAAAGAAGGGGAAATAATAAAACAAAGACATATTAAATAGGCAAACTATTATTTACTCATGTTATCAGCTCGAGACAGACATCTTGCCTCACAATAGGAATTTCACATCAATTATACCAATAGTCAAAATCATGACAGTGCTGCATTTTGTGGCTACAGGATCCTTTCAATATATTAATATAGTCTTACAGTATCTGGAGGCATTTCAAAACCAACTTTCAGTGGCTTGCTACAAAAACGTACTTCTGAATGATGAGACTCATCAACAGCTTCATGCATTTAACCACTTAACGCAAAATGAAGATTTAGCTTACATGAAGGGAGATCAGTATGCTATTCCTTTGCATATACATGTGGTTAGAGCAAGTTAAGCAGCACATATTGCCATGGTGGCAACATCCAACAGAAAACAATCTCAAGAACTTCAATTCAATCACTGTGCAAGTTGTCTCTGTACAAGATCTGTACATCAAAAGTGTCGGTCTGTCCCAGGATCAACCCATGTTCCCTTTGTACTTTCCAACAGCAACATATCACTGCAAACATCACAACCTTGAAATGTCCAAATGAAGATGACATGGTGAAGTATCATAAAACAGAATACAAGGGAAAAGTGTTGATCTCATATAAGAAAATTGACTCAAATGATAAGTTAGGACACATATACTTAGCACAAGCAAAGATAATCTTTGTCAATAAACACAGTACTCAATGTATAGAAATTTTGTTCAACAAACGTTGTTGCCCTGGACTATCCTGAACCAACCATTGCTAGTAAATTACCCCCACAAATTGACATGTTAACTTTTACAAGTTGTTCTGATGTTTGATGTTACAATATCTAAAGGTAAACATATACTTAGGTGAAGAAGTCAATAACATCTTGACATATGTTAATTCCTTTCTCTTCACCAATGTCATCTTCATTTGCCATTTCAACATCCTCTCCCTGTGGTTCTTCATGGTCTCTATCCGGTGTGAAGATTGGAATGTTCCATAGCATGGCTATGTTGTTCAGTATGAAGCAGGCAACCATGATTTAGCACACTTTATCGGGTGAGAAGAGGACGGCTCCACCAGGCTTCTCCAGACATATAAATCTGGCCTTCAGGAGCACAAAAGTCTGTTCCACTTGCCTTTGTGTTCTTTTGTGGGCCTCATTGAAGCAGACTTCCTTTGGCATTGTTAGATTCCTCAGCAGTGCTAATAACCATGGTTGGTTACGATAAGCTTAGTCTCCTATATAAAAGTAGAAAATGTATTGATCAAAAATATCTCATCCCATTGTATATTCCTAAACTATGAATAAAGAAAATGATACTCATGTCATGTTATACTTACCAACAAGCCAGGCCCTCTCGAGTCCGAGTTGTGACATTTGCAGGGATATGGTGCTGTTCCATAGTACAAAGGAATCATGTGTTGTCCCCGGGAAATGGGAACACACACTTGAGATGTACAAATCAGGTAAGCAGACAAGTTGCACATTGATTGAATGGAAGTAATTCCAATTGCGGTAGAGCTGTTCTCTGGTGTGTGGTGGCACCAAGCCAATATGTGTGCAATCAAGTCCTCCAACCATATGTGGTATGTCCCATAAGCATTAAACTCTCCCTTCTCATTGGCAAAATCATGACGTAGTGGTAACTAGATGAAGCTGTTGATGTGTCTCATCCTTAATGAAAAAACTACTTGTAGCACACACCTGAAAGTTGGTTGTGACATGCCTCCAAATACTGCCACAGTGTATTGGAAAGATCCTGTGGCCAAAAAATGATATACTGCCATGATTTTCACTATTTGCATTATTCCATTTGTGAGACAGAAGATCAGACTCATTCTGATGACATAAATCTAGAATAGTTTGCCTCTTCAGTCTATATTTTTTTATGATGTCCCTTTCCTCCCTGGTGGCAAGGTCTGGAAAAGGTCTGAAGACTTGAGGCTGTCATTTTCTACCCCATCCTGGGCTTATATGTCTGCATTTAAGAAAAACAAAGCATCACTTAAAATGGTCCTGCAACACTTTAATATTTAATACCCATTTCATGTCTTTGTAACAATACATATCTTTTTGTGACATATGTACACCACATTTTTGTGTTATGTTGCGAAAGACTTTGAATAACAATTCTTTTCATGTCTGATTTTCTTTTATATTAATTCATGTGTATATAACATATATAACATTTATTATTTACACATTCAGGGCCAGATTTATACTCTGTTTGCACTGAATTAGGGTAATTTTTTAAAACGCTAATTCAGCGCCAACTTAACTCCATATTTAAATTTTGACGCTAGACTAGTCTAACGCCAAAATATTAGAGTTACAGTCATTTTTTCTGATGCGTGAACCCACCCTGCGTCAATGACTGCAGGGTGGGCATTCCCCTCCAAAAAATGACTGTAATGTCCAAGCGCCTTATTTACCCTCCTGTGCAAAAATGGTGCACGGGAGGGAGCCGGGCCTAAATAATGGGGCTAAGCCTGTTTAGCGCCATTATCTAATGCCTGGGTCAGGGCAGGGGTTAGGGGACATGTGGACCCATTTCCATGGTCAAACACCATGGAAAGAGCCCACAGGTGCCCTCCCCAAGCCCAAGGAACACCCCCCACCCACACCAGAAGGGCACCAGAGGATGGGGGACCCCATCCCAGGTAAGTATAGGAAAGTATAGGTAAAACAATTTTTTTCAAGTGCCATTGGGGGCCCTGAAATGGGCCCCTTACATGGCATTGGGTGCAATGGCCATGCCCAGGGAACCCTTGTCCCCTGTTCTGGCCTCTGGGGTGGTGGGCATGACTCCTGTCTTTTATAAGACAGGATTCATGTGGTATGAATGGTTTTGCGTCAAGAAATTACACTAGGCTGGTTAGAGTCATTTTTTTTTACTCTAATCAGCCTAACTTAATTTTTTGGTACAACCCCCTTCTCCCATACCACTCCCCCACCCAGCTAACGTCATTTATTATGACGCTAGCCCACCCTTTGCGCCAGATTGCACCATTCCATTAATATGGCACCCGGCTGACGTCCTGGAATGGTGCAAGCCGGCGCTATATTTTTTGACGCAAAACTGCGCAAACACAGCTTCACATCAAAAAGTATAAATATGGGCCTCATTTTTTTTCAAAATCGGTCAATGGAGGTATGAAATACACTGTGTCACTACTGATGTTAAACACAGTAATGGTTTACATTTAAATGTGAAAAACTTTAAAAATAACAAAGTTGTACGTAACTTACATCTCCACCACCATTTTGAGGGGTGGTGACACACATTGCATTTAAAAATACACTGTTTCACACCCTAAAATGGTAGGTGCCTGACCTTGACGTCAGGACATTGGTTATCCTATGTCCATAGGTGGAATTCGACCATGTAATAGGTGTAACACTCCACGACAGACACAGCCATAGGCTATTGTGTATGCCGGCTAGGCACGAAAGCCAATGGCTGTGTCCATTTCCGTTGTGGATCGCGTATGCCTTGTACTTGTATGCAGCATCTTGAAAAAAGCTCAATTGCCTCCTAACACTGCAGCTAACAACACCGCCTCCACTTTTGCTGCTGTTACCAACCCACGGGAGCCAGGATGCTGGCAAAAGCAGGGGACAGGGCTCCTAGCTTCTACTCTGAGGAGTTGGAACTCCTCATCATGGAGGTCCTGTCCCTCTACAGCTAGTTGTATGGGAAACAAGAGGAACAAGTCCATGTTTGAGTGGGAAATATTTTCTCAGTAACTGGTTTCTTCTTTATACACAGGCCTTTTTGTCTCTATTTGTTCTTGAGTGAAATGTTGTGATTGGAGTGTAGTGAAATGAATAATGCAGCCAGGGATGAAATGATGTTTGACAATATTTTAAATGCCTGTAAATTGAAATGAAAAGTCATCTGAAAGAAAAGGGTAAGTTTTCAGTTCATTTTAGTCACCAATCTAGATTTCATTTGACAAACTGTATGCCCCTTACTTCCAGTGGCCAGTAGACACTGTGCCAATAGTATAAGTAAACATTACAGCCAAATGTCAAAACGAGAGAAATCTATAGTGCAAGAACAAACATTCAAGTTATGGAGTTGTCTGATGTATTTATTTCAATATAAACTACATCCATTTGTCTGAAAATGAGTGTCTATATGTATTATCCAGGTAATGGTGCCACATATGAGGGAAGGTATATCCTGTGTAGCAAGTATAAATGACACAGGCTCTCAATCACCTGTACAAGTATGTCCCATTTCTACACACATTTGTTAATACCTCACCAAATCCATGCTCTAACTGACACACATGGTAGCCCTTCCATACTGCCCTTAGTCATTGTATGTGTTCCAAACCATACTATCTGCCCCTAATAAAGTTTGGCATTGAATGACTGTGGCTGTGAGTACGGTATGTGCTAATATTCTACAAGTTGTTTAGCCATTAGTAGCTCACAATGATTTGTACTACGCAGGAGTGGCTCTCACTATAGGAAAGGTTTTAGACCCCTGGCCAGATGATATTTGTAGCCTGAATTAGTAACATGAGAACATTGAAAATGTTGAGTGTACTCAAAAGATCTCTATAAATTAGTATTTCCTAGAAAAAAATGTTGGTAAATAATCTGTACTGAATTTTCAGAAATGCTTGTGAGAGATGTTACAAAATTGTGTCATAGCTATACAGACCAAGAAAACCTCACAAAACATGTTTAAATTTATTTTTTCTCATCCATACAGGTCAACACCCATCAGAAGAAAGTGATATGTAAGGCCATGGCCAAGAAGGTGCGGCCTCTGGGGGTCTATTAGCAGCAAAATGTCCATTGACGAAAGAGGCGACAGGACCTACGATGCTGGACCAGAAAGTCAGCCAAAGTCCAGTTCTCCCAGCGTGGGAAGCACATGAGCCACAACCTGACCCCCCTAATGGCCTGTATAGTTACAGTGGCCGATCCGGACCTTGATAGGCAGTTGAGAGCCCAATGACAGCATCAAGGGGATAATTTACTCATTTTTGTTATAACAACTAATTCTGTCATCACCATTATGGTTGACAAATGCCCAACACAGAATAAGATTTCTGGAAGGTGTAAGGTTTTCCCAAGGTGTATGATGATGTGTTTTGTAGATTAAATTTTGTGAAAAGACACCACCTGAGTTGTGTTCACTACCAACTGACTGGTTTGAGCAGACACATACATGCCCAAGCAATAAATATACATCAGGTAGTTTGATGTTATATGGGACAGTAGTACCAAACAGGCCACTGGTCTTTATTGTGTCAGGCATGATGCCCTTTCACTATTGTGAATGATGTCACGTTAGTCCTATTACAGGTGACATGGCATAAAATGGTATTATGATACAGTGGATGTTTAAAATGTCACATTGGTAAGTTGGTTTTATACACAAACAAGTGTGAGCATGTGTGCCAAAATGACTAGTAACATCAAGTTAAATGGCCACATTTGTGTTTCAAAACATATCCCAAATGTGTTTTAAAACTAAAATACTATTTCATTCATGTTAAAAGTAACAGATTTTCAAGATGCCTTACTCCTTCACAAATGTGCATGTAAGCCAGTCGGTTGTGTGAAAAATAATTGTGATAAGCATATGGTACTTAGTACAACACAGACAGGAATGTATACACATTGGTGACAGAGTACTATGTATCTTAAACTATTTTACAATGTCCTTTCTTATGTCCAGATGGTAAATCAATGACGGAGAAAAATGGGATACTTAAAGGGAGTTTTGCAGATGGAAGATCCCATCATATGTTTGTTGGAATATCACATCTGGAAAAAATCAATATAAGGCCCAAATCATGGATCATTCTGTAAGTGTATATATGCAACAAGGTGTAATCTGTAGCATATTGTGAATTGCATGTGAATCGGTGATGAAAACAAATGTATGACTCAGTGTAGGTAATATTTACTGTGATGTTGTAGCAATTTGTGCCTAAAGTGAAAGCCAGCATATTTTGAGAAACAATTACACAATGGTAAAATAGACTTCAAATAACTAGAGATATTTAGAAGTCAAATGTGAAAATGTTTTAGCTCTTTACTAAAGTGGATAAGAAATGTATCATGGCCGATGCATTTTCTTATACTGTATGAGTCGTTTTCAATTCACCACAAAATATTTCTTCAACAGCATAGGTATCTAGATAGTGTGTAATACATTGATAAGCTACTTCAGTACAGAATCCATATAATATTTTCTACATTTGAAATATACATTAGTTACCCGAAGTAAGTGTTACCATTGTGAAATGCCCAAAGAAAGGAAACAGGCTTTCAGTTTATACAACTATTGGTAGAATATTGCAAGATTTGTTGACACGCATTAATTCAGGTTTTAATTTGAAAAAAAATGCAGATTTTGAGGCCTTGTAAATACACTACACACATGTATTTTTTGTTTATTTCTTTTATGGTGACATAAGTTTACTATTCTAAACAATAAAGCCCACCTGCTTAGAGGTATCAACAGTTTCTACAGAGAAATTACAATCAATTTGAAAGTCAAGTTCAGACATGAAATGGGAGCTATCATGGGAAATTACAAAACTCTGAACAAATTGTTTCTCAAAATGCGCCATACAGGCATGAGATAGTGAAAATAAAGAGCCTAAGTTTGAGAGATTTGAAGCAGGTATAATTTGAAAACCTGGAAAATGTTTTGATCAAACTTTATGATCTGTTCTATTTACAAAGATACAATAAAACTGTTATATCTGTAATTGTAGCACCACCTGGAGTAGGCGAAGGAAACATTGGCCATGTATGCGGGGAAGAAGCTGGCCATTGTGGTTCGAGAGACCACCAACTCCAAGGGACCCAGAGGCGTGAAGGGTGAGGGGACTAGCACGGAGGCCACAAGCTCAACATCTTCATCTTCAGAGGCCTCCACAGTAGACCAGTCCCTGGTGGTAGCAGAACCTACAGCTACTGTCCCACCTCCATCCTTGTCTGCCACCCAGATTCCCATCTCCACCCTCCTTCTTCCTTCCCCCGTTGGCCGAACCTGCCTCTCTAAAAGGGGTGGCGTCTCCTTTGCTGCAGGCACCTCCACCCCTGCCCGTGTCCCTCGGCTGCGCTGAGTGAGGAGGCTATTGGCCTCCAATGGAATATCTCTGTAGGCCAGCCTGCACTCCTGAACGCCACCCAGGGTCTTATTTGCTATATTCAACAAATAGTAGCATACATGGAAGGCATTCAAACTGCTAAGTCTGGCCTAAAGAGGTCATTCTATTTCAAGGTCTACCCTCCTCACTGACCACTGCCCCCAAACCATCCCTACCTTGTTCCCCAATTCATGTTGTTTCCCGATTCCAACTCCCTACTCCCTGCCCTGTCCCAAGCACACTCACTTACACAGACACAAGCAGCACACACAAATGCAAAAACACAAAGAAACACAAGCATGCACTCAGCCAACATACACATACTGATGCCACAAGACCCATCACTGCACCTACCACAAATCCTACCACCACAAAACCAACCATCACAATGCCCACCACAAAACACCCACCAACACAACTACCACCACAGACACAACCACCACACCCACAATATCCACCACCACATATACATCCACAACACCCACAATACCCACTACCATAGACACATGCAATTTAACCACCATCCCATCTACCAGCATACCCACAACAACCAGCACACCCACAAGCACTACATCATCCACCTCTACATCACAAACAAACATCCAAACACACACAGTCACACACACTTACACACAAAACAACACCCACCAGATGCACATGCTCACAATCACAACAATACACTACACAACAAAACCACGCACCTCCAAACATGCACATTCACAGACAAGCATGGACACCCCAATGCCCACCAAACACAAAAGCACACATTCACCCAAACCCCACACACCTTCCAAAACATAAACTCACCCAACCATACACCACATACAGCAGATCCACATGCACATGCACATGCACAACAGACAGAAACGCATACAAAACACCCACTACAGCTCCCTCTACCTCCAAAATCCCATCTTCCCCCACCCTTTCCACCTCTTCTCCTCCAGATGTTTTTGCTTTTGCCCTGTCTCTGACCACCATCTGACCAAACCCACCCCAAGGGAGAAACATCATTGAGGTTATTGCTCTGCTTACTAGATACCCCTTACTGAGGAGGGTGTGTTTGGCAGTGTATTTAGGAGGCATGTTCTGGGCCTGAAGCCCACAGTGCCCATTCTGTCAATTTGTACTTTAGAAGAATATATTTTCAGGTTTTATTCTGACTGAGAGAAGTATCCCATTTTTGGATTAAATTTTAATTTCTTCCAATACCTGTTTTCTGGTATTATCGTTAGATTATTAGTAATTCATTGCTGCTAAAGTTATTTATGCCAATGTGTGTGACATGCACTTATTCTCATTTCTGATAGTGACAAGCACAGGTATTATTTTTGACTTATTTATATAGTACATAAATTATTGTTGGACATTTGTGATGGACATGCTAATTTTGATGCAAGCATTCATCATGATACTGAACACTTACAACAAAATTATCTATGTTTAGATTTTTGTACCTTAAGAATGCAGGTGTGTTTATTTCAACATGATATGTGTTAATAATATACACGTATGCATTACACAGGGAAAATTACACTTTGGAGTTAAATTACATCTAACGTTTGACAGAAATTGCACAAGACAAGGGAACGGGATTAGGGGTGGGCAGCAAACTCTGCTCTGCCAGCAGAGTTCGTCGAGTTTGCCACTCCGCGCGCCGTTTGAAGTGTGGCGTTTGGCAAAAACTCTACCAACTGCAGGTGGAGCAGAGTTTACTGCCTCCATCGCTACTTTACTTTATACATAAGCCTCCTGTGAAACTCACACATCCCAAGCCTCGTTCTTGGGCCCAGTCAGTGTTCAGGAAGCATGCTTCCAATTCTAAAGTGCAGCTGAGAAGAAGGAACTGGAAGGAAGCCATCACACCTCTGACAGACTGAACCCAGTCTGTGATTTAGTCTTTGGGCTGGCGTCTGGCATTGGCTTCAAGGATGGGGTGAAGCGATATCTGCCACACCTTGGCTTTTGCTTTTACTGGCCCTAGGACACGGTGTGTCCCTGGAGGACATGCAGCAGAGGGTAGCATTTGCACAGTTACTGGGACAGCAGGACAACTAGAACTTCGGTCTCACTAGGTAACGCTATCAGGCTCCCCATCTCTACCTGCTAATGTGTGTCATGTGTTGGTAACTGTTTCCTGTTATGCCTGAACTGGCGTTTTGCTGAAGGAGCTGCAAGTACTTTCTTTTTTGCAGTTCTAAGAGATGAGGGCAGCATTGTGCAGCACTTGCGAGTTCACATGAAAAGGCACGCTGCAATTCATGCTTTTATGGACAATACACAGACAGTTAGTAGCTGACAGGTGATATAATAAGGAACGCAGCCTGCCTGTTATACTACGTCAATGTGTTACCACACAGAGCCACTGGGAAACTAGGAAAAAAACAATGACATGTATTTGTATACAATTAAAAACAAAAAAACTCTTGTCTACCTGGGTACTATTAGTGTTTTCCCTACTCTAATTCGTTTGGAAGGCACAGCGTTTTCACATCTCACTTTCTATTTCATGTTGAGTGTAATTGTTATGTTACACCTTTGTCTACCCCAGAAAGATGAAAGGCTGAGCCTTCCGAGCTCTGAGTAGAATTCTTTAACCCTAAAGTTCTACACAGATTCTGTACCTTTCATTGCATTTCTATAAATGTACATTTGTAATGGTATCTGGATTTAACCACTGACTCTATTTTGTGCTTAGCTTTAGGTGCCATCACATCGGTGGCGCAGGTGCACCGAGCTTGTTTTCCACATAGAATGTCTTTGCACTTTTTCTAACCAGCACTGTGCAGGAACATAACAAAGGGGATGTGGATGGTAGATGTTATAAGAGAGTCTCAGCCTGGGAATATTTTCAATGTTTTCATTAATGAAAAGTACTGCTCCTCTGTCTCTGGAATGCACATTGGGATGTGGCCCATTCCTTTGTGTGTTTTCGCTGCAGACCGAGTAGAGCCAGCATTTGAAGTCAATAACTGAAGGGAGGGGTTGATTGCTAGAATCTTACTCCTCAGTTTGTTTAAGGTATACAAGGTGAGGAACCTTGGCACTGAGGCAGAAGGAGCTCATTTTGGGGGTGGACGCACTACCCAATAAGATCCCATCAGGGAAATTTCTCCTGTCTCAGCCATCCTGGGTTCCTCGGCTTGATATTGACAAGGTTGGCTGGATTTGATCCCCATGTTGATACATTTTTTATTCTTTATTGTCTAGCTTGGCTGTGTATATATATATATATATATATGTATATATATATATATACTGCATATATTAATTGCTGACGTGTGGCACTTTTTATGCCTGTCATTGTTTAACTGCTTTGAGTATTTTTGCATTTACACATTTTTTTGGTGTGATTTTATTTGATATCTGGGAAGTGCCTTAATAAATTCATTACTCAAACTAGGAGGGCTGCATTCCTTGGCATTGTTTTCATCTTCGTTTGAAGTAAAGCAGAACAACATTACAGGTGTAATTGGTTTCACATTGCACAACTCTCTCTCCAAAAGCATGGTATTTTGGGAGCTGGTTGGCTAAGAATACAAACACCACCATTCACGTTTGTAGGAGGCTGGCTTGGCTTATAGTGGGTTCCTGAAGGTACTTACACCTTGTGCAGGTCCAGTTATCCTTTATTATTAGTAGATTAGAAGTGTTCTAGCAGCTTAGGCTGATAGAGGTAGCTATAGCAGAGCAGCTTAGGATGAACTAGGAGACATGCAAAGCTCCTACTATACCACTTATATCATATAGCACTATATCATAAGAATCACAATACGCAGAGTTACTAAAAATAAAGGTACTCTATTTTAGTGACAATGTGCCAAACATATCTCAGAGGATATACTCCCTTAGGAGGTAAGTAAAATACACAAAATATACACACAAACCAAAATCAGGTAAGTAAACAGTTAGAAAAATAGTGCAAACACTGTAGATTACAATAGGATGCAATAGGCCTTGGGGCAACACAAACCATATACTAAGAAAGTGGAATGCGAACCACTTAGGAACCCCAGGCCTAGTGTAGTGTGTAGAGGGTCGCTGGGAGTGTAAGAAAACACTAAGGGTGTCCAAGATACCCCACCCCAAGACCCTGAAAAGTAGGAGTAAAGTGATACTTCTTCTCCAGAAACACACTAAGGTCGTGATAGGAGATTCTGCAAAGACCGTAACAGACTACAAAGCACTGAAGATGGATTCCTGGATCTGAGGACATGCAGAGGAAGGGGACCAAGTCCAAGTGTCACTTAAGTGTCCAGGGTGGGCAGGAGCCCACGAAACCCCAGATGAAGGTGCAAAATGGGTGCCTCTGGGTGGAAGAAGCTGGAGATTCTACAACAACAGAAGGTGCCAGGAACTTCTCCTTTGCACAGAAGATGTCCCACAGCTTGCTGGAGGATGCAGAATTGTTTACATGCAGAAAGACTGCAAACAAGCCTTGCTAGCTGCAAAGGTCACTGTCAAAGAAAATGGGTGCTGCCCGGGCCCAGGAAGGACAAGGAGGTCGCCCCTTGGAGGAGGAGAGAGAGGGGGCACTCAGCAACACAGAGAGCCCATGCAAAAGCAGGCAGCACCTGCAGAGGTACTTGGACAGGCGTTCAAGAAAACTCAGCATGATGGTCATCTCAACACTACAAAGGAGGGTCCCACGAAGCCGGTGGTCAATACAGCAAGTTGAGCAATGCAGGACGGAGTGCTGGGGACCTGGGCTGTGCTGTGCATGAAGGATTCCTTGCAAAAGTGCACAGAAGCCCTAGCAGCTGCAGTTCACACAGTACACAGGATTACTGTCTGGCGTGGGGAGGCAAGGACTTACCTCCACCAAATTTGGACAGATGGACCACTGGACTGTCGGGGTCACTTGGATCCAGTTCCTGTGTTCCAGGGACCACACTCATCACGATGAGAGGGGACCCAGAGGACTGGTGAAGCAGAAGTTTGGTGCCTGAATTAGCAGGGGGAAGATTCCGTCGACCCACAGGAGATTTCTTCTTGGCTTCCAATGCAGGGTGAAGGCAGACAGCCCCCAGAGCATGCACCACCAGGAAACAGTCAAGAAAGCTGGCAGGATTAGGTGCTACAATGTTGCTGGTAGTCTTCTTGCTACTTTGTTGCAGTTTTGCAGGCGTCCTGGAGCAGTCAGCGGTTGATCCTTGGCAGAAGTCAAAGAGGGAGATGCAGAGGAGCTCTGGTGAGCTTTTGCATTTGTTATCTGAAGAGAAGCCCACAGGAGAGACCCTAAATAGCCCTCAGAGGAGGATTGGCCACCTAGTCAGGTAAGCACCTATCAGGAGAGGTCTCTGATGCCACCTGCTGGCACTGGCCACTCAGAGGCCTCCCTTGTGCCCTCACACCTCTGCATTAAAGATGGCAGAGGTCTGGGACACTCTGGAGAAGGTCTGGGCACCACCCCTGGGTTGGTGATGGGCAGGGGAGTGGTCGCTCCCCTTTCCTTTGTCCAGTTTCACGCCAGAGCAGGGGCTGGGGGATCCCTGAACCTGTGTAGACTGGTTTATGCAAGGAGAGCACTATCTGTGCCCTTCAAAGCATTCCCAGAGTCCTGCAGAGGCTACTCCTGTCAGGCCCTTAACACCTATTTCCAAAGGGAGAGGGTGTAACACCCTCTCTCAGAGGAAATCCTTTGTTTTACCTTCCTGGGACTGGGCTGCCCAGACCCCAGGAGGGCAGAAGCCTGTCTGTGGATTGGCAGCAGCGGTAGCTGCAGTGAAAACCCCAGAGAGCTGGTTTGGCAGTACCCGCGGTCCATGCTGGAGCCCCGGTGATGCATGGGATTAGCACCCCAATACCAGATTTGGCATGGAGGGACAATTCCATGATCTTAGACATGTTACATGGCCATATCCGGAGTTACCATTGTGAAGCTACATGTAGGTATTAACCTATATGTAGTGCACACGTGTAATGGTGTCCCCGCACTCACAAAGTTTGGGGAAATTGCCCTGAACTATGTGGAGGCACATTGGCTAGTGCCAGGGTGCCCTCACACTTAGTAACTTTGCACCTAACCTTCACCAGGTGAGGGTTAGACATATAGGTGACTTATAAGTTACTTAAGTGCAGTGAAATGGCTGTGAAATAAAGTGGACGTTATTTCACTCAGGCTGCAGTGGCAGTCCTGTGGAAGATTTGTCTGAGCTCCCCATGGGTGGCAAAAGAAATGCTGCAGCCCATAGGGATCTCCTGGAACCCCAATACCCTGGGTACCTAGTTACCATATACAAGGGAATTATAAAATTATAAGGGTGTTCCAGTGTGGCAAATAGAATTGGTAAAAATGGTCACTAGCCTGTTAGTGACAATTTTAAAGGCAGAGAGATAGAATAAGCACTGGGGTTCTGGTTAGCAGAGCCTCAGTGACACAGTTAGGCACTACACAGGGATACATACAGGCCACAAACTATGAGCACTGGGGTCCTGGCTAGCCAGGTCCCAGTGAGGCATATAAAACACACTGACAAAATAGGGTTTTCACTATGAACACTGGGGTTCTGGCTAGCAGGGTCCCAGTGAGACAGTAAAAACACCCTGACATATACTCATAAACAAGCCAAAAGTGGGGTAACAATGCTAAAAAGAGGCTACCTTCCTACAACGTTGCACATGTTAAGGGAGGGAGATATGAGAAACATTGTCTCTACAGAAAGGACTGAGGAGGTGGTGGTGATATCATCAAATGTGCAAAGAGTCAGAAAATGGAAGCTTGCGAGGCCGACATTTCATCTTCAGTTCAATTTGAATTGGGCCTATTCAACTAAACACCTTAGTGCTTATCTGACACAGTGACAGTCATTGAAGGCAGTGGGCCCCTACCAATTTTCTTTTATGGGGAAAGTATAATGTTTAAAATCATATAATCGTATTGGCTGCATGCTTGCATGTAACAATATCAGTGCACTTTTGAAATGTGACATTGCTAGAGCAAACCTTTCATGTTTTCAGTTCCAAAGAAAATAAGGCACTTGGCGTCATCACAAGTATTCCATTTGGCGCCCTTAAAGGGGCACTACCTAACCCGTAATAGCCATGATTTAGCCGAGAAGTGACACATTGCTTTTTTTCTTTGAAGCAGGTTTGAAAATTCGACACAGCGCAGACTCCCCCTCTTTACTTTACCCAGACAGTTCTTTGAAAGTTGTTTCTGACAGCTTGCATTCTTTTGTAGTCTGCATTTTCTGACACCCATCTATTCAGTGATTTTAAGAAACACGCTAAAAGGGGAACTGGGGAATGCAGCCACACAAGCAAACCTAAGTGCATTTTGAAACAAATATATAGCCTGTGGCATGTGCATGAAATCGGTTCTGGAACTATTAGGGACTTCCTGGCACTGGCCGTCGCTCATATTCAAAGGGCAAAATCTGCGTTAGCATCAACACTCAAAAGCAACTAGGCGTCTGCTCCGCCCACTCACAGAACTCTGTGGAATTCAGCTGAGTTTTTTAGTAACACGTGAATTCCGATAAGTGAAACTCCGCAAGCTCTGCCCAGGCCTACATGTGAACTTAATACATCTCTGACATGTTTGAAGTTTAGCGGTAACATTGGTTGTACATTCTGTGTAAACCCACTTTTTGCATTGCGTAACGCAATTACTAAATTAGATTGGGGGGCATATTTATACTCCGTTTGCGCCGGAATTGCGTCGTTTTTTTTTACGCAATTTCGACGCAAAACTAACTCCATATTTATACTTTGGCGTTAGACGCGTCTAGCGCCAAAGTCCATGGAGTTAGCGTCATTTTTTAGCGTGGCCACCTACTTTGCGTTAATTATATGCAAGGGTGGCATTCCCGTCTAAAAAATCGACTCCGAGGCATGTGCGTCGGATTTATACTCCCGGGCAAAAATCACGCCCGGGAGTGGGCGGGTCAAAAAAAATGACGTACGGCCGCTTTTGCGCCGTTTTTTAGCGCCTGCAAAAGGCAGGCGTTAAGGGACCTGTGGGCTCTGAAGGAGCCCAGAGGTGCCCTCCCATGCCCCCAGGGACACCCCCTGTCACCCTTGCCCACCCCAGGAGGACACCCAAGGCTGGAGGGACCCATCCCAGGGACATTAAGGTAAGTTCAGGTAAGTTTTTATTTTTTATTTGTTTGTGGCATAGGGGGGCCTGATTTGTGCCCCCCTACATGCCACTATGCCCAATGACCATGCCCAGGGGACAGAAGTCCCCTGGGCATGGCTATTGGGCAAGGGGGCATGACTCCTGTCTTTGCTAAGACAGGAGTCATTTCTATGGGGGTTGGGAGTCGTAAAAAATGGCGCAAATCGGGTTGAGGCGAAAAAATTGCCTCAACCTGACTTGCCCCATTTCTTGATGCCCAAGCCCCATATCCCCCTACGCCGACGCTGCCTGGTGTACGTCGTTTTTTTTAACGCACACCAGACGGCGCCGGCGGCTAACGCCGGCTAACGTCATTCAATAAATACGGCGCCCGCATGGCGCTTCAGAATGGCGTTAGCCGGCGCTAATTTTTTTGACGCAAAACTGCGTTGGCGCAGTTTTGCGTCAAAAAGTATAAATATGGGCCTGGATTTCTATAGTTACAATGATGTGTACTGTTTATATATCTGACATGGTACTTTATGGTAAAAGATTACACAGACCTGTATGGACACATTTCAATTTAAGAGTAAACATTGCACATCATTGTACTATTGCTTGCAAGTAGTTTTTAAACAGAGCTAATGTACACAGACAATTCAGATGATGACAGGGGAAAGAGTGTCTTACCTTTATTCCGGTGATGACTGAGTGGAGTTCCATCGTGGTTTAGTAGCAGTAGCAAAGGTAGAACTTGCATAATTGAGTTCATAGTGGCAGGAAATGGAGAAGGTTGAAAAAAGGTACGTTTCATGCCTGTATTCCTGCCAATCTGCCAATCCAGGTGTGGAGGTTTCGTTGCAACAGTTACGTCAGCGGGAAGGCACATCGTGATTGGCCCAGTGATAAAAGTGGCTAGAGTCTCACCGCTAGCCACTTTTGCCTATTGCACAGTCAACACGGGTATAGAATCCTGGTGGTGACCGTGGTTCATCAACGGACTTTCATCAATGGGACTGCCAATAGTTAAATATAGTGGGTAGGCCGCCAAGGCACGGGGCTAGATATATGATGGAAAACTGACTGTGGGACCAATTGTGCCAAGATCTAAATGGCGCTTAGTCATCAACATATCTTCAGTCAGCTTGATTCCTTTCCGAGAGGCATAATTGAACAAGGGCACCTTCTTTGTGCCTACTTACCAAAGCAACATCATGAAGAGTGAGCTATTTTTTTCTAATTCATGAGAAACATTTGTTTGAGATACTTTTTTAGCACTGTAGAATCTCAAAGTGTGTCACAAGATCCTCCTGAATATAAGGAGTTCAAAACAAAAAGCACATTCAAGGCACCTGTATTGCAGAAGACATTGGACTCGTTTGAAAGGCTGGTGAAAAACAATTGGCGATCAGTGAGGTCTGTTGCAAAGACACAAAAAAAATGTATGAACCAAGAATAAATGTACCTTGCGATCTTTGCCTGATCATCCAGAGATAACTTTTCAATCATCAAACATAGGGAGATCTTTCGTAGTAATGGATGTTTCATAGTAAGAAAATATAGTCAAAACTCATGTTAATGAAACAGATATATACATACAGCTTGATGCATGTCCCATGAAGGTATGCGAAACAATTCTAAACAATATACTCATAAAAGCAGTGGCTATGAAGTGGATTAGTAATAACACAAAGGCCCTCATTATGAGTTTGGCGGGCGGAGAGCCATCAGACCACCTCTGCGACAAGAACACCACCACCCCTAATACAAGTTTCCCGCTGGGCCAGCAGGCAGAAACAGCATTTCTGCCCACCAGCCCAGCAGGAAACAGGGCTTTACATTGACTCCGGCTCGTAATTGAGCCGGCGCCAATGTGGCGATGCGGCGAGTGCAGCAGCACCCGTTGCGCTTTCCATTGCCCATAATTCGTGCAGTGGAAAGCACGACAGGGATGTCCATGGGGGCCACTGCACTGCCCATGCCAAGTGCATGGGCAGTTCAGGGGTCCTCATGGGGCCCCCAGCACCCCGTTTCCGCCAGCCTTTGCATGGCAGGGCTACTACCATGCAAAGGCTGGCAGAAAGGGGACTCGTACTCCTCAGGGCAAGCGGAGCTGTCCTGGTGGATTGAGACCGCCGGCACCGACAGTCTGTCGGCAGGTGGCAACCTGGCAGTGTGGGCGGTCTGACTGTGGCGGCTCTGCCACAGTTCTAATGTGGAGACCAGACTGCTGCTTTGGCACTAGTCCAACCTCCACCCCGGCCCTGGCGGTCTCATGACCGCCAGCGTCATAATGAGGCCCAAAGTCCTTTTTGACAACTGAACATCCACAGATACCCATGTTATACATGTTTCCCAAGATCCACAAATATCCTTGTGATCCACCATTCAGACCGACTGTGTAGTCCTGGGTTCTCTGCATGAACCCGTTGGAAAATATTTGGACTGTTTTCTTCAACCATTTGTACAGTAGTGGCATTCATACATCAAGACTACTACAGCCTTTCTCAATACATGAATCCAATTCCCAGCAGATAACATGTAAGAGTGATGGTTATGTACTATAGATGTGAACGCGTTGTGCACATCCAATCCTCACAGTGAGGGCATGGAAGATGAGGAGGGGGCTCTATTGCAACAAGATGAAATAGGCACTAATAAAGTTTTTTAGCTAGAACTTTTACACTTCATCCTCTACCACAGTTACTTTCAGTGGCAAGACAGGTTTTATCCTCAAAAGAGTGGAACTTCCATCGGTTCTTCAGGAGCACTGAGCTACGCTAACAACTTCATGGATGAATTCAAAGCAGATTTTATGTTGCACAATACGCATTGGCATGTACAAATGATTCATTGATGATATTTTTCTGATAGGCAAAAGCAACCCACAAACACTGGAGGAGAACATCATCACATTGAACTTTAGAAATGATCACATCAAGTTCAGCCACCATATCCATAAAGAGCAGATATCCCTTCTGAACGTTTTGGTCAAAATTACAACTACGGGCATTCAAACCCGTATTTACCCAAAAATCAATGGACAGGACAGCAACCTTCATTACAGCAGCTTTCATCAGCCAGCCTTTAAACATCATCTTCTGTTTTCCCAAATTATCAGGTTCAAAAGAATTATTTCAGATCCAGAAGATTTACATCCCACATATGAGATGTTTAACACAAAGTTTCAAAACAGGGGTTATCCTGATTCAGTTCTGGATAAATCCATGAATCAAGTTCAGATCTTAGGCAGGAAAAGGATTTTGGAGATATCTGTCAAAACAGATCAAAGCACAATGGTGTGCATGTTGAATCATTTCATAAAGTCAAAAACTATTAAGGACGCAATCAACAAGAGGTGGGAAATTCTACAAAACAAACTAGATTTTCATGGATTGTTTGCGGATAAACCGTTGTTTGCACACAGCAGACTGAGAAACATCAAAGAGATCCTTTCCTCGAAGCACTCAAAACTAGAAAGGAAATTTCGAGGCATGCAAAGATGTTTGAATTGCATTCAATGCAATAATGTAGTAACAGGCGACATAATGTTACATCCTGAAAAGGGTAATTAAATCAGGTTGAAGCATTCTGCTAATTGTAAAGCAAAAAATCTAATATAAGGTTTGAAGTGTGTGTGTGGAATGATGTACGTTGGAGAAACTGAGAGGAAAATTAAGATTTGAATTATGGAAAACAAGAATAATATTTGCAACAAGACTAAAACTTTCATTGTAGTCACCAATTGGTCCGAGGCTGGACACAACATCACACAACTGACCTGAAGTTTCAGGTTCTGGAAGTAGTCTCACCCAAACTGGGGATGGACATTCAGAAGAGGCTTTCTCAATCAGATTTTTTTAATAAAAAAAAAACACTCTATACAACCTCATGGGATGAACAGTAAATTGGCAATATGCAGTGGATTTTGAAATTATAAGACTGCTGGACAATGGGTTGCAACTTTGATGAGTGGGCTTTTCTCAAGTAGGCTAACAGTTCAGGGGCCCAGATTAGAACAACATTTATCACTAAGTAACAATAGGAGAACAGTTAAAGGGGCAAAGATGTGTCTAGATAGGGAGTTTTTAATTAGTATTTACAACGCATTATTAAGTGCTTGAACATGAGCTCCAAAGAGAAACCTTTAACAGGTGATCAGCATGCAGCACTATTCTCTACTTTAAAAGATCTGTGTACCAGGGATCATGTTGGGAAGGTTCCATCACTGCATTTTCCTAAATGGTAGAACAAGAGATGTTGGGAAGTCAGGAGTGAGCTCATTAGTGAGCTCATTACGGCTATTGGGAGTGGGGGTCAACAGAGAGTTAAAGTTGTTAGAAAAAATTCAAGCAGTTAACTGCAAGGCAGAAGCAGAAATGGATTGATGATAACTGGATAGAGATGGCCAGGGCCGCCGATTCAAGGAACTCTAAAACCTTTTGCCATACATTGGCCCACAAGTGTTTAAGATATAAAAACCCACTGGGACTTGTAGTGCAACCCTGTCAATGGGTAGACCATTTTGCCAGAATCTATGCTTCCCCTCCAATGGAGTCTGGGGGGATGAAACAGCAGCTAGTGAGTTCTATGGGACGGGGACAGGGTCTGGGTCTTTATATTTCTCATTGGAGGAATCCCTATAATCTATCCAGGCTATGCATCTGGGCAAAGGGTCAGGACTGGATGGGATTCCTGGGCGTCTGTTCCCTTCAGATCCAATAGTTTGAGGTCCCTATGTCAATCCACTTACAAATGATATTGCAGCAGGAGGGGCACTACCAGATTACTGAATCAATGCAGTAATTGTACCTGTTTATAAAAAGGGCAATAGGAAAATCCCAAGTGACTATCGCTTGATTAGTTTAATTGATCACCTTCAGAAGATCTTTTGTCGGCAGGTACTGTGTGGACTAAAGGACTGGATGGAAGAGGCCTCAATTCTCTCCCGTTTACAGGCAGAATTTAGGTCTAGGTTGAGCACTGTTGACCCAATCTTCCAGTTTGACCTCATTGTTTCAAAATATTTGAGAGAAGCTGGGGAACACCTATATTTGGCCTTTGTGGACTTAAGGGCTGCGTTTGACCTGATTCTGCCACTACAGGTACGCTTAGAATGTACTGATATTGGTGCAAAATGTTTGGGGTGACCCTTTAGAGAGGGCCAGATCCAACAATAGAGTATCTAATGTGTTTGAGGAACCAACTGCCATATATTCTTGTAGTGTTGTAAACGTGTTATTTTTGGAAACAGGTGGCTTTTGTTGTCGACATTGGCCAGCATTGGTGTAAAAGGGAATTTAACCTTAAAAACACAACAGCTCAGGTGAGATGGGGGATGGATGGTGATCTTACAGAATTGATCCCAGTCCATCGAGAAGGATGTATCTTGGCACCATCCCTTTTTTCCCTACACATAAATTATGTTAATTTTTTGTGCAAGTGTGTCCATGATTCTCCGAATCTGGCAGGTACATCAGTCCCCGCATTGTTATTTGGCGATGACACTCTTTTGGTTTCCCATACGCCACTTGGCTTCCAGAATCTTTTGGATAAATTTGCTGATTTTTGTGAAGCCTATGGCCTAGAGATTAATGCCAGCAAGACAAAGATTATGGCCCAGATTTAAGAAAAGTTAGCACCGCCTTTGCACCATTTTTGTTCACAAAAAAGCAGTGCTAACCCAGCGCCACATTTAGATTTTGTTGCTAGATCCTTTGCGTCATTTTCTGGGAGCGCCACCTCACTTTGCATCGTCTTACAACAATGATATGCAAGGTAGCCATTCCCTCCACAAAAATGATGCTAGCCTGCTAGCGCCATATTTACAATCTGATGGAAAAATGACGCACGCAAAGGACAAAATTATGCTAAGTCTGATTCGCATCGAAATTTTAACACCTGGTCAGAAAAGTAGTAAAAATGAGGGCCACCCACTACTACATAAGGGAAACACAAAGAATGAACATTGGCAAACAATTGGACAACATGGACATTTTACTGCTACTGCTCAGCACTTGGAAAAGACAACAGCAACAGCGCCAAGCGCCACCAGCACCACTGCAGCAACCTTAAGCGCAACCACAGCAGCAACAAAGGCAGCACAGAAGGCAGGAGAGGATATTTTGCCACTGCACAACCATCCTTGCCCTCAGGGAAGAAGAGGTGATCTGACTCTACCATCTGAAGCGGGAGTCCATTGTACGCCTGCTCCACCACATTGAACCATACATCACAGCAAGAGTGGAAAGTCACTCAACAATTCCATCCATGACCAAACTCCACATGCTGGCCTCAGGATCAGTCCAGACCACTGCTGCACAAGTGGGTGGTAACTCACAACCATCCCTCTTTGCCTTTATTTGAAGGTCCTGGATGTCATCATCAGCCTCACACTCCACCACATCAGTTTTCCCAACACCCAGAAACTGCAGCAGGAAGCCAAACAAGGTTTCCATCAAATAGCTGGCTTCCCACATGTGCTGAGTGCAATGGACTGCACCAATGTCCAACTTGTCCCTCCTGCTGCAACCAAACACCTCTACAGGAACCGCAAACATTCATACTCCTAATCAATGTGCAGGCCATTGTGGATCACGTGAGATAATCTCCAACATCCTTACAAAATATTCTGGCAGCGTCCACAATGCTTACATCTTCAGGCACTCAACTATCAACCAATTATTCCAGGATCAACAATATAGCAATGGCCTACTTGTAGGTAAGACAGCATACAAATCACAACACAGACAACACACCAAACCTGTAGTACAAACAGTACATATCCCATATCTACAAGTCCCTGCCACCACCTGTCTGGCACATTACATGATGGACAGGTGGAGCAATGTCCCCTTTGAATACAAAAGCTGGGCTCAATCCACGACATGTGCCCACAAGTTAACAACAAAACACAAATCCTTCACACATAACACTTACCAAGGAATAGCTCAGCTATGTGAATTGCAAGGGCCATTCCACCATTAAACAATTCACATATTGGCACTCCCCCTTCATTTACCATTCTATAGAAACCTCGGGCAGTACCAACATCAATTGCCACCTGAGTGGTGCCATCGCCATCTACATATCAGCAAAACATACCTTATTTACTCATTGTGTTCAACTTTCCCTTGTGTCGTGCATAGTGCATCACACATTGAAATACAACATCGCCATCAATAAAAGATCATGTGCAGGAATGGACACCTCACAGCACACCAACAATCATACCCATAAATCCCACATCTCCTTACCAAGATACAAGGGTACCAACAGTGGACTGTGGCAGCTGAACTACTGAAAATGTACAGGAAGAGGCCACCAATGCGTATGAACGAGGAGACATGGGACTTAGCAGGGCCAGACTGGTGATGCAGAGCAGTGCAGAAAAGTACATCACTCCCTTGCCTTTCCCACAGGTGTCTGAAAACTCTTGCATCCATCACAATGCATCCCATACAATAGTGCCACACTGGACATATGAACCTCATGCACATACGTTTGCCAGCCAGCAATTGGCAACAACAAGACTTTGTGCAAGGGAGTTCTTTCAAGGGCAAAGGGGTAGAATTCACATGCAATACACAGGGCGCTACACTTGTTACATGGCACACAACACACAAAATGGGCACACATTTCCATTACATCACTCTTCTGCAGGTCTAAAGTGAAGGCACTAAGGGATACATGTCAGAAAAGTGGCACAGCTTCTACAGCAGTGCCACTTTACTTGTGCCCCTTCGCGCCCCCCTACTGCCAACATGTGTGTGCCGTATTCAATATAGGGATCACCATTGAGCAGAGTAGGTGCAATAGTGTCAAGATAATGGATGCCATAGATGGACTGTATAGGATTATTGCCAAAATAATGGTTCAAATCCGGCACAGTACATAGGGGCCCATTTAAAGAAATGGTGTGCCCCCTACTAACACCTGCGCTATGCAGGCGTTAAAAGTATCTGCTACAAATGACGCATTGGAACCTCTTATAGTTCTCCAGACCATTGTGGCTTTCCCCTAACAGGGGAACAGACCTCTTGCATACATGATGCCTGGCACAGGCATAATGTAGTGCAAATGGTCACTAAGTGTTGCACTGCATGGCTAGTGCCACTTTGTAAACATGGAGCTGTGATTTTAGCCTTGTTGGGCCACAATAGCTTCAATCAAACTGAGACTTATGTGGTGCAATGAGGTGCTAGGCCCCCCTAAATTTGGGACGCGGCTCAATTATAGACAACACCAGACATATTCAGCATGGGTCAACTGTCAGACCAGAATTTAAATTACAATCACCAGGTACCTGAGGCACAACCCATGACAGGAAAGGATTGTCTACATAATTAACCTTGTGTGCGCTATTTTGCTAAACTTGTCTACGCACCAATGCCCCCTGTGATGAACCAGTAGAGGTCCCCAATGAGGAGGATGACGACAATGGTGCACAGCAGGAGGAGAGGGAACAACAAAACTCTGTTGCTGGAGTATGCAGAAGAGAACAAACTGTGAATAACGTTTTCATTTAGATACTGTACTCCAAGATTCGCCATGTAAATAATTCAATAAAATCACATAAACTTAGAATGCTCATGGTGTACTCCTTTTCACCATCACATGCCATTTGTAACTTGCCCAAATCTCAACACCTGTAAACAACTTTTTAGCAAAGGCACAGATTTAAAAGGGCATAGCGCATCCTTCCACAACATTAGCATCATACATCAAATCAAATCAAATCATTAACATTTATAAAGCGCGCTACTCACCCGTGCGGGTCTCAAGGCGCTAGATGTGGACCAACAATGCCAAAATCTATGCACCAGAAATACAAAGTGGTACAATGCATGCATTGCACCACTTTGTGACACCATGTGCCACAATAAGCCTGCAACAGGCATAATGTATACAAGGGGGGTACACCTGGTTGGCGGTGTGCCAAAATGGGGCTGTGGAATCTAAGATAATCAACTGTGTCATATTTTGCAGCTACTTTTAACACCTGCTCAGAGCAGCTGTTAAAAGGGGGTACACCATTGGTATCAAAGAGGCCCTTTGAACTGTTCAGGGTTAGGCCCAGAATTTTGGCACTAACTCTCAACAGTACATCAATAGCGTCAAATACCTTGATGCTTTTTCCCCCTACACATGGTGGTGGTAGGGGGACACTAAGGGCCGAAAGAAAAGTTGTGCTGCACTAGGTGCTGCACCACTTTTCTTGAATCTCGAATCTGCCCCATAGCCAGGAACAAAAAACAAGTTAAAAGAATGCACTACCATATGAATGTGTGGGCGGAATGCAGGCATAGTCTTTAGCAACTACATTTTACATTGTCACACACATATCACACAAGTGTGTCGGCTTGGTTAATGCCTGTAGCAATCCTGGAGATAGATGTGAACACTGCTGTACAGATGTATGGGCTTGGTAGGAAAAGGCTAGCAATTACCTAAAATGACAGGTTTGTGTCTGCTAGGTATCCAAGCAAAGTCTGAATGACAATATCATGTGTGAGTATTGAGAACATAATTTTCAGTGCTACTCACATGTTTGACCAAGAAAGCGTAACATGAGTAATCACAGTACCAAAATACACTTATGGTGAATGTGACATAGGTTGTGGAATGCAGATATGAGTGTACCCATGTGAAATAAATGATGTGACGCTACAGCAGAACAGTTGAGAGAGAAGTTGAAAGACTTGGAGGGACGATCCGGCAGAAATATCGTGCAGATAATAGGGGTAGCTGAAAAGACCTAAGGGTGGCCATGGACCTGTTCATGGAGGATCTCATCCTGAAACAGCTGCAACTATGTGGACTTTCAAAATTCTTTTAGGTGGAGTGAGCTCACTACATCCTAGGTGCACCACTCAAGCCTGGAACACCCCCTCGTTGCATCATAGCAAGACTCTTTAACTTCCGAGACTGGGATGTGATTCTCCAAGCAGCTCGCAGTGCCCCTCCATTACATATAGGTAATGCTCGGGTTACCTTCCTCCCTGATTTTACTCTAAGGGTCCAGAAGCTGTGCCGCAGTTTATTCGAGATTAAAAGACTCTGAGGGAATGGGATCTCAAGTATTCAATGATTTCACAGCCTAGCTTCGAGTAGTCACAGCAGGCAAAACTCACTTTTATTCAACCCCAGAAGTTGTCTGGTATTGGCTGGATGCATGGCAGGTGGTGGGAGCATCAAGACACTACGACTGCCCTAAGAGGTGCCCGGGTGGCAGCACCGCAACAGAGAATTGTGACACACTCAAAGTGGAAACATGGGGCAAGAATACTTTACCTAGCCAGGGGCATTGCCCTGATCCCCAGGACGGAGCTTTGGACCCATTGGGAGAAGGGCCCTGGGGATTGAAAATATGACAATGGAGATGCACCCAGAGTGTCTTGTGGGTCAGCTGGGAGCAGCTCTCAATGGTCCTAAATCGTGATTGGGGTGAGATGGAGACTGAGGGTATGAGAAACCAACTCGATAATTCCATCAAGGGCTGGGGGGGGCAGAAGGCAGTAGTTATGCTTCCTTGTTAGCAGTATGTTTAGTTGGGGCAACAGCACTCTGCACATTTAGGGAGGAGGGCAGTTTGGATTCCATGGTGCAGTTTAGCATGGAGGGGGGGGGAATTCACGTTTGAAGAAGGGCTATTGGAATCTTGTTGTCGTTAATGTTTAGTCAAGACACATACAGTCAATCAACATAGCTGAGGCACACAGGACATTCACTCTCACAGTCCAAACCTGCAGGAAAGTACCATCTTGCCTGGCATGTTACCCCCAATTTTTACTTGTGTGTCAGTTTGTTTTTGCCTGTCTCACTGGGATCCTGCTAGCCATGACCCCAGGGCTCATAGTTGTGGCCTGAATGTGTTCCTTGTGTGGTGCCTGTGTCACTGAGGCCCTGCTAATGAGAACCTCAGTGCTTATGCTCTCTCTGCCTTTAAAATTGTCACTGCAGGCTAGTGACTATTTTTACCAATTCTAATTGGCACCCTGTAACACCCTTATAATTCCCTAGTATATGGTACCTAGGTACCCAGGGTATTGGGGTTCCAGGAGATCCATATGGGCTGAAGCATTTATTTTGCCACCCATAGGGAGCTCAGACAATTCTTACACAGGACTGCCACTGCAGCCTGAGTGAAATAATGTCCACGTTATTTCAAAGCCATTTTACACTGCACTTAAGTAACATATAAGTCACCTATATGTCTAACCCTCACTTGGTGAAGGTTAGGTGCAAAGTTACTAAGTGTGAGGGCACCCTGGGACTAGCCAAGGTGCCCCCACATAGTTCAGGGCAATTTGCCCGGACTTTGTGAGTGCGGGGACACCATTACACGTGTACACTACATATAGGTCAATACCTACATGTAGCTTCACAATGGTAACTCCGACTATGGCCATGTAACATGTCTAAGATCACGGAATTGTCCCCTCATGCCAAATCTGGTATTGGGGTGCCAATCCCATACATTCCTGGGGCTCCAACATGGACCCTGGGCACTGCCAAACTAGCTCTCTGGGGTTTTCACTGCAGCTACCGCTGCTGCCAACCCACAGACAGGCTTCTGCCCTCCTGAGGTCTGGGCAGACCAGTCAAAGGAAGGCAGAACAAAGAATTTCCTCTGAGAGAGGGTGTTACACCCTCCCCCTTTGAAAATAGGTGTTAAGGGCTGGGAAGGAGTAGCATCCCCCAGCCTTTGGAAATGCTTTGAAGGGCACAGATGGTGCCCTCCTTGCATAAGCCAGTCTACACCGGTTCAGGGATCCCCCAGCCCCTGCACTGGTGCAAAACTGGACAAAGGAAAGGGGAGTGACCACTCCCCTGTCCATCACCACCCCAGGGATGGTACCCAGAGCTCCTCCAGTGTGTCCCAGACTTCAGCCATATTGCTTTGCAACGTGTGGGAGCACTCTGGAGGGCTCTGAGTTACCAGTGCCAGCAGGTGACGTCAGAGACCTCTCCTGATAGATGCTTACCTGACTAGGTGGCCAATCCTCCTCTGAGGGCTATTTAGGGTCTTTCCTGTGGGCTTCTCTTAAGATAATAAATGCAAGAGCTCACCAGAGTTCCTCTACATCTCCCTCTTTGACTTCTGCCAAGGATCGACCGCTGACTGCTTCAGGGCGCCTGCAAAACTGCAACAAAGTAGCAAGAAGACTACCAGCGACATTGTAGCGCCTAATCCTGCCTGCTTTCTCGACTGTTTCCTGGTGGTGTATGCTCGGGGGCTGTCTGCCTTCACCCTGCATTGGAAGCCAAGAAGAAATCTCCCGTGGGTCAATGAAATCTTCCCCCTGCTAATGCAGGCACCAAACTTATGCTTCACCGGTCCTCTGGGTCCCCTCTCATTGTGACTAGCGTGGTCCCTGGAACACAGGAGCTGGATCCAAGTGACGCTGACAGTCCAGTGGTCCATCTGTCCAGATTTTCCTTGCATCCCCACGCCAGACAGTTATCCTGTGTACTGCGTGAACTGCAGCTGCTACGGCTTCTGTGCACTTTTGCAAGGAATCCTTCGTGCACAGCACAGCCCAGGTCGTCAGCACTCCGTCCTGCATTGCTCAACTCGCTCAGTTGACCACCGGCTTCGTGGGACCCTCCATTTTAGTGTTGAGACGACCGCCGTGCTCAGTTTTCTTGAACCCGTGTTCAAGTACTTCTGCGGGTTCTGCCTGCTTCTGCATGGGCTCTCTGTGTTGCTGAGTGCCCCCTCTGTCTCCTCTTCCAAGGGGCGACCTCCTGGTCCTTCCTGGGCCCGGGCAGCACCAATTTTCTTCATCCGCGACCTTTGCAGCTAGCAAAGCTTGGTTGCGGTCTTTCTGCGTGGAAACAACTCTGCATCCTCCATCTTCTGTGCAAAGGAGAAGTTCCTGGCATCTTCCGTTGTTGCAGAATCTTCAGCTTCTTCCACCCGGAGGCAGCATTTTGCACCTTTATCCGGGGTTTAGTGGGCTCCTACCCCCCCTGGACACTTTCGTGATTCTTGGACTTGGTCCCCTTCCTTTGCATGTCCTCAGGTCCAGGAACCTGTCTTCAGTGCTTTGCAGTCAGTTGTGGTCTTTGCAGAATCTCTAATCACGACTTTAGTGTGTTTCTGGGGAAATACTATCACTTTACTCCTACTTTTCAGGGTCTTGGGTGGGGTATCTTTGACACCCTTAGTGTTTTCTTACACTCCCAGCGACCCTCTACACACTACACTAGGCGTGGGGTCCCTAAGTGGTTTGCATTCCACTTTCTTAGTATATGGTTTGTTTTGCCCCTAGGCCTTTTGCATCCTATTGTATTCTACAGTGTTTGCACTACTTTTTTGACTGTTTACTTACCTGATTTTGGTTTGTATATATATTTTGTATATTTTACTTACCTCCTAAGGGAGTATATCCTCTGAGATATTTCTGACACATTGTCACTAAAATAAAGTACCTTTACTTTTAGTAACTCCGAGTATTGTGATTCTCATGATATAGTGCTATATGATATAAGTGGTATAGTATGAGCTTTGCATGTCTCCTAGTTCAGCCTAAGCTGCTCTGCTATAGCTACCTCTATCAGCCTAAGCTGCTAGAACACTACTAATCTACTAATAAGGTCTAACTGGACCTGGCACAAGGTGTAAGTACCATTATGTACCCACTATAAGCCAGGCCAGCCTCCTACAAAACCCCATCCAGATTGGCCCAGCACCCCCCGGGTGTGGTCCGTTAACCATACAGTGGGATGGCTGAAGTTAGTATGTCAACCCTAAGGTTACTCTCCTGGAACATCAATGGCCTAGGCGACAAAGTCAAATGGTGAATGGTGCTCCAGTACATCAAACAACACTCCCCAGATATAGTTTGCCTCCAAGATACTCACCTCCTGGGTAATGGGTGTCATGCCCTGGAGCATTGGGGATATAAAATGGCTGCTCATTCGGGCCAAACCAGCTCCTCAAGAGGATTCTTTACCTTGGTGAGGAGATTGCTGCCACTGGTCATTCAGCAAATATGGCTGGATCAGCAGGGTCACTATATGGTGCTCCCCGGACCTTGGGATGGGCGCCCCTGAAACATACTTTCAGTATATATTCCACCATGACTTCACAACTCTGTACGATTGGTCC
Source organism: Pleurodeles waltl (assembly GCF_031143425.1). NCBI lineage: Eukaryota > Metazoa > Chordata > Amphibia > Caudata > Salamandridae > Pleurodeles > Pleurodeles waltl. The sequence continues at coordinate 358,064,939 of NC_090450.1, read as the reverse complement.
TGACCTCTCTGCTCCACAGTCTTCCAGATAGGGAATTGATCATTGGAGGGGACTTTAATGCAATGCTGAGTGATAGCATGGACCGACATCCCCCTAGGCCTCTGGACTCAGTTAGACCACCATTTGCAGACTTCCTCACTGCCCAGGGACTGGCAGGTGTATGGCATACCCTTAACCCAGCGACCTGGCACTTTACCTTTTACTCAGGGGTACATGATAGTCTCTCCTGAATTGATCACTTTCTCATGTCACTCTCCAGCCATTAAAATCCAAGGAGATTACTAACTTAGCCAGAGTTATTTCTGACCATTCTCCCCTGTGGCTGGTGTATGGTTGGGGTGAGAGGCTGAAAACTACCCATATTATATTGAGCCCTTGGTACCTTAAAGTGCCAAAAATTAGGGAAGGGACAGACTATTATTTTAAGGAAAACAGCACTTCAGTTGCATCTGCACTCACCTCATGGGAGGTCTATTAGACAGTAGTCAAGGGGGTGGGTTTCCCCATGATGACAGGAGGGAAAAAAGTAAAAAGGGTCAAATTGGAGGCTCTGGAATGTGAGTTAGTGTCCCTTGAGACCGGCTTTCCAGATAAGGAGGGAGCCCACCCTGGACCCCTGGGAGGTAATAGGGAATTACAGTTGAGACATAAGGAATCACTATTGATTATGAAATTACAAGCTGTAGAGGTGGGTCTCAACACAGACCATGAATTAGAATATTTCTTGGGAACATAAACACATGATCTAAATAAAATGCATATGTTAGGGTAAGAGAGATACATGCACACACAATCCTCAATATAGTATAATATCTAGTTCATAATAGATGTCATTTGGAGTAGGTTAACAATTATCAAAGTTTTGGAATCTTGTGCAAAGGTCATCATAAATGTTTGAACATACAGAAATTCTGAACTGGGGATAATTATTTAAATAGGATCAGGTAGTGTAACATCAGTTATATGGTGTGAAATTAATGGCATTCATAGAGTGCTTTGAATCATCTCTACTCAATATATGTATTAAATGTACCACGTTGACAACTGAAGCCATAGTAGGCAATAAAATTATGTTTGTCAATTATTGTGGAAATCCAGAAGTGTGGAACACTTATGTATAGCTCTTATTTTAAGATTTACACTAGTGGGAACAGTTTAAGTAATAATATAGAAGAGGGATAGATATACACAATATATATGAAAAATAAATTGTACTTTAATCCTTTATCCATTGTTACGATCACTAGAAGGACAATAACTTGGAATAGATAAATCAGAGTTGTACAGGCTCACGCGTGTACTTTCCTTAATAAAAGCTATTGAAATATCAAGCGAGTGCTGAGCCAGCATGCTGAATGTACTCGTTTACAGAGGGAACGGTAATATAGTCCTCTTTTAGCTTCCATGAACTCTGGGAAGTAGGAGAATCGAAGTAGGACAAATGAGAGTGAGGTGTCGGCCTACGCTCGCATTAAGTAGAAGCTGTTACTTAATTAGCGAGTATCTGGCGTGGTTATTTGTTGAGCGTACCCGCATAATGACATGGAAGGACTCTGGAAAAGAGATAGAATCAGATAAGAGACTAGAGGAAACTAATTCATTAAATGCTATAAATAGTATTTTACCAGTTCAGTCTTTGGAACTGTTATACTAGAATATTAAGTGCCATATACGCAAACTGCGAGGCGAAATCTTCAGAATTAATTTACAACTGTGTCAGGTTGCTAGAATGATCGTACATTTAATTTGTGGATATTTTAGAGGTCTATGGATATCTTCGATGCTAATACATAATGGGGGTTATTCTAACTTTGGAGGAGGTGTTAATCCGTCCCAAAAGTGACGGAAAAGTGACGGATTTACCACCAGCCGTATTACGAGTCCATTATATCCTATGGAACTCGTAATACGGCTGGTGGTATATCCTTCACTTTACCGTCACTTTTGGGACGGATTAACACTCCTCCAAAGTTAGAATAACCCCCAATATGGTCACTTAGTAATCTCAGATGTGTTTAGTTGGTATGGGGATTCATTAATGCATTCGATTGTGATCAATTGCCTGTGAATTTTACATAAAGAATTACAGTTTAAGCATTATGGAAGACAGCTACATTAACTATCACTGTTATAGATAAAAGGAAGAAATAACCAGAAATTATGATTAATAATGAAGAAGGATTTCATGATATCATAAGGACTGAAATCTGAAAATAAGGGATATAATAACAAGTGAAGGTTGGTTCTTATGGTAAAGTTGTTAAAACTCACAGGTGTGTGCATGTACACAGGATGTTCATATATGTTGATACAGGGTAATTTCATATATCTACTTCTATGAAACATAGTATAACTTCTACATATTGAAAAGACTAACAATATAACCACTTGATAGCACCAATTATTTACAATTTATTATAGAATTCACTTTGAAAGAATAGAACAAAATTAATTATCACAAAAATCGACAATAATATTGATATAATTTGAGTGATATTCACTGAGCACCGCATGGGAAAATATATTGGTGACATTAAAAAGTTGTTCATTATGGTCTATGTTATATATTATCACAGCCCTGATGAAGTCTAATGGGAAGATTTCCCAGATGAAACACGTGTTGGCTGGTTTGACGGATTCATGGGTGACATAAAGTGAAGATTTAACATAAAATATACATGTTGGAATTTGGTATGAATATCTAAAGGACTTTGTTGAACTTTTCAAAATTACAAGGATCAATGTGGAGGCCATGTGGGAGTATATATGGACTATGAGTAAATAAAATAAATAAAATAAAAGAACCACTTGATACAATTTGGAAGTATTGGTGATATCACAAGGCCAGATGATCATTAAAGCAAATTCAGTTCAGAGGACTGAATAATGAATAATTGTTACTAATATATACTGAATGTATACTGTGAACTTTACCAAGGTGAATTAATAGCTACATGGGTACCTGACATTAACTTAATCAGCAGAAATTATGCCAGCAAAGTTGAACTAGTACCATACATGACAAGATATGCCATCAATGTGTGTGAAGGCACACACTTAGACTAGTACTCACTGTATAATACAACAATGTTTCCTCGTAACACCAGATACATGTTTACAGAGAATGTGTAAGTCAGTACATATTCCAGTCACATTAGCAACGACTACAACTATTTGCTTGGCCCGCACAAACAAGTGTGGCAGAAGCTAGTGACAAATGACAGTATCTGTACCCTGGGCCTACAGACATGACCCAGTTCTGATATCTATCAATAACCTAACCAAGCATCATGGGAATAATCTCACCTATTTATGCCAAGTCATGAATAACCATGGCAAATGATGGGACATGTCCTACACAAACAAGCTGCCAGTCCCCAGTATAAGATAGAGCAAGCCTGACATCAAGAACTCCAAAGGTAACAAAACATACTTGGCCAAGGGGTCACAAATTAGTAGAATTATGTCTGTAGGGGACTGTGGATCACAGTGCTGATGATGGATCATGAGGATCACCACCCAACACCCCCCCCCCAATCCTCAGAGGAGGCTACATTGTCTCTTGACACAGTCAGGGGCCTGCTGATTGTGCGCAGTGAACTGAGCTGAGGTGACCATTGTCAACCTGTGTCAATGCATGCAACAAAGGCCCTGTGTGGGCATACAAAGTAACACTGGAGCACTGATGACTGGGGTGCCATCACTGCCTGAGAGCAGCCCAGCCATGCAGGTTGTATGCAAATTTGTAAATCTTGCAATAAGTACAAAGTTTGAGTCATTGTACATTCCAAGTGTATGTTGTTAACACATAAGACCTAAATCTTTCCACTCATGTCCCACCTAAGTGGAACAGGCTTGGTGCTGTCTATTTGCATATGGGCAAAAAGATACAATTTACTTGACAAAATGTCTGTGTCACAGGATTACTTACAAACTTAGGTGACCAGTATAAATATTCTCACATTGGGAACATAGTTAACACAGATATGTGTACACAGCTTTGAGACAATGGCCTATATATATCACTGCTGGGATCGAGAATTGGTATGTGTCAAATACCTAAACACCACTGTATCATGCATCATTTATCATACATGAAACATATCTTTTCACACACATGTCACATACATACCTACAATGATACGTCAGCATACCATCTCCAACATTTTGCATGCATGGGGAACTATATGTTACATGTGTTGCTTTACATCATGACGTCTGGCCTTTACAACACATGAGAGATTGTGGCCATACTTGCACTTACATTGTAAGGGCTTACAAGATCTTATCCCAGCCTTACTCAATAGCATCCTTTGTAAAACATTTGTCAAGGGTATTGTAAGCATAAACATGTATTGCACATGATCCATCTGATCTTATGCTGTGTTTTGAAACGTACAGTCGGAATTCTGACATGACAATGTGGTAGACCCACAATATGAGTCGCATCACATATGTACACTCAGTACACATGAATGTGGAAAAGTTTCTTCATACACATGCACATTTGCAAATGGTACCAGTCCTCCCATGCATCACACACACCTACAAACATATGGTAACACATTCCTATGTTACCAGTACACAGTGAAATGCACATGCATACCCATCTTGCCCTACCATACAAACAACATAGATGCAGAGCCCCTGTAACAAGGTATGTGAATCTAGGTGCACTGTCAGCCTTTCCTCCAAAATCCACACATGGCCGTCATGCGTAAAAAAAAATTATGCATACAGTACTTCTTCATAGATTGCAAATCACTAAAATGATGCCTGGCACCATGCACGACTACTCTACATCGTCTTGCTTTGTCAGTCTTCCACCCAAAATGCATGCATACATGACATGCATCAAAAAATGACGCATACCATAGTCCTACAAACATTCCATATGCCAAGAATGACGCCTGGCACCTGCAGGTCAAATCTTAGTCGACAGGCCTTTTCAGCCTTCATAGAAAAATTCCACGCATGGCCGCCATGCATCAAAAAAAGACGCATATCAGAAAACGTGACGCATACGCCCAGGAAGTGATGTAATATGACTTCCTTGCTGCATACTTGGAAAAGTGAATTTACTTTCACTTTTACTTTACAGTCTTGTAGTCTGTGCTGGAAAGAGGTTGTGCGGTGCTTGTGCTGGTGTGTGGAGTGTTGGTTTTAGAGTGTTTTGTGCAGTGTCCTGTCTGTGTCTAGTCCATTTTGTAAATGTTGTAAGTTTTTTATACATTGTTGTCCTGTTATTTTATAAGTATTGTCGAGTGTCTGTCTTGGGGTAGTTTAGTTTGTTGGGGTGTTTGGGGTTAGGTGGAGTATAGTTTTATTATTGTTGGGGTTCTTTTTTTGCAGTGGAGAAAAACTGCAAGATGTTGAGGAAGGGAAGGGCACATCGGATAAGTGGTGATGAACTGGGAGGGTTCATATGACTGGTGTGCCACTACCTCGCCAACATGGTGGCTGTGGGTAGCTGGGTCATCTTGGGATACCCAACAGAGGCAAGGAAGCTGCGGTGGGGCAAGGTGCTCTACCAGCTTCATAGAATCTTCTCAGTGGAGCGCAAGGACCACCAGCTGAAACACTGGTGGGCAGACTTCATTGCTCATGAAGGGGATCTCCTGGATCACCTAGTGATTCAGGTTGGCGGACCTGTTGGTAAGTACCTCTTTTCCATTGCAACATCCTCATTTGCATGTGCATGACAGTAGGACATAAGGATTAATGGAATACCAGCATTTATGAGAGGTCAGCAATGCACCGGTTGCACACAATTTGCACATTCCTCTCTGTGCACCTTGTGTATCTCATGTATGTATTGAAGTGCCAAATATGGTACAACCATGTGCAATGGTGCAAGGGTTCATGTTTCTCAGGCACAAATGTACATGTCCATCATGGGCTTCACAACTGTGGAAATGTGCTAAGTAATGTTTAAGTGATAAAAAACATGACGCAGGAGTATTGGTAGTCATGGGTGTGTGTGTTCCTTGAGTCATGTATGTGCAGAGGCACAAAACAAGAACACATATGTAGGAAGGACGTACTGGCTCCTAATTCAACATCAGTGTCATCGTTGTTTAAGGTAATGTGGCTGATGGAGGCAAGTATTACCACACCATATGTCAAAAGTTGTGAAAATGCAAGCATTAAGACAGTTTCAAAGCCTGGTGCCACATGATGACAATGCCAGGCCTGAAGTATGCAAGGTGTGTATTCCTGCCCTGGGTGGCACACGAAAAAAGGGCATTTAAATCAGCTTGGTTCCACTGTGCTGTTTTTGGAGTTAACTTGCATTTCTGCCTAAGGGAGGTTGGTTAAATGGCAATTCATGGTTATCAAAATGTCGAATTTCCCTTCGCAGGTTTAGCACTTTCATGTATGGTACAAAGCATGCTAAGTGTCACCATCATGTCATAGTTTACAACGTCAGTGTCATGACATGCGCCATGGTGTGCCATATGTTACATTCCGCAAACACATGATGGGGTTAAGTGGTGGTGGTATGGGGTTGAAAAGAGTCAAGCATCTGAGTGGTTGCTCCATTTTCACATTGATAAACTACAAAGTTTGCAACACATGTATCAGAGACATGTTTGTATGAATGCATCCCATATCTGTACATGTTCTTGTGGGCTTTGTCTGTCTGACTGACATGTTATAGATGGCAGTTGTTCATTGCTAACACTAAGTTGACTAGCTTACTCAGCTAAACAATTGGAATGTGTAACTGTTGTCCATGCGTTTATTTGTTCAACAATCACAAAGCTATGTTTTCCTGTCACGTCTTGCAGGAGGACCTCCACTCTACACTATTGGAGAGGTTTCCCGATCTGAAGACCCCGATGCAGCCAGTAAGTATCATCTTGTATGTCACCTATGTTGATCCAGGGTTGTGTGTGAGAGGGTATAATGTGTGCAATGTCATGTTAAAATGGCATGTGTGTTAATTAAGAAACCATCAACTACGCTTGGGTATTGACATAATGTCTGATGTTATGTTGAGGATGTGGAATGAGTTGAATGATGCACAGGTGCCAACATGTGCTGCAATGGATTTGTGGGTCTTAGGAAAAGGTAATTATGCCCACAAACACAGTGATGTCAGTCAAGATATGTGTCAAAGGTGCAGGCTTTTAGAATTGAATGGATGTGCCAATATATTTGGCACAGCACATGTTACTGCACTGTGTGCCACATGTGGCACTAATTTACTCAGGACATGGTACAACTTATATACATGTGTTGAGGTCTCCAAGGGGCTTATCAATGAGACACTTGCAATACGGGTGCTTCACTACTCTTCAGCATAGAAGTGAGGCAAGGAGCTTTTTGTGAAGGGAACAGTTAGTTGAGTACACATACAGATTTCAACTCTTCTCCAGATGGATGTGGGACATGTCTACAGATTGTAGTAAACAAGATGTGTGCAGATTAATCTACATGATCTACCCATCATGAGAATTGTGAGCAAGCATGGTCACATCACATGTATGAGAAGCGCATGGTGAGTGTTTACCTTGTACTTAGGAGATGTAACAAGCTTGTGCACAGATAGGGTTAGAGTTAAGAAAAGTGGCACTGCACCTAGTGCACTGCCACTTTTCCTGCAGCCCTAGCGCACCCCTCACACCACCATGTATGCACTGTATTTGAAATTTGGCATACCATTGCGCATGGATGGGGGCAATGGCATAAAACCTTTGACGCTATTGATGTACTGTCGAGGGTTAGCACAAAATGATTTGGCACCAACCCTGAACTGTACAGAGGGGCCCACTGTAACCAATGGTGTGCCCCCTTGTAATGCCTGCTCTGAGCAGGTGTGAAAAGTAGCCGAAAAATACAACGCCATAGAATCTCTTAGTTTCCTCTGTGCCACTTTTGCAGCCCCCCTGCTGAAAGAACCCCCCCTTTGCATACATTATGCCTGGCCAAAGCATAATGTGGCCCAAGGGGTGATAATATGGCACAGGGAATATGGCCTTGTTGGGCCACATCAGCATGACAATAAAGATGATGCTAATGTGGTGAATGGAGGTGCTATGCCCTCTTAAATTTGGGCCTTAGTGTGCAGCATTGGATATCTGTTATCCATGTGACATGAACAAGATTCCGTAGATGCCTGGTTGGCAGATTTGTATAGACTTGGGTCTTGACATTGTTGTAGTATGTCTGGTGGACAAAATGTGTCAACTGAAGATGCCGTATAGATTGCATGGTTGTTCTTCCGCTACCCAACACAGTTTTTAATGTCATGTTCTCCTCGTGTTTTAGCAGCCACAATGACCCCAGCATAGAAGTGTGACGTTGATAAGAGGGTCAGGTGTTTCCACCACATCTGCGAAAACCAGACAGATTACTGCAAGATGGCCAAGAGGTACCGTAGGAGAAGGGATCGGCGTTGTGGCAGGAAACCAGCGAAACAGCTTGCCACCAGCGCAAAAAAAGGCTTGTCCTCAACAGCAAGGGTCAGGGGTGCCTCAGCAGGTCCCACCTCCTCCACATCCACAGTACATACATTCCAGCAGGACAGCAACAGCCACCACCAGCTGCCACAAGCGCTAGCTTTGTGGGAGACATGTGGAAGGACATTGCAGAGGTCAAAGCAAGGTTGGCTAAACTTGAGGTGGACAATGCCAGCACACATCAAATTCTTAAAATTCATCAAGAAAAAGCTAAAGAAACTATGAGTGTGGACAGTGACCGTTTAAAGTTACTTCCCTTCCTCTAGTTTCCATTGTAAATAGTTTTAGTGGGTTTGAGGTGGGTGGCATAGTTTAGGGAGCATAGATTAGGTTAGTTGTAGGACATAGGTAGCATAGTTGGGGGGGTGAAATTTTGGATTTTTTGGGGGGTTTGGGGGTGTTATATATGGGGCACTATGTTTAAAAAAATGAAAAAACTATAAACATAAAAAATGCAAAAAATATATATTGTTTTAGGCAATAGGTTTAGTTAGTCTATGTGTAGCTTTAGTTCATGTTGTCCTACTCGTCTATTGTCTCTTAAGGGGGTGGGGGAACAATGTTTATTGTGTGGCATTACATGTATAAGATAAGTTTAAAATAGGATAGCTAGCTGTAGGAATACGTTAAGATAAGTTAGTATAGGTTAGCTTAGTGAAGGTTAGTGTGTAGTTAAGTGTTTTAATAGGTATTGTTTTTAAGTAGATAATAAATCCTGTTAGATTTCAACAATACGGTGTCCATGACAATTGACTATCTGGGTATTATTATGTCTGCACTGGCTAGACAAATGTCTTTGGGTATGCATTCAGTATTGATTTACATGTGTGGCTATGTGTATCCCCTATGACCAAGGACTTGTCTGATTGGCAGCGGTATGACATCAGCTACTCAATCCACTTTTCAGCACAGTTCCTGACACTCGGATTGTGTATGGATACAAATTCTAAGACAAATAATCATGTAACATCAATTATTAGTGCTAAGGTCTGTAACTATCATTCTTGGAAAGTTTAGCACATTGCACTCCATCTTATTTAGGGAATGGATACTGGCACACTAACGGTTGCCCCTCACAGTCTTACATATGCCTCTTTTGTTGCTCACATCCATGTTGTACTGGTACAATCATCAGGGAAATTTCCAGACACTTGTTTTCTGAACCACACATGCCATATGTCAACTTGCATCGAAACCTGTTTAATACATGCTTTGAATACTCAGAAAGTTGGTTGTAGTTCACAATGCTATCAGTCACCTTAATCATGTTTGAGTCCTAGTGTGTGCCTTTTTGTCTGAGAAAGCCACACATGTCCTTTGGTTCTGTAGCCATTGACATAGATTCACACAATGCATACATATGTAAAAGTTGATGGAACACGGAAAAAACAGAACATGATTATGGTGATTTATTTACATGTGCAAATTTTGTTTCCATTGATGTACAATGTACTGTTCACTGACCCCATGTGAAATCCCAAGCCATTGAATATCCATTCAGAGGGCAAGGGTGAGGGACATGTGGCATGTAGGAGAGGTGAGCATTAGTGAGGAGGCGTCCAAATTGACGATAGGTAGGAATTGAGACAATGACAGTCCATGCATGATGTCAACAGTGGTAGAGTGAGGAGGGCACATTGCCAGCTGTCACAACACTGGCATGATCTTAAGTACCGGACTACAGGGATGCTGTCAATGTAGAACACACTGTAGCTACCGGGTGGTTTTCGTGTGAAAGATGTTCCTTCCACATCTTCATCCTCTGATGTGTGTAGTGCCTCCTGTGCCATGGGAAGTGCTGTTGTTGAAGTGGAGGGGGCCAGACACACATCGGGATAGAGATGTGGAATCAAAGGTCCCGGCAGCCGCCATTTGTGGTAAGGCATAAGGCATCACTGCAGCAAGGAGGAACTGCTGTTTCGCAACACACTGCTACATCACGGTGGTAGGCAGCCATGTTTTCACTGAGGAAAGTCAGATCCTGCTACATGGACTCCAGGACATTTTGTATAGCCCCAGCCTGTTATCAATCATGCTGCTGGCACTTTGAGAGGGCAACTGGACGAGCCTCTGCCTCATGACAGCAGCTATCTCCATGCAGCAGAGAGTGGGTGTCTCTGATGGCAGCAGAGTTGTCGGACTGAGGTGCCTCTGCACACCCTCTAGGTTCCCCACCATGGCCTCCATTCCCACCCACACCTGCTGTGCCAGCTCCCGCTGGACTCCTACCCTTGTCCTCTGAAAGGCAATGTCTGGGTCCTCAGAGACCAGGGCTGTGGCAGGGCTGGTCGGAGCTGTGTGTTGGTAGTTGTGTGGTTCATGTGGAGATTCCACAATGTTGTGTGTCCTCCCTGTGACTGGAGATGGTGTCTGGAAGGAACCCAGGACATTCTGGAGAGTCGAAGCATTGATGGTCAGCAGCTGGTCATCCTTATCACCTGTAATATCCAGGACAGCCATGTCCTCAGGAGCTAGGGCATCATCCTCTTCAATGGGATAGTGAAAGGGTACATTTTGACTGTAGTGGCTGTTGACATGGCTCATCATTTACTTGCTACTGGTGGCTCAGTGACATGGTACTGACCACCACATCAAGGCACACATTTATGGACACCTAGTGGCACACTTTGCCACCTGAGCATCATTTCAGTGGAGTCACCATTTGCACAATCTGCCAGTCTACAGTTCCCAGTGTGTTACACCCATTTTGTTTAATCATGGTCTTTGACATATGCACCCCTTTCATTGACTTGACTGTGTTAAGTATACATGCCATGGGAATTGTTCTGGATTTCTGCTCACATCACAAGTGGAAATGTACAGAAATACTTTGACTTTTGTTTAACAGATGTTTGAGTAAGTAACTGACTCATCTGCCACCCTATGTGTGTTGTTGGAGTGATTGTAGGGTGTGGGCTGTCCACATGCATCCTCCTAGCCACTTTGAGTGGTGTGTTCAGCATCCAGCTCCACCCATTGTGAGATTCAACCACCTTGTGTGTATGTGTGCAAATAGGATGTTCTCCCTTTCCTGCAGGGCAACGCTCATCCGTGCATCTCAGGTTCCCTTGTTGCGTAGCTGCAAGGATGGTTGCATTGCTGGACTGAGTGTTGTTCTGGTGGAAGGTAGACCTTTCTGTTTGCACACATACACATGAGGTGATTCATTGTTATGTTGTGTAGTGATGGATGCTGAACACATGACAAAGTGGCTAGAGGAATGCATGTGAAATGCTCACCCACTTCCATCACTCTGACAACACATGCGTGGTGTGATGCAGACCTAATACATTTTTAGGCTTGTTGATGTGTGGATTCATCATGTTGGGACTCCACTTCAGGGGTAGCATTGTAGTTGTGCTACTAAGGACTGACATTGTTGTAATCCTATTTTGGACTACTGTCAATGTGTGTTGCAATCATCATTATCAAACATTGTAGGTGGTAGACAGCATTTCTGTTAGTAGATTTAGCAGGATGTGTTACTTCCTGCAGATGTGCATTTGGACCGGCAAAAGAGACATCCCTACAGCATGCAGATTGTGTGGCAAAGTTGGTATTGTCTGTCAAATCTTTGGGCCCTACCAAGGTTAGTAGAGGGATGCATTGGCTTTCGTTGACAAGTACACATCCCTGCACATTTGAATTGATGCTGCACAGCAGAGCAAGCTGAGCTGTTGCACTGCGTATTTCTTCATAAATGTGTAATTATGTGGCAGTATATCCAGACACAGTCATCATAGTGCTCTACCCAAACATATTATTTTTTTACTTCTACTCCAGTGGTGGGTAGTGATAGGTCATACTTAACATGCCAAGGTGAGGCACTTTGCATCCCTTATCCTTGCATTTCTTTCATATGCCCCTCTCACACCTGACACTGCATGTAGTAGACATTCCATGTGTATATTTGTGATCTTCCCATGAAACACATGTGTGACTTACCAAGCGTCTGATGCCTTTAAAAAGATCTGAACATCTGGATTTGGTTAAGTGTAGTCCAAGTACTGAGGGTGGTGTGTGAGTAACAAGTAGGTGTGTGACAAGTTTGCATTTCTACAGATTGTAGTTGTTTAATGTGTGTTGCATTAGGCATCACACATAGGGCAAACTGTCAATGTATTTGGTGCATTGGTCCCAACCACCATTTTCCTTGCAGGACCCTTCTCCGGGCCACCGACAAAATGGAAGCACATTATTTACATTACATTGTGGATATTCCCACTAATTAGTTTTGTCGCTATAGAACTGCTTTACAGCACTGGCACCATAAATGATGCCATGGGTGCAGTAAAGCAAAACGAGGTCCACTGATTGTGTCACTTTGACATCTGCCTTTGGCAGGACTCACACATGAGGGCATCAGATAGCACAATGTAACCTTTATGGATTGTCAGCACCATTAGTTCTTCCCTCCCTGTGCAAGGGATATTTCCTTGTATACCTCATATCTGGCACAGGCATATTGTGGTGGAAGGATGGACAAAGTGGATCTATGCAAGCATTGTGTGACTTTGTTAATGTAGCACAAGGGTAATGGGCAGCTTGAATCCACATTGACAGCAATTGGTACAATGCTAATGTTGCATTACGGACTTGTAAAATTGGGCCCCTAGTGTGACAATGAGACCACTTGTAGCTGTTGTTATGCATGAAGGTGTCCCTTTGTGCATGACACCAACCATTCCCACTAGACAGACAACCTTGCTACATGGTGAAATTGAAGCTATTTGTGCAGCAACACAGATGATGATCACAGACATGCCCCATATGTTGTATACATTCACTTTTGTACCCATTCCCAATGGTACATAGAGGTGTGTGGCAGTTCTTGTTGGGCCACCCTGTGCAAGAGGCATAGTACATGATGCCCACTGAGTGTTGCACATGGGCAGGTGGATCAGTGGCAAAAGTGAAGCAATTGCTGTGAGGGGTGAAAAATGGTTGGTGCATATAGAGGGGAAGGTGTGGATACATTTCAAGTGTTTGGTCATTATGGCCCGTGTTTAAATGAAAATGACAGAGCGCAACACTGTGCCTCATTTGGCACCACCACACACCGTAATTTTCAAATTGCAGGGTTGTGCCGTATTTAATCCAATACGGCCTACCCCTGTGTTGCCCCCTACACCGGTGCTATTTTTGCTGCCGAGCGCCAATGTAGACACCCTTACACCATGGAGCAAGGATGGCTGCCCTCTGGGGGAGATTGTTTTTTGTAGGAAAGGACACCTTCCTGCACAAAAACAATCTTCAATGGAAATTTGCTGTTTTTATGTGTGCTGCAGGATGCAGCACACATGGGAAGAGCAAAAGATGAGGATAAATGAACCCTTGGGGTGGTGTTAGATTTTGGCACTGCCTCAGGTTTACAAAAACTAAAAAATCTGGGCAACGTCAAAGTGCAATGGGTGTTGCTGTGGCACGCCCACAGCAACACCCATTGCATGCCCCTTCCACACAAAGTGATGTGTGTGGATGGGTCATATTTACAAGGTGATGTTAAGGCGCAAAAAGTGGCTTTAAGGTCACTTTGTAAATAGGGCGCAGTGAATAGCACCACCCGAGCTTCACTAAAAGTGATGCTCTGGTGGCAATAGTGCCTTTTAAATCTGGAACTATGTGTCCCGATGCAACCCTTTTGCATGCATTCAGTGTGTCCTATGTGCCTCCACCTTCTGCCATTTGGTCATTTCCAGATTGTCTCTTACTGCAACATACTGTGCATTTGTGGGAGGTCTTGGAAGTCTGCGCTGTCCTGAGGTTCCGGTGACCAGCTTCTCCATGATGACCGCTTTCACCATCTTCTCCAGCTCATCTAGGTATTCCTGGGGTGCGGGACTTCCACCTACAGTCTTCAGTGCTGCCTTTCAGTTCCTGGCTAGTTTTTCTTTAGTTCTGCGCTTGCAATTGTGCCAGAACTTTTTACAATCAGTGACAGTCCTTTTCACCTCTGCCACACTGATGACTTTATCTACTATTGACTGACAAATTGCCTCCTTCTTACCTATTCCTTTTCTCCTTCTCCTGGGATTTTGCTGGTCCACACTGGTTTGTACTTGGCTGATTCGGGTCTCTTTGGGGTCTCTTGTGGCCTGAATTGTCCATTATGAGTCTTTGTGTTGGTTTTTACTTTCTTACCAGCTTTTTCTTGACGTTAATGCTGAAAAAATGGAGCTAACATGATAAGCATAAAAAAATGTGCTGCTAATTATTCTAATGCCACATTTGCAGCATTACCGTAATTTTTATTTATGGCATGTCGCAATGGTTAGCATTTTTTTTTTTTTACAGTAACCTTTCCTTTGTGCCATTGTGCGTCATCTTCTAAATAAGGAGCAAGGGACTGTTGTTAAGTGGTGACATTTTATTTTTACACACAACTACACTAGCACTGTTGTGCAGCATTTTTCTTAAATCTGCGCCTGTTTTTAAATCGGTGTAGGAAAGTACCATCTTGCCTGGCATGTTACCCTCATTTTTACTTGTATGTATGTTTGTTTTTGCCTTTGTCACTGGGATCCTGTTAGCCAGGACCCCAGTGCTCATACAGTGTGCCCTGTATGTGTTCCCTGTGTGGTGCCTAACTGTATCACTGAGGCCCTGCTAACCAGAACCTCAGTGTTTATGCTCTCTCCACTTTTAAAATTGTCACTGCAGGCTAGTGACTAATTTTACCAATTCTGATTGGCACATTGGAACACCCTTATAATTCCCTAGTATATGGTACCTAGGCACCCAGGGTATTGGGGTTCCAGGAGATCCCTACGGGCTGCAACATTTTTTTTGCCACCCATAGGGAGCTCAAACAATTCTTACACAGGACTGCCACTGCAGGCTGAGTGAAATAATGTCCACGTTATTTCACAGCCATTTTACACTGCACTTAAGTAACTTATCAGTCACTTATATGTCTAACCCTCACTTAGTGAAGGTTAGGTGCAAAGTTACTCAGTGTGAGGGCACCCTGGCACTAGCCAAGGTGCCCCCACATTGTTCAGGGAAAATTCCCTGGACTTTGTGAGTGCAGGGCCACCATTACACAAGTGAACTACATATAGGTCAATACCTATGTGTAGCTTCACAATGGTAACTACGAACATGGCCATGTAACATGTCTAGGATCATGGAATTGTCACCCCAATACCATTCTGGTACTGGGGGGGGGGAATTCCATGCATCCCCGGGGCACCAGCATGGACCCGGGTACTGCCAAACTAGCTCTCTGGGGTTTTCTCTGCAGCTACCGCTGCTGCCAACCCTCAGACAGGTTTCTGCCCTCCTGGGGTCTGGGCAGCCCAGTCCCAGGAAGGCAGAACAAAGGATTTCCTCTGAGAGAGGGTGTTACACCCTCTCCCTTTGGAAAGCGGTGTTAAGGGCTGGGGAGGAGTAGCCTCCCCCAGCCTCTGGAAATGCTTTGAAGGGCACAGATGGTGCCCTACTTGCATAAGCCAGTCTACACCAGCTCAGGGAGCCCCCATCCCCTGCTCTGGCGCCAAACTGGAAAAAAGGAAAGGGGAGTGACCACTCCCCTGTCCATCACCACCCCAGGGGTGATGCCCAGGGCTCCTCCAGTGTGTCCCAGACCTCTGCTATCTTGAAAGCAGAGGTGTAAGGGCACAATGGAGACCTCTGAGTGGCCAGTGCCAGCAGGTGACATCAGAGACCCATCCTGATACCTGGTTAGGTAGCCAATCCTCCTCTGGTGGATATTTAGGGTCTCTACTGTGGGTTTCTCACCAGATAATGAATGCAAGAGTTCACCAGAGTTCCTCTGCACTTCTCTCTTTGACTTCTGCCAAGGATCGACCGCTGACTGCTCCAGGACGCCTGCTAAACCTCAACAAAGCAGCAAGAAGACTACCAGCAACATTGTAGCGCCTCATTCTGCCGGCTTTCTCAACTGTTTCCTGGTGGTGCATGCTCTGAGGGCTGTCTGCCTTCACCCTGCACTGGAAGCCAAGAAGAAATCTCCTGTGGGTCGACGGAATCTTCCCCCTGCTAACGCAGGCACCAAACGTCTGCATCACCGGTCCTCTGGGTCCCTCTGGGTCCCCTCTCATCTTGACGAGCATGGTCCCTGGAACACAGGAGCTAGATCTGAGTGTCCCCGACAGTACAGTGGCCCTTCTTTCCAAATTTGATGGAGGTCAGTCCTTGCCTCCCCACGCCAAACAGTAATCTGGTGTACTGTGTGAACTGCAGCTGCTAGGGCTTCTGTGCACTTTTGCAAGATTTCCTTCATGCACAGCACAGCCCAGGTCCCCAGCACTCCATCCTGCATTGCCCAACTTGCTGAGTTGGACTCCGACTTCGTGGGACCCTCTTTTGTTGTGCTGAGATAACTGCCGTGCTCATACCTTCTGAATGCCTGTTCAGGTGCTTCTGCGGGTGCTGCCTCCTTCTGCGTGGGTTCTCTGTTGCTGAGTGCCCCCTCTGTCTCCTTCTCCAAGGGGCGACCTCCTGGTCCTCCAGGGACCCTGGCAGCACCCAAAATCCTCAACTTTAGTGGGCTCCTGCCCCCCCTGGACACTTGCGTGACTCTTGGACTTGGTCCCCTTCCTTTACAGGTCCTCAGGTCCAGGAATCCATCTTCAGTGCTTTGCAGTCAGTTACTGTCTTTGCAGAATCCCTTATCTCGTCTTTACTGTTTTTCTGGGGTAGTAGGGTAACTTTACTCCTACTTTTCAGGGTCTTGGGGTGGCATATCTTGGACACCCTTAGTGTTTTCTTACACTCCCAGCGACCCTCTACACACTACACTAGGCCTGGGGTCCATTTGTGGTTCGCATTTCACTTTTGGAGTATATGGTTTGTGTTGCCCCTAGGCCTATTGTCTCCTATTGCATTCTATTGTGTTCTACAGTGTTTGCACTACTTTTCTAAGTGTTTTACTTACCTGATTTTGGTTTGTGTGTATATTTTGTGTATTTTACTTACCTCCTAAGGGAGTATATCCTCTGAGATACATTTGGCATATTGTCACTAAAATAAAGTACCTTTATTTTCTGTTAACTCTGAGTATTGTGTTTTCTTATGATATAGTGCTATATGATATAAGTGGTAAAGTAGGAGCTTTGCATGTCTCCTAGCTCCACCGAAGCTGCTCTTCTATAGCTACCTCTATCAGCCTAAGGTTCTAGAACACTTCTAATCTACTAATGAGGGATAACTGGACCTGGCACAAGGTGTAAGTTCCACAAGGTACCCACTATAAGCCAGGCCAGCCTCTTACATTGGTGGCAGCGGTGGGATAAGTACTTCTAACTGCTTTACCACTTTGTCATTGGTGCTTTTCATAAGAAAAACATATACCAAATACTTCAGAATATACACAGTAACCTAAACAGTTTAACTTCCCTTCTCTAAAACTTTCTAAAAAGCTTCTGAAAAGTTTCTGAAAACTTTCAAAGGTTTTCAAAAGTTTAAAAAAGTTTTTCTATGTTCTTTAAAAAGTTCCAAAAACGTTTTTCTCTCTCTGTCCTAAACCTTTTCTATCATGTCTGCAGTAGAGCTCTCTCCCACAGTTGTCCAGGCAACATATGGGAATCTAAACTTTAAAAGTGTGAGGGGTCTCTGCATAGAAAGAGGTTTAGCAATTGGTAAGAATCCTACAAAAGATCTTCTCCTTAGCCTTCTCCTAGAAAGTGACAAGAACCAGTCAGGCCCATCCCAGGATCAGGAGGTAGAGGAGGCGGGTACTCAGCCAGACTCAGAGGAGTCCCCTGAGGATGCTGGGGAGGGTTCTTCCAAAGAACTGTCAGCTAACAGGCCAGCTAGTGACACTGGTAGTGGGAGGGGGTCACACATTAGTAGGGCACCTTTCACTCCTAAAGGCTAGATTACTAGAGTCCAGTCAGTTAGGGACAGGTCCAACTCTGCCAATTCCCACATTTCTTCTGTGTCTCACAATTCCCAAGCCTCCCACCCTGAGGATAACTTAATGGAAAGGGAACTCAGAAAGCTGAGGTTGGAAGAGGCCAGGCTGAAGCTTAAACAGCAGCAGCTGGCCTTAGACAGGGAATCTCTGGATGTGGAAAGTGAAAGGCTGAGGTTGGGGGTAGTTCCCCATGGTGGCAGTAACAGTGTTTTTGATAGCAATCCTGTTAGAGAGCAAGATTCCAGAAACCCGCATAAGATAGCCCCCCCCTTACAAGGAGGGGGATGACATTAACAAGTGGTTTACTGCACCTGAGAGGGCCTGTATGGTACAGTTGGTCCCTCAAAGGCAGTGGGCTGCTATCTTGTGGCTATATTTCACTGGTAAGGGTAGGGATAGGCTCCTCACTGTCAGAGAAAGTGATGCTAATAATTACAAAGTTTTGAAGGATGCACTCTTGGGTGGATTTGGCTTAACCACTGAACAATACAGGATTAAGTTCAGAGACACCAGAAAAGAGTCCTCTCAAGACTGGACAGACTTTGTAGACTGTTCAGTGAAGGCCTTGGAGGGTTGGTTACATGGCAGTAAGGTGACTGACTATGAAAGCCTGTATGATCTAATCCTGAGAGAGCATATTTTGAACAATTGTTTGTCTGATTTGTTGCACCAGTACTTGGTAGACTCAGATCTGACCTCTCCCCAAGAATTGGGAAAGAAGGCAGACAAATGGGTCAGTACAAGAGTGGACAGAAAAGTTCATAGAGGGGGTGACGAGGATGGCAAGAAGAAAGATGGTAAGTCTTCTGACAAGGGTGAGGACAAAGATAAAAAACATTCTTAGTCTTTATCAGGCCCACAAAACTCCTCTGGGGGTGGTGGGTCCAAATCCTCTTTACACAATCAGAAAACGCCATGGTGTTATTTATGTAAAGTAAAAGGCCACTGGGCAAGTGATACCACTTGTCCAAAGAAAAACACCAAGGCTCCACTACCACAACTCCAACTGCAACCTATATTGCCCCTAGTAATAGCAGTGGTGGTGGGAAGTCTACTACAAATAGCCAATTCAAGGGTGTAGCTGGGCTCACTATTGGCAGTGTAGTTGGGGTTGCTCTTGTTAGGGAGACCACAGAGGCTGTTTTAGTATCTGATGGTGGCATTGCCTTTTCCACCTTGGTTGCTAATCCCCTTTATATGGGTGAGTCCAAGCAACTACCCCTAATTAATGGTGTTGAGATTGAGGCCTACAGGGACACAGGAGCCAGTGTAACTATGGTTATAGAGAAACTAGTTCACCCTGATCAACACCTACTTGGTCAGCAGTACCAAGTGACTGATGCTCACAATAACACACTTAGCCACCCCATGGCTGTTGTGAATCTCAACTGGGGGGGTTACTGGTCCAAAGAAAGTTGTGGTAGCCACTGAATTACCTGTAGATTGCTTACTAGGCAATGATTTGGCAACATCAGCTTGGGCTGAAGTGGAGTTGGAGGCTCATGAAGCAATGCTGGGCATTACTGGGCATATTTTTGCTTCAACAAGGGCTCAGGCCAAAAAGCAAAAAGCACAGAGAAACTTGGATCCTGGAACAATGGACCAAGTGTTCCCAAAAGCTAGGGGTAGGAAGGGTAAATCCCTGCCCACTATCCCTCCCTCACCAGAAGATTCCCCTCTTGAGGAAGAGGAATCCTCTCCCTGTGCAGAACCTACACCAGAGGAGCTGGCAGCAGACACTGCTGAGCTTTTGGGTGCAGGGGGGCCTGCTAGGGAAGAGCTGAGTGTGGCACAGCAGACCTGTCCCACACTAGAGGGTTTGACACAGGAAGCTGTCAAACAGCAGAACGGGGATGTCAGTGATAGCCATAAGGTGTATTGGAAAGACAACCTCCTGTATACTGAATCAAGGGACCCTAAACCTGGAGCTGCCAGGAGATTGGTCATCCCTTTGCAATACAGAGAGTTTCTTCTTACCTTGGCACATGACATTCCTTTGGCTGGGCATTTGGGCCAAAGTCAAACTTGGGACATACTTGTTCCCCTGTTTCACTGGCCTCATATGTCAGAGGACACCAAAAAGTTTTGTTGCTCTTGTGTGACCTGCCAAGCCAGTGCAAGACTGGTGGCACTCCAAAGGCCCCCTTAATTCCACTTCCTGTGGTTGGGGTGCCCTTTGATGGGGTAGGGGTTGACATAGTTGCCCCCCTTGACCCTCCAAGAGCTTCAGGCAATAGGTTTATCCTTGTGGTAGTGTTCCATGCCACTAGGGGTCCTGAAGCCATCCCCTTAAGGACCACTACAGTTCCTGCAGTGGCAAAGGCCCTCCTTGGAATATTTTCCAGGGTGGCTTTCCCTAAGGAAATGGTGTCAAACAGAGGTAGTAACTTCAAGTCTTCATACCTCAAAGCAATGTGGAAGGAGTGTGGTGTAACATACAAGTTCACTACTCCTTATCATCCACAAACAAATGGTCTGGTTGAGGGGTTTAATAAAACTCTCAAAGGTATGATAATGGGACTTCCTGAAAAACTCATAAGGAGATGGGATGTCCTGTTACCTTGCCTCCTTTTTCCTTACAGGGAGGTACCTCAAAAAGGAGTGCCTCTTTGGGCACCCTGTGAGAGGTCCCTTGCACTTGTTAAGGAGGGTTGGGAACAACTTTTCAAAGCTCCTAAACAAGACATTGTGGATTATGTACTTGGCCTAAGATCAAGAATGGCTGAGTACATGAAAAAGGCCAGTAAAAACCTTCACGCCAGCCAGGAGCTGCAAAAGCAATGGCATGACCAGAAGGCTGTTCTGACCCAGTACCACCCAGGACAGAAGGTGTGGGTATTGGAGCCTGTGGCCCCAAGAGCACTTCAGGACAAATGGAGTGGACCCCATCTAAATATTGAGAAAAAGGGTGAGGTTACCTACTTGGTAGACCTGGGCAATGCCAGGAGTCCCCTTAGGGTGCTCCATGTCAACCGCCTAATACCCTACTATGACAGGGCTGATCTCACCCTGCTCATGGCAACTGATGAGGGACAGGAAGAAGAGAGTGACCCTCTCCCTGATCTCTTCTCCACCACTGAAGCTGATGGCTTAGTGGAGGGAGTAGTACCTGCAGATTGCCTTACTGCTGAGCAGAAGGACAACTGTATAAATCTCTTAAGTCAGTTTTCTGAACTCTTCTCACTGATACCAGGTACCACTACTTGGTGTGAGTGCTCATATCTTCTGAATGCCTGTTCAGGTGCTTCTGCGGGTGCTGCCTGCTTCTGCATGGGCTCTCTGTGTTGCTGAGCGCCCCCTCTGTCTCCTCTTCCAAGGGGTGACCTTCTGGTCCTTCCGGGGCCCTGGCAGCACCCAAAATCCTCAACTGCGACTCTTGCAGTTAGCAAGGCTCGTTTGTGGTCTTTCTGCGTGGGAACAACTCTGCCTCCTCCAGCACGCTATGGGGCATCTTCTGACCAAAGGAGAAGTTCCTGGCACCTTCTGTTGTTGCAGAATCTTTGGCTTCTTCCACCTAGAGGCAGCCCTTTTGCACCTTCATCCGGGTTTTAGTGGGCTCCTACCCCCCCTGGACACTTGCGTGACTCTTGGACTTGATCCCATTCCTTTACAGGTCCTCGGGTCCAGGAATCTGTCTTCAGTGATTTGCAGTCAGTTGTTGCCTTTGCAGAATCCCCTATCTCAACATTACTGTCTTTCTGGGGTAGTAGGGTAATTTTACTCCTAATTTTCAGGGTCTTGGGGTGGGGTATCTTGGACACCCTTAGTGTTTTCTTACACTCCCAGTGACCCTCTACACACTACACTTGGTCTGGGGTCCTTTTGTTTTTCGCATTCCACTTTTGGAGTATATGGTTTGTGTTGGCCCTAGGCCTATTGTCTCCTATTGCATTCTATTCTGTTCTACAGTGTTTGCACTACTTTTCTAAGTGTTTTACTTACCTGATTTTGGGTTGTGTGTATATTTTGTGTATTTTCATTACCTCCTAGGGGGGTATATCCTCTGAGATACTTTTGGCATACTGTAACTAAAATAAAGTCCCTTTTTTTTAGTAACTCTGAGTATTGTGTTTTCTTATGATATAGTGCTATACGATATAAGTGGTATAGTAGGAGCTTTGCATGTCTCCTAGTTCAGCCTAAGCTGCTCTGCTAATAGCTAGCTCTATCTGCCCAAGCTGCTAGAACACTTCTAATCTACTAATAAGGGATAACTGGACCTGCACAAGGTATAAGTACCACAAGGTACCCACTATAAGCCAGGCCAGCCTCCTACTATCGGCATAGATCATGCAGAGGGAGATTCAGCATGAAATGGGAAATGCTGCAGCAGGTGGATTCATTTGATTATCTAGATAATAGGATTGATCAATCTAGATCTTGGAAGTCCAATGTGAAGAAAAGTGGAATGGGGCTGGCACAGGCTGCTTCTTTCATTACTAAATAGGTTCAGGGAACTACCCCAAAATCTATTTCCCCTGCGGCAGAGATTTATAGGGCAAAGGCACAGACTGCTGCCCTATATGGTGCATAAGTATGGGGGTATTCCAATGTTATGGCCTTGACAGTCAAAGAAAACAATTGTATAAGATCACTTTTCCCCCTCCCCCAGAGTAATCCGACTGCCCCTTCATGTTTTGATTTAAGACTAAAACGGGTGGGGGTTTGGTGGCCTTAAGACCTCTTTTGTATTGGGTAACGTTATGGTCTATGAAAGAGCTTCACCACTACAGGCTGACTGTGGAGGAGGCATTGAGTATCAGTTAGGCTCACACTTTTCCTTGGTTCAAATTTGACAAATGCCATCTTGGTAACCTGGGCCTACAGGAGTATTGATCTTGCCCTTAATTGATAGGCTCAGTAGCCAGGTGCGGATTATTGCTGCCTTCTGGCAGAAGAGTGTCTTTGAGTGCCATTGTAAGGTTAAGCCAGGGAGTTTGGTGGAGGATTTTTTAGATCACAAACCACTGTCTGAGAGAGAGTTCTATTTAGATGCGATATACCCTCCAGTAGCTCAGACGCTTTTTTAAAAATTTAGTCTAGGTAATCTTTTAGTAAATGAATTTCTGTGCAAATGGAGGACTGTGCCATTCATAACACCTGTGTTCCACTATTGTGGATATGCTAGCAAGAATATAGAACATATTTTGCTCTTTTGTCCAAAATACAATACGTTGCATGGATATTAGATCAATCCCCTATGTGACAGCATTGGTGTAAGATGATATCAAGAGGCTTACAGGATTTTGCTTTCTGATTTGAGCAAGCCTATTGCTTGTGTGGTCAGTCGATATTTATTTGCTGTATGGTTAATCAGGAAAAAGGATGGACTAAAACTTTAAAATGAGATTGCACTGTATTATAAGTTGTGTAATCAACTATTGATTGTATTATTTTTGAGCATGATTTTTATAATTGTTTTAATGTGTTTAATTACAGGTTTTATTCTTTTTATGATGCACAATGTATGAATTGTGATGATGTATTTATTGTTTTTGGGCGAGTGCCCAAAATAAACTGATGATGATGTTGATAATGGAATATGTTTGTGTTCTTTAATTTATCATTAAATCCTTTCAAATCTTTGATTGTAACATCCTGATGTTGATACATTCACAATTTTCCTTGATACAGATTTTTGTTTTTCAGTACTTTGTTTATAGGGCTGGAAGGATTGTTATAAAGCATTGGGATGATATATTGGGGTTTGTGATGCACCTTTATTGACATATGGTTTTCAGGCATTCTCCAATATTTGCTAGGTTCACACTGTGCCGTTTTGTGTGTGGGACAGCTACCTTCCTGCATTTCAACCCATTTGAGGAGCGAGCGTACAAGCGTTTCGTCCCTGTTGTAATCTCTCTTTGGGCTTTTAACCACACCCATGCCATGCCTATCACTTTTATTGGTTTGTGGGCGTGCCTTTTAAAATCCGCTTGATTTCATTAGGGAAATGCGTGCATATGTCATGTCTTTTCCGGTGTTTAGCCCTCCTCGAGCGCACCAGCCAACTACTGAAAACATACAAGGCTACATGTTTTCAGCCTGGTTTCTGTACTACTTTATCTTTTTATTTTCCACGCAGTGTGATCAGGCTGGGTTTTACATAGCACGATCGCACTCATTTTTTTTCAAGTTATGTGGCAAGGAAAGTTAGCAGTTGACAACGCTAATAGCTCTAACTCGAGCAAATGTCAGACCTGTTGCATTGCAAATGCTTGTTCTTCTCTAGTGGTTTAGGTTTCACATGGATTAGGCAATACATTGCACATTCAGGGTTCTGGTGACACTTTTTTAATGTGTGGGGAAGGGAATGGTATATCCACTACTACTCAGTTCAAAGAAGGGTGACTCATGGCTTCATATTTTTCATTTTGCCAGTATTTTGAAGCAGGAATCTGGGAAGGCTTCACAATGAGCACTACAGGGTCACTATCTTTTTAGGAACATGGGTTTTGGTAAATTATATTACTCGTTGTGTTAATATTTGTATTGAATATTTTCATTAAATTAGTTTTTGTAATTTTACATTTGCCCGCTTTTGAGACCACAGCGCATGAATTAAGTTCATGGATTAGCACTGTACTAGCGCTTGAGCATAGCGTTGCAGTACAAAGAAATCAGTGCCAGCTCGTTGGTAGCAGCTGCTTTATATTGGGGCCTGGGCTTACACAGTTGATGGCAGCATTTACGGCACACCCAGGGTCACAGCACGGTGGATACCTCTGAAAGGTTTATTGGCGCTTTATTAAATTTTGTGACATGAAAGCCAGTCACTGTAAGTAGTATGGCGCAAATAAAAGATTGGGGGATGGTGGTCCCATAAAAGCATGAGCACTGAAAGTAGTATGATGCCATACAGCTACTGGGTGTTGCTGTTCGTCTAAAAGCACTAGCATGCTTTTTGCTTCTGGCTACATTCAGCAGTATCAGTATTGCATCGCATGGGACATTGGATCCACCATTTATATGTGACGTTTGGAACGCTGCGTGGCAGGTCCAGACTCACACACAGAACGTTGATGTCATCTGTTTGTGTTTTGAAATTGTGGTTCTCTAGGTGCACAGAACAGACAAGCAATGTGTTGTTTTGTTACAGAGACCCCTGATGAAGAGTTTTGCTCTGAGGATTTGACTTAAAAAACAAGGGGCATCTGACAAAACAGGAAAAGGTTGTTTAATGAAACTTACCAGGGGGCCTGGGGACTGTCTTTCATAGTACACTGAAACTAAGAACATTCTATACATTTCTCTGGGAGAAATAAAGTCATAAAGCATTCTTTCCCTGGTGAAAAATGAGAACAGTTGACAAGGAGTCCCAGATACAAGTTCCAGATAAGGAATGCAAGTGGGCCTCGACCTCGCATGGACACTATGTAGGCCAGTGAGTACCTGTCCTTATGTCCGACCTGAGGGGCACATGATCACTATGTGTGCTGTGTATGCTGTGTCCTGACTGGATAAGTGTACCTAACTACATGTGGCATCTAACTTTATAGTGTTTTGGGAATGCATGTGTTCCTTTGGCCACTTGTGCTTTTTTGGAGCCAGTCTCCGGGGACTATTGTAATGTTGCTGCCCACCTCTGGGATCTGATCTAAGCTTTCTTGTTTGGCTATCAGCTAAGTGTTAGCCCACCTGTGACCTGTCAGTCATTAACATCCAGGCCTGGGTTGCAGAGCCTGCCTAGCCATGTACCTACGTGATGAGGTTGACGGAGAGTTCATGACAGGGGAATCCAACAAGATGATGCAACTTCGTTTGTGTATGTGTTAGACTTTTCATCCTTGGCGTGGTCTCCCTTAACTTTTTGCCTCTGTTCCACAGGTTGTTGATGTGTGCTGGACTCTGATTTTGCTGTTTTTGTTACTCTGGGCACTTTAGCACTGCTAACCAGTGCTAAAGTGCAAGTGCTCCTTTACAAAATGTGTATGTAATTGGCTTATCCATGATTGGCATATTTGATTTAATAGTAAGTCCCTAGTAAAGTGCACTAGAGGTGCCAGGGCCTGTAAACCAAATGCTACTAGTGTGCCTGCAGCACTGGTTGTGACACTCACATAAGGAGCTCTGTAATCATGTCTCAGACCTGCCACTGCAGTGTCTGTGTGTGCAGTTTTAACTGTAAATTCGACTTGGCAAGTGTACCCACTTGCCAGGACTAAACCTTCTCTTTTCTTACATGTAAGGCACCCCTAAGGTAGGCCCTAGGTATCCCCAAGGGCAAGATGCAGTGTATGGTCAAGGTAGGACATACAGTAATGTGTTTTATATGTCCTGACAGTGAAATATTGCTAAATTTGTTTTTCACTTTTGCTAGACCTGTCCCTCCTAGAGGTTAACATGGGGGCTACCTTTAAATCTGATTAAAGTGTAGATTCCCTTTGGGAGCGGATGGACATGTGGAGTTTGGGGTCTCTGAGCTCACAATTTAAAAATACATCTTTTAGTAAAGTTAATTTTGAGATTGTGTGTTTGAAAATGCCACTTTTAGAAAGCGAGCATTTTCTTGCTTATACCATTTCTGTGACTCTGCCTGTTTGTGGATTTCCTGTCTGGGTCAGTATGACAGTTGGGCTGGTTGCACCTCACATTAGACAGTGACACAAAGGGAGCTGGGGTGTAGCCTGCATATCCTGATGAGTCATCTGTGCTAGGCGGGAGGGGACGAGTGGTCACTCACACCTGTAAGGGCTGTGCCTGCCCTCACACAATGCAGTCTCCAACCCCCTGGTGAGTGTCTAGGGTTCTGGCCTGGGCAAGGCAGGATTTCACATTCAAAAGAGACTTTACTTTGAAGTGGGCCTACTTCAAAGGAGAAATTGGGTATAAGAAGGGCACCCTAAACCACAGACTTTAGAACACTTCAGGAAACAAGAGGAACCTCTGCCTGGAGAAGCGCTGAAGAGCTGAAGAAGAAGAGATGCCCTGCCTGTGACTGTGCTTTGTGGAGCTATCCTGCAGTTGCTGCTTCTGCCAGAGTAAGAGACAAAGACTGGACTTTGTGTGCCTTCCATCTTGAGAAGAGATCTCCAAGGGCTTGATTTAGAGCTTGCCTCCTGTTGTTTGAAGTCTCAGGGACAGCAAAGACTTCTCTCTGCCAGCACCTGGAGTCTCTGGAGATACTCCTACTTTGCCCTGTGGTGCCCATCCAGTTCCTGGGACCCTGAAAGGAGAAGCTGGCAGCCTAAGAGGAGGAAATCCATGCACAGATCGCCGTGCGGGGAAAAGATCGACACGACTCGGATCTGCGGCTGAAAAAACAACGCACCGCCAGCTCCGCGGCTGAAAATCGACGCTCGCCAGAAACGCGACTGAAGAATTGACGCACGGAGCTAGAGAAATGACGCGCAGCATCGCTGACGGAGACTGGGGGATCGCAACCCGCGCTGCGTGTTTTTCGGATCATCGTGCAGCTGGATTTCCGACACAAGCACCGCTGGGCATGTAAAAACAACGTAAGGCCTGCCCAGACCCGAGTGGTGACCGGATCGACGCATCACTCTCCTGTGGAGAGAAGAAATGACATGCCCGACCCGACGAAAGGAGAAACGACGCAAGGTCCCGCTCGTGAGTGGAATCGACGCATCGCAAGCCCTTTTTGACACACACTCGCCCATGCAGGGTTATTTTTTATGCACCCAAGGTACATTTTCACGCTAACATTGTTAGTGTGTGTTTAAAACTACTTAAAGACTCTCTGATTTTTAATTGATAACTTGACTTGTGTATTGTGGATGTTTGTCGTTTTGGTCTTGTTTTGTTTAGGAAAATATTTCCTATTTTTCTAAACCTGTGTTGTCTCATTTTGTAGTGTTTTCATTAAGTTAGTGTGTGTGGTGGTGCAAATACTTCACACCTAGGACTCTGAAGTTAAGCCTGCTGCTCTGCCAAGCTACCAAGGGGGTAAGCAGGGGTTAGCTGAGGGTGATTCTCTTTTACCCTGACTAGAGTGAGGGTCCTTGCTTGAACAGCAGGTAACCTGACTGTCAACCAAAGACCCCATTTCTAACAGTATAGAAATATATAATTTGTATATAAAGGTGTCTTGTTGTCATGCACATTGATCAATATCAACAAGGCTCCCCTGACCCAAAATTAATTGGGCATAAAAAGTGACCGGACAAGGGAGAGTTTTGATTTGCTGAACATGATGTTACATTGAGCACATGTATTTTTATTAGTTGAAGAGAATCATGTCATTGAATGAATACAAGCAAGGAAAAATCAATACAAAGCGATTCATATGATAACTAATTCAATGAATATTTTTTCAAAGTATTTGCGGAAGATTATTGATGAACCTTCGGGTGATTATGAAGTGCATCTGGGGGGCTAGCCAGTGGGTCCATTGCTTGTACGCTCAGTTTATACAGATATTGGTGCAAAATGTTTTGGGTGACCCTGTAGAGAGGACCAGATCTAAGAATAGCATAGCTAATGTGGTTGAGGAACCAACTGTCATACATTCTTGTAGTGTTGTATAGTTGTTATTTGTGGAACCAGGTGCCCCCAGTGTGTGTAATTGTTTTCTAGTGAGGAAGCTTATCGCAAATGGTTCATGTTGCTTTCTGTCTTGGCGTCTTTTTGAGTGGAAGCTGGGAAGAGCACAGTGTCTCTGCTTTGCATGGTTTTGTTAGTCTGGTCCATGTCACTATGTGCATTTCATTTCTGAGTCTGCGGATGTCCATTTGATGACAGTATTCAGTGGAGTGGGATGTGCCAGTCCTTTTTTAAATTGATAGTGGGGGCTTTCCTCATCATATGAAACCAGTGGTGTGTGAATTGGGCCTGAGACATTAGGGGAGTATATCTCATAATTAGGGCCAGAAAATCCCCTAGTGCTATATGATCTTTGCAGTATGTCCCAGGGAATTCTGGGATGTTGCCTAACTCAGGGCAGTGATAATAAAGTCCTGGGTAACAGACCAAGTGTTCTGTTAAGTTTATGGGGTAGGCTAGTTGGGATTGCTGGGTTGTTATGGTAAGCTGCATCATTATTGATGTCCGCCAGTTTATGGTTAATACAGATCAACCTCCAAAGCAATTGATTGCCCTTATAATCGGGTTCAGGTTTACCTCAGGATGTTTATTCCATAACAATATGTCATCAGCATATCATGAGAGTAGTATTCCATGGGAGCCTAATTTTATGCCTTGGTTAAAATGAGAAAATTAAGGCTAGGGGTTCCAATGCAAGAGCACATACAATTTGTGATAATGGGCATCCCTGACATGTGCCTCTCTGTACATTTATTGGGTCTGGTGTCTGTCCATTTACTTTTATTTTGGCTACTTTTGGGTGTATACTAGGTGAACTCACTGCAGCATTTCCTTGTCCATTCCAATTCTGCTGAGCACTGTTTATAAATATTACCACTTTATAGAATCATATACTTTGGTTGGATTAAGAAATATGGCTACAGCCATAATATGTGGGTCAATATGGCAGGTAACTGCAAAAATGTTAGTTTGTCTCCAAGGGAGTGATTAGGTATGAATCCTAA
This sequence comes from Pleurodeles waltl, assembly GCF_031143425.1. Classification (NCBI taxonomy): domain Eukaryota; kingdom Metazoa; phylum Chordata; class Amphibia; order Caudata; family Salamandridae; genus Pleurodeles; species Pleurodeles waltl. The sequence goes on along the minus strand of NC_090450.1, from coordinate 358,035,087 downwards.
TTGGTCAGGTCACACCAGTCGGTGTATTATTGGTAGAAACCTATTACCTTGCCTAATATCTTGTTTATATTAATTAATGGTAGTGTCCTATAAGAGTCACAGCTATGCAGGGCCTTATTAGCTTTTTAGTATGGCAATGACCACTGCCTCTCTGAGTGTTGGTGCAAACCCTCTCTAGCTGTAGACTCCTCATACATGGGCAGTAGAAGGTGAAATAGTCCTGTGGCATATTCTTTATAAACGTCAGTGGGAAGTCCATCACTGCCTGATGCTCTCCCATTTTGCATTTGTTGGAAATGGCTTCTCTGTAGGGTCACCCCTAAACATTTTGCCTTCCTCCTCTTCTTTTTCTGACTTCAATTTTGCTGGCTTTAGGACTCTGGCCACTTTACCACTGCTAACCAGTGCTAAAGTACATGTGCTCTCTCCCTAAAAACATGGTAACATTGGCTCATACCCAATTGGCATATTTGATTTACTTGTAAGCCCCTAGTAAAGTGCACTATATGTGCCCAGGGCATGTAAATTGAATGCTACTAGTGGGCCTGCAGCACTGGTTGTGCCACCCACATACGTAGCCCCTTAACCATGTCTCAGGCCTGCCATTGCAAGGCCTGTGTGTGCAGTTTCACTGCCACTTTGACTTGGCAATTTAAAAGTACTTGTCAAGCCTTAAACTCCCCTTTTTCTACATATACGTCACCCCCAAGGTAGGCTCTAGGTAACCCATAGGGCAGGGTGCTGTGCAGGTAAAAGGCAGGACATGTACATATGTGTTTTATTTGTCCTGGTAGTGGAAAACTCCTAAATACGTTTTCCACTACTGTGAGGCCTGCTCCTTTCAGAGGATAGCATTAGGGCTGCCCTCATATACTGTTTGAGTGGTAGATTCTGATCAGAAAGGGTAACCAGGTCATATTTAGTATGGCCAGAATGGTAATAGACAATCCTGATTATTAGTGAGGTTGGGTATTATATTACTATTTTAGAAATGCCACTTTTAGAAAGTGAGCATTTCTCTGTACTTGAAATCCATCTGTGCCTTACTGCCTGTCTCCAATTGACATCTTGGCCGGGCTAGTTGTGCATTTCACCCAGACAACCAAAAACACAGGGTACTCTGTCTCACCTGTACTCATCTGCATACTAAAAGGGTCTTGCTGGGCTGGAAGGGTGGAGGGCCTGACACTTACATTTCAAAGGCTAGTGGCCAGCCCTCACACAATGGACTGTCAAACTCCCTATTGGGACCCTGGCAGACAGACCTTTACTGAAGGGGAACCTTGTGTTCTTCAAAACCACTCTTTGAAGTCTCCTCTACTTCAAAGGCATTTTTGGGTATAAAAACTGGGTCCCTGACCCCACCAACTCAGACACTTCTGGACCTGAACCTGCAACCTGCCAAGAGGAACTGCCTGGTTACCCAAAGGACTCATCTGGACTGCTTTGCTGAGAAGGACTGCTGCCCTGCTGTTGCCCTGCTGCCTTGCTAGGCTCTGACTTTGCTGAGAAGTGCTCTCCAAGTGCTTGGATTGAGCTTGCCTCAAGTTTTCTGAAGTCTCAGCACCAAAAAGACTTCATCTCTTTTGGAAACTCCTTGTGCAATGCACAGCCTGCCGGAAACAATGAACAGCCGTGGTGCAACAGAGAAATCGCCACACAGCTGAACTGGAACGACGCAGCCCCACTTCCCGAGTGAAGAATCGACGCAGCTCCTGCCTTGCGGCTGGAAGTTCAATGCACAGCCCTATCAGATCGACGCACAGCTGAACCGGAACGATGCAGCTTGACTTCCTGAATGAAGAATTGATGCAGCGTCTTCCATGCAACAGAAAATTCGACGCATTGCCATACCGGATTGATGCAACACCTGTGACTTTGTCCCACACACCCAGGATTTCCCCACATTGTCCCTGGGCATCAAAAAGATCCCCGCATCCCAGTGAGGAACTAAGACTGAGCACCGGAAATTGATTCACAGCCCCTTGCAGCGTGGAAAGAAACAACGCATCATCTGTGCTGTGCCAGAAAACCTGACGCACACCATATGTTTCCACACATCTCCTCCTCTGCTGTCTCCATGCATTTTATTTTTGAGCAAACCAGGTACTTTGTGCAAACAAGAGACAACTGTTGATTTCTAAGATTTAAGACTCTTTTTAATCTTGCAACAGTGATATCTCAACTTGTGCTTATTGAATCTTTATCGTTTTGACCTTAATATAACCAGATAAATATCATATATTTTTGTAAACCTGGGTGGTGTATTTTTGTGGTGCTATCACTGTGTTACTGTATGATTTATTACACAAATACTTTACACATTGCCTTCTAAGTTAAGCCTGACTGCTCAGTGCCATGCTACCAGAGAGTGGGCACAGGATAATCTGGATTGTGTGTGACTTACCCTGACTAGGATTGTGGTCCCTACTTGGACAAGGGTGTATACCTCAGCCAACTAGAGATCCCATTTCTAACAGCATTTTACTTATAGCTGTTTTTAGTTCTTCAGGTGTGACATGTGCACACAGTTACCTGAGTTCCTCTTCCTCGAGTAATGCCAGAGTAGTTCTATCTAGGTGTTAGTTTAGGCCTGTTTGGTCTTTTGTGATTTTCAATAAAGGTTTGTGTAATGTCTAGTGAACAGAAGTTAATGTTCATGGTGTGATGTTTCATTGTTCCCGATTCTGCCTTGATCTGTACTACTCCTGATGCAGTCCTTTGTGGATGAGCAAGGTCAATCAGTGAATGACCTGGTTGGTTACCCTCCCCATATTTACAAGCTTGTACACAAGCTTTCCCAGGAATTTAATCCCCCCCTCTCTACCTTCTGCTGAAACTCTTGACTATTAATTTGTATTTCCAAGAGAGTTCTAGGGCTGTGCATGTTCGTATAATTATATTAGAGGTTTTTGATCTTCGTTTCTAATGATTTTAGTCTGCTTCTGATGGATTTAAGTATTTTGTTGCCTTTAACAATACATTTCCCCACATCAGGCGCTCATATGCCTCCAACACCATGGCATATGGGTCCACTGTGCCCTGATTAATTTAAAAATATGTTCTGATTACCTGATGTATCTCGTCTTTGAATACTCTATCCAGGAGTACATGTGATTGGAATTTCCAGAGCTTACAGGCATTCACTTCTTCAGGTGCCTGTTTCATTATTACCGGTGAGTAGTCCGAGTATGCTTCGGGAAGGTGTGCAATGGTATCTGTCAAGTTTGCTACATCATGTAAACTTATCCAATAGTCTAGTCTGAGAGTCATCCGCTGCTGAGTAACATGTATATGTTTTGTGATGTGTGTGTTGACAGTGCTAAATGTCGGGCAGATCACACTACCCAATAGCATTAAGTAGCATATTCTTATTCTATCTGTGGAGCAATTTAGATTGTGGGAGGTGATTGTGCCATACATCTAGTTTCGACCCAGGTAAAGATGTCCGGGTCATCTTAATTCTGTCCATACACATTTCTGATGTAATATGTTGACAGGTAGGATGGCTTCTATGATTAGGTATCTGAAATCAGGGTTTCACTTTGTATATGCATGTTTAAAGGGCACTCTCTTGCGTACTAGCATAGTGACACCTCTGGCATAGGCAAAATATACTAAGGCCCTCATTACGACCGTGGCGGTTGGTGATGAAGCGGCGGTAATACCTCCAACAGGCCAGCGGTAACAAATATGAAATTATGAACACAACGGAAACCGCTCAGACAGACAGCCACTTTAACACACCGACCGCCAGGGCGAAACCAACAGGCACCACAGCAGTAACTGCCTGCAGCCAGGTGGAAGACAATGTTGCGCCCACTGTATTAAGACACAGGAAACCGCCACCTTTTCTGGGGCGGTACCAATGACATCAAAAGCCTGGTGGAACACTGTACAGAAGGGAAACGACTCACCTGTGGAGACTCAGGGAAGAACCACGCTGCCATGGGGCCCGAGTTGCATGTGTTCCCCATGATCTTCTACCTTCTTCTCCGTTACGAACACCAACGCTGGCAAAGACGACCACGGTCAGTACTGCCAAAGGGCACACAGGGAAGGGGGGAGGAAAGAGAGAGTGACACACACATATGCAACAACCCCACCCCCAACACCATACACATAACCAGATGCAGTAACATTACATATACACCCCGTACCCCGCAGGATTAATGCAAGGACAAAAGGAATTGATTAAAGTCATGCAATAAGACAAAATAGTATAAATACGTGCATCCAAATAAAAAAGTATATACATATTTACAAATGTAGGGACACTGCCCAGACCTCAATGTCCGTGGGCCACAGGGCCACATCACATAGTCCAAGGCCCCACCTTACTCCTGCAACAACACGGAGAGAACACTGCAGGGGCATCAGGTCGAAAATAGGCAGGCACCTCATGGGGATGGGGAATGGGGAGCACCTCAGCTGGAAGATGGTACAGCGCCACCGGTCCTGGAGGGGGCAACATGCCCTGTGCATGGTCCTGGGGAGTGCAAGACTACAGTCTCTCAAGTGGGTGACTTGCCCACTGACGCCCTGGGGAGTGCAAGGCTGCAGTCTCTCAAGTGGGTGACTTGCCCACTCGCTCTGGAGGGGGCAACATGCCCTGTACATGGTCCTGGGGAATGCACGACCACAGTCTCTCAAGTGGGTGACTTGCCCACTGACGTCCTGGGGAGTGCAAGGCTACAGTCTCTCAAGTGGGTGACTTGCCCAGTCGCTCTGGAGGGGGCAACAAGCCATGTGCATGATCCTGGGGAGTGATAGGCCAGAGTCTCTCAAGTGGGTGGCTTGCCCACTGACTTGTTCTGGGGAGTGCAAGGCCACAGTCTCTCAAGTGGGTGACTACTTCCACTGGTTCTGGAAGGGGCATTTTGTTCAGTGAGCTTCATCCTGGAGAGGATGGGGTGAGTGGGTGGCTTCTCCACTGGTTCTGGAGGGGGCATTGTGCCCAGTGAGCTTCATCCTGGGGAGGATAGGGTGAGTCGATGGTTTCTTCCACTGGCTCTGGAGGGGTCATTGTGCCTACTGAGCGTCATCCTGGAGAGGATGGGGTGAGTGGATGGATTCACCACTGGTTGTGGACGGGGCATTGTCTCTCACCTGGGCGTCAGACCCACAGGATTTGGTGGGGCCAGGCCGCACAACAGCCCATGGAGGCAGGACTACACACTGTCTGCCGGTGGTGACAGCTGCTCAGTGGTTGTAGTGGTGGTGCTGCTGGTGGAGCTGGCAGTGGTGGGGAGAGGCTCCACCCCTTCCCCTGCAGGCTTGGACAGCTGTCCACTGGGGCTGCTGTTGCGGGCAGTGGTGCTGCTGGCGGTGCTGGCAGTGGTGGGGGGAGGCTCCAGCCCTTCCAATGCAGCCTCAGACGGCTGCTCACTAGGGCTGCTGCTGCTGGCAGTTGTGCTGGTGGTGGTGCTGGCAGTGGTGGGGGAGACTCCAGCCCTTCCCCTGCAGCATCGGAAAGCTGCCCACTGGGGATGCTGCTGCTGGTGGTGGTGCTGGTGGTGGTGCTGGTGGCAGCGCTGGTGGCAGCGCTGGTGGCGGTGTTGGTGGGGGTGCTGGCTGTGGTGGGGAGGCTCCAGCCCTTCCCCTGCAGCCTCGGACGGCTCCCCACTGGGGCTGCTGCTGCTGCTGGCAGTGGTGCTGGTGACAGTGCTGGCAGTGCTGGGGGAGGCTCCAGCCTTTCCCCTGCAGCCTCAGAGGGCTGCCCACTGGGGATGCTGCTGCTGGTGGTGGTGCTGGTGGCGGTGCTCCTGGTGGTGCTGGCAGTGGTGGGGGAAGGCTCCAGACCTTCCCCTGCAGTCTCGGACAGCTGAACCACCATGGTGGAGGTGGGGGGTCCGACTGAGTCCCAGCACCAGGCCTCTTGTCCTTTTTGCCTGATGGTGCAGGCCCCTTGCCCTTCCTTTCAGCAGCCGGGGATTGCTCCTTGCCCTTCCTTTTAGCAGCTGGGGGTGCCTCCTTGCCCTTCTTTCAGCAGCTGGGGATGCCTCCTTGCCCTTCCTTTCAGCAGCTGGGGATGCCTCCTTGCCCTTCCTTTTTGCAGCTGGGTTTGGCTCCTTGCCCTTCCTTGCAGCACTTGGTGCAGGCACCCTTTCAGGGTGGCTGCCTGGTGCACGGGATCCACTCCCACCTGGAGCAGCTTTGGACACTACTGTGCCCGTGGACTGGGTGGCTGAGGTGCTTGCCTGGGTTTTGACCGCCCTGGCCTGACGTGAGCAACAGGGGGAGGGGTAGGGAAGAGGTCAATGGTGGAGAGGAAAAGCTGCTTAGGGACATTGGGGCAGAAGAGGGAGTAGGTTTGGGAGTGGAGGAAGAGGGAGTGGTTGTAGGAGGTGTCAGTCTGCTGTGTTTGGGTGCAGGTGCATGGACTGGATGCTGTTGTGAGGTGAATGGCTGTTGGGTGTCTGAGTGCTTGCGTTTGTGTACTTTTGGAGGAGGGGGCACAGACACAGTGGGAGAGGACACAGGGTACGTGTGCATGAAAGTGGGGGTGGTGACTGCCAATGAGGGGCGTGTGCTGTTAGGTGTGCTGGTGATGGTGGTAGTGGATGAGGATGTAGTGCATGCAGGTGTGAGTGTAGATGCAACTGGGAGGGAGGTGGATGACGAGGAGGAGGGGGCCACAGTGGAGGCAGTGGATGTTGGTATGTCTGCTTCTGGATGGTGTTTGTGTAAGTGCCTGTGGGATGAAGTGTGGTGCTTGCGTTTGCTATGTCCACTCTTCTGTGTTGTCCTGGTGCATGCTCGTCTGTGTGCTTGGGATAGGTTGGGGTTGAGGGGAATGGGATTGGGTTGAGGAAGTTGGAGGTGGGAGGCTAGAAACACGGACAATGGCAGCCATCAGAGTGGAGGCCAGAGCCTGGATTTATCTATGTTGGGCCACCATGCCAGTGTGAATGCACTCCAGGAATGCATTTGTTTGTTGCATTTGGGCTGCCAACCCCTGGATGAAATTCACAATGGCTGACTGCCCAACAGAGATGGATTGCAGGAGGTCAATAGCCTCCTCACTCAGGGCAGCAGGGCTAACTGGGGCAGGGCCTGAGGTGCCTGGGGCGAAGGAGATGCCCACCCTCCTGGGTGAGTGGGCACGGGAAACTCGCTGTGGGGCTGCTGGGAGGGCGGTGCTGGTATGGGGATGGTGGCTGTACCTGTAGCTGGGGTGGGCACAGAGGTGTCCGCCACCACCAGGGAGCTTCCATGGGAGGAGGAATCCGGGTCAAAACTGTCCCCTCCAGTCTCCGCTGTGGTGCTCCCCTTGCCCTCCATCCAACTGGTGCCCTGACCGTCGGTGGATTCGGCATCCTGGGTCCTGTGGGATGCAGCTCCCTCCATCACCAGTGCCTCTGCCCCGCCGCCAGATGGAGCTAATGCGCATAAGGGCAGGGTGACAAAACAAAAAGGGGGGGGAGAGACAAAGGATACACTTGGTCAATAGCACACCAACACCACCGTTGGCGTACACAACACACTCACACACAGGGAACACCCTTATGCACTAGGCAATGCACTACCAGTCCCAGTGCTAGTCATCAGGCCATGGATAGGGACACCTAACACCAATTGCAGCATACCTGAGACCCACAGACCTTTGCCCAGCAGTGTATGCCTACTAGTTTGGTTGGAGTACTTTCACATCAGATCCCTGCCCAACATGGGACCAACCATTCAATACCAGGCCTGGCCTAGGGGCACCCACGGGGCCCACACCCCCCACCCAGATACCACCCTACCAGGCGTAAGTTGTATGAAGGGCACTGTACTCACCCCCTTGTTGCTGCTGTGATGCCCCCAAGCGCCCATCCAGCTCCGGACAGGCCACCGCCAGTATGCGGGCCATCAGGAGGGTCAGGGTTTGAACGGCACCCCTTCCTCGTTGGGAGGCCAACCCCAGCTGGGCCTCCGCGGTCTTCCGTGCTCCTACCGTTTCCAACAGTGGGTGCTCCGCCTGCCGTAGACCCTCAGGGTCCGCACGTCCTTGGCGATGGCACGCCATATACCCTTCTTTTGATGAGCGCTGACCTGCAGGTAATTAGACACAGGGAAAGGTATTAGTCTGACCGTTCTGCCTGTTACACTCATGGCCCACCATGCCCCTTCCCATCCTCATTAGTACAGACATGGACTACCATACGTGCTGCACGCTGCCCAGTGCCAATCCACCACCCACCCCCTACATGAGGCCTTCACACACAGCACTCCATGCATACAAGCACCATGCATCATACTCACCGTGAACTCACCTGTTAGTCTGGAGGTCCATACAGCATTCGGTACTGGGGTAGGACCCCATCCACCAGTCTCTCCAACTCTGCCAAGGTGAAGGCAGGGGCCCTTTCCCCAGTCACATGAGCCACGGTCAGTTCCAGACACAGGTCACAGCAGCACATGCAGTGTGGGTCCTCTCCTGTTGAAGGTCAGGTAGCAAGTGAGTGAACAGATAGAACATAGCGGCATACATCACCATTGGCCACTGTAAACCATAGGGTCCAATGTTATCCAATGAGGAGTTGCACTGCGGTTTTCGACTGCCTCCTGCAACTGCGCACAACGTCAGCGGAATTACCTCTTTTCCACCTGTCCCTCCATACAGGACAGGTGGATGCCATTTCAGGGGGGCCAGACCATGCATCCTAGGTGCGTCACAGTACACAAATGCACCATTTGGACATCTCCAACAAAATAACATTACAATCACAACATGCATTGAACTGTAGTGATTGGAATTAAGAGATATTGACCAGCTGCTTACCATTTTGCCCCATAGATTGCAACTGCTGCGATGAATAGGAGATGGAGACATCCCCCTTGTACAGATCCCTGGTGGATTTGGCAACAATGGAGGACAGGCACAGTATCCTCACCTACAGACTGGACAGGGCCACAATCACAGAGCTGTGTGCCCAATTGGAGCCTGACCTAATCTCTGCTATCCATCCCACCTCCGGCATCCCCCCTCTTGTGCAATTGCTATCTGGGCTCCATTTCCTGGCAACTGGCTCCTTCCAAGTGACAGTGGGCTTGGCAGCAGGAATTTCTAAGCCAATGTTCTCAATAGTGCTGACCAGAGTGTTTTCTGCCCTGATTAAACACATGTGCAGCTACATCGTTTTCCCCCAGGTGGAGGATTTGGTCACAGTGAAAGCTGATTTCTGTGCAATGGGTTCATATCCCCGACATTAATGGGGTGATTGATGGAACACATATTGCATTTGTCCCCCCGAAAGAGCTTTCACTCCATGAATGTGCAGATGGTGTGCCTCGGTAACCAGTACATCTCCCACGTCAATGCAAAATATCCTGGGTCTGTGCATGATGCCTTTATCCTGAGGAAAAGCAGCATCCCAAATGTGATGGCTCAACTCCAGAGGCACAGGGTGTGGCTAATAGATGAGCCCTGGTTCCCACCCAGTATATGTTGGTGTATGGGTATGGTGTGGGCGCCAAGGGTTAGTGTGTGGCTAACAGTTGTCCCTCGATATTTGCAGGTGACTGTGGTTACCCCAACCTCTCATGGCTACTGAACCCTGTGAGGAATCCCAGGACAAGGGCAGAGGAACATTACAATGAGACACATGGGCGAACAAGAAGAAATATAGAGGACCTTTGGCCTCCTGAAGGCCAGGTTTTGTTGCCTCCATCTAACATGTGGATCCCTGTGCTTCTCACCCAAGAAGGTCTGCCAGATCATCGTGGTATGCTGTATGTTGCACAACCTTGCCTTGCATCGCCAGGTGCCTTTTCTGCAGGAGGAGGAGGCTGAAGATGGCAGTGTGGCAGCAGAGGAACCTGTGGACAGTGAAGATGAGGAGGATGAGGACAACAAAAGTGCAATAATTCGTCAATACTTCCAATGACACACACGTAAGACAGTGTAAATTCACATTTCATTGACAGTTTTGTGTTTGACATTATCACTGGCAGGCTGTTTTTCCCACTTCTATGGCCACTCACTATACCCTTTGGCATCTCTGTCTGCAGGCATTTTTGCCCCGCTATCTCTCCTGGTGTGTTGATTGCAGCCAACTACAGGTCTTTCCTATGTATTCATTACTGTACAGTTGAATTGCAATGTTTAAACCTTGTTAAACAAATACATACTTAAATCATTTGACTTAATCCATGCTTGTATATTTATAAGGGTGTTTATTTAAGTGCTAAGAAGTAGAGGGGGTAGGGTAGTGGAATGGGCAGGGTTGATGATGGAGGGAAGTCCAGGATAGAGTCCAGTCTATTTGTATCACAGGTGCATTGTCCAAGGGGGCATAGGAAGGGGAGCGATGGCAGTTCAAGGTGGACAGGGTGACCGAGTGGGACAAAAGGATGACAATCAGGAGAGTCTTATTTCCTGGCAGGGGTCTTGGCAATAGTCACTGGCTTCTGCCTGTATCGCAGAGAGCTTTTGCGGGGTGTTTCTCCTTCTGCAGGGGGAGGGGTGCTGGTGGCCTGTTGGTCCTGTTGCGGGGCCTCCTATTCACTAGCGGCAGCAGAGGTGGATGGCTGTTCATTGGTTTGGCTAGTGTCAGGGGCCTGGTGGTGTGCCACTAACTCCCTCATAGTGTTGGCCATGTCTGCCAGCACCCCTGCAATGGAGACCAGGGTGGTGTTGATGTCCTTCAAGTCCTCCCTGATCCCCAGGTACTGTCCCTCCTGCAGCCTCATGTTCTCCTGCAACTTGTCCAGAATCTGGCCCAGAGTATCCTGGGACTGTTGGTATGCTCACAGGATCACAATGATTGCCTCCTGGAGGGTCGGTTCCCTGGGCCTGTCCTCCCCCTGTCGCACATCAGTCCTCCCAGCTTCCCTGTTGTCCTGTGCCTCTGTCCTCAGAACCGTGTGCCCACTGCCACTGACCCCAGGTCCCTGATCACACTGTGTTTGCGGGGTGGTCTGGTGTTCATGTAGTGGTGGACACACTGCTGATTGACGTGTCCTGGGGACAGAGGTATGGGGCCGCTGGGTGGGTACTGTGGTGGTGTTTCCTCAGGGGGGAGGCTCTGTGGTGGAGTGTGACTGTGCCTGGGTAACCGACTGTCCGGAGATCCCTGATAGGCCAGGTTGGTCATCCAAATCATGGCGAGCAGAGCTGCTGTCATCACTGTGGGCCTTTTCTGTGGTGGGACTGGATGTTGCTGGCACCTCTTCTCCGGTTACATTGGCTGGGGTACCTGTGGGGATGTGAATACAGTGTTATTGTTTCTGCGTGTGACATATTGTGCATTGGTGTGTTGCCCTCCATGGTTGTCGTTGCCCTGGCATATTTTCCTTTGTGCAAGTTGGTATTTGTTGGGCTAGGTGATTCTCTCCAGTGTGCATGCAGTGGTGATAGGTGTCCGTGCAGGTCTGTGAGGGGTGTCCATGCATTGGTGTTGCATGCAGGGCTTGGTATTGGGATGAGTGGGTTGTGATGGCGGGGTATGTGGGAGGTGGTGAAGTGATAGGAATGAGGGTAAGGGTGGGGGTTTGTGATGGCATGCAGGTAGGGGAGGTGATAGTAATAGAGATTTGACTTACCAGAGTCCAGTCCTCCTTCTACTCCTGCCAGGCCCTCATGATGCATGATTGCCAAGACTTGCACCTCCCATGTTGTTAGTTGTGGGGGAGGAGGTGTGGGTCCACCGCCAGTCCTCCGTACAGCTATTTGGTGTCTTGCTGCCACGGAACCTACCTTCCCCCGTAGGTCGTTCCACATCTTCATGATGTCATCCCTTGTTCTGAGGTGCTGTCCCATGGCATTGACCCTGTCCACGATCCTCTGCCAAAGCTCCATCTTCCTAGCAATGGATGTCTGCTGCACCTGTGATCCAAATAGTTGTGGCTCTACCCGGATGATTTCCTCCACCATGACCCTTAGCTCCTCCTCTGAGAACCTGGGCTGTCATTGTGGTGCCATGGGTGTGGTGTGAGTGGTGTGGGTGAGGGTGTGTGGAGTGATGTGTTGGGGTGTGATGTGAGGTGCGTGGATAGTGTATAGATGATGATGTGATGTGGCTCTGGTTGTGTGGGTGTTCTTGCTGTATCTCTCTCTTGTGGCAATTGTTTGTATTCGTAAAGGGTTGTGGGTAGTGTGGTGTGTGTTTTATAGTGGTGTGGGGTGTGTATGTTTGCCAGGTGTGTGTAGTTTAAATTGTCCAATGTGGTGTAGTTTTGTTTGAGTGTGTGTATTTTGAGCGCACCGGTATGTCCCACCAATGGTTTACCGCCATGGAATGTCTGCCGCGGTGATTCGTGGGTCATATTGTGATGGGCGTAGTTTTGTTGGCATAACGCTGTGGGTTTGGATACCGCCACTTTATCACTGACCTTTGGGCTGGCGGACTTGTGTATGTGGCTGTATAGTGACGGATTGGTATGTGTGTGTCATAATATGCTTGGCAGTTATCCACCGCAGTGGCATTATGTTGGCGGCAGTTGGCATGGTGGTAAGTGGGATTTACAGCCAATGTCATCATGATCACTTAAGTATTTATGGCTACTCCATTTTAGTACAAAGTTGGCTGTGCAATCTTTATGCAAGTGAGATTCCTGAAGAAACATTATATAGGTGTGTATTGTCGTATGCTATGATTTGTCTGATCTTGTGAGGGATAATCAGATCCATAATATTCCTTGACAGTAGCCCAAGTGAGGTTGGTATTTTGGGTTATTCCCTGAACTCATTCCATTTCTAATCCATTGTCTGGTCTTCTGAAGGCTATTCAGCCCCCTACCATCCCTTGACAGTAACTCAGTGAGAGTTGGTATTTTGGGTAATTCCCTGAACTCATTCTGTTTTTGCTGACCTTTGTTCTGCTGCATTTGATTCTTGCAATTTATCAACATTGTCCTGTTAGAAATGGGGTCTTTGGTTGGCAGTCAGGTTACCCCCTGTCCAAGCAAGGACCCTCACTCTAGTCAGGGTAAAGGAGAATCACCATCAGGTAACCCCTGCTTACCCCCTTGGTAGCTTGGCACAAGCAGGCCGGCTTAACTTCAGAAGCAGTGTCTAACGTATTTGTACCAACACACACAGTAATACAGTGAAACACTATAAAATGGACACCACACCAGTTTAGGAAAATAGGTAAAATTTATCTAAATCAAACAAGACTAAAGCAACAAAAAGCCAACATACACAAGTCAAGATATGAATTTACAAAAGAATAAGAGTAGTAATCCTTAGAAAACAGTGAGAATGCTGTTGTTACACAAAGTACCTGGTTAGTGCCAACAATAAAGTCGTACGGGCGAGCATGCGTCGGAAAATGAGCAGCGATGCGTCAATTCCTTACTCACAAGTGAGGCAGTGTGTTGTTTCCTTCTCCGGTCGGGTCGTCGATGCGTCATTTTCCTCACTCGCAAGAGAGGGTTGCATCGTTATCAGCCTCCGTATGTGGGTATGCACATTGTTTTTCCAGCAGTGTTGGGTCGATCTCAGAGCCGCGATGCAGGTGGAGCGTCGATTTAACCCACGAAGTCGGTGCGCGTCATTTATCAGCCGTGTTGCGGAAGGGTCATCGTAAATTTCCCGCACAGCGTTCTGTGCATGGATGTTCAGTTCTTGTCTGCCAGCTTCACCTTTCAAGGGACTGGACAGGGCACCTCTTGGCAGGGCAAGAGTCTCAGCAGAGTCCAGGTGCTGGCAGGGGAAGTCTTTGATAGCCCTGAGACTTCAACAAAAGGAGGCAAGCTCAATTCAAGTCCTCAGAGATTCTTCTCAAGCAGGAATGCACAACAAAGTCCAGTCTTTGTCCCCTTTCACAGGCAGAAGCAGTAATTGCAGGATAGCCCAACAAAACACAGTCACAGGCAGGGGCAGCACTTCTCATCAGCTTTTCAGCTCTTCTCCTTGGCAGAGGTTCCTCTTGATTCCAGAAGTTATCTAGTTTTCAGGGGTTTTAGGTCCACTACTCATACCCCCTTTCTGACTTTTAAGTAGGCAAGCGTCAAAGGAAAGTATCTCTTGTTTGTAAGATCCCCCCTTGCCCAGGCCAGGCCCCAGACACACCCCAGATGGTTGGGGACTGCATTGTGTGAGGGCAGGCACAGCCCTTTCAGGTGTGAGTGACCACATCTCCCCTCCCTCCGAGCACGGATGGCTCTTCAGGATATGCAGGCTATACCCCAGCTCCCTTTATGTCACTGTCTAAAGAGAAGTGCAAACAGCCCAACTGTCAAACTGACCCAGACAGGGAATCCACAAACAGGCAGAGTCACAGAATGGTTTAGGCAAGAAAATGCTCAGTTTCTAAAAGTGGCATTTTCAAACACACCATCTCAAAATCAACTTTAATCATATTTAAAGGCAGCCCCCATGTTAACCTATGACAGGGATAGGCCTTGCAACAGTGAAAAATTAATTTAGCAGTATTTCACTGTTAGGACATAAAACACATTAGTATATGTCCTACCTTAAACATACACTGCACCCTGCCCATGAGGCTGCCTAGGGCCTACCTTAGGGGTGTTTTACATGTAAGAAAACGGAAGGTTTAGGCCTGGCAAGGGGGTACACTTGCCAAGTCGAATTAGCAGTTTAAAACTGCACACACAAACACTGCAGTGGCAGGTCTGAGTCATGTTTACAGGGCTACTCATTTGGGTGGCACACCCAGTGCTGCAGGCCCACTAGTAGCATTTGAGTTACAGGCCCTGGACGCCTCTAGTGCACTCTATAGGGACTAGTAAATCAAATTTTCCAATCACGGAAAGCCAATTACACATACATTTGTACATAGGAGCACTTGCACTTTAGCACTGGATAGCAGTGGTAAAGTGCCCAGAGTATCAAAAACAGCAATAACAGAGTCTAGCACACATCAACAACCTGGGAAGCAGGGGCAAAATGTTAGGGGAGACCACGCCAAGGATGCCAAGTCTAACCTGTCCCCTACGCACTTCCACACTTTATCCAAACTTTCCAGTAATATTCTCCATCCTAACCCTAAAGTTGTATGGTTCTTCTCCATATAGTCATATAGTGGCTTAAACATCAACAGCAATTCCCTGGTCACCCCAACATACCCCAGCATAGCCAACTAAGGTATATAACTTGTAGCATCTCTCTGTTACATTCTTACTTTGTAATTACAAATGTGCCAATCGCTAGTGATGTTTACCACTTCTCATCATCTTGTCTACAAATGTCTGGCAGTTCCTATTTCAGTCTACCAATTGTGAATTGTTCCCATTCAAGTAATGCAGCTCCAGCTAGACAAGTGCCCATTATTCTTTCTGTAACTATATTGGAAAAAAAGACACATCACACACTATAGTTTCTTATATAGCAGCTCACTTTAGTGTCAGAGTCCTCGCTGTTTACAGTTGTGATTTAGTCCCATATTATCATCCCTGCCTGTCAGTCACTCCAATTTGTTGGCAACTAGGTGTTATCACTTTTATTCTGCTGTTTGGATGAACGTTAACTTATTATTGTGGCTGCCAATTAGGGATCAGAGAGGACATGTATTATATATGTGTATTGAATGGCATATTTGATTTCCATTGCTTGCAGCTTCTTCTCGGCTGGATGAACCTACATTGGTCATTCAAAACTGTCTTTGTGAAGTCAGGATGTAAAGTGAGTTTAGGTCCCTTGTATTTTACGCCACCTTTTTCACATGCCATATTTAAAATTGCATCACGGTCTCTGTAGTTCATAAATTTGGCTATCACCAGTCTTGGTTGTACCCCGGGACAGGATGGGGTGTGAGTGCATGGTGTGCTCTCTCCACCAAAAAGGCCGGAAAACGTGTTGCTCTACCAAATATACCTATGTATATGTCACAAATTAAGAAATACCTACCACGTAGGGGTGCCACAAACTCTGCAGTACTTTCAAACTTGCCCTACCAGAATCCACTACCCATAAAGAATTCACTGCTGGCACAGTGGAGCCCCAGAAAAAAAGAGATTTGTGAAAAGAAAAAAGACAGCTGGTTCAGATGTATGTCTAACTGGACTGCTAATTTTCTAGTCTCCATTTAGCAACTGCTGCTTTAACAGTTGAGTGTTATTTTTCTGTGATAGTAGGCTTACATTCTATATTACTAAATTTCCTGGAATAGAAAGCTACTGGATGCATTTGACCTCCCTCTGGATGTCTTTTGACAAAAAATGCCCCAGTGGCCATAGTACAGGTATCTACTTAGACAAAAAAAGGATGATCAATGTCTGGATGACTCAAAATGGGAGCTTCAGTAAATTTCATTTTTAATTCCAGCTTCAGCAGACCAATTACTCCTTTCTTTAATAAACCTGTAATAGGTACAGTTATCTTGGAAAAGCTCTGAATGAACCACTGATAAAAGTTGAAAAATCTGAGCAAACTTTGTATATCTTTCACAGATGAGAGGGTAGGCGAGACTAGAACTGCTTGCACTTTTTTTTCTGATCCAACTTTAGTCCTTATGGTGATTAAAGAAATCCCAAAAATTCTACTGTGCTGGCATGAAAGGAATATTTTTCAGCCTTTGCATAAAGTAGGTTTTCTTTTCATTTCTGCAGCACTTTCTTAAGATGCAATACGTGATCCTGAAGATTGTCAGAAAAGACAAGGATATTCTGTATATAACTATGACAAAGATATCAAATTATTCTCTATGATTGTCATTTATAAAACATTGAAAAGCTGGTGGGGCATTTCTAAGGCCAAAATGCATGACTTGATAGTCATACAAGTCACTTGTGGCTTGAAAAGCTGTTTTCCATTTATCACCCTCAAGTATTCACACAAGATGATATGCCCCCACATAAGTGAATCTTAGTAAATACTTTAGCCTACTTTATCTGATCCAGCATCACTGAACTTTAGGGTAATGGATATCTGTTCTTGACTGTGACTTGATTTAAAGCTCTGTGGTTTTTGCAGGTGATAAGATCTCCATCCTTCTTTGGGATGAAAATCAATAGTGATGATACTGAATATTGAAAATGACAAATTAACCAATTGGCCAGATATTCATCCTTATATGTTTTTTAAATGATCAGTTTCTGATTGAGGCTAGGTTTATATCCTACTGCATGGGAGTTTTTCTCCAGGTTCTAGATCTAGACAGCAATAATAAGATCTATATGGAGGAAAAATCTCTGCCATCGTTATACTTAAAACATAAAAAACACATGATATTACAAAGTAATCTTGTTCTTTAAGTTGAGTTCTTCATTTTCTTCTGGTATATTTGTCATAGTGAACTGGCTTTTTTATATCGCCACCTCCTTTCTATAGCACTCCTCTCTTAGAATACAATTCTTCTGACAGGGATCTGGTTTGAATTGAATGGTACCACTTGCCCAATCTCCAGTATGTTTATGCTTTATGAGCTATGGCACACTTGATATGACTTGAAACATTGGGGCATCAATAATGTCAAATGTAATTTCTACTCTTTGGTTTGATAAACTACTCAACTGTAAAGGCAAAGTACAACAAGTAATAGGGGCAGAGGTCATATGAGTCCCACTGCTTCTACCAATTCTGGTATTTTTTTCTTCATCTGGGTAAATCCCTGTTTGGGAACACCAAGCCAAATCCACAAAATTTCCTGTTGCCTCAGAGTCAATTACTGCTATCAATCAATCAATTGATCTTTATTTCGGCCAATTTGGCCATAAAAGATGTACACAAAAAACACACATATGAACATGTAAAACCATCAAGGAAAAGTAAACAGGAAACACATCAGATAAAAGACCATACAATTAAAATAAAAACTTAAAGTTAGATAGGAGCCTGCAACTTTAAAATACGGGTACGAATATGCCAGACATTGGTAAGGAATTTGGCTAGTGCAAACACAATTGGACCTGAAACATCAGTTTTTAAAATTCTGTACACCGGGAGGTACTCCCTAAAACCAAGGTTTCTAATAAGTGGTAGGAGCCAATATTTCCTGGCGGCCTTGTAAGTTGGACAAAACAAGACCACATGCAGATCGCTTTCCTCTGCTCCCACACATGTCGGACATAGCTTGGTAGATGGCAGTGTTGACCAGGAGCAGGTGTAAGATCGCAGAGGCAATGTGCCATATCTCCATTGGAGAAATAGCTTCCTGGCCAGCACAATTACTGCTATCACTTCTGAGATTTTATGGTCATATTCAAACAAGGATACTTCAGTACTAATACGAGAGGTTCATGGTTGCACTGAGTTCAGTAAAACTGTCTTTGACATGCTGAATGATGCTCATTATTAAATGGGTCACCCCATCCTCCTGATGAGCTTTCCTGGTTCCTGACCAACCTCTGAAAGTTCTCATTTTATAAAATGTAAGAAAATAGTAATGAGACCTACAGTAAATACATAAAATATTTGTTCTATGCTTTTCTCTTTCTTCCTTGGATAAAGGTAGGTGAATAGACCCTATCTGTATGGGTTCGGTAGATTGTTGTCTCAATTCATCTCCTACATTGGGCTTCTCAAAACTCCAGTTATACCTTCTTCTTTATTCCTTTCACAACTTCTCTCACACAATCTCCAATCAGTCTTTAAAATTAATTCAATTAATCTGTCACAATTTGTTGGTCTGTGCGACTTGAGCTAGCATATTTTTAAGTTGATCATTTAACACTCAATAAAATAATGCAGCACTATTCTCTGTAGGCCAAGCTGATTCTAGAACTAATTGTTGATACTGGATGAGATATGTTACTACATCTTTCTTCCCCTGTTTTAAAACTGATTACTCTGAATCTACATTTTGTGTTAATGTTAGTCGATCAAACACACGACAAAGGTCATCCTTGAAGTTATCCACATTATTAAATATTGGACTAGCTTGCTCTACCAATACCATAGACCAAGTTGCTTCATCTCCCGGAAAAAAAAACAACATACATGCTACCCTAGATTCTGGTTTGGGAAAGGCAGAAGGTTTACTAAGAAAATACAACCAGCATTGATTAATATAATATATTTTTTTTAAGTTTGAGGGTCCCCATAATACCTCTCTGGGGTCACATGAAGATTTTGTATAGGCAACACAATTTTTAGACCTCACACACAACTGTGATCAATCTAGATTACGGGAGTTGCACATGCTGGAGCCTGATGAGGTAGTCGTACAGGTGAAGCATAAATGTGCTCAATTCTTTGAGACAGTTGTATAACTTGCTGCTTAAGCGACTGATTTGTATAGCAAACTACTGCTGTCTCCTTCTGCACTTTTGCTATCACCCACCCTATGTCACCTAATGAAAAGGTTTGGGGATTTATGGTGCCAGGACAAGAAAGCCTCTGTGATCTTCCTAAACTTTCACAAATTCAGATATACCTGTGTTGGTGGGACGCCACAATCTCCGCAATATGTTCCAACTTTCCCTTCCAGAATCCACTGCCCAAATGGAATTCCCTATTGGTACAGTGGAGTCTGGGAAGGGAAGGGGATTTGGTAAGAGAGAGAATAGACAGCTGCTTCAGGTGTATGTTTCACTGGATTTCTGATTGCCTGGTCTCTCATCAGTTGTAATCCAAAAAGAACACTATATTACTAACATATGATTGTAACTTGGAAAATTCTCTCACTAGGAAAACTGCTATACATGCTGATTGACATGTATTTTCTCATCAGTCTCGTCTCTATTGTATTAATCAAATATGGCAATTTGCAAGGTAAACGTACACTTGTAATGAGGAACAGAACTGAATACACTCAAATTTTCAATAAATGTGTTTACATCCACCTCTACACCAAAGATACTGAACCCTTTAACTGCTTGGCCTTTCCCACAAACAGTGCTGAGCCCTTTTTTAGCTATTTGGGGTAGTTTGTGCTTATGACTCCATAGCTTTATTCCACATAAGCTATCCACACTAAATTTGAGTCCTTTTTTCCAACATATTGGTGATTGGGAAAAACAGGCAGCATATAGATACATTTTGAGTTTTGGGGAAAAATAGGAAAAAAGTGCTCCGGATAATGATTTAGGTGCTCACGGATTCTGGGTTAGAATGTTATGATGCAGGTGCTCATGGAATGTAGGATTCATTGTTTTGGCAGTTGAACTGTAGCTGTAACTGTGATGGGAGCAGAGGGGTCCCTGAGTGATCACCCTCTGTTATCGGGTAGCATATATGTAGTAATAAACTTACCTTATCCTGCCTGATGTCTCCGATTTGATTATTACAAAATTGATGCCAATGATCTGAGCTACACAGTGTGACCCTTTTCTTTGTGTGCAGTCCTGCAGTTGCTTTTACTTCTTCAGCCTGGAAGCCAGCCACCTGCTCTTCCTTATGTTTCTAGGTATCTATCCCAATCCAGGAGGACAGCAGTGACAATTTACACCTTCCTGCTGTCAGCGGTGAGGTCCATACTGGTTGTGTGCCATGAACATGTTTATCTAAGGAACCTGAATTTTGCTTCATGTGCCATTCCCAAAACAAAAGACTCTACCACATTCTGTTGGAAAGAAGGTGGGACATTAAAGGAGATGGTCTCTGTCCATTTACTTTTTGTGGTATCAGCTGTGTTTTCACCTATATGGTGCTATGGGTTAAACTCTTGTAGTGCATCATCGTCCATGCATTAAGGTCCATATTTATACTTTTTTTGCGCCGCATTTGTGTCACTTTTTGACGCAAAAGTAGTGCAAACGTACAAAATACAATTCTATTTAGTAAGTTTGCAACGCTTTTGCGTCAAAACCAGCCCAAAAGTGGCACAAATGTGGTGCTAAAAAAGTATAAATATGGGCCTAAGTTTCCTGCTCTTGCTCTAGTTGTTGGCCAGTGCCATTTTGGGAGAGTGCTTTCACTGTTGTTTGATGTTCCCATCCTTGGAATCACAGGAGCATGACGGTCATCTTAAAATGCATTTAGTTCCAGTTATGGGTGAAATTGTAGCTGCAGGGGCAGACCTTCATGCTGATCTTCACAGTTTTCGCATTATGGGTAAACTTTCAGCCAGCACTTGGCTGAACAGCGATTATGCACACATATTTACAACATCTATTGTTCAGTACCTAATTTGTCTATTTCTAATAATGATGATGTGCACACCTAACCACAACATTCACTGTCTGTTGCAAAGTGTGTACTACTACCATATAACAATGATAAACAAACTTAACCACAGTGCACACTTTCTATAGCAAAGTATGTACTATTATCATATTGTGCTTTGATTCCAGACAAGGGTGGTGCACACATTACACTTCTGTGTGCAATCTTTTAAGAAAAACATAAGAGTTCAGTGACAGTTATAGCTATTAGCATATTTGTGCATCTCAGTATGGAGGTGATGCACACACCAGACAACAGTATACACGTTTGTGCACAAGGAGTATGTATCTGTGATGTGCATACATAGTGGAAGGTATTCCGGTTGATGTCATTGTTTAGTGGCAGCAGCACACCCTAGCAATTGTGTATCTTTCTCTCTCTCTCTCTCTCTCTCTCTCTCTCTCTCTCTCTCTATATATATATATATATATAAAAAAAACATCTTGATAAGAGCACAATCTCCATTTTGGATGTAGACAACAGTGATATGCACACCAAACAACAGCAGACATGTGTATTTGCTTCGCATGTTGGGGTTTTAACACAGTGTAATTTGTAGTGCTATGAATCTCACACACCATGTGTTGTAACTTGAATTAATATGCCATCAGTACAGTAATATGTAAGGTTTTTCCAGAATCCTTCTGCATGTTAATTGGAGAATTGCCATTTCAAGAACGGAGGCTATCATTATGCAGGTTTTAAGCTGTCTACAGCTAAATTGCTTACATGGCTCAAGAGTCTCAAATAGAAATTTGCAAAGGTGCTGCCATTCGACCAATGTGCTGTTTTAAGGATTTCAGAGAGTACCACCAGCCCAGAATACTTTACTGGCTGTAGCACCTCTTTCTGTATTAGCACCATCATATGATAAGTCTATTCCTGCTTCATTCATTACTGCTCTAATCCACCTGGACTATAGTGGCAGTAGACACTGCTTTGTCCGGTTTCATATAAGATATTAGAAGCTGATTTTCACTGTCACGTCTAAATTCCAACATTCTATGCTCATATACCTTCATACAACTTACCACACAAAGTTTTGGACAATCGTGGGATGAAGGATAAAAACACAATCAGACATATTATTTGTCTTTTTCCAGATATCAAAATGAACACCATCTGACGACAAACTCTGTTGCAAATTTCCAAATCTTTAACATCAGAAACCCTTCTGACTGACACTAATCAGAGAAGAGTAGGCAATTTCTGGTAGATCTGTCTTAATGAAAGCTAACAATTACCTGGCCATGAGTCAAAAGTTTGAATACTAAATTAACATCCTATAGAGTAGTATAACGAGGTTTAGAGGTTCTCTTAATCCTTCATCCCTTCATCATTCTACATATCAATGGATCGTTCCTAACTGTGATGTCACCTATCAAGGCATGGCCACCTGAAAGCCCCAATCTATGACAATTACTTGTCCTTTACATTAAATCTGACTGAAATAGTTTAGCTAGAAAATTTGCCAAATCTGTTACAGTAGCCTCCATGGGATCCAGATTCCTTTCCATGGACCAACAACATCTACACTAAATCCCATTATATCTTTTCCTAGTCCTTGGTGCCCACGACTCGTCCAGTAAATCCTCCCTTAATAACTCACCTGACCAAAGGCTCAGTTTCTATTGTAAAATGATTAACTAAAACATGTCCAGCAGAGACAGCTGAACTATAAAAATTATTAGTCCTTTAAGAAAGCCCAGAATTATACAAATCAGCTAGATAGTTTGCCACCTTGGCAAATAAACTTGAGAATATCTCCAAAGATGGCTTTTCCACTACAAGTTTCTAGAATTTGTAACCTCCATTCTAGATCCTCCCAAGCATCTACTAATAATGAAATTGGGTCTGTATACCACAAACCGTTCCTCAGTCCCAAAGCTTTTTGTCTTTGAAGAGCTCTGTAATGCAATGGACCTAGGGAAATGGCTGAAATGAACAATGATAGAAGTCCGAAGACTCTTGGTAGGTCTTTCAAGGTATCAGTTTCCTTTAAAAAACACAACTTTTATCTCCTTCCTTATCTTTTTTTCTGGAAGAATTGACTGAGATAATTGAGTGTCCATCTAAAAACCCAGAAATTGTAGGCGGTGCGTTGGGACTTTAATGGACTTTTCCCCATTTATTATAAACCTTAAACTCTCTAAAAGGTCCCTTGTCCACACAAGGTTTTTCAGCATATCTATCCTGTTCTGAGACATAGGCAATATGTTGCACAAATAGATTATCAGTCGGACACCTCTTTCTTTCAGGAAGGCAACTAATGGGTGCATCACCAAAAACACAAACAAAGAAATATCTCTGAGTGTCCTCTGCACAGGCATCATGATGGAGACATTTTGCAGGAGAAAGATTGGTTAGTGAAATTAGGCCTAAAGGACCCATACTTCACAATACCTATGGCTGCGGACATTAAGGATATATGCGATTCAGATGGAGAGGTGTTGTATACCAGTTCCTTTGACTTTCTTTCAGGTTGTCCTTAACCCGTGGTTTTTCACCAAGGTGATGCACCCAGTGGTAGCCTTCCTCAGAAACAGGGGTGAATAACTAATAATTTATTTTGATGATATTTTGCTAATGTTCCGGGACAAGTTAGAGCTTCTGAAGCACTTGGCTTGGTCAATGGACTTCTTGGAGAGTTTGGGATTTATCATAAACATAGAAAAGTCTGTTATGTTCCCCACAAAGAATGTAGAATTCCTTGGGTTTCAGGTGGATACTGACTCATCCCAAGTGATTCTTCCACAGAAGAAAGTATCAAAGAAGGAGATAAGGATGATCTTGTTAAGGAGTGCAATCACATTAAGGGACCTTGCAAGAGTTTTGGGACTATTGTCTTCATCCAGTCAAGCTATTTCCCCATGTCATTTATATTACAGGGGACTTCAGAGGCTGAAGGCTTTAGGCCTGAGGAAAGGCATGTGACATGGGAGCTCTCTTTCCCTGTCAGAGGATGCTCAAGAGGATCTGGTATAGTGGTTGAAAAATCTAGATGCCTGGAATGGCAAAGCTATGTTTGGGAATGTTCCGGAATAGAATTTGGATTCTAGCAATTTGGACTTGGCCTATTGAATCCCCATACCAAAGGCCCTTCTGAAAACTAACTGTCTTTAATCTCAGGGGTCCTGGCGAAATAGCTTGGATCAATGAGGACAGGAGACCAATGGTCCTTGCTAAGTCTTTGAGAGTTACTACCTCCTTTCCTGAAATATATCTCTCCTCATTTGTTATTTTTAAATATATTTTTGGAAGGCAAAAGAAGCTGGGATTGTAGAGTATTTACCTGAAGCCCAGAAACGCCAACAACTTACTTGGTACCAGTATGAATTTCTCTACATTGACAATGAATCGCAGGCTCTATTAGACTTCCTTTGACATACATTAATGATCCAGTAGCTCTGTCTTTACCTGTTACATCAACTGGATGCTGTCCAAATATATTATTAATCATACTCCTCTCTCTCTCAGAAAGGCAGACACAGGTCTTAGGAATTTGGTAAAACACCACAAAGCAGAGGAAAGCCCAAAGGGAAGATAGCAGAACTGGTATATTACTCCCCTCTATCTGAATTAGAAATAGTTCTGTGGACTCTCATCCATAGGGATGATCAAATATTCATTGTTTAAGTTCAGGTTTCATTGCATACCAGAGTCATTTTGGTGGCTTAGAATGGACTCTGAGGTAGATGAGTTTGTGGAAAGATGTGTGGTTTGTATGACTGCTCACAAAAGTCTGAAGGCACCTGTTCCACACCTGATGCCTGTTGAATATCCGTCTGGCCCTTGGGTCAAGGTAAGTATAGATATCACGGGACAGTATGATACATTACTGGGAGGTTCCAGATTCATAGTTATTTTGATGGACTATTTTTTAAATGACCTGAGCATAAAATCATCAGGGATCCCAATGCTGGTATTATTGTTGAGTTTCTTAGGGAAAT